>NC_024795.2:17149594-17764950 GCF_000309985.2 Brassica rapa | reverse complement strand
TGCAACTACATTTTCACATTTTCTATTCTATATGCCTCATGTAGAATGGTAATGCATCTTACTGGCGTTTTGAAATTTGGGTTTAATTTATTAAAAATTAGGTTGACATTGCATTAAGGTTTATATTTCCATATTGGGTTATTTCGTCGTAAGTTTTTAGATTTTTATATTTGGGTTTAAGGGTTATACTAGATTTTGACCCGCGCTTCGAAAGCGCGGGTTTTTCAGATTATATTATAATATAAAACCGTATTATATCAAAGAAGAGAATTTTTTAAAAAAATTATATAATCTACGAATTATTTTATTTGAGATATTATATGTACATTCTTATATAACCTTCTCTTAGGCCTGGACATTTTATCCTGACAAAAAAAAATAAACTGAAACCAACCTAAAAGTATAGGTTTGGTTTGGGTTAAATTTCAAATTTTTAAGATTTGGGTATTCGAATAAAAGTTTGGATATTTTTGGTTCATCGGGTCAGATTTCGAGTAAAAAATTGGATTTTTTTTAAACATTTGAACATTTTTTGTATATTTTTTGGGTTTCAAATATTTTTTGTGCTTCAATTATTTTCAGATTTTTGAATATTTTAAATTTTTTGATCTTAAATACCTGACAGATCTGGACCCGCTTCGTCTATATCGGGTACAACAACCTTTTTATATTAGATTTTTAAATTTATTGTAGAAAAATCATGGTTGATGAAATAATTTTAGAGAAAAAGCATCTTATAAAGTAATATTAGGAATTGTTAAAAATATTTAAAATATTATATGGTTAGAATAGGTAATGAATGGTAGGGAAAAAATAATAAATAGTTATACATTACTTCAACAACTTTTTATATTAGATTTTAAATGATTCTTTTTAATAGTATAAATTATTTTTTAAGTGAAAAATATATAAAATATATATATATCTACACAAATAACTTTCAAAATCGTGAATTATCAATATTTTTATTGTGAAGTCGGATCACCCAGTTTGGTTTACAGAGTCAGTATGAGTCTGTAAAAGTCGATGACAAAAAAAAAAATCTGAACCCATGAATTTCTAGTAATTATGACATTCTACAAAAAGATATTGATGTATTATAATATTGAAAGTTTGATTAATATATATTTAACAGGACCGTACCTTTTGTAAATATTTGATATAATGGAAGAGAATAAAATAGATATAATTGACATGACCCTATGTGTTAAACAGTTAAAGTTTTTAGAATCGTTTATATCAAGAGGAAGTTGGTTTAAACAAAACGTTGAGTGAATTATTTGAAACATATGATATGAGTTATGTTAAATGTTTGTATAGTCACGTGGTATATTGAAAGACCTTATATAAAAGGTTGAGTGAGTTAAAGTAGATTTTTAAAATGTTAGAGACATTATTTGGTTGCTATATTTGGGGTTAGTTATAATATTTGGTTATAATTAATAGATTGGACTAAAAATGAATAGGTCCAGTAATTTTTTAAAAGTAGATTTTTTAAGACTCATTCCGTTTTAATAGTACATATTTGGATTAGTATTTAATGATTAGAGTTTAGGGTTTAGTATTTAGAAGGTGAGGGGGTATGGTTGGAGTCATCATTAACTTATTCAATGCAATCATAAATATTTTATAATTGCATTAATATGTACTATGTTATTTATTTTGTTTCATTTTATTTGGATTTAGATTTTATATTGGGTTTATGGTTTATATTAGAGTTTAGAGTTTAATATTTAGGGGTTTGGGTGGATTAGGATAAGGTTTAGTATTTATATTTTAGAGGGTGAAATAATGTTGGTATCTTAAACTATTTATTTGATATGGAATATAACATTTAAACTTTTTATTCTTTCACCTTCTTCAATGTTTGTTTTCTGCAGATGGATTTACAGGATTGGTAAATGGAATAAACCATTTATTCCAAGCATGTTCATATTTTACATTAGTCGTTTTATACTTACAGTAAAAATGTTCTTTGATAAATAACATAGAGATATGGCTACTTTCTTTTCGTTCATAGATAATAGTTTTGGCTTGATATGCACCACAAAAAGAACAACACTACCTATTCTTCCATTTGCAATTGGAAACTTGTTACGTAAAGGGAAAAAACCGGAGAGTTTGTAGCCTAAATACCTGATATTTAATTATGTCAAAATCATTGTCATTCACTTAATTTATCTTCAAAATATGGTTATTATGCAAATAAGCCCTAATATCTAAGTATGATAAAACAACTATTTATCAATCACAAATAACAAAAAAAATAAAAATAGTTAAAAATGAAAAAATCAAATAATATACAATAGTATTTTTGGTTTAATATCTTTTTTATTAAAAGAGAAATACAAAAATAAAATACCCTTAGTTTTCAACTTATTTACCATTCTATGCCACTGAAATTATTAAATAACCTATCTTTTAGGATTATTTATCTTTTCCTCTTTAATTAAGCATTTCCAAAATCAAATTCTAACTAAAAATTCATGACAAAAATAGTTAATAAACCTATGTTTAAAGTATATTTTGTCTTATCCTATTTTATTACATGTGTATGTGTGTTTGGAAATAATTACTTCCATATATATATTTCGTCATTAAATACATACATTATATGGTAATTATTTTAGTAATTCCATATATACATTATAATTAATTCCATTTTAATTAACCTACCTTTTGGATTCTTTTTTTTTCTTATTAATTCTCTACCTAGCTTTAAAATATTTAATGAACAATATTATTTTAAAAGCTATATTATTATAATTTATTTAATTATAATCAATATATTAATATATTATCTTACATATATTTTCGTATATATAATAGTCCAATGTAAATTCAATATGATAAATATTGAAAAGTAGAAAATATATAACATCATATATTTTAAATAGTATATACAAAAACTTTGTTATACATTATCATAAAATTTTGATCCATAAAAAATAAAAATAAAATTGTGCAGATATACAGATCATATTTTAAAACTATGATGATACAATTGATGGTTTACAAGACAAAATAAAATTACACAATATTAACTATAAAATTATTGGGTTTAGAAATTTCATATTAAACAATTATTTAAAAGAATAAATTTCAAAATATAGGATATCACTTATGCGAATAAATATATATATTTATAAGAAAATAAAAATAAACCTCCACGCGTGAGTGCGGGTCAAACTCTAATTTGGTGTTATAGTTAGAGATGACAAAAAGAATCCCCTATATATTAATAGAGAAACATTTAAAAAATTATAACATATAGTTTGTATTAATTAAAAAAATGCTCAGTTGAGTTGTCACGTAATTAAAATGCTAATTTTTCTTATGTGGGGCTTAAGAATCAATTGAAATTTTTTTAGTCCAAAATTAAATTTCCAGGAAATATTATATTATATAGTATGTCCATTATGGACCATTAATTTATCAAGCGGAATTTTTTCCTTAAATAAAACTTACGGAATTACCTAATGTGATTAAGAAATATATGGCAATTAATGATTTTAAATAATAAATATTTGCTAACAATCTTTATACTTTCTAGAATTATTGTTTAAAAATTTATTATTAAAATAAATTACATAATTACATTAATCATATAATACAAATTTAGATATTTTTGTATATGTTGTATTTTGAATTTTTCAAAACGAGTATAAATTACTAAAACTGTTAAAAGTCTCACATAAACTTTTGTGATCAAGGTTTAAATTTTTTCTATAATAAGATACAATGATTATAAAATCATATGAATAAATACTTTCATTTTAATAGGTGTTTATGTTAATATATATATATATATATATATATATATATATATATATATATCGTTTAAATTAAACTACATACATCATATGAAAATACATAATTATATTTTGATATCTACGTGGAACATATATTGAAAGGTTAATATTTTAATTTTGAATTATTCATTATTTTAAAATAATTATAAATTATTGAAACCACTAAACATTCCACATTAAAAAAAAAAATCGTTGGTGTAAAGTTTTGTTATACAAATATGAAAATAATCATAAAATCATATGAGTAGAAACCTCATTTAATAACTATCCATATTAAAAGTATACTATAAATCTATGTTAATATCATATAAATTTAGTTATATATCATATATGATAGATAAAATTGATTGTTTTGATTTATTTACCCTAAAATGATTCCGAATAAACAAGAGCGATCATTTGATTTATATGCGCACGCCAATTTATTACATTATAGTAACTGATTTCTTAGTTATTTAATATATAATTATTATTTCATAATATGCAGAAAAATATAAAATAAGTAATAAATATGAAATATTTATTCTGCTCAAGGAGCGGATCTTAACCTAAATATGTATATCTTTAATAATTTTAAATCTTATACATTTTCTAAATCTCAAGCCAAAACAAAATAACGAAATGAGAATAAACTCAAAAATCAATATTTATATCGAACAATAACCAAAATGAAAAAAACGACACAAAAATGAGAAAAATATTGAAGATATTTTGGATTGGCACGTGAATGTAAACTTCTCATAACCATACTTAACTTTAAATTGCTAAATAATAATATAAAACCGAGCTCTCATATTTTCATTGTAACCAAATAGTAGGTCTGAGATTCTTCGGCCTAAATGTTAGGTTCTTATGCAATAAATGATTTTTTTGAACTAAAATAATTTTAAGATGGAATTAGTTCATCAGTAAACAAATTATATAATCAAGAAAAGAATTTTTAAAAATTATTTAAAGGCCAAAAATATTTATTCAATCAAGAATATAAATTTTATTTTTGATACGATATTTTTTAAATAATTTTCATATAAATTTTTTCTGCACGAAGCGAAGACCTTTTCTTAGTATGATAGTTAAATAGCAAATTTTATATAATTTTAACACTAAATTTGGTGTTAAGGTCGGAGATGCTCTAATGTTGTACCACTATCTGTCCAATTCAATACTTACATGCCGACATGCATAATCTGCATGTTAGGCTGCAGCTTAGTATATTAGTCAATGTCATTTCATTCTCTCGTAATTAATAGTATAACTAACCGTTTACAATTATTAGTTTGTCATTGAATAATGATGTACCACAATTTGTCTTACTCAGTTTTCCTGATGTCAGAATGTATTAATGTAAGGGTAAATAAAATTTAAATAAAATTTCAAGTCGAAAAGGACTTTTTTTTTTCCTGTTTACTCCTTCTGTTTCATATTAAGTGTCGTTTAAAAAAAAAATTTGTTACAAAATAAGTATTGTTTTCGACTTTTAATGCAATATTTATTAATTTTATGCAAAATTTATTTTTCAATTGGTTAAAATATGGTTAGGTGTATAGGTAATAGTGTTTTTTTTATAAAAAATGTACAAAATTAATTGTTTCCTTAATCCGTGTGCCGAAACCTAAAACGACCCTTATAATGAAACAGAGGGAGTATTTTGTAACTGCTTTTAAGAGAGCCTAAACTAAATCTACTCTGGCCTGAAAGAAACCTAAGCCTAGGGTAGCCCAAAAGACGGAGCACAGAGCCTTTCGGAAGAGAAAAAGTTGTAAGAGTAATTGCGAGAGAAAGGAGAACATTGCCGTGAGAGCGATAATTAGATTGGACCAAGGCAGAGATGAAGGACAGACCGAAGACGTGAGGGTGAGACTGAAGATAAAATGAAAATGACTTTTGGTCCAATTAGTGGACACTTTTCTCGACAGAACAAGAACGGTCATGATTTTGGTCCAATGATACAAGATTATAAGAGCGTTAATGGGGGATTCAACCCCTCACAACGAAAGGACTACGTTATCAGTGTAGGATCTAGAAAATATTTTGAAGGGAGGGGGGGATGGAATATTTTTCTTTTGAAATTTTTTGCATGAATGTGTTTATATCTTTTAATAAAGATACCATTTAAAAGAACATTTAAACTCAACAGTATTATAACTGAAAGAAGAAATAATAAATCTACTAACAAAGTAAATAAAAAATCTGGAACTGGTAGCTTAAAATAAAATTGAATAGAATGAAAAGAACTTTGTTGGGAAAAAAATAGAATGAAAAGAACAAATGACCTGAAAAGATTCGAAGGAAGAGAACATCAAGTGAAAAATGAATTATAACGCATGGAAAAAGGAAAATCAGAAAAAAATAAAGGAAGGAAAAAATATAGGGAAATTTAGAAGATTGGGCAACTTTTAAGTTTGAATTAGAAATTTGGGCAAACCTATGTTCTAATTAGGTTGTTGGGCAACCTAGTAGCAGGGCCGGACCTGAGTAGAGGCACATAAACCATGTGCTTGGGGCCGTACAAGATATATATTTATTAAAGGGTCAACAATTACGTAAATGTTACACTAGTTCTACTGGTAAGAGCGCTGGGACGCGCATGAGAGGTGCAGAGTTCGATCCTCCAGACCTCTATTTTAGCCACTTTTTCTGATTTTTAAAGATAATGGGCCAAAAAAAATTTGTTTGCTTCTGGGCCAAAATTTCTCAGGCCCGGCCCTGCCTAGTAGGAGAGAGAAGAAAAAGTGGACAGTTTTAACCTTTTTGTCCAACAATCTTGAGCTGAAATTCGTGGGACCAGGCTGTGTTTTGCCCAGAAAAACTTGCCTCAGGAATACCGACACACGCACGCCGGATGTGCGTGTAAGAGACAAATTGAATACTATATTATTTTAATTTCAGAAGGAAACATGGTATTGGGCTTCGTTTTTGGGCTATTTGACCCCAAAACTTGAAGGTCTTATATGTGATGATTTCTCGCAGGAAACAACGGCTCCAAGGTGGACGAATGGCCATTAATGAGTGGTGACTTTGGAAAACATGTGTTTTACTTTCATTTATTAATTAAAAACACGGCAAATATTAATTATTTAATACAAAAACGTACGAACCCTATCTCTTTGCCTGTCTCCTTGTTGATGAGTAAAAAAGATTACAGAACTCGGGAACTTGAGGCTGCGAATTTTACACACAGAGGCATGAGCTGCATCCGATATGGTGAGGGAGGAAAGGGTATGGTGGATGGTGGGTGTTCTGTATCTAGCATTGAAGGTAAATCATATATAAGCCGTACACCATTGCATTTATGACATTATAGTTATGGCTGAAATCATTTATTACAGATTTGAGGGTGTTCGAAATTCAGGTGTTTTTTTGTACGAGACTATATTTATTGCTTCTGATTAGCACATTGAATTTTTAAATGAATTTATGTTCTATTTTTCGTAGGTGTTCACGATTCATACATCGTTGTAATCTCTGGACGGTGGATTATGTACGACACTGGTGACTGGGATTTTAAACTTGATAGCGACCGTATGGGGAGGGCTGTCTCTGGGAAGTTGATAACTTCTGTTGAAGACTTGAAGCGGGCCATTATTGAGGCATACGGTCTAGTTGGAATGTCTGTTGCCGTTGAGATGTCATATTGGCTTGGTGAACACGGATCTTGTGCTGTTGGTGAAAGAGAAGCTCCTGTTCAAATTTCCAACGACAAGGATTTCGACTTGTTCACTTCGGCACGTAAGGTGGACAAGTACATCAACGTATTTGTCACATTCAAAGAGGAAGTAGATGGGAAAATCCATTTTCTGAGGCCACTGGGGAATCTTTTGAAGTCCAAAGAAGTTGCCAGCAGCAACGAAATGCAAGTTGAGAGTACGTCTGCTGATGTGCACACCCGGAATGATGTTAATGACGGTGAGACTGATTTGACCGAAGATGAAATAATTCTGATGGGAGTTGCGGAAATTGAAGCAGTTTATGCCTCAAATGGTTTTGGGATGCGTGAAGTGGATGGAACTACATGTGACGTTCAGAATAAAGTGGACACGACTGAAGATGCTGTGTTAGGGGAAGGCGAAGATGACGACGATGAGGATTATGATTACAATTTATGGCATGATTTTGTTGGACGAAATTGCGAATAGGACGATGATAAGGATGAGGATGGAGGGGTAGGTGGTGGTTGTCGAACGAACGTAACATATGGAGGTGTACGTGGTGAGGTGGTGACTAAAATGAGGAGTGGACGAACTAATCCTTCTTCAAACAAAGGCAGTGGTTCATCTACAAACAAACAGCGTACCGCAAACCCACCATCAACTTTTGAAGATTACGTAGATGAGGGTAGAGATTACATAGGCTCATCTAGAATTTCGATGGAGAATATTGAAGAAGCAAGTAACAATGTAGGTGTCAAGTCAAGTGATCAAGTGGCCGACACTGAGAATCATTCAGATCCAAATCAAGAAGAGGACCCAATTTTGGACAACAACTCCCAAATGTTGGTTCTCCAGACTCCTCCAAAGCCGTTCAACATGCATACTCGGGAAGTTGACGACAGTGATGATTTCGTTGGGCAGGTCCCTCAATGTGTTTCGTCTAGACCGACACATGATACATCTGATGGAGAAGACGAGGATGACGACTTTGTCGAACCGGTACCTATGTGTGTTTCAGTTGGTCAGACACATGAAACTCCAGATGGAGAAGACGAGGATGACGACTTTGTCGAACCGGTACGTATGTGTGTTTCCGGTGGTCAGACACATGAAACCCTGGTAGAAGAAGACGAGGATGACGACTTTATCGAACCGGTACCTCAGTCTCGAAGCCGTGAGGAAGACGCAAGAAGACGTCGTGAAAAGGATAAGGCTGATGACGAATCACTCATGAAATCCGTTAGGGCCGTTGAGCTATATGGATTTGAGGATGCAGAAGCTTCGTCTAACAACAAAGCAGTTAACGACTATACCGTCGATGATATTGACTTCACTCTAGTAGATGCTGATATGTACACTGGGAAACTATTCAGTAGCAAGCAAGAATTCAAGATCAGTTTGCACATTTATGCCTTAAAGCAGGTGTTCAGGTTCAAGTTCCACAAACATGCGTTTAACTACGTCGCAGCGAAATGCATTGATAAAAACTGCAAATTTTATGTTATGGCTAAACAATTGGGGGAATCTTCGGCAAATCAGGTGAGGAAGGCGCAACTGAAGCATGTCTGCACATCTGATGCTAAAGCGCAATATAAGAAACATGCGACGTCGAAAGTAATAGCTGCACTAATGAGATCGAAGTATGAAAGGCTCCAAGCTGGACCGCGCGCATCTGAATTACCCGAGATGCTCCGGACTGAGTTCTTGTTTACGGCCACATATTGGAAATGTTGGAAAGCAAAAGAGTTAGCCACTGTGGCTGCACAAGGAACAGAAGAGAGCTCTTACAAGCTCCTGCCGAAATATTTTTATGTTGTAAAGTATGCAAATCCTGGGTCCATTACTCATATCAAAACTGAAAAAGATGATAAGGGTCAGACAAGGTTTAAGTACGCGTTCATGGCGCTGAAAGCTTGCATTGACGGGTGGAAGCATCTACGGAAGGTTATTGTGGTGGATGGTACTCATATGTTTGGGAAGTACAAAGGGTATTTACTAACTGCAAGTGGGCAAGATGCCAATTATCAGGTATTCCCTATAGCGTTTGCTGTTGTAGACAATGAAACAAATGAGTCTTGGAGTTGGTTTTTTGAGAAGCTGAAAGAGATCGTAGAAGATGGCTCCGATTTATCTATCGTGTCTGATAGAGCAAATCAAATATGTGTTGCTAAAGATAAGTGATATCCTCTTTCACACCATGGGTGCTGCCTCGTACACCTACAGAGAAACGTCGATGCAAAATTCAAGAAAAGGAATCAGAAGCAAATGGTTGGCAGGACAGCCGAGGTATTCAAGGTATCCCACTTTAAGAGACTTTACGCGGAGATCAAACTTACAGATAAGCGCTGTTGGGATTATCTTGAGAAGATCGATCCTAGGCATTGGACAAGGTCACACTTTGAGGGCGAGCGGTACAATCTAATGAGCTCGAATATAGCTGAGTCTCTCAACAAAGCACTAGTTCCTGCGCGCGATTCCCCGATAATGGCGCTATTTGAGTTCATCAGACGCATGATTAGTCGTTGGTTTGTGAGTAGACAGCGAAAGATATCGAAAATGAGGGGTGAGATCCCCCCGGCTGTTGACGAGTTGATGGAGAACAATCTAGAAGACGCAAGAGCGTACGCTGTGATGCCTCTGTCTGCTTTTGAATTTGAGGTAACTCTAAAAACAACCGGCTTCGGGAGTTCTGTTAATTTGGAAACCAGGTCTTACACATGTCTTGAATTCCAGAAAGTTGGAATACCATGTCGACATGCCATTGCTGCGGCTATGTTTTGGGACTTGCAGCACTCAGAGTTCGTTGCAGACGCCTATCTAAAAAAGACATGGAATGAAACAACAAAGGGTGTTACACTCCCGGTTCCAGATCCGCAAGATCTTTTCATACCTTCGGAGGTTAGTGACCTTATCATGTTACCACCAAAGACGAAGAGACCACCAGGACGTCCACCGACCAAGCGTAAACGTTCTGCAGGAGAAATACCGGTACGACCTAATCTCATCTGACTGTAGTCATGGATATTTTCTGAATAAAGGCTGTTATGTTTTTTTCAGGAGGGTCCGAAGAAGAAGAAACTAAACACATGTAGTCGATGTCATATCTCAGGTCACAACAAAAAGTCTTGTAAAGAACCGCTACAATGATGGGTTATGGATGGAGGAGATTTTATGTATTGTTGACAAGGGAGTTCTTGTTTTTTGGAAATTTAAGTGTTTAGGTGTTTCCTAATAACACATGTATAATGCTATTTTGCGAACTGATGAGATATGGATTGCGCAGTGCCTCTTCTTGAATTTATTAGATATGTATGGTTTTATTGTCATCTCTTAATATGGTGTTCATGTTTATGATTTGATGTAACTTGTTTATAACTTGAGATGTACGATATCTGTGTAGCCAATGTAGCCGTTAGAAAGACATTTAAATACAATGTAGCCGTTGTATTGTGGTCCAATAATATTATATCCGTTACAATCTCAATCTATTTAAGTATGAGTGCTTGTGTCGTCTATATTTCAGATTTTTTGTGATTCTCTCTTTACTCTCATTTTTATACTAAAGATGGGACTTGATTATAGCTATAGCCAGCCTTCGGAATCAGAGGACTATGGTGGGAATGACTCCAGCGACACAGAAGACCGTGAGGTTGAATATCTTATTCGTCGGGACCAAGCTGAGCTAACTTACAATTCTGCTGCGACGGTTCAGTACCCTCCGCAACCCGAGGTCGAATTTGGATTCCCGCAGACATGCTACTGTGGTGGTCGGCCTAAGCAAGCAACATCTCGCACTGTAAATGATCCAGGTAGAAGATACTACACGTGTGATAATGTTAATGATGGAGACTGTCATGTTCATAAATGGTGGGATGAGGCGGTTATGGAGGAGATGAGAGCCAGGGATACGCACACACTTCAATTGTCTGAAAAGGTAGATAATCTAACCTTTTTGAATGACTATGACCCACAACTTAACAAGTTTAAGGAACTCCAGAATGAGACTGAGCAGAAGCTGGTTAGGCTAGAGAAGGTAGTGTCTGAGTTAGCTGAAAAGAGAACAAGGTTAACCAATGGCTTCGAATACTTTGTTGGTGGAATGGTTATTATATTAGTTTTACTTGGGTTGGTGATCATATTCAAATAACTATTTATTTTGTAATGTAATAAATCGGATGAGTAATGAACTCTTGATGTTGTTTTTTGTAATGTGTCATTTTTTTATGATTCTACTAAAATTCTATGAACCAATAAACACGTTTGAAATAAAAAATGGTGAATATATCCCTCTCAATATTACCGTTAGAAATGCTTTTGAAGCAAAATATAGCCGTTACAATCTTGCACTATATAAGTATAATTCAGAACACCCAACAATCTCTCTTCACAACACTCAACAATCTCTCTTCACCACACTCACCAGTACCACAAAATGACGGATCCTTACTATAAAGAGATAAAGCACCACAAAAGGAAGTTTGACTGGGTGAGCAATTGTGTCTATGCCAATTACAAAATTCCAACGAAGTGTGTCTGCGGTGGAGCTATCACCGTGGAAGCTGATGACAGAGGAAGAAACTATTACGTATGCAAAGATTTTAAGGTAATATTGGAGTTCACAGTACTTAAATTTGCCTCCATTGTTAACAGAAATGGTTTTTAGCTAACAAATCTAATATATTTTCTTGTAGAACGATGGTTTGCACATCCGTCATGACTGCCTTACCGCCCTCGAGGAAGAGCTGGATTGCTTGAGAAGTCAGTATGCTGTGGAGGTGTCGCTCCGCCGTGAGCTGCAATTTGAACTTGCGCAAATGCGTGAGGAGATCAAAGAGCTTAAGCAATTAATTATGGTGGATTGCTGATCTTAGCATTTCTCGGATCTATTATGTAATTTTCGCTGATCTTAGCATTTCTCGGATCTATTATCATTTCAAAGGTTAATTTGTACTCTTCTATCAAATTTTAACTGTTTATCTCATAATGGGCCTATCCATATCCAATTAAAAAGCAAACCCATTTGAATTAATTTAGTTTCATAATGTGTACAAAAGTCATCATTATACACCCTCGGTTAAGGTGTACGAAGTCATCATTATACCCCCTCGGTTACGTAAGCTTCATAATGTAGTTTGAAATTAGGCCTACCTTCTGACACGGAGAAGACATCTTCTTTATACATATTTGTACTAATTTATGTATGAACTTAAGGTATTCTCATCTCTCTCTTCGTTGGTGTACGAACACGCGTACACTTATGGTTTTAACACGAAAATAAATTTAAGTGAACTCTGTCTGCGACAATAAAGTTTCCTACTTTAATTCGCATGGTTTAAACCGAGGAGTAGTAATGGAACGCCGCGTCTGTTACCAAAAAATTAATTAATTATTTTCGTATTATATATACTAAGTTGTCATTTAATATCTTTTTCATCTTTCTAAATATATTCTCTGCAAACCTCTTTCTCTGCAAACCTCTTTCATTCCAAAAATGGTTTATGATATTAGCCAAGGCAAAATGACCGTCGCAAAATACAAACGATTCTTTTACAGTTTGCCTATAGTCGGCGAACGCACCGAGCAGCAGTTGATCGAGTTGGCCAAGGCCGGATTGAAGGAAGAGATCCGCGAGGGTCTGGAAACTGATGAGTTCGCCACACTCGAGGCCCTGTTCGAGGAGGCGGAGGAAGTCGAGGAGGGGTTAAAGGAAACACCTCCATCCACCCCTCGCTAACGCCGCCGCAGAAGCCCCAACCCCCGCAGTAGCAAACATGCTCGCAAGGCGGAGGAAAAAGGTGACCCGGAGGATGACGGTTACGGATATGACGGCGAAGGAGCGTCGGGGTTTAAGGACGATGAAGAAGGTGAATACTGGGACTGGATGCAGATGGAGACGGACGTGGATGACGACGCGTCCGACAGGACCGACGACACATTGGGTTCTGGGCAGTTCAGGATGGACAACTACCCAGCCAGCTCCGGCACCGACTCCAGCACCTCCGACTCCGACTAGGAACCTCCTCCTCTTTTAATATTATTAAATATTTTGAATTTTAGTGTTTTTTGTAATTATTTTAAACTCTTTTTTTTTTCGAACTCTTTATTATATTATAATATAGTTTATGATTTCTGTTTATTATTGCTGTCTTTTATTGCATGTTTAATATTGGTAAAATTAGGATACGAATACTTAAGGTCTACGAATACTGAAGGTATACGAATACGGACAGTATTTGTATACCGACGGTATACTAATACTGACGGTACACTTAAGGTATTCGAATACTTAAGGTCTACGAATACTGAAGGTATTCGAATACTGACGGTATACGAATACTTAAGGTTTACGAATACTTTAGGTCTACGAATAATTCCATTAATGGGCTTAATGACCATGGGTTAACCAAGAACTGAAACCTATTAAGTCCATATTTGACCCAAAATTTAAAGTTGTGAAATTGGACTGAAACCTATTAAGTCCAAATTAGATGGGCTAAAACCATTTGGACATGGAATGGTTTATGGTTCTATTTTGGGTTTGGACAATTTGGACTACGTACAATTTGGACATATCCATTGGACATGGACAGCCCAATTGATTATACGGTATACGAATACTTAAGGTATACGAGAGAAAACATATAACATTGACGAATACTTTAGGTCTACGAGATTAAACATATAACATTAACGAATACTTAAGGTATACGAATACTTAAGGTCTACGAATACTTAAGCTATACGATAGAAAACAGATAACATCGAGGATAACATAAATAAAGTCCTAGAGGATGTTTGCAATGTTGACGCAAATACAAAATAGCCTGCAGTTTTTGCAATCACCTTCTAAGTTGTCTGCGTAATCATGGCCATACACGCACCTGGGTGTCTTGATAACGCCATCATCCGGAAACTTGAAAGATTCCCCATATTTGTTGCAGTTCAGGTCTTCCGCTCCAAAGGCTTTCAATTGGTTCTCTATGGATTCTCCCATTTCACAAGTATCATCCGATCAAAGGTCATGGTGATATGCTGCGAACAGCTGAAACACTTTGCTCGCTTCCTTGTCGTTGCCAAGACAAACATTGAATATGGCGACAGCTAGGGTTGAGATTCCATGCATTGGGACATTTGGTTCCAATATTTTAATACTCTCCTCAAGTCCTATGCTCGGTGCTGTAAGGAGACCTTCGAAGTAGATTGCATTTCTGTTGCCAGCACTGACACATTTGAGATGAAACTCCCGGAACTGACAACCTTGGCGTATTTGACATGTGACGAACCCGTCCTCCATTTCACTAACATCACACTTCTTCAAGACTGAGGGCTCGTGTGCGAGGGCGTAACCGCGTTTTCCAGCCCGCAGAAAAGGGCCAAGATTGTAAAAATGATTCCTCTCCGACAAGCTCAATGATTTTGCACACAATTTCCTGGAGAAGATTTGGGAGTACGTGAGCTTCCATACTATTGGGGTCACTTGTTGGAGTTTTTTTGTGGTCTGTTTTATGGTTGGTATGAGAGGGATTATAGAAATTTAATAAACAGGTTTGTAGAGAAAACGTGTGAGGTTAATACGAGAATTTATTGTCCCACCTACATTTGAAACCTAACACTGTCAAATCATGTTTTAAAGGGTCAATAAAAAAACTAACACTTATACGGGCGTGACCATCGTAAATAGACAACCCTTCGCTTGCTATAATTGCTGAATTTTGGACATCATTTGCACAACGCTGAAAACACAATCTGGCTATAATGGCAGAGATGACTTTTCTAGATCTTCCTGCAGAAATCCAACAATTGATTGTCTCCTGCGTCGCAAAAAATTCCTTTCAAGATCTGTATAGACTCAGATCTACTTGTAAGTCAATGCGTGCGCTGGTAGACACGCCTGACGTCTATTCTTTGTTTGATCTGTACAAACACCCTTGGTGGACAGGCTTGCGTAATACGTTGTTGAGAAGATGCTACGATGTCGGAAACCCAAGTACTCTTTACATCAAGGGTGTTGAGTATTTCTACGCCCTACAACGCCACGAAGAAGGTCTTGCTTTGATGAAGAGAGCAGCGGATGCTGGATACGAACGAGCGTTGTATACCTATGCAATGACTCGCAAACTCTACTGGGATAATGAGGACTACTTCGCTAGTTATACGAGAGAAGCAGTTGGTACAATTGGATGGCTTGTTAGAATGGATGATGTTCCGTGGGTGCCGGTCGTTAACGAGTGGTTCTTAACAAAGAAGTTCATGTTCATGTCAACAGATCGACCTTTGTTTTATAATTGCCCCTGTTCACCTACGTTGGATTTCGATTGGGATCTGTGGCACATGGAGTTAAGCAAGGCTGAAGACATGTGTAACCGATGCTTCTGGATAAAAGAGGTTGGTCTTTTCCTCCGGGATTTTCGTTGCGCCACGAGTTTTTCGCCCTTCGACAGTTGGCAGTAATTATTATTTGTTGTAATGCATTTACCACATTAAGCATTGTTCTAATTCCGTTGTCGAGTATAACATTAGCTGTTATTTTGGAAAGTGACGTATACCATCAAAGCTAGGAGACACACTCCAACATCGGTTTATCGTTTCTTTACTCATACAGTTATCATGAAAAGATAAGACTCGGTGTACAAATACTGACGGTATTCGAAAAATGACGGTATTCAAATACTGACGGTACTCGAATACTGACAGTATACGAATACTGACGGTATACGAATACTTAATGTATACGAATACTTACGGTATACGAGAGCCCAAAATTTAAAGTTGTCCAATTGGACTGAAACCTATTAAGTCCAAATTAGATGGGCTAATGTCAATTTGGACTTAAGAAAAATAATGCCCAATAAAATGCTTTGTCCATTTGGACATACCCATTGGACATGGACAGCTCAATTGACATCTCTATTCATAATTTCATTAGTATTTATCTTTACTCACTTTTGATTGATTAAACGGTATACGAATACTTAAGGTATACAAATACTTACGGTATACGAGAGAAAACATATAACATTGACGAAATACTTAAGGTATACGAGAGAAAACATATAACATTGACGAATATTTAAGGTATACGAATACTTAAGGTCTACGAATACTTAAGCTATACGTTAGAAAACAGATAACATCGAGGATAACATAAATAAAGTCCTAGAGGATGTGAGAAATGTTGCAGCATATCCAAAATAGCCTGCAGTTTTTACAAGAACCTTCAAAATTGACTGTGTAATCATGGCCATAAAGGCAGCTTGGTGACTTGATGACCTCATCATCCGGAAATTTGAAAGATGCACCATATCTGTTCATGTATGGCGCTCCAAATGATATCAATCGCCACTCTAGATCAGCTCCCAGTCCAACTATCGCATCCGAGCGAAGGTCATAATGATTAGCTGCGAACTGCTGAAACAGTTTACTGGCTTCCTTGTCATTGCCAATACACACGTTAAAAATGCCGACGGCTAAAGTTGATAAATCATGATTTGGAACATTTGGTTGCAATATTCTAATACATTTCTCAGGACCTACCATCAGTGCTGCATATAGCCCTTCATAGTAGATAGCGTTTGTGTTGCCAGCTGATACGCACTTGATCAAAAACTCCCGAAACTGACCACCAGTGCAGATTTGACATGTTGCAAAGGTGACCATTGGCTGAACATTACACTTCCTTAAGACGGAGGGTTCGTGGACAAGTGCATAACCGCGTTTCCCAGCCCGCAAAATACCACCAAGATAGTAGAATGAATCCGCTCCCACCATCTCTATTATTTTACACAAAATTTCTTCTGGAAGATTGAGGAAGTTTAGAGATGCCATACTATTGAGTTCTGCTGGAGATGTTTATCAGACGCATTGAATATGTATATATAGAATAAAGAAATAGACAAAGGAGTCTTATGAGTTAATAGGAAAGTTATTGTCCCCTCCCACATTTTGTACCTAACACACTCAGAGAAATAGTTATTGCAATCCATTTTTAAATTTTACACTAACACTTATTAAATGAAACAGTAAAAACACCAACTACTTCTGAAATTGTTTTATACTCCAATAACCTTAAACCCTAAACCCTAAACATGCAACCCTAAACCCTAAACTCTAAACCCTAAACCCTAAACCCTAAACATATAAGAAATACGATATAAAACCTTCAAAGATAAACTGATCTGTTTGAATTATAGTGTCTGGATGAATGAAAAGATACAATAACCGTTAACAATTTGGTTTAACAAACGAAATGAAGCAGGCAGTATACACGTCTTCAACCATCGTTTTGAACTTTTGCGTTTCCAATAAATTCTTCATAGGTATCCATCGCGTATTTCTGACGGAATATGTCCACCTTTTTGTCATCGATCTGCCCCATATCCTCATAGGAGTATCCCGCTGCATGCATTTCCAGAAATTTGACCGCGCATGGTCCACAGTCGCCAGACCTTTCGTTGAAGTAAATATTTTCTGGACGCACCCATGAAAATGCTTGGTGTTCTTCAGGATGACTACTATCAGAAGGAGGCGAAAACGCAGCTAAGACATGAGGCAATGCGCGTAGAAGATAAGCCATGTGCTTGTTCACCTCATTATCGGACTCATTAAGGGGAATGTTGCAGTCCAAAATCTCCACTTGTCTGCATGTCAAGTTGATCACAAGACCAACCCAATGATCTTTTCCCCACATCATTGGGGCGTACACCCTGTCCACATCAACCAACAACACCTTCTTGTCATTCCGACGCCGCGTTTTTCCGGTGAAACTGTAACTGACAAGCCCTCCCCAGTTGAATACCAGTTTATCTGAGGCCTTCTCGAACTCTGCGAACTTTGATATAATGCCCGCAATACTGAAGTAGTCTACAAATCTGCACCTCTGACTCAGATAATTGTGTCCATGCCGCCTTACTAGCATACCAATTAACACAGAAATGTGCTGAAAAATATGTACAAACCATTAGAACATTAAATCGGTGGAAATCCGTGTTGTAACTTGAATAAAACAGATTAAGTTCTGATGATTTGAATACCTCGGTACTGACCCAATTTGTTGGCCTCGCCAACGACAGGAAGAACTTATTTGAGACATGATCCCAATAACAATTTCAAATTTCCTGAAATTTGAAAACAAACCAAAAGTCAATATTAAACATTTGACAGTCCAAGAATTTTATACAGTATATCTAAACAACTTACAGTGCCGGATTCTCGCGGAGAATTGACTGAAACTTTTGAAACTGCGCTTTCTCCAAGTCTGCTAAGGGCGTATATTTGGGTTTCTTGCAGCTTTGGAAAAGCTTCTTCAGTCTCTTGTCTGGGGTGTACACTCCTCCAATCTTTGTTGAACGTCTCGGAATACGCTTCGTCTGGAGGTCATCGTTTTTGGTTGAGCTTATTGTAATACATTTCCCTTCTAGCTCTGCTTTTTTTAATGACCTAGTGAGATATCGACTCAGCTTCGAATTCCCAACGTCTGGTGTGCGAGATTCAGTCATCGGATCATCCTCTGGCGGTGTCTTGTAATCTTCAGAATTTGTCGGTGACGCTTTACCACCTTGTTCCTCCGGCGGAAGGACGTAAGATTCAGGATGAGACCAAACGGTAAGCATCATACAAGTGTTCTCCAGTGGATCTTTATACACATTGTCACTCCGTGTCCCCTTTTCAACCTCTTCTGCTAACAAATTTAGCCCTGATATTGGAGACCCATCTCCCCCCTCGCCCTGACAACGTTCAGATATAGCTCATTCAAATACTTCGATTCAGATGTAGTTTATATGTTCACCTAACAACTTGGATGTATACCTGACAAACTAAACTGAACTCCTGATAAAAAAATCCGAACACCTAATCAACATAATCTGTACACCTGGTAAAATTAGCTGAACACTTGACTAACTAAGATGAATACCTCTGAAACTCACCTGAAAACTATAAAACAGATCTGTATACCTGACTACTTAAGCAAAAGACCTCTTAAATTAACCTGAATACCAGACCAAACAAATCAGTATTCCTGTACACCTCATAAATTAACCTGAATACCTTAACTAAATAACCTGAATACCTGACCAAACAAATCAGTATTCCTGTACACCTCACTAACTAAAATGAACAACTGATAATCTACGCTGAATACCTGGCCAAACCAAGCTGAACAGCAAACATAATATATCTAGAGCCTATAAATTCATTGTTATAATCTATTTACCTCCAACGGTTCCGGGAGAGTTGGTTTTGCTGGCTTTGATACAGTTTCTGGTCCAATAGGCGTTGAAACATCGACTTCTGGAATGTTTGCCGACTTCGAGAAAGAGGGGCCTTCGCCCGCCATTGAATCTACCTACACGTTGAATTTTCCTCAAAAAAGTTAGACCGGGATTCAGGCATTGTTTATCATTAAAAATTGTAGGAGCAGTTTGATTACCTTTTCCCAGAAGCGAGCATTTGGCGTACGACCATCACAATGATTATCATGCATTCTCATCGTCTCATCGTCGTAAACCCATCGCCGTTGTTCTTCTTGTGTTTCTTACTATCAGACCCCAAATATTTCAGCTTCATCATTACCATCACCACTGAACGGACGTCGTTTCTTTGGAACTTCCATGCCGGTTGGGTAAGCGTGACCGTTGTCTCTGTTTGTTTTACCGGCTGCTGTGTTTTGCGGAACCGTGGACGAGCCTCCCCTATCATGATGCAACCAGTCAAAAATCTTGTTCCGCAATTTACCCAACTGGGTTTTCAGTTCAACTCGTATCCACTCTTTCAGCTCTTGCTCCTTATCTGATAAGTTTCCTGGTTCAGCCTGTTTACATATCCCACGACGAGGTCGAATAGGACGCTCCGGCGCCTGACTCGAACTTCCAGGTTCATCACAGGCTTTCCCGAACCGCCTAGACGGCTTTTGACACTTTTTTTTGACACCAACACCTTCAGCCTTTTCGGCTGCCTTCAGAGGTGGAAGGGATGAATCACCTCCTCTAAAGTCTGTTGCTTTGAACTTGTGCCCTTCCCGCATTCGACGAACTAAGTTATCTATTCGGGGATCGATTCTTCTTTCTTCCACTTTGGATCCCCACCTTCATCTGGGATTGAATACGTAACAATAACCTCAAACAAAGAACACAAACATTCATAAGTACACAAAGTTTGAGCGTCTTAACTTTTGTTTTGCAAATAAGATAGACAACAGCATTGTACCTCTTTGGGTTTCCACCAGAAGTATGTCTTCAAAATTCAGAAGTTCATTTGTTGAGTCGCATCCTTCTGGTTCTTGCAAGAAAGAAGTGGTTTTATTAGGTTCAGGAATTTTCTCAAGCAATGAGGGGATAGCTTTAAAAGCAAAAAGTTGCAGCGTCAGAGGGAACCCATAACACGCTGTTGACTGCTGTTTCAAACGAAGGCGCATGACCGAAAGGGATTTATCCATTTTAGAAGCATCAGAAGGTTGAGGTGGTGTCAATCTAGACAGAGTGCTGACGAATGCCTCTCTCCCCCATGAATATTGAAGAAATGATCCGGTGTCTTCCAGCATCTCGACGTAAGCAGGCGTCACACGAAGAAGTTTGTGACCACAAACCATGAGCCCATCTACAAGCGCAATGAGAGCTAGTGGCAACCGCTTCCACTCAGGAAGACTAGGCTGTTCAAGCGTACGAAAAACATCTGGTACAGTCACGTCTTCATCTTCAGATTCAAACAACTCTTTCCACATACGTCCAGGTGTGGCATCGATAGATTCTGACCCGTTTCCAACTTTTCCCTTTCAGGCTCGCATTTCAGCTCCGTGATGTCTCCGAACTCACGCAGAGAAAAGCGTAGTGGCTTGTCTGCAAACAAGAACCAGAGCTCATATAGGCGCATCGTAACCAGCTGACGGCTGAGGAGAGAATGTACAAGTTTCGCAGAGTTAGAGCAGCGCGCTACAGGTAAGTGGAACAGAGCTCCAAACTGACTTCCTAGCAGACAATTCATTTCAGGGGAGCCTCTTAGCAACTTCACTAACGATCCAATGATACTCGCCTTTGAATAGATGTTCAGTCGAGGTTTGGCAGGATAGCAATTACGTCCGAACAGTCTTTCCGGGAAAGTCGGCGTGGTGACAATAAGTTCCGGCTCGGTGGATGCAGCTCCGTCTTGTTCAGTGGATGCAGCTTCTTCTTGGTCGGTTGATGCAGGTTCGTCTACTTCTGACTCCGTGGTCATTACTGAAATACAATGACCAAATCCAGACATTTACCCAACGCTTTATTTTTAAAAAAATTTCCCAAAGAATTTCACAGCGAAGCTTAGCGAAAGGAGATACCTTCATAACGAGTTCTAGTTTTGCCTGCACGGGGAATTTTCTTCGGAATTGCTTCTCTATCACTGGCGGATTGACTACGAGTCACCCTCCTCGAGGGCGTTACGCTGGACGGGGATACCATGCCGATCTGGGTTCAGTTGAGGGTGGTTCTTATGTGAGAATCTTCTTATGTTTGGTTCTCAATTGCAGCTGTTTAGAGGTGGTTCTGGTATATTTTGATGAGATGTTTTTGTTTTTCTAATTTTAATTTTTTTTTGCTTTTATTAGGTGTTCTTTTGATTTTTTAAATTAAAAAAAATTAGAGGTGGCACGGTCGTAATATCAAGAACCATGCGCGCCCTCTGTCGACATTTCACAATTCTGGAAAAGGCGATTTGCCCAATTTGCTAATTTAAACTTGAGGTGTCCCAACTCCCTAATAGCAAACTTGCGATTTGCCCAATTTGCCAATTTTTCCAAAAATATATAAAAACAGTGTACAAAGGGGCGGGAAGGGATTAGAACCATGGTTAGGTGGGGGAACAGAGAGAACTTTAGCCAAGTAAGCACCCATCCTGGCCAACGTAGATCCACCCATTTATTGAGTTTTGATGAGAGCTTAGAGAGTCATTCAAATTTTACAATGCATGATTTAGGAAACTGTTACGAAAAATTAGTGAACTAAACTCGACTAAAGAAAACGACGATGTGATTAAGGAAGCAATACAGTAGCTGATTCTATTGCACAAAGTGTGATTCAACACCGACGTTATCAATCTTACGTTGCAAAAAAAACGGCCCTCGTTGGTTGGACTCTCAACTTTGCGTCGATGCAGCATGAAGCTCATCATCTGGTATTTCTAATGGTTCTTAAAGCTGCTGTCGTTAACTATATTCAAAGAACCCTTTTATTAGCTTACCCAACTGTTTGGGGATTATTATCTAGCGCCTACTGGCTGCCTTTGTCGCTTCCTTTATAGTATTGTGGTACTTTTGTTTTATCACAGCCTTTTGGCTTGTGGATGTGTTTTTTGGAAATTCAATGACAAAAAAAAAACTCCACTAAAGAAAATATACATAATTACAATTTTATTAATGAAATGAATAATAGCTTACAAACATTTGCATTTATAAGATTATACTAGATTTTGACCCGCGCTTTAAAAGCATGGGATTATTCTTGTTTCAATTCTTTTTTTCTTTTTTTTGGTTTTAGTTCAATTTTTGGTTTTGAACCGTTCGATTATTTATATAATTGAATTTGGTTTCAGTTTGACTATTTTGGTTAGGGTTGGGAAAAATACTTGAATCTGAAGAACCAAACCGAAATTGGTTAAACATCCAAATAGGTTCAAAATATCTGTAATTAGAGAATCAAAACCTATCCAAACCAAAATATTTCAAGTACTCAAAAGTATCCAAAATTTTTTTATATACTTCAGTATATTAATTAACTTTAGATTTAATATATAAAATGTATCCAAAATATATATGATATTTGAAAATTTCCAAAAGTAAATATCTAAAATAGCTAAACAATACTCAAAACACCAAAATACTTGAAATATCTATTGATCATTTATCTAAATATTCATGCCAAACCAATTTATATGTTAAGTTTAGATATTTTGGCATACATTATTGAAATTTATGTAATATGTTATTTTTATTTTTAGATTTTTAGAAATTTAAAGTATATATGAATTTTTAATTTTTAAAAATAATTTAAACGGTTTATCTAAACCCGAATCAAATCCGCAAAGATCTAAAATGAATCTGAACTGAGATTTATAAATTAACCGAAATCTATAATCCTGAAAACCCGAAACCGGAATAGACATCGGATCAAACTTGAATGTGTACCTGAACGTCCATCCCTAATTCTTGTTTTTTTGCTTGGTGAGAATAATAATGCGAAGAATATTCGGTAGAATAATAAAAAGATTTAGTTAGTTAATGTATATAGCATCTTAAGATTCTTAACAAATCGGATATGTCAACAATGTGTATTTAAGATTAAACTTTTCTTTTTATTTATTTATTTTATTCAAGAAAACTCTAGGTGCATAACATTAACATTGTAATTATAAAGGAAAATTATAAACATGGAAGAGATCATTGTTATACAATTGATGTATTATAAAATTTTGTTTAGATAATTTTATATAATTAATAAATATATTCTGAAATTTGATAGAATTCAAAATTATCAGTGTCAATAATAATAATACACTTGATAGACATATATGAAATATCCGAATTAATACTAAATTGGTTTTAATTTTGCTTGGAGGTTGTCTTCAACGTTAAAATTTTGGTTTGAAATTCAAAACATAAACATGGAAGAGAGATACTTGATCTTCATTGTTATACAATTGATGTATTATAAATTTTGTTTTGATGATTTTATATACTAACGTCACATAAACATGGAATACATATATATTTAATTTTCATTTAGTTATTTATGTAAAATTATGTGTCTTCCACGGTTTTTTGGTCAACGTTAATTAGATTGGTTTGGTGATAACACACTTTAATGAAAACCCCTTCTTAAATACATTTATTGAAATTAAAATTAAATGATAATGACATGTCATTGTAAATAAGTTGTAAAACGAAAGGCAAAATCCTAGTAGGGATTCTGCTTTAATTGTATAGATTGCATTTTTACCGAATTTTATTGAAACAAACCATAACTATTGGTCCCTCCATATTTAAACTCTCAAGTATTTTTATATGAAATAATTCCTAACTAAAAACTATTAGAAAAATTGATCAACTGTCTTTAATGTTGAAATTTAGTGAGCCCATGTGCAACTATTCGGCGAATGATTTGTACGATATTGTCCATTTTGGATTCGAAGACAAGACTCAAATGGATTTACTTTTGTTTTTTTTTCCAAAAAAACCCGTACTAATCATAGTTCAACATCCGATTATATACTAGATATTCTTTGACTAAATTTTCAATGTAGGACTTTGTTTGCATTCACAACAAACCTCCTCTCAAACCAAGTACCACCCAACTTTTTGGTTTCCAACCTCCAGCGAAACCCAGCACACATCTTGTACTATCGTAATCACCAACATGACTCTTCACCTAACCCTTGTTACACCTTTAGGATATATTCACCTAACCCTTGCTGCACCATTAGTCATTTACACCTAATCCTTGCAGAACCACTAGGAATATCTACCTAATTTTGTATCGTCGTTAGGGAGAGACTTTCGGTACAAGTCTCTGGCACCCCTTAATCGCGAAGTTAACCCTTTGATCCTCCTCCCACAACTGAAGCTTCCATGATCTTTTTGACCGGTCTCTGCCACATATATCTCCCTTCCCATCAACGTTTGGAGCTGCTTTGAACTTGAAGAGTATTCTGCAGATTTTCGTCGACCTGACTCAAATACCATTTGTTTAAAACTATCGATCATTAGATTGCTTAATTCATAGACACAAATAATTTGATCACCAAGTTTCTGGTCTCCCACAACTTCCATTGTCAATCAAAGGGTTTACACAAACGCTCTAAGCGATCAATAAGAAGACACAACAAAGAATAAGAAAGATCCAAGAAACTCTATCATGACTCGAACAATGTCTCTTGTCTCGACTTGAAACTTTTAACTTTGTGTTTGTGTTTCTCAGCTTGCTTCACCTCGAACTGAAACCTATTGGTCTCCTCTTCTTGTTTGAGGGAGATGCATTATCGACAGTTTTGCATCCCTCCTGCAACTGAAACTCCGGTGAAATCCCAAAACGGTTTCCAGTGGCTATACCTCTTCTGAACGTATGCGACAAACCCGGCCACCTTCACTTCTGTGTTCTCGGTGAAACTTTCTCTCAGTCTTCTCTGAGAACCCATGAGCCCTCAACTCCATTATGTTCAGTTAAACTTCTCTATAGCCACTGATATAGGTTTTTCTCCTTTGACTCTTGACTTGATAGTGATGATCCATAACACAACCACTCTCTTTGTGTTTTCCGGTGTCATCCTCCGACACCACTGTTCTGAAATTCTAAGGTAATCATCAGAAATTCGACGTCTATGTTTCTGACTTTCTAGAATTTCCTTTTGTGGAACCATAAAACACTAACATGGTTCTTCTCCGTAATAGCTTCTCCGACGTCCTACTTGGTCTTCTCCGCTATTCTGATGATTCCATGGTAACCTTACTAACCTTAGTACCTCCTCTACGCTTTGTCTCTTCCATTTCTTTGAGACCTTTGCAGTTTCTCCGATGATCAGTCGAAGTTCCTCTGCTTTTTCCTGAGATTTTATTCTTTGGATCCTGAAACTTATGTTTCATCCTTGCAGCATTTTTTCAGATTTATTCTTTAAACAACAAGCATTTTACTAAAAACCACATGTAGTTTGGCTGCTAGCAAACGTATATCAAAATAACATAATTTTACCATCAAAACATAGTGCACCGTTTTTTTTTTGGGTAAAAACGTAAAGATATTATTACCAAGTTTTTTCGTTTTTGACAGAAACACGGAAGGTAACCCGAAGCAGAAAAAAGAAAAGAAAAACTAAACACAGACTCGGTCTAGAAACGAAAGCAATAAAGATACAACAACTACAACCACAGACCCGAGGCTCGACTAAAACCGAATCAACAGCTTGCCGCAAAAAGACGAGCCAAGTTCAACCGAAAGTCAGAACCCGGTAATTTTGGCCTCCACGATGAATCCACTCTTAAAGATAATGGTCTTCCTGAGAATAGCTCACTGAGTTAGAATAGATACGTAGACCTCTGTAAATACTGCATATTTGATTTCATCCATAAATCCATATCCCAATTCCATTAGTTTAATCTCTTTGGTATCATTGACATAAGAGATGTCGCCTTTTTCATTTTAGGTGAATGAGGGTTACAGCGAAACAAGGGAATGAAAAGTCGCTTTGCGTTGGATTCGAGCAAACTAGTATTTTCTGAATAATATGAAGCCAGTAAACAAACAGTAAATCCATGGGTATTGGAACCCAAGTATCCAGGATAAAGCCGATTTTTTGAAGATTTTGAACCAAAGTTCTAGAGTTTTGTTCATCCTTCACTGTAATTCTTTCTAAAGTGTAAGCCAAGTCTTGTTGGACAAAACATATCAGTAACCGAGCATTTTTGATCCATTTTAATCTTGGCTACGGTGAGGGATTTTCTTGAATTTCTCGCACACGGTCTAGGATTTCAAATAAATATAATTTAGTTCTAATATGCTCAGTCTTTGTGAATTTAATTAGTCTGTCTTGAGTCATTTTTGGAATTTGCATAATTAGTTATTTAGGTTTGTTGCTTAAACTGGAAATACGGTATTAGATGATTCAACATTGATTGTTTCACTTAATGCGAAACTCTTAGGTAAAATTTGTTTGAGACGAATACAAAGACGTGCTTCTGTATGCCGGATTGTATGGAGGTTACAGCTAGCTTTATTCGACCGGTTGAACCGTAGCCTGGAGAAGTCGATAAATCGTCAACGGACGGTGATACCACGCACTTTCTCTGTGGTGTTTTTGGCATGTTTGTGGGCAGCAAGTGTGCACCTCGTTAGGACCATTGTATGTTCTTTGAGTACTTTAGGTATCATTGTTTGTCACGTGTTAGGATTAAATTATATTTATTCGGAGTGATATCAATTTTATGGACTTTGGGTTTAGCATAGTATACCTCACTGAGTGACTGACCTGTGAAACAAACATATATACGAGTATTGGACGGATTGGTGCTATTGGGCGATTTCATTCTGATTTTTATTTGGTATGGGTGAGTGGAGATGTAGGTATGTGACGTGTGTCCTGAGATGTTGTTGGTAACACGTCCTTTTCGAGAAAGAAGGAGACGGGTGTCACATTTTGATCCGCATGCTTCCCCTCCAGACTTAAAATTTAGAAGCGCCGTCGCGGCATTACATGAAGCAGCTGAGGCTTATCTGGTTGGCCTGTTCGAAGACACGAACCTCTGTGCCATTCATGCCAGGACGGTTACGTTCATGCCTAAGGATATTCAGCTTGCCAGGAGAATCAGGAGTGAAAGGGGTTAAGGGAAAGAAGAACGATAGCAGCATTCCTTTTTTTATCAGATCTGTAAATGCCTTTCAAATTTCGCGTCCTAGGCTTGGTTTTGAGTTTGTACTCTATTGCTATGATTTGGCTATTAGGCGAAATGTCTGAATGAATATCAGTCTACTTTCATTATAAGATTCGGTTATGCGTTTCTTACAGACTTAGTATATAGTTTGAGTTTCTCGACTGTATATGCAAGATCACAATAATAAGAATTTGCTCTCTTATTAATTTTAAGGAAAATCCTCTCAAAACTTTAAGCTCTCTCTAACAATCTCAAAACTCTTAAGGGATGCAACAACTCTGCAACTCCTTTATATAAGAATAGATATCTCCTAATCCTATTAGTAAAAGCTTATCTATAGATATTTCCTAATCCTCTTAGTAAACCATATCTCGGTGGGATTAGGATAGCTTATTCTCTAAGCTAATTCAAGCTTACTCCAACATAGTATTGGTGTTCTTACACAAATCAATTACTGCAAGTAGATGAGATTCATTGTTTCTCTTCAGACGTTAGTGTTTATGTTCTTAAGGTTATAATCAAATTTGCAAAGATCTGAAAAGCTCATATGTAATGGATTGCAAGCTGTGGATACAGATATATGTAGCTTTTTCAGCAATAAAAGCATTTTCATTTGGATATAGATACCAAGTAGTTAAAAATAAAGACCAAACTAGTACATAACTTTATTTTTAGTCTGAAACTCTCACTCGTGGATAGTTCGGAAAGGCTTGTATGTCTTGACACTACTTATCAGTCCTGCGATGGATCCAGCAGCAGCTAAGAGCGAGACGATCAAGCAAACCCAGCACAGCATTTTCAGCCCAATCCATCTAGGAGAGTACTTCTTAACCTTAGTCTGTGCAATGTGCATCTCGACGGGGAAATAAACCGTTAAAGGCCAGAAAGAAGCTGCACCGATAAGACCCAAGATCGCATTGAAGAAAGGGAATATCATAGCTACCACCGTGGTTATAACCACGTAAGCTGTCCTCCACACCAACCTGAAGAGGCTGATGTTAAATTTTCCAAGGAAAGGTACGTTTACTGAATACTCAGAAGTGATGAACTTGTTGTCAGGCCAGTTTCTATTGCATCTCTTCTCAACAAACTGGAAGATGGGCTGTGCAAACACCTGCAAAAGTATGGTTCTTATGTCATTAGCCAAACAGAGAGAAAGTGCAAAAAACATAATCTGTTTCTCTTTCTGGTTTTGGGTTTTACCTGATAAGCACCAATAAGGTGGAAAGCAATGCAAGCATTTGCAAAGTCGATAAGCCAAAAAGGCTCGTAAAACCCAAAATCTGTGAGGAAATCTCCTGGTGCTTTGTTTCCAAATGCAGCATAGCCGAGACAACCACATAAGATGTAGAAGAAAGTGGTGGTTGATACTCCCACAAGGCTTGCTCTTTTCATAGATTTGTTCTCTGCTGGGCTAGATTTCAATGTATCCTGCAAAAAGCATCAACTTTCCCCGATTAGTGTACGTAAATTCACACTTCAATCCAGTTTTGTCTCATGCGTTTAGCTTAATCTTATTAGGCCGTCACTATCAGTCGACAAATACTCTATGTTACCAAATACCGTAACATATTAATAGTGAAAACTATACTATCATTAAGAGACAAAAACTATGAGTTGTTGTCTCAAATCAATAAGCTAAACTCAGTTGAGAAGAATTATTATTGTTTGCTGTGGAGAAGAGGTTGACAATGTCTTTGAATATGACATCTTGTCATTAATAGGCACATGTTAATGTTATACCTTTAAGCTAAAAGACAGGTTCTCTTCTTTTTGACTCTTTTGAATAAAGCAAATAAAAAGTGGTCCAGAGGGAATTGATTGTCAATGTCAATAATCTCTAACCACAATTCTATCAAGAGGTTCATATTCAAAGCTAACAAGATTCCATAGATATTTGATATGAAAACTTGCCTGAATCTCGATGAGAACAGTGGCGTAAGCATATGCAAACGCAATGTCCCCAACCGCTTGAAACGATCTCCATATCTTCTGAGCCGCAGTCACATCAACTCCTACCACCGTGCCTGTCATATTCGTCTTACCCACTTTCCCACCTTTCCATACCGCAACATATTAACCTTTAGTTAATTAAAAAGATCGCTATATATAGACTTCATCTACTAAGAGTGGACCAATTGGTCTGTCTAGCTACAACTTAGCTACTTTGAAAATACAATTTGTTTGACTAAGATGGTTAGTAATTGTAACTTTGCTACTAATTCAATCTTTAAAGAATTGTATGTACCTGCGACGGTCGCAATGGCTAGGCCAATCCCAATAGTTGCGTAAGTGAAGGACATCACCGCAGCCATAAGGGAGAGAAAAGAGAGCTTGTGGAAGTTCGGGATCTGGCTAAGAATAATCTGAATGATCCCGAAAACTGCCATATACGGATAATTCGATATAGTACAGTCTGCCTCGTGCCCTTTCTTGTGGAAACAGTTTGCTTTCCCGACCGCTCTGCGCAAACACCATATTACAAACACATTAATATCTTTCACAACTTGTAAAACTTCATGTAATCACCGTTACGACAAGAACAATACATTTACTAACGGTTGACTTACACCAAGCTAATAGAAGCAGTGATGGTGTAACCAACAGTGATCCCTATTAGATTCCCATACTGTGCCACACCACAAAGCTGTACTTTCCTACCACCTGCCATATTACAATAATTGCAAAGTATTATATAGTCTATTATGATTTATTACTTCTGTTTCATAAAGCAAACACAAAACACTCCACGGAACTATATATAATATTCCATCAACATCCAAAACCAACAATAATGCTAATACTACCAAAACAGTTTGCCTCTTATGCCTAGATACTCTTTAATTTACGGTTTCCTGGGGTTACACCATTTTGGATCATTATAAACAGTACACATTTTGGTTAACTAGTATATTAATAATCTGTTGAAGATATATTATTGATGAAGCCCTTTTTCAAAAATAAAAATAAAAAAGATATATTATTGATGACTTAAGAAAAGTTGCAGCCTAATTAATTATTTTCAAAAACATAGTGCATAACTGGAAACTAAGGACAGGTACCAAAGTTAAGATTAAAGTCAATGTTTTACTTAAGTTAAATATGTAAAAAAAAAAAAAGTTAAATATGTAAAATCAAAATTGCAGGGACTGTAGCAAACACTAGTAATTCTAACGTAACAATTCATTTACAAGGTCTCGAATTTAGAATTGAGCAAGACAACATCGAAACTGTGAATTCAAGGAGATACTATAAAATCTAAAAATCCATGTACTCCATCTAAATTTTGAATCACAAGCACAGCCAATTGGATGCACATGCTTTTATTTTTTTAACAAGATATCAAGGATTATCTCTTATGATTTCTCTCAAAATTTTATAATTAATACCCACTGTTTTATGAACCATTATCATTTTTTTTGAGAAATTCAATGAGAACACCATACACCAGTTTAATTTTATTTCAAATTGATGAAAAAAACATAACTACGGTTGTATTAAAAAAAACTGCGGTTATGATGATTCCAATCAACTTTCATACTATTATCTTCTTTTTCTGTTCTAACCACAATATTTTTCGGAAAAGCATCATCCTATCTAAATACCACACAGTCAGTATCTATATAAATAAAACAGAATCTTTTTTTAAGAAAAAAACTGAACCATGCCTTGAAGAAAACTATTTCTTTCACTAGTACTGAGAATTTTGTATATATAAAAAGCACTTTTTAATTAAAATAGTAAAGTTGGCGTAAAAAGTATCAATTTTTTTTTTTCAAATCTACTTACAAGAAAAAGGTAATATAGAGAAGAAAAGAGACCGAAAAACATACCAAGGTAAGAACGAACAACGTCCATGTAAGTGTAATTTCGTTTTCCGGTGACAGGATCCGGCGCACGGTAGCAATCAGCGAGCATCGTGGAAGTGAAATAAGTGATAAAAGAGAAAATGACCAAAATCAAAGTCCCTGCGATCCAACCAAGCTGAGCTATAGCCCATGCTAACGACAAAACTCCGGAGCCTATCACCGCCGTGATAATATGCGCACTCGCCGTAAGCCACGTCCCAGTTCTCTTCTCTCGGCCATCGTCATCAACGTTCTTTGTGGGATCAGACACGTCGTAGACGTTGCCGGATTCCGCCGCGGGGTGATCTTGTTCGGTGTTGAAACCCTTCATGTTGACAGAAGAAAGAGAGAGAAATAGAGAGCAAAGAGGTGGACAAAGAGAAAGAAGATAAGTAAATGGGTGTCAGAGAGAGTAAATGAAGAAGTCTAACTATAGTCAACAGATTTGGGTTTGCATAATATCACATATATAGACATACAAAGTATATGTATGCGTATATAATATACTATAATATAATTTAGTCTTTAGCATATATGCCAACCAGACGTATACGTAATACGTGTTCGATTTCAACTTTTCATTTCTGTATAAATGTTTTTAATGTTTTCTTTTTAATATGGCTTGGGATGTGTGAGTGCTTGGCTAAACTTTGACCCCACTAATGGGGAGATGATTTTAATGTTCGGATTAGCTTAGCCATTCTTCCCAGATTCAAAAGTCGAATTCGAACCTGATCAAATTTAAAATACACGAACGGATATTACGCTATGAGAGATAGAATATTCGAATCTGAATGGGTAATATACAATTTCGAATGAATATCTGACCATTAGTGAACATATGTATATATTTTTAGTTTATTTCTATCATTTTATTCAAAATATTTATATTAATGTTATATATAGTTAAAGATCAGAAATATACATAGATTCACAGATAATTCTTTTTTTGCGCAACATACTTTTGATTAAAAACTCAACCCGAAAGTGATGTCAAAGAGAAAGTAAGTGGGCCTTTGGTACAAAACTCACAAGCTATTAGAAGATTTAGGACATAAAAAAAACTTGCAGAAGACGAAGGAAGAAGATAGCGAAACAATGGTCGACAAGACGTTAATATATCATGGATTTTACTCATTTTTAGCCATGGTATATAGGTGTTTTCAAATACATTATAATTGTTTGTAGTCCTTCTAGTATGTTTCAGGTTTTGGAGTGATTTGGAGGAAAGTGGTGATTTTGGTGCATTTTGGAGATAAAATGATAAAGACGCGAAGTTGGCCATCAACCACGACTATCGATCGATGGGCAACAATCGATCGACACACACTTTGTGGTATTGATCAACGGCGAAGCGTGCAGAAACCATATTAGGTTCCAGTCGACTTAAAGCCCAAGTCCCACAGGAATTACAAGATTACTCATGACAAATTTTAACCTAATATTTATGTACTCTGCCATTGTTCTAGGCAACACACGCTTTCATACTTTCTACTTTTCATACAACAAAATATTTAGAGTCTTAGGTTTGGAGAGAAGATCCAAGAACTCCTTCAGAGCTTTGTGATTGGAACTCCAGTTTCTTTACTCTATTCTATTTATGCAATTTAATTATTTTATTGTCATGAATTGCTTAGCCTTGTCTTAGTAGTTCATCTTGTTAGATTTAGAGTTCAGATATTTATGAGAGATTAGCCGAAAATATAGAATTGCTAAGTATCAGGATATTAATCAACTAGGCTTTTTTTAATGCATATGTTCTAGAATAGGTAAGTAAGACCTTGCCTATAGACATTAGAGTGCATTCGGAACATTGGTTCTTTGTCTGAAATATTTTAGGTTGTTCTAGGATTGCTAGAAATAAGCGGAAGCTGATTTAGTTAACCTAGTGAATAAGTTCAAACCCGTTCCTAACGCTTCCTAGAAGGTACGTTGATCGACAACTCACAAGTTGCATCGATCGACGGGCTGAAAGGTGTATCGATCGACACCCCATTGTTGGAATCGATCGACACTTTCTCAAGACCAACAAGCGACAGCTGAGGTCCTAGATCCGGCGATAGATAGTTTAAATATACGGAAGTTGATCGATAATTCTAATTGTTTGGGTTCTAGAATATCCATATATACTTAGTAGTCTATATCTATATAATCCTGATTGACTGAATATAAACCATAAGTCTAACGTCTCCCATCTCAATCCTTAAAACCCAATCAATCAACTGAGCAATAACTTGTTCACCACTGCTTATTTACTACTTTAAAAAAATTCAATCTAACATAACTAGATAGATCTACTGTATGCCTTAGTTCCCTGTGAATTCGATCTCTAAATATTACAATTGAACCTCTTATTTAAAAGATTACAAATCACTTATAGGGTAATTTGAGTGATATCAGACGTGTTGTTGTGATTCCCCCCCTCCCAATCTCACCCGATGGATCTTTGAAGACTCAGCCTAAGCTTGTATCCCGAGTAGTGGATTTCCAGGCACCGTCTGTGTTGCAAGTGATCGTAGCTGGGGGGGGGTAGGTCTTGGATTGGCGATCCGATTGGGATTCGGGTAACTTGAGAGACGCTTGTTGATTGTGCTTGTTCCCATTCTTGCGCCGCATGGATGGCTTTGCAGATCATGTCCGACAGCAGAGAGGAACTCTTCTCGAAGGTTAGCTGATTTCGACTAATCCAAAAGAACCAACAAATCTACAGGGAAAAGATTGATGGTAACTCCTGTAGGTGGTAGGTTTCTTCTACTGTTGGATAAGGTGAGCTCTTCAACGAAAGAGGAGCTTTGAGATGAGTCAAGGGTCGAATCCCAAGGTACCCCTCGCCATAACTCTTGTACAAATATACAATGTAGGAATAGATGCATCGTTGTCTCCTTATCTCCACATCTAGCACACACAGTATTAGCTAAAAGACCTCGCTTTTGTAGGTTCTCACCCGTAGGTAAAGCTCCATGTAAGATCTTCCACATAAACAACTTGAGCTTGGGGGAGAAGCGTGGTGCCCATATCATCTTTTTTCAGTCAAGTTGTGAAGCGGGTGAGTGTGATGGAGAGTTAAGGATCCCCGCCTGAGTCATGGAGTAGTAACCCGATTTTTTTGGGTACTGCCCAGAGGTGTGGAGACGCCAAATGAGTGAGTCCTCAGTATCCAACACGCTCGGCCTAATCTGCAAGATGAGGTGAGTCAGTTCAGGAAGAAGATTTTTGATTCTTCCTACGTTCCACTCTTTAGTCTCTCTGGACAGTAAGTCCGCAACTAGTAATCTTGATCTTGCAATGTAGTTGGTCCAAAAGGCCGCAAATTATCCATAGGGCTGATCCAAGAGTCCTTGAAAACTCTCGTAGAACTCCCATTACCAATAGCTTTTCCTAGGTGATTGATAAGCAAATATCTCTCCCCCCCCCCCCCCCCCCACAGTACCCTTTTCCAACCATGGGAGGAACACGAGCTTGTTGTAACCGATAAAAAAGACTGATTGTTGCAGTACTTTTTCTGTAGTATGCGAGCTAGTAGGCAGTCAGGTCTGGTAAGGATCCTCCAAGCAATCTTTTCCAAGAGTGCTCGGTTGAAAAGCTGGACATCTCGAAGACCGAGTCTGTAATAACCCTCACGAGCCAGTTAATTTTTGATCGAGAAAAACTCTGCTCGACCAGTTTGGAGTTGGTCGATCAGATTTAAAAATAAAGTCGACCCGGTGAATTAACACCTCGACGGGACTATCTTGTGGTCGAAAGGCCTCTCATTGATAGTTTTGGTAGAGTGTTAGTAATGTTGGTCGAATTTTATTTAAGCTAGGCAAGCTTAGTTGAAAGCAAGACGAGATTCGAAGGATGAGAAATTTTAGTCGAAAACTGTCCGAAAATGTCGTTAAGTTTTCTTAACTAAATTCCGACCAGTCTAATACCTTCACCAGCTATTCTGCTTGCTTTCTCAGTAAATCAGTCACATGAGCTGCACCTACCTGCTTGCTTGCTTCACTTAAGTCACATGAAAGTCACAAGCTGGTTGCTTGTTTAATAAAAACAAAATAATCTTTCTTCAAAGGAGGGAAATGACAGCAACTTGCTTTGGTTTAAGTAAACCCTCAAGCTGAAGCAACCCCTCATGCTATAAAATACCTTCTTCTCTCTTCTGGACGTCCTGTTGCACAAGAAAAACCAGAGAAAATTTCAGAGAGAAAGAGAGAAAGAAAATAGAAAAATCTGTGAGAAAAACTCATGCAAAAATTCAGAAAAAAAATCAAAGAAGAGAAGTGAGCATGGACGACCCTTTCTCACCCTTCTGTGAATTTAATCAGTGAGTTTTGCAGTGTTTAAGAGCTGAAAATTTGGCGTCCTGAAGTAGAGAATCACCCATGTTCTTCAGCCTTTGATTTTGATCGGTAAGATGGTTGTGGATCAGTTTCTGTGAGAAGTTTTGTTGGTTTGTCTACACTGAAGATAAATTCTGAATAAATCCAACCATGGATTCTTGTGGTGTTGATCAGGTTAATTCGTGGTTAGCTTGAAGAGAGAAAACCAGTCAAGTTTAATTAGTTGTGTAAAACCGGTAAGCTTCAGCTTCTTGATACAGCCATGTTTTGATGAGAACCAATTGATGTATGTTGGTTAACCTGTCAGGATCAGTTGTCTAAGGTCTTGTTCTCTTCAGTATTGGTTGGTTTATGATTTAAACAGTCTCATAGAACCAGTAGACGAACTGATAAGAATTATGGGAATTAAACCGAACTGATTTGATCTTGTTTAGAACTGAATTGAGCTGAGTATGTTCTGATCTGATCTGAGCCGAGCAGTCTATGGTCTGAAATTGTCTTGAACTGATGTCGTCTGAGTATAACCGAGTTAAGCTGTTTGGAACTGATTAGAACCGGAGTTATCTGAGCATGAACTAAGCTGATATGAACCGAGTTAAATTGTTAAAGCTTGAACCGAGCTGAACATGGTATCAATTTGTCTTGAACCGAACTGATATGAGAGAACTGAACTGAAATGTTATGAACTGAGTTGAGTTTCTTCTTGAACCAGACTAGTGAACCTTATGTTCCAACTGTTATGTTTTGAATTCAGATGGCCAAGGAGAGTATTCGGATCAGCCGGATCCTTGTGATGGTTCTGAACCGAGAGTGATCCAGAAGGGAAGTGTGATTAGCTTGAGCTCGAGTATAGTCTTTCTTAGCCAATCTCATGGATTTAAAGGTGAGTCTAGATAGATGATGAATGAATTATGAATGAGTATGCATGATTGCATATTAAATATGATTGATTAATTAAGAATTAATCATGAATTAATTAAGGAATAATCATTGATTAATTAAGGATTAATCATGGATTAATTAAGAAGTAATTATGGTTGATTGATTAAGTATTATCCCTTGATCTATATTTATATATGAAGTTTTTATTTAGTTTAAATACTTAAGAATTAATAAGAATAATTCTTTGAGGTTATCCCGAGCCTTAGTACTTGTTCTCAAGTACTAATCTATAAGTATTCTATTAATAAGTGTGAATCATGTGAAGTCTTATTGTATACTCACTCTCCCGAAAGTCCCGCATTGCCGTGAATTGGTCCTGCGATATGGATCAAGGTCATGAAGACACGATGATGGGGTCGCACCCTGGAGGCCGTGTAACTGCATGCAGCGTTGGATGTTCTATCTTGGAATATCTGATGGAAATTATGGTTATATTTATTCCCCGTTAGGCTCGGTTAGCTTTGGTGGTTTTCCGGGTTTAGCATATATATATATTAAGAGTATGAGTGATTGGCGGGTATCGTGGAGGTGATGTTTAAGATAGATTCACATAGATGGATTGAGAGGCCTTATAATTATATTAATTATGGAATATAAATCCACTGCATTTAAATGGTGTCGCTTGCTCGGGATACTATTGATATGTGTTTGGGTGTGGGATTAGACTCACTTGATATGTAGGTAACCAGTAGGTGGGAGACCTTTACTCTAGGATGGGAAGGAACGACATTAGCCAGCGGTAGTTTTACTAGCCTTGCAGTCGTTTTGATATACTTTATGTATAAGGTTTGTTGACCGAAAACCTCGAGGTTAATCTATAATATTTTGTAAGATTCTTTTAAATGAATAAGTATATAGTGTATAAAGAATGTTTTTAAAGTACGGGTTCCAAATGATATTAGTCCTTGTCCGGACGAACCAACTATTGGGTATTACTCTTAAGGTTGTAAAGCCTCGGGTTGTACCTAATAGGATATGTGTACTTAGGCGGTTGGCCTAAGGTACCTGGATTTATTTTGGGAACTTCGGGTTAGTCGTTTATGTACACATTGTGGCTTCTCGGTTTGGTTTCAGTTACGAGTGATCGGCTGTGCATGTTCTTGTTTGATTCTTGCACGGCTGGTCGAGTCAACTTATACTTAGACCAGATCGGGGGTGTCACAGAGTCCTCACAAGCTTTTGGGTTTTGTAAGTTTGTCCCTGCGAGCGACAAATTTTTCTATCCCCTTTCTTTGTTGTCCCACCAAAATTGAATCAGAACTGATTGTATCTGATTGCATAAACCGACAGGTAGCTGGAAACATGACATGACAAAGGAGGGGATAGCCGAGTGGACGGATTGTAACATTGTAAATTTTCATGCGGTGGAGAGAACTTTGTTGACCAGCCAAGGGCTTTCTGTTTCATACGATTAACTATGGAAGCAAAGAAATCCTTCTTTTTTCTACCAAAATGTTCAGGTAAACCCAAGTATTTCTCCTCTCGTCCCTCTTTACTTATACTTAGTTGGGCGTTCACTCTTTGTGGGAACCGAAATTCACACCGTCGATTTCCGTAATCGGAGGAAAGTCAGGAAACCCTAACATTCACTGAGGTCCCAGATTCTCTGCGAGAGCCAACGACAAGTGACCAAACAAATGCAGAAAATATGAAAAGATAACAAAACAAATTTATAGAAAAGATAGATCTTATTACGAATCCGCGTAAGAGTGTTGCGATCATTACAAGAGATTATAAAAGCTTCGTAAGGGCTGTCAGCGAATTACCTAGTTCTAGCAACCTAAAACCTTAAACCTACTTGAGCCGCAGCTCGATAACAGAAGACAGAAAATATATGAAAATAGATTTGATTGATTTCGGACTGAACCTTATGAAAGGTTGCCTACGTATTCGAGGATCAAGCCGAAAGTAGTTCAAGAGTGAACCAAGAGATTGAACTGCTTGTGCGTGTTCATCTGGTAATCGGATGCCAGGCATAGAAATAGAGAATGTTGAGAATAATTCCTCAAAGTTTCTAAGTGCCGAGAGTTTTCTCTTGTGCCTCTCGCCTAGGACTCCTTATATACTCCCTCCAAGGTCGGTTTGAACTTTTTCCTTCATGCCCTTAAGCCGTCATAACTCGAAAATAGAGATATTCCATTTTTCTCGATCTTCATGATTATCTGCGGAAACTTAACATTTATCTTGCGGACAAAGTACAAACCGCCATAGTATCTATGGGTTTTTCCTTAAAAAATCGTAAGTGGGTTTCTAATCGCGTTTTATACCTGTTTGGGCCGTCTTTCAACTCGAAACTTTTATTACGACTTTTATCGTTAAAAATAAACTTTCCGCGATTTTTATCGTAAAGTTTAAGTGATAACTTCAATAGATGTGAGTCATGTGCGGTCGATCGCTATGTGGCGACCTTGTTTGAATGCTTTTTCGATGTTTCGTGAACGTGTTCTTTAGTTTCGATAAATGAACCAAGATTAATGCAATATTTCACCGCAAGACTTTTCGTAAAAGTAATCTTTACGAAGAATACTTTTCGTAAAGATGTTCATGCTGACTTTTTCCGATATTTAGACATTGATTCCGTCGCTACCGATTCTGAACCCAACAGTTAGCCCCCAGCTCGTTAGAATTGTGACTTTTAGCGTGAGGTTCTAGCGAGTGGCTTGGCAAGTTAGGCAAGTTAGGAAAGTCAGTCAGAATTAATGGTTGAAAAGGTCCGTCGTAAGTGGTCTTCTCGTTCTTCTGACAGTGGAATGCGATAAGATTGGGGCTGCGCCTTGTGAAGGCTGCCTACGTACCTTTGTCGAAGGAATCAAGCGTTTTGTAGTTCGCCCTAGAGTTGAGATTCTTAAGACCTGTTTTCCAGTGACACCTTTACTGTCCAGTTTATATGTCGTGTAGAGGTTATCAGGCATGTTGCTGCCGATGGCACTTTATATTGGTGTAGAGGGAAGATTACGAGTTCTCATCTCGTAATCTAAGTCTGTGTGAACTGCTATATTCGTAATCTGTTTGAGAGTTTTCCGTAGTGCATAAACTTGAGGGAGTTCTGATGATGCTCGAATATTAGCCAAGACACAAATTTTGGGATCTCGTACCAGGGTGTTTGATACTATGCCTAGTGATATTAGAGACCAGTGTGCTGGGTTTAGGGCAAGACCTAGGTCTAATCACGGCTTTAGGTGGTGTGATGACTACTTCAGCTTACGTTTCCCGTATCCTGATATGTCAGTGATATGTTCTCGGCTTACGTGATATGTAAGGTATGATCGAGCATCTCTTATGTGACTTGTATGGTAGAAATCGAGCATCTCTATGAGGACAATTTTTAAGTCTCCCGAAAGTGCTGACCAAAATTTCAGATTTTTTTTAGATAGTGCTATTACCCTTATGTTGGGTGCACGAGAGCTATCTCTACGAGATGGCTAAGTCTGTTAGGACGTTAAGAGTTTGTTGTGATCAGCAACAAACTTTTCGGTAGATATTACCGTTTTTGAGTCTTCGCGAAGAATACATGTTTGAAAAGATGTTAGTATTTATGACTGTTTGATCTTCCAAGTAGGTGCCTTTATCGAGGAAGGTAATTTTGTGGAAAAATGGTTCTTCAGGCTTCTGTGACATCTCGCAGTGCTGAAGATTGATTTTCTTTTGTATGCCGCGTTTCGTGCTTGAAATGTTCGCGGGCTTGAAGATGTTTTGCGATAATTGCAAGGTTTTAGTCTTAACCCTGCGTTTGAGAAACATTCAGGTATGTCTACAGATGTTCGTAGCCAAAATTGTTGTTCGGATGCTAATAATTTTATTTACGATTGAGGAATTAGGACCGAGGGGTCCCATAAATTTGTTTCTGGGAAGAAGTGTTTTCCTTCGTAGTGCTTTGTGTGGTGTTTCTTGTACATTTGAGGATGTTTCGTATAGCTCTAGGAGCTCTGTTACGAGTTTTCCTTACATGCCGCATTTTACAGGTAAAACATAGCGGGCTATAAAGTTATCGGTGGAACGTATTGAACTTGGTCGATTGTCGACAAGTTTAGGTTTTCCATTTACCGTTTGGTTGTTAGGACTGCGTTTTGTTACGAAGAATTAATCATATGATTTCCGGCTATGGGTTATACGATAATTACATGAATTTTTTAGGCAAATCGCGGATAGTCGTTTAGCCGTTAAGTGATGGAGCGATGGTTTTTCAAATACTTTGGTTTGGCATGAAGGATGTGTTTACTCAGATAGCCAAGGACGTTGAAGGTCATGCATCAGACCGTGGTATTTTCGTGTTAACATTAAGGTCATGTAAATTTACGATTGTCTTTAAAGGGGATGCTGAATTCTGGTTTGGATTTTTACTGGAAGGCGTAATTGACCGATAGCCAAAGAGCGCTTGTCGATATTGATCGGCCAAGTTTGCTGGGGTTATCTGTGTTAATATGGATGATAGTCATAGAAAACGATTCTCCGCTCTAGGTTTTAGTTATACGACAAATATTTCGTATAATGTGACATATAGTCTTATGAAAATCGAGTCGTTTTTGTCTGAGGAAGACGAAGCCTAAGAGGTTTGCTAGATAACCAGTGTGGAGTCAACGGCGGGATGACTGCCTTCTCGGATGTGACCGAGGGAAAAATAGGCAGAAGCCAGCGAGCCGCAGGGCTAAGATAATGAGATCTATTAGATCTTAATGCGAAGAGATAAAGTTTAGATTGATCATCGAAAATCAAATCTTTTGTGTTTGCTATACAAAATATACTTCTTCATAAAACCTGCTATGTTAACTTTCGAAAGTTTCTTCGTAAGACTTGGTCTGATTGTACGAAGGATTTTTTGCGTAAGTAATGGGGACCGGTTTTACGAAGGTTGTAAATCGGTGATATGTATACATATGTCAAAGTAGCGTTGTTTCCGCAGGTTTTACGAGAAACATTTCTGTTGTGATTTTGATCTTAAGTAAAGTTTGCTTGGAGTTACTCATGGAGTGTTACCGAAGCCTATTTTATTACGATCTAGTCGTAGAAAGTTTTTCATAGGGTTTTTAGATGATTCTCATGACACATTCATTTCTAGAACGAATTGGTCAACCAAAGGTAGATCTCGCCAACGCTCGGGAAGAAATTCATTCTTTTAATGTGCACGATGCTACATCTATTCTCGAGTTTTTTTCGTCGCAAATGTTTTTGATGCTTTTCCGTGACTCACTTGGTACAGCGGAAACTGAAAGAAATGCTTTGGTGCATGAAGATTTCTCGCAGAAATTATTAAACGAAACTGGCTTTATAAAGCCGGAAAGGGCTTCAAGACTTTGGCTAATCGTCGAATTTCAGTTTGATATTGGTACAGGTTTTCTACACGCATGATTGCGACTAGAAATATTGTATAGTCTTTGAGATTATGTTCATGATCGTCTGGATATGTTGCTAGCGTATAGACGAATTTTAGATTGTCGTTTGCCTACTTGGGACGATTTCCTTTGACGAAAACGTTTTCTTGACGATTTGCAAAATTTTTGAAGTTTGGGAGTATACAAGTATAGTATACGTACCTACTCCCTTTTTTTTACGAAAGAAAACGGTTGAACCGATACTTTGAAGGGTTGTGTATGTTTCTTCTTCCGAGGTTTAGAATGATCGACAATCCGGGTCGATTTAAAGATGACGTTGGGACTGTGATTTGGTTGTTTCCAGGTTAACGACTTCGAATATGTTGGTTTTTAGAAAATCGCTAGAAACAAATCGGTTTTAAGACGACGTTCATGTCTCTAGTTTTTTCTCTCTTCAGGAAGCGAGCTTGATATGCGTGGCGATCGTTTCTCAATTTTCAGAGAGTTTAGATCGGTTTGCAAGATCTGGCTGAACAGTTATGGAACAATATATCGAGACAGGAAAAATCGCCTAAGAATTAGTTCGCTATACTATCCACCTAGGTTTTACGTTCCCTAAAGTTCTATGGCAGTCTCGAAGGTATTTTTATTTCTTAGTAATTTCCTACGAAAATAACAAGTCTGATTTCAAAAATTTCAAGTCGGAAATACCTTAGTTCTCTCGAAGATTCGGGTTAGCCTCTTCTCTGTTTTGCTTGCTCATTTGCCCTTACTCTTTTCGTGTATGTGTGCCCATTTTGAATAGCAAGGATATTGATTCTTCCTGAATTTCTCGGCTTTCCTAGCCGCGTTTTGGCTGATGCTAATCTTTCGGTTTTCGTGATCCATGTTTCAATCTTAGTATCATTGGATTTACGAAAATGAATAAGCATCTCGTCGAAAACTTTTTAGCGTTTAGGAATAGCCAGGGGCGATCGAGAGATGCCAAGGATGATCAAGAAAACTCGCCGGGTGATGAGGTTTTGGCCACAGATCAAGGCGTGAGAGGAAGGATGGTGAGACCGTGGAGAAAGGAGGATGGGTGAATTTTGATTCTCGGATTTCGCTCCATCTTTTTCCTTTATCCGAGAGTCTTTTTCTCCGATCGTTGTTAAATTTTCGAAGGGTGTCAAATGTTGCCAACTTTAGTTTTACTAATATTTTTCCAAAAAATAATATCGAGTTTAATTTTACAAAAATTATTCCGCAAAATGTTATCGATTTTAATTTACGAAAGGTTTTTCGTAAAATGTTGTCGAATATAATTTTTACGAGATTTCTTCCGTAAAGAGGTTTTCAAGTTTTGGCTGTACGAGAGTCGTGACGAGGTTAATTATTGCAACCAAATTTAGTCAGAAGTTTTTCTCTTATTCGTGGGATTGATCCTTTGAAGTTTCGAGTAGTTTTTTTGAAGTAAGATTTAGGTAACAAACATCGACAACTTGCAGAATTTGTTACTATGGAGGTGATACTTGAATTCTTACGAAATCTTAGGCTTCAGAGAATGTTTTAGCGGTGGGGATACGATCTCCCGTTTTGCTTCATTTAGTCTTCGTCAGCTGTTTTAGGTTTCGAGTGATTCTATAGAAATCAACTTCGTTTCTCTGAAAGTTATTTGGATGAAGTACAGCCGTAGGGGTTTCGTAACCGATTTGCTGCGCTTCCTTTTTCTACGATTAATCTAAGGTTTTCCGAAAGATATTTGGAAGAAGTACAACGGCGAGTTATGTACCCGATTTGTTGTGCTTCCCTTTTTCCGCGACTAACCTAGGATTTTTCCGCAAGATATTCGTACGAAATACAATAGTGAGTTATGTACCCGATTTGTTGTGCTTCCTTTTTCCGCGATTAACCTTGGATTTTTCTGCGGTTTTGGGGAGAGGAAGTATTACTTTTCCGAAAAGTTTCCAGAAAACGCATTTTGGTAAAACCCTTACACGTTGAAATTTTTTTAGTTTGGTAATGAGCCAAACTTACGGGCTTTGATAAGATTTATTGTTTCCCTTTATGTTTAGAAACAGAAATCGCGAGCTCGTTACATTGCATTTCCTGTGGCGAAAAGTTGCGTCAAGGTTTTTGATTTTCTTAAGAACTTTGGCGTTTGCGTAAGCGTTGGCCATAGGCGCAGTGGCGGCTGGAGTTGTCTTACCAGGGTTGTTGCTTACTGCGATTTTGTCTTTCGTATTTCCAGACATTGTTTTGATCGAGCGTTTTGCAGCTATGAGTTAGAGTAATCCGTACCCCCCTCCCTCCTTCTAGTGCCAAACGGTGGGAACCAAAATTCACACCGTCGATTTCCATAATCGAAGGAAAGTCAGGAAACCCTAACTTTCCACGCGGTCCCGGATTCTCTGCGAGGGCCAACGACAAGTGACCAAATAAATGCAGAAAATATGAAAATATAACAAAACGAATTTATAGAAAAGGTAGATCTTATTTCGAATCCGCGTAAGAGCATTGCGATCATTAAAAGAAATTATAAAAGCTTCGGCCGCAAGTGCTGTCAGCGAATTACCTAGTTCTAGCAACCTAAAACCTTAAACCTAGTTGAGTCGCAGCTCGATAACAGAAGACGGAAAATATATGAAAATAGTTTTGATTGATTTCAGACTGAACCTTATGAAAGCTACCTACGTACCCCTTTCGAGGATCAAGCCGAACGTAGTTCAAGAGTGAACCAAGAGATCGGACTGCTTGTGCGTGTTCATCTGGTAATCGGGTGCCAGTCATAGAAACAAAGAATGTCGAGAATAATGCCTCAAAGTTTCTAAGTGCCGGGAGTTCTCTCTTGTGCCTCTCGCATATGACTCCTTATATACTCCCTCCAAAGTCGGTTTGAACTTTTCCCTTCCTGCCCTTAAGCCGTCATAACTCGAAAATGGAGATATTCCATTTTTCTCGATCTTCATGATTATCCGCGGAAACTTAACATTTATGTGCGGAAATTTGACATTTATCCTTTCTTGCGGACAAAGTATAAACCACCATAGTATATATGGGTGTTTTCTTAAAAAATCGTAAGTGGGTTTCTAATAGTGTTTTAGACCTGTTTGGACCATCTTTCAACTCGAAACGTTTATTACGATTTTTATCGATAAAAATAAACTTTATGCAATTTTTATCGTAATATTTAAGTTATAACTCCAATAGATGGGAGTGAGAAATGATATGGCGGCGGTACTCGGTAACTAGCATTGAGGAATTGACGAGAATGCAAGGTTTTGGGTCGTACCCGTTGATCGATGTCCGAAACAGTTCGGTTGCTACGTAGCGACCAGGTCCGCGATGGATTGGTCGCTACGTAGCGACCAAACGAATAGCTTGATCGGTCGCTACGTAGCAACCGTCTCGTTACGGATCGGTCGCTACGTATTGGTCGGTCGCTACGTAGCGACTGGCTCGTTACGGATCGGTCGCTACGCAGCGACCGATCGAGAGGCTTGGTCGGTCGCTACGTAGCGACCGACTCGTGCGCGGGGTCGATTGCTATGTTGCGACCTTGTTTGAATCCTTTTCTGACGTTTCGTGAATGTGTTCTTTAGTTTCGATGATCGGGTCCCTTTCAGGGGGCAAACTTCCTTTTCTTTTGTATGATGGGTTGATGTAGGGATCCACCTGCAGCTTGTGCATGATTATCTCCGGGTCGATCCCAGACATATCTGCGTGGGACCAAGTGAAGCAGTCGGAGTTAGACCTGAGGAAGTCTATTAATCTCCTCCTTAATCCTTCGGTCAGCTTGGAGACGATCTTGAGATGTCGGGTCTGATCTCCTTCGGTTAATGGCACGTCGTCCATTTCCTATATCTCCGGTTCTTCGGTGTGATGAGCCGGAGACTTACTCTGTAATTGATAAGACCTTGGTCTTTCCCTGAAGAGTAGTTTTGTAACAGGAGCGGGAATACTTATGATTCCCTCTGATGGCCTTTATGCTTCAGGGTGTAGGGAATTTTACCATCTGGTGGAGAGTCGAAGGGACGGCCCCCATGCAGTGAATCCAGGATCGTCCTAGGATCATATTGTAAGACGAGTCGCAGTCAACAACAAGGAACTTGGTTGACACGTTGATCCCTTCAACGTGTGCAGGGAGGGTCACCTCTCCGACAGTTTATTTAATTATTCAATATTTATTTAGTTTTTAAATTATCTACTAATTTTTAAATAAAATTCAACATTTTGTAATAGCACCTTACACTAGTAAAAAACTTTCGCATAGCCACTACAACTCTGTGGCTATAGAGGAGAAATTCGTGGCTTGGGAGAAAAGAGCCACGGTTTTGGAAAGGAGAATTACCGTGGCTATAGCCTCGTGGCTGGAACTAAAACGTGGCTTTTCGTGGCTATTAGCCACGCTTTTCCCACGCTTCTTTTCGTGGCTTAAATAGCCACGCTAATAACTTCTTTAGCGTTGCTAGTTTTAGTGGCTATAATAGCCACGGTTGTACAACTTATTTAAAGTGGCTGTCGTTACCACGGTTTTGCCACTATGTATTCGTGGCTATAAAAAACCACAATTTTGTTTTTTATAAACGTGGTATTGGTTAGCCACGTTAATAACCATTTTTGTAAATGGTTTTCTTCTTTGATTTGTTTTAATTTTCCAAATTCAAAAATTTATATTTTCATTCAAATATTAAAACATTGCACATATAATTAAAACAGAAATTGCATATATATAAAAGAGTAGGTTCAATATTACACAAACTTAGATAATTATACAAGGAAGAAGAGTGTCTAAGAAGACTCTACAAAAGATGAGCTAGAGTTTGATGAGCTTTGTTACAAAAGAGAAGACATGAACCTACTTAGGGCTGAGGAGTTGGGACTTGGGGCTGAGCATAAGTCTGTTCAGTAGGTGCTTGTGGGGGACGAAGCATTTGGAGGAGCTGATTGATTGCATCTCTTGTTGATGCAAACTCCTGCTTCATCTCGGACACATCCTGCTTCACCTCAGACACGTCCTCCCTCACACTTTGGAGGCTTGTCTCAAGACCTCCCACCCGCATCTCCAGCTCCAGGTTGCGCGCAAGACCATTAGGGACGCGTGAAGAAGGTGCTTGCTCCCTGTATTGGGCACTGCCGAGTCCATAAACATGCCCCCTCTTACCCTTAGCATTCTGTTGAACATAACAGAAAACAATTTTAATAAAAGCTTTCTTCACTGTAAATAAACAGAACATGCACAGCTCTAAGTCATATCTAATTCTACCCGCAAATAACCAACCACATTCTTAAGCAGCTCTAAGTCATCCAAATCCACATACAAATCAGAACATAAAACAACTGAAACCTAGTGTATGAAAGGTACCTTTAGATAAGCTTTGTTTATCTTGAGGCGAGAAGGAGTAGATGATGCACTTGGACTCCCGGGTGATCCGTCAGTGTTAGAGAGTTGTGTGGCTTCCATCTCGGCTTGAGTAACCAACTCTTCAGCACGGTAGTCCACAAAAGTTCCATCTGGTCTGGTGTGTGTCGCCCTAACTAGGTCGGTGAATGATGGCCTCTCATTAGTACCAGAAGCCACCATCTGCACAAAAGGAAAATAATTACAGTAGATTAGAAAGAAAAAAAGAACATTATTAAGAGTATAGACATGGAAAGATACCATGTTATACTCAATCCTTGCAAAAGACCGATGTCCTGCATTATGCTTGTGGCAGCCTTTACCCACAGGATCAGACTTGCGAGATTTTGCAGCCTTCTTGCTCTTCTTTTTAGCTGCCTCGGTCGCCCAATACTCTAACAGGAGAGTCCAGTCAGCTTCATTGATGTACTTTGGCTTCTTATGTTGCCTCTTCTTCTTGCTTATCCTTTCACCAATGGTTGTCCACGTTTCTTTCTTCCAAAGACCGTAGACTAAGTCATTAAACTCAGGGTCCCAATAGAAATTTTGCTACAAAAGAAAGAAAAACAGTTAGCGATTTTAAAACATGTTAACAGCATATACAATGTATACTAGTCACTTACCACAAAGGTTTGCCACCATGATTCCCTCCTTTCATCAGGAACCGTCCTCCAACTCTTCCAAGGCCCCATGTAGTATGCTTGCCAAGTTGCCCGAATGAAAGAGTTGACACATGGGTCAATACCAAACCTAAATCGATAACCAACATCAGTAACAGAAACAATACATCACAAAAAATCCTAAAAAATAAACAATCATTGCTAACAATCCTAAACAGAAACTATCCTAAGCAATCACAGCCATAAAACAATTAACATAAACTATTTTAGTCTAAGAAAGAGATGGAGACCAAATGTAATCTTACCATAAAGCTCCATTGATTTTATCTGGATGGAGATGAGGCTGTGCTAGCCTAGCAGGTGAATTGAGCATGGCATTGAGAGTCATCTGCGGATAGCTATTGGAACGAGAAGAGGAAGCAGCACGGTTCGAAGCCGGTCCAGTAGCACCAGGAGGCATAGAAGCCGGTCCAGTAGCACCAGGAGGCATAGGAGGAGGTACTCTTGGTGAGTTCATCTGTTAACAACCAATGACAAAGAAACATTAGTATACAAACAAATATAAACAGAGACAAAGCGAAACAAAAGAGACAGAGAGAAGAACATGAGAAATTTAGACAATTTTTTGGTCACAAGAACACTAACTAGACAGAGACAAAACCCCTAATCGAAACCCAAGTTTGGAACGAAATCAAAACCCTAGATTTGAATGAAATCGAAACCTTAAATTGCATGTGAAATCGAAACACACACAGAAGCGAAGAAATCAAAACCCTAGAACATCTAATCGATTCGGGATCTTAAGATTTCTGATTTAGCGGAGGAGAGAAAGGGGTTACCTTGAGAAATGAGAGACGGGAGACGGTGACGCTTGGAATGGGAGACGGTGACGCTTGGAATGGGAGACTTGAAACCGGAGAAGACGACGCGTTTCGTCAGTCGCGAGTCGAGAGAGAGTTTCGGTTTCTCTTCTTGGCTAAGTGTTAGAAGCAAGAGGAAAACCGATATAAACTCTTTCAGCAGAGCCACGAAAACAGCGTGGCAAATCGTGTCTTGGTTTTAGCATTAACCGCGAAATGTCAAATAATTGGAGCCACAACCGAATAAATTGGAGGCAAACCAATTGGCAAACCAAAATTTCCAATTAGCCACGACAATGCCACAAAAATGTAGTGGCTATTTTTTAATATAAACCGCGAAACTAAAAATAATTGGAGCCAGAACCAAATACATTGGAGGCAAACCAATTGTTTTTTTCCAATTTTCACATAGCCACTAAAAAGCCACGGAATAAGCGTGGCTTATTTCAAAACCCGAAACCACGAACATCTAACACATAAACTATAATCCCTAAACCCTTTCCCTCAACCTTATACTCACACAACAACTTACATACATATTCCAAAAATCTTACAATCTATTTTAAAACCTTACAATATTTTTTTAAACCATATATTTTACAACCTTACCATTTATTTTACATCTCACAATATATTTCACAACCTTCCAACTTATTTTACAACCTTACAACTTATTTTTCAACCTTAAAACATATCTTACTACCTTAAACACATATTTTACAGTCTTGGAATATAGTTTTCTATTCTGAATCATCATCTGAATCACGGTCTGCTTCTACATCACCATCAGATACATATTCATCGTTTGGAGGATTCACCGGAGCAATATCATAATCAGACACATCATCAACAACATGTGTCTCCACCCGTAACAATGAACTTTCAGCAACTTGATCACGTCTATCATCTTGCCATGCCGTTAACGCAATTTCTGGTGTTTCACAGATTCCTCGGGGAATAATTTTTGCGCATGCCCACCAATCATCGACTGACTGTCGACGTACCCGTGGATAAGAAATAAAACATGCTTGATCACAATTACCTGTTTATAGTACAATAACATCATAGTTTCATCAATAATATCAAATCCCAAAGAAATAATTATATATTTTTCACTTACCTGGTAATACAAAAGGATCATATTTTGCATATTGTCTTCGTGGTGAGACATCAACAAGACCAAATGGATGTATTCTCATACCGCGATTTGTTGTCTTGTCAAACCACGAACATTTAAAAACCATGACTTTCAAGCCAACATCACCATGATACTCTACCATCATGATCTCTTGTACAAGACCATAGTAGTCTGTCTCGTTGGTTCCAGGTACACATACACCATAATGTTGAGTTCTCTTATTTTGACCATGGTTATGAGTGTGGAAAGTGTATCCACGTGTGTGGTATATTGGCCAAGACCTGTAACTACGCCTTGGACCTTGTACAAAATCCAACATCCATATAGGAAATGTGTAAAACTGAGTCGCATCATTAATCTGTAATACAATAACATTGTTATAAAATACAAATTTAATTAAAAAAATTGTGAAACTTTATAATATAAAACAATAACTCACGTAGTCCTTGCACCAATCAGCAAATTTGGTGTCTTTCGCTTTTTGCATTGCAACTGGAGTAATATCAGGAACATTTAACGTCATATATTCTTCAAACATCCTGCACATAGACAAATCATAGTTATGTAACTAGAAATATGTATTTATATTATATTCTTCATAATATTAAATTACCTTTCATATGGAGCAAATGTTTCACAGTTGAGCATCATAAATGTCTGAAGAATAGTGTTATCTTCATCATTCAACCAACCAGTTGAGCATTGACCACTAATTCTCCCTTCATGGTAAAACAAGGGGGGTACATCCGGATAATTGTATGTGAAACGAATATCATTCGGACCTTCTGGAATGCTCATGATTTCAGGATGCCCAAAAAAATTTGAGGAAGCATTAGAAATCTCCTCATTTATCCATTGTGCAACTATTGAACCTGCAATATGTGCTTTGTTTTTGACCATCTGCTTCAAATGATACATGTATCTCTCAAATACATACATCCACCTAAAATGGACAGGACCACCTAAGGCTACTTCATCTGGGAGGTGCACAAGAAGATGTTCCATAACATCGAAGAACGATGGAAGAAATATTTTTTCCAAGTTACAAAGCTTCACACCGACATTTGCCTTTAATAGGCCAACATATGACTCTTTCAAAATCTTCGAAGAGATATCTCGGAAGAAGAGGGCAATATCTGTAAACAAAATATTTAAGTTAATTATAGCATCAATTATAGTAAATTAAAAAATGATGCAAACAAATAAATACCCCTAATCGCTGTGTGAACATTTTTGGGAAGGAGTTCAGCAAACGCAAATGGATATAGTCGTTCCATTATGACATGACAATCATGACTTTTCAGTCCATGTAACTTTAAATTGTTTTCGTCAATACATCGACTAAATTTCGAGGCGTATCCATCGGGAAATTTTATGTCATTTTTCAACCAGAGAAGAAATGCTCGTTTTCCCGCATTAGGCAGCCTGAATATTGGCACAGGCATCGTTCCATCCTCTTTCATCTCTAAATCCCACCTTTTGCATAGTCCTGGAAGATCCAATCTGCTTTTGATGTTGTCTTTCGTCTTTCCAGGAGCATTTAACAATGTGTTCGTCAGGTTGTCGAAGAAGTTTTTCTCAATATGCATGAAATCAAGGCTATGCCGAAGAAGATGATTTTCCCAATACGGTAACTCCCAGAAGATGCTCTTCTTTACCCAATTGTAAGTAACTCCATATCCAGATATTATCTTGGATGGGTTATCATGTCCATTCCCTCCACATTCCACAGATGATGATAAACCTTCGATATTATTTATCCTTTCACGCAATATTTCTTCTCCGGTCAACCATGGTGGAGGAGGATCTAAAACTGTTTTTCCCCGTCTAAATGCTTGAGTGTTTTTCCGGTAAGGATGATCTGCATCTAAGAACCTTCTGTGGCAATCAACCAACTATGTTTCCTTCCGTTAGATAACCAGAATGCACCAGTCTCATCTTGACAATATGGGCACGCTAACCGACCATGAGTCGTCCAACCTGAAAGCATTCCATAAGCTGGAAAATCGCTTATCGTCCACATCAAAACTGCTCGCATTTTGAATCTTTCTTTCATTGAAATATCATATGCCTCCACACCATCCCTCCACAACATCTGTAATTCTTCAATCAATGGTTGAAGGTAAATATCTAAGCTTTTCCTTGGGTGTTTGGGTCCATGAATTAGCACCGAAAGGTAAAGGAATTCTCTTTTCATACACATTCCCGGCGGTAAATTGTATGGAGTTACAATAACGGGCCAAAGGGAATGTGCTTCCCCATTCATACCAATCGGATTAAATCCATCGGTCGATAAGCATAGATAAATATTCCGGCTTTCAGCAGCAAATCCAGGATATACCTCATTAAAATGTTTCCACGCTATAGCATCAGATGGGTGATGCATTTCGCCTTCCGGAGTCACATGTTCCTTATGCCACCGCATAATGGAAGCTGTCGCCTCAAGTTGGTATAGACGTTTCAGACGATCTGCAATAGGCATGTACAACATTCTCTGCTTTGGCTTGTTTTTTCCTTTTCCATTGTTCGGATAGTAGCGATCTTCTCCACAAAACCTACAACTAACCAACTTCGCATCTTCTTTCCAAAATAGCATACAATTCTTCACACAAACATCAATCTTCTGAACGGGTAAACCAAGCCCTCGTGTCAGTTTCTTTGTCTCGTAGTATGTTGCTGGAGCATTATTCGGCTGCGGAAGCATTGTTTTAAATACTTCAGATATCTCATCTACACAAGTTTCCGCCAAATTATAATCCGTCTTCATTTTCAACATCCGCGAAGCAAGAGACAACTGACTTATTCCGTCTGCACACCCTTCGTAGAGAGGTTGACTGGCAGCTTCAAATGCTTCAAAAACATTGTCACGATATGGCTCTGCCACATCCGTCTCTGCTGGTGGTGCAATGTCCGCTGGTATGTATGGTGGCGCAATGTCCGCTGGTACTTCTAAATTATCCTGGTAGTGATCTTCATGAGCATTCCAAGTAGGATTTTCCCACATTTCTTCTTCACCCGTTGAATGATTCGCTCCAGAACTCTCACCAACAGTGTAGAATTTCTCTCCATGACTTGTCCAAACATAATAATTTCCCTTAAAACCGTATAAGAATAGATGTCTTGAAACAACTTTTGCATCTCGTTGCTTCACATTTTTGCATCGAGTACACGGACACAATAATGTTTGCCGCTCTTCATAATTGGCTTGATTACACGCAAATTGAAGAAATGCATTGATGCCTCCAAGAAACACTTCTGAAACAGAATTACTCTGAGGATCAATCCTTTGATCCATCCACTCTCTTGAATCAAAGTAGAAAGACATTTTAGAAAATTTGGTTGAAGAACAAAACTTCTAAATGTCTCATACGGGAAGTGAATATATGTTTGACATAGCCACGCCACAGCCACTTAAAATTCGTGACTATAAAAAAAAATATCACTTCCGAACGAATCTTTCTCTGTTTCGGTCTGCAAAAGTTAATTTAGCCACGATACAGCCATGAAAAAAGCGTGGCCATGTACACTGTTGCATAAAACACAGGCGTTTTGATGTCGGCACAAAAAAACAAGACGTAGCCACGACGCTTTAAAGTGGCTATTTCGTGGCTATTTTAACTTCCACGTTATATTCGTTGCTGTACCGTGGCTTTTTTAGCCACGTTTTGTTTTCGTGACAAGTTCGTGGCTCTTTTTTGCGTTTACCGTGGCTATATCTTTTCGTGGCCCTTGCGTAGCAATTTCGTGGCTTATTTTATTATAGCCACGGTTCTGTAGTGGCACTTCCGTGGCTATGCAGTAGATTTCTACTAGTGTTAATTTTATTAATATGAAAAGAGGTTTAGCAGAGTATCAGAATCAAAGCATACAACAATACATTTTTAAGATGAACATAATAATAGAAAACCAATAACATGATGTTTCCTAACTCTTTTACAGGATATAATGATTCACTAATTTTTTTATTATTGTTTTCGATTTTATATTATCTTGTGTTCGTTTATCATCCATCATGATTCAACACTTTTTATCACTTGATAAATCAAGAGGCACAATCTATATGTTACATCATTGCTTCCACGTTTTCTCTGCGGGAGATAATAAGTTTTGTTGGTTTTTCTATCAAAATTCTGAAAAACCCTCTTATTGACTGTGGTAATCATCTGGCTTCATTTTCTTCCACTTCATGTATTTGCATACACACTTCCCTTCTATTATCAAATGAAGATGAAAACAATCTCTCTGAAGTAGTGAAATCGCAATTGTACATATCCAACTATTAAGTGAATATAAAATTCAACACTTTATCTTACTGATTAATAACTTAAAAATAATTAGTAGCACGTTAATTTCTAGAAAATATTATTGGATCCAGCTTGCTAAAACTATTTGAATATATAAAAAGTAATTTATTAAAGCTAATAAAAATAATTAGAAAAGTACTTGTATGTCTAAACTAAATGAACATAATCTTTATTTATAAAATATAAATGATGTTTTCGTAAAATAAAAATAAATTAATATGTTATAAAGTAACTGATTTCAATTCATTAGAATAGAATATTATGAATCTTGAGACCATGTTATTTGGCACTGATTATCCCTATCTACTCTTTATTCACCTCTAAATAATCTACTATTTCGCATTCAACATGATCACTATAAGTTTAAATATTTTAACATTTATTCAAAATACCACTGTAAATAGTCTAGTTAGATGCATATCAAAGAATATTGTAAAACAAATCATTCATCTAAATACCGCCGGACTGAAAACTATACTAAACTCTAATAAAAAAGACAACTATAAGTAAGCGAATAATTCCAAAAGTTAAAATATACTCCCAAGAGAGACTTCTCATTTTCAAATAGCTCTAACACCTTTGAAGAGACAAGTTGTTCCAATTCTTCCATGAAACTCTTTGAACGAACGAACAATACATCTTTGAAATCATATAACAAATGGCTTTTCTTATTTTATAATGATCAACAGAAGACTTAACATGTGAAAGTTTGACTTCTTTGTCGCCTGGTACGTATTAGGTGTACTCACATAATCACATGGGTTTTCTTTTAATCCATAATTTCTAGAAATATTCAGGACCTAATTTAAACTTAAATAAACAATAATGGTATGTATTGAACCAATCCACAAATGGCTTAGGGGGCAGGTCCTTTCCGTAACGTCCCAGAGTCCACGGTTACCTGCCTAAAATATCATAACGTGTGGTTGTGAATCATCAGTTAATCAGTGAACCAATAGTTTTTATTTTATTTTATCAGTCCCATAGTTGTACAGCATTGTGACATAAGGTACATGCAAGATGATTGAACCTAATTAACTAATCGTAACTATGATATTAAATTGGATAACAAATTTCAAAGGAAAACTATTAGCAAAACTAACTTTAGAAGAATCAGTTGTGTTCAATTTTGTAAAATCAAACCTAACCGATAAAAATATGGTTTGAATTTGGTTATACCAAATAAACTGTATGGATGTTATTACGTAAAAATCGCAATCTATGCATCAGTTATAAACCAACTAAACCAAAAATTGATTGATTAAATATAGTAATAGATAATAGTATAGTTATATGTAAACTAGATAATATTAGCAATATTATTTACATTGAAGTTATTTTATTGATATATATTGATTGATTTGAATTTTTTTATTAATATAGTTTTTTAAAAAATTTTGAGTTATTTTTTTTTTTCGTTTCATAAATTTTAAATAAATATTAGTTTCTCCTTGGTAAATTAATTTTTGGATATATTTTATTACTTTATGGTATTTGAATATTAACAATTTTTCTTCTATTTATGATAATGATTCTTTAATAAGTTTTATTTTTGTTATTAATATTTATCATTTAAAATAATTAAAAATTATTATAGGAAAAATAATCTTTTATGTCGTAATATATTTAAATCTTTTGTCAAATTTAATTGATAAAAGCCCAAAGGCTTGTTTTACATTGGCAAAGCAGTAGAGCTTCAAACGAATTAGATTACAAAATACATTAATGTCTTAGGCCTCAAATGTATCAAGCGGTTCAAGCATAACACACAGCGGGATGAAAAATGGGTTACCATTCCGCAATGTCCTTTGCTTTTATTTTCAGTTAAAATTAATAATTTTTGTTTGAAAAAAAAGATGAAGAGCAGGAAAAATATTCTCTTGGACCACACTTAAATTGAAAGAAGGTAAGATGATGTGGATATAGGTGTGGTCACACCTATTGTTAATATTTATTTTAGTTTTTAGTTTTAGTTTTTTAATTATTAAAAATACAAAAAAAAGCACTAGTTTTTACAATAATATGTATCTATATAATATACTTTAATTAATGTTTAAAGGGTAATTTTATTGAATAACAATTTTTAAAGTTTTTGTCACCAAAAAAGTTCCTAAGAAGAAAAATGACCAAAACAGATTTCAAACACATTTCTATAATTGCTTTATAGATATATAAATATATATAATTATATAAATATAAATAATTATTCAAAATAAAAAATATTTTTGTTATAGTTTTAAAATTATATATTTTCGAATTTAAAATTTTATATATTTTTTTAATTTCAATTTTATTATAAACATATACTATTTAGCAAAACTAACACATTACAAATAAAAACAACAATAAATAACACAGATTCGGAAAACGATTTCAAAGACAAAATAGTAAATGGAGATTATATAGCTCAACCACGCGGGTCTCGGCTGGTGGTGCATAGTGTTTCAGTGTCCTTAAGGGACCTCGATTTGAATCTGGGCCAACAAAGGTTTACCCATCCGTGTAGCCAAGCGACAGCGGTGTCTAACTCCCTTTGCGAGCAACCGGGTCTGACTGGCACTGATAATCAAACCCCCATCGGACTCGTCAATTGGGTCTCCGCTCGCCTGACACTCCTTGATTATAAAAAAATAAAGAGATTATATAACTCGAATAAGGGACAATACTGCAAATATATTGTACGAAAATTGAAATTTTTGAAAATATATTTATCTATATTTTGTCATAAAATAATTTTAAATTTATGTATTTATTAGTAATTATTATTCTTATATTAATATATATTTTAATTTAATTTGTATTCCACATAGCTTATCATATTTTTATTATGCAATCAACCTTTTGAAAATATTATCTTATATAAATTATTTTATTTTGGTGTTTAAACCGAAACTAAAAATTAGTTTATCTTTAAACTATAATACATATTATAATTCATTTAGTTTTGTTTAAACGGTAATTGACGTAATATGAAAGTCGTTACGCCAACCAAAACATGATATATTATTTTAAAATTGCATAATAAAGATTCAAGTCGTAAACTTTTGATATTGATTGACCTACATTTTTATTTTAAAATAACAAACTTAAATTAATTTTGTTTAAAAACAACTAGCACAATTCTATTTTTTTTTAAATAAAATAAGATATTGGCTATAAAGTCTTATTAATAGCATATTAATTTTTAGATATTTAAAATATTGTAAATAATATATATATATATATATATATATATATATATATATATATATATATATATATATATATATATATATATATATATATATATTAGTATCACTGTTTTTTAGTTTGTAAAATTATATATATTATATGTGTCACGCAGTCACACTATTCATTATATATGTAACCATCCATATTTTGTTTTAAACCGCTTATTTTAGACGAAACACAGTTATTCCTAGATTACTTTATTTCAGATTTTATCTTTTTATCCTTTTTTAGTTTTACTTGTTCTGGTCAAGACACTTTATGGTACAATGAGGTAAGTTAGTCTTCGTTCTTGATCTCCTTTCAGCTCTAGACCTCTATTGAATTAGTGTTACTATGAAATTTTGTTTTTCCAGTGATAATGGAGGTTTTAGATTTAAATTTTGTGTTGTGTTCTAGTTTCTTATTTTTAGTTTGGTTATTCTATAACTTTAATAGTAAAATAAATATATAATTTATGAAAGAAATAATAGAAAATAATAAAAATAATTAAATGATGAAAGTTTATGCTATTTTTAGTTGTGAATAAAGTAAATATTTAAAATATATTTATATTATTTTACTTATTTTTTTAAATTTTAGTGATCAACAAAATAGATTCTCAAACTATAATGATACTTAATGTGAGAATGATTAGATGGCGCACAATTAGAAAGTGATGGGACAAATTGTAATAATTTAAAAGAAAAAAGATCTAAAATACAAAAAGTAAAAACATGTAGATACATGTCAACAAACCCCTTTTCCACATGTCATAAAAATAGAACAAAGTCTACTTTATATATATAGATATAGATATTGTTAAGCTATAGATTTAATGTGCTTATTATATTTGGTTGCTTTTTGACCTTTCTTGACAACCTTTTTTCATGTCAATAATTTTTTTTTGTAAGATGTAAATCAATTTTTGCTTTTCTTTCTGATGAGTTATTGTGTTCTGATGCATGTCTTACAATCCTAGCCGTTAGGAGTGATGCACTGACACGCAACACAGAGGCTATGTGTCATAGGGGAAAGTATATGGTAGGGGTAAAACGAGAAGATAATGTGACCTCCAATGTTAAGGGTATGTAGCAAAATAAAAGTCAGTTTAGGGGCATTGAACCAATTTTTGAATTTATACACCAATTATAATGTTTATGTATATTAATAAATTTATATTTCCAAAATTAAATAAATTATTGTTTTAATAAGATAGATAGATATGTCTTTAGGTTTTTTGTATGCCAAATAAATTATACTTCTATTTTTAATTTTGAGAAAATATTAACTTTAAATTTAGTTTTTGATTCTTATAATTCAAATATATATGAGTGAATTATATTAATTATCACATTATTTAACATATATTTGAGAAATAACTTTATATGTTTTTTTTGTCAACAAATTTATATATTTTAATAAAAACATTTTATAGTCTATATTTTTATGTGGAATGAAATAATAATATACATGAATATATAACATTTAAAGTTTGAAGTCACATTAATAGAATTGTAAAACCTTACTGTAAAATTTTGTTAGAGAATAATCGAAGGTTTGGTAAGTTTGTTTAGAGAAAATTTTAATAAAATAAATGATTTTGGTTAAATAATTAAGTGTGGTAAGTTTAGATATAGAATAATCTAACAAAATAAATGAGTTGTGGATAACTATTTAATAGTTACTAAATCAGTGACACAAGTTATAATCAATACTATTAAAAAGGAATGAGTCCTAAAAAAACTACTTATACAAGGTTGTTGCACCTATTTATTTTGTAGTCCAACCTATTGTATACAACTAAATATTATTAACTATCCCCTATTATATAGCAACCAAATAATATCTTCTAACGTTCAAATAAATCTCATCCACTTTAATAAGTCACTAGATTTTGACCCGCGCAGGCGCGCGGGTGTATATTTTGAAAAATATGTTGATATTTGTTTTTCATGTAATTATTAGGATTTGGAAAAATGAATCCGAGGAACATAACCGATACCGATCCAAAGATATAGTACCAAACCCAAACATAAATTGATTAAATATTCTAATTATTCAAAATTTTGTTATTTAGAGAACCGAATCTGATCCGAACCGAAGTATTTGGGTATCCGAATTTATCTAAAAATAGATTTATATACTTATATATATTAATTATTTTTAGATTTAACGTATATAAAACATCAAAAATGATACTTTTAAATTGGTTTAAATACTTGAAAATATATATAGATAGTCAAAAGTAAATATCTGAAATAGTTAAAGTATACTCAAATCACCAAAAATACTTAAAATAATTATTGATTTCGTATCCAAAATTTTAAATCAAGCCAATTGATATGTTAAGCTTAAGTATTATGACATATGTTATTCAAATTTATACGTAATATATTATTTTATTTATACATTTTGAGAAATTTAAAATATATAATGATTTAAGACTTTAAAAATAATTTAAATTAGTTATCCAAACCCAAACCAAACCCGCAAAGATCCAAATCGAACTCAAACCAAAATTTAGAAACATTCTAATAAGGCTGAAATCTTTGACCCCGAAAACTCAAAATACAAACCGATCAGAACTAAACCCGTATGGGTATCCAAAAGCCTATCCCTAGTCATTATTATATATCGTATTTTATCATCATATAATTAATCGTATTTTATATGTACCATCATATAAGTAATCATATAATTAATAGTATTTTATACATACCATCATACAAATAATTACATATATTATATTTTTAAAACTTAATATGAAATATGAAAACCATAATTTGAGTTGGTATTTCAAATTGGGCTTTGTATTATATTTTTCTTATATATATTGACAATATTTTTTTATAATGGTTATTGAAAAATAGTTTAGTAAAAATTCATTTTTGAATATATGTATATTTTTGAATCAATTTTTGATATAAATCAAATTTGAATTATTATTTTGATTTGAAATATGTATATAAAGTTTAAATTTTGTTTTATGGTTAGTTTAGAAAAAAAAATTTTAGGGAATTAGATTGACCCATTTTGGTATATTTTAAAAGTGGCCTAGATAACTTTCAATTTTTTAAAAAAACATAAGCCCATTACCTTTTTTCTTAATACTACTATCCTTGTTTTCAAACAAAAATATTTTTTTTTAAAAGACTGCAATCCATGTTTCCAAACACTCTAAATTTTTAAAAGTCCTATTCAAGTCTCCAAACACTCCAATTTTGTACTTGAGTTTTAATAAGATAGATGACTATCAATTTAACATATATATATTTGATATAAACGGCACTAAAATTTCAATACGTAAGGGTCATTATTATATATACCATTCTTCTCCATTAGATCAAAATTTTCTTACGAGATCAACTTTTGAAATATAAATGAGCCATGTCCTATTAAACATTATTGATCAAACCTGGAGAGTATTTTTCTCTCAAAATTTTATAAAACGAATCAATGAATTTTGCTAGGTCTTCGGTTTTTGGACCTGATTAGGTATTTAGAAAAAAATTATTTGAGATCAGTTCGGTTTCTTTCGGATCTGGATGGTTTCGCCTCCATAATTCAAATACCTATTAAATATATGTTATTTTTTGTATGTAACGGGTATAGATCCGTTCAAATATTTAGGACTCAAATAAAACTCGATAAACATAAATATACTGGAAACACGAAAAAATATCCAAAATCTAAACAAATACCTGAAAATCAGAAAATACTCAAAAGACCTAAAATTGTACTTGAAATCTGACCGATGAACCAAAAAATACCCAAAATTTTATCTGAATACCCAAATATATTTATAAAATTTGATTTTTTACTCGAAATCCAAAACTATAACCAGAATTTCAAACCAAAACTCAAAAATATATGTATACCAAAAAAATATCCAAAATACACAAATATATATAATTTACACAAACATTTTGGGTACTTTGGCTCCCAAACGGGTTTCGGGTAGGTCTCAGACGCGAACAGAGACCCTCATTTCCAAAAAAAAATTACGTATTTTTCTCTGGATTCGACGCGAACTGAACCAGAATTTTCGAGTTGATTTTGATTTGGTTTTTCGGGATCCATGTAAAATACCCATGCGTAAGAGAGAATTACATAAGATTTATACATAATTCCAAATAAAGTAATTCATGAATTATATAATATTTTTAAAAATTATTTATTTTATATAATTTGACTTTGTAACATAATAATGTAAAACAATCATACAATACTAATTCATATCAAAATTTGCTATAACAAAAGAACCCGCGCTTTCAAGCGCGGGTCAAAATCTAGTTATTAAGATTAAAAAATGATATTCTTAAAAGGTAGTTCAATTTTAATAGTAGTTTTAATAGTGTATACAGGTGTGAGTAATATATATTTGGGTTTTCTTTTGTTTTTATCATTTTTTCGTTGACTTGTTTATTGTAATGAGATTCTATTTCAGTTTTTGCGGTTAATCAAATATCCAAATATACTTGTTGAGATGGTTCGAATGTGGTTATTATGACGGTGTAAATATTGTAATCAGTTTAAAAAAAAAAATTCAAGTCATCTAGTTTCACTTATGGTATTATGTCATATTTTTTATATTACATATCTCGTTCGGACTGTGAATATATATATATATATATATATATATATATATATATATATATATATATGTGTGTGTGTATTTTTAATTTCATATAAATATTGGAATTATGTTTAGTTTTTTTTCTTCTAATTAAGTGCGTAACCTTTTTACTTTTACTTTTTCATATTTATTATGTTCATTTAAAAATTATTTTGAAAATGTATAATTTATCATGTGCTATAATTAACACTAGGTGATAACCCGCGTTCTGCGTGGAATGAGTAGATTTAAAGATATTACTAGATTTCCACCCGCAAAACCGTGCGGGTATATATTTTCACATTTATATATAGATATTTGTTTTACATAATTATTATATATTTTTAATGTTACTCACATATTTAAATATTTGTATAATTATGCCAAATATAATAATTTTATAGTTTTCATGCTGTAAATTTTAGCATTAGTGATATATATTTAATATAAAATTTAAATGATGGTCCAAATAAAAATATCACTCATAAAAAAATCATGATTTTTATTTTATTAGAAAACAAATTTGAAAAAATTAAAATAAAAATAAATATTTATTAGTAAATGTATTTGTGAAATTAATTAATTTCATTTTATTTAAATTTTTGTTTATAAACCAAAACTATATTCAATTTTCATTTCTAATTATATTTTATTATAATTTAAATTAAAACTAACTAATTTTTGAAAGTAAATTTAAAAAGATTCTAAGAAGATTTTAAAAAGATTTTGTTAGCAAATTTTAAATATATTAATTTGTATTTCAAATAAAATGATAAAGATATTAAAAGATATAATAATGAACTTATGTAAAATATGATATTTTCTATGAATGGTCCAAACTAAAAAAATCACACATGAAAAGAAGTCATGACTTCTGTTTTAATATATAAGACTAGATTTCCACCCGCACAACCGTGCAGGTATATATTTTCACATTTATATATATAGATATTTGTTTACATAATTATTATATATTTTTAATGTTACTCACATATTTAAATGTTTGTATAATTATGCCAAATATAATAATTTTATAGTTTTCATGCAGTAAATTAAAATCATCACATATCTATGTTGGTTATTATATATTTGTCTTATTGAATTTGCGTTTGATTACTAAACTAAATTTTTTAATGCATGAAACAACATATATGAAAAAGATTTTTTATTTAATTTATTATAATCATGATCCGTAATTCAAATCGCTAGATTTTTTAGTAATTTTTTAATGTTTATTAATTTTAAATAATAAATTCCTGTATATTGAAAAGTTTAAGATAAGTTAAATTTTTATACATGTATTATATAATTTACTAATATTAACCCGTTCTACCAACATATTATATTTTTAGCATAAATATTTTATATTTATGAAAATAAAATATGTTAACTTATCAATTTAAAATAATTTTATCATATTTTCTTCAATATAACTTTTTTATTTTAAGATGATAGATATTATTATAAAATTGATAAAATAGGATATAATTTTATTATTTTAGTAACATTTCATTACTAATTACAAAATTAGTTGAAAATATTTATATTTAATTTATAACAATTAAGATCTTATTATAATCTTTTTCAAGAGATTTGTTAGAATTTTAATTTTTTCAAAAAAAAATTAAAAGATATAAAAGATATTATGATTAAAGTATTTAAAAATATTATGTATATTAGCATTAGTGATATACATTTAATATAAACTTTAAATGATGGTCCAAATAAAATATCACTCATCAAAAAATTATGACTTTTATTTTATTAGAAAACATATTTGAAAAAATTAAAATAAAAATAAATATTTATTTCTAACAAAATCTTTAAAAATTATTAGTAAACGTATTTGTGAAATTAATTAATTTCATTTTATTTAAATTTTTGTTTATAAACCAAAACTATATTCAATTTTAATTTCGAATTATATTTTATGATAATTTAAATTAAAACTAACTAATTTTTGAAAGTAAATTTAAAAAGATTTTAAAAAGATTTTGTTAGAACATTTTAAATATATTCATTTGTATTTCAAATAAAATGATAAAAATATTAAAAGATATAATAATGAACTTATGTAAAATATGATATTTTCTAGGAGTGGTCCAAACTAAAAAATCACACATGAAAAGAAGTCATGACTTCTGTTTTAATATATAAGATTAGTTTGAATTAGAATATATTATAAAGGTACATTGCATAGAAAAATATAAAAATTCTAAAATAACGGTTTAGACTAAAATACCGATTTCAATAACTAATTAAACCTGATTTTTTAACTTGTTTATGTTATAGTTTATTTATCCTATAGGTAGCGAAGAAGAGTCAATAAAAACCATAAAAGAAAGCAAAAACTAATATAAAATCAATTATGAATTAAAGATAAAAAAAACATAAGCAATAGAATAATAAATCCTTCCGGAACACAATATAATAAAAAAAGCAAATTAAAATTGAGAAAAACATTTACGGTGAATAATGTCTTCAAAACTCCTCATTTGCAATCCTATTATGAGCATTAAAAAACGTTAAAACCTTAAGGCATATTAATCACATGACTTAAGTGAATTATAAAAGAAATGCATTACCTCATTCTGACAATATCCACCATCACTCTCCACATGGTCTTAAAGGGCTTCAAGTCGGCAACCGAGTTAAACAATGCCATAATTTTTTGGTCTTAAAGGGCTTCAAGGCCGGCTCTGGAACTTATAGATTTCTTAGAAAAACAGAAAAAAAGATTCGGTACAAAAGTATTGGTTCCTAAATTTTCTAAAACATCCTAACTCTGATAATCCGAAATCCAGATAACCTACGTAGACTCAAAACCATGACAAATCCACTCAATGCTTGAAATGTTTCCAATATGTTTTTGAGTCGTCCCCGTTCCATCCTATTACTAATATACCCCAATATGTGAGGCAAATACAAAGATAGACATGTGGTTCTAAAGTATGAAAAATTGAGAACATCGACAACTATCCTCATCAAGAAAATCGATATAATATCAAAAACTGTGTAACATGTTGTAGAAACGCAAATTCTACAACAGGGCGAACTGTATAATTGTAAAGCATTTGCATAACTAAATTAACAAATATAATATACGATACAAGAATTTGGAAAGAAAAAATCGGGTTTGTGATAGACCATGGATTTGATCCACTTTTACCCATGGTTTATAAGTGTTTCAACTACTATTTATTATATTCTAGAGTCGATTTAGTATATTTATAGGATATCATTGATTTGGAAGAAAGTGATGATTTTGGAGCATTTTGGAGATATTTGGAGAAAGCATCCGAGTTGACCATCGAGCACGACCATCGGTCGATATTGAAGATAAATAATCGATTGATGTTCACATCATAACATTGATCGATAGCGAAGCGCACAGAAGCCCGTTTGTTCCCAGCCGACTTAAAATCCAAGTCTTCACCAATTTACAAGATTACCCATGGCGAGTTTTAACCTAATTATATAAGCTTTGCCAACATGTTAGAGGCAATGTGTGCTTTCTTGTTTTACTATTTTCATAGCAAAAGGTTTTCTAGGATTTTTAGTAGATTGGAGAGAAGATCCAAAGAGATTTGTGATTGGAACTCCATTGATATCTATCTATTTATCTATGCAGTTTTTATACCTAATTGATGTTATGAATTGCTTAGCCATGTCTGAGTAGTTCTTGTTAGGTATAGGGTTTAAATAGGTTATGAGGGATTAGCCCCAACTATAGATTTCTAAGTTGTGATATTCATCATTAGGATTGTCATTAATGCATGTTTCTAGATTAGCTACCTAAAACTTGCCCTAAGAGTTGTAGACACAAGTGATAACTTGCATCTCACTCTGAATCCATCCTAACTGAGCTAAGATTGCTAAAGTAAGGCGAGAGCTGATCTAGAAAGCTTAGTGAGAACATTCAGCCCGCGCGTTAAAGCTTGACCAAACGCGTCGATCGATATTCCAATCGAGTAATCGGTCGACGATTCAACAAGTGTATCGATCGATATTCCTATAGAATCATTGATCGACACTGGTCAATAGACAAACCTAGAAAGCGAGAGCTTGTCGGTTTGTTTATAAGTGTTGAGCTCTATAATATCATGCATACAACTTGCTAGGCATTTGTTGGAATATAATCCTAATTACCTGTATAAAAACCCTAAGTTTAGCTATTTTCATCTAAGTACCAAAACCCCCCAATCAAATCAATCGACCAACTACCTTGCTCACATACCTGCTATTTACATTTAAACATAATCAACCTAACTTAATCAATTTGATTAGATTTATTAGGTTTCCTAGCTCCCTGTGAATTCGATCCCTAAGTACTACAACTGAACCTCTTATTTAAGAGAGTAATTCACTCCTTAGGGTAATTTTAGTGAGATCAGTTTGCAGAGGCGACACTTTTTCTTTAGCTCTGTAAACACCCTGTAGTGTGACGGTTTGCATGACGTTCCAAGATTTCATGATACAATTGCATATGTTTCTGCCTCCCATCACTGAAGAACATAACTTGTCAGACCTTTTTTTTTTGTTATGCTCTGAGACATAAAATAAAAATACTAACATAACTATTCAAAGTATGATTGATTTTGTTGTTTCTTTTCTATTAAGTGTTTGAGGAAATTTATATAGAAAGAAGAAAATGAGGACACTATTCATACATTTGATACGGCAAAAATATGTTATGATTTCTTCTTGCAAAACCAAAAAAACGTAAGATGTGATTATGGAGGATTTAAGTTATATATTAATTATCATAATGAAATGTTATTTCCATTGACTATGACTAAATAACTTTCAACCAAAGTATCATTATTACTATTTTCTTATGGAATTAGATTTAATAATATATTTTGTAAGAGGTTGAAATTTTTATATTTAAACAAATATAAAAGATAACCATGAATGTGATTTAAAATAAATTCTCAGACATAATGTCTAACTAATAAATTTAAATCGAAATATCTAATATATATATTTTCCAAATTTATAACTTTATAACTATTGGAAGTCACTCAATTTGGACCTCCATTTTTCATTCAAAATAACTTTGATCTTGACATGTGGTTTACACTACTTAATAGTATGAAACATTCAGTTATTCTGATGAACGTTTTCGTCCAAAAACTTACCAAGAATGGTCTGATACCATTTCTTCAAAACGAGTTCCAACAATCCCTAGAAGAATAGAAATGACTATATACACTAGACGACTTGACATGCTTGAATTCCTAGACAAGACTCGACCAAAGGACTTTTGAGAATACAAGCGAAAAAATCCATTGCATGATGAGTTGGTAGCAATTTTCAGGCTTGTACCAGTCATTATTAATAGCTATCGGATTTACTCGGCCATGTAGTAAACATGATGTCTTGAACCACCCATGCTTTGATGTAAACCTAGACACTAACAATGGCACAACTTCGTTCTTTCAAATAACTAGATTTTCTATTGTGTTTATTTTGGATTTAAACATGTCTGGTTAATCATAAGTAAATTTAGTTGTCTCCTTGAACTTTATTGGGATCTCTAGTTATTTAGGTAGAGTTACCGCCAAACATCATCTTAATTCATAGGTTTGATCTTATGAAATATCTTGAATAAAATAATCATAGGTTGTCATCATAATAACATAATCACAAAACGGGTTTGCATAGTCTATTTGAGAACAATTGTCTAATGGTTTTGTCATCTTCTTTCAATATAAAATTAACCATTGTCACAAAACGGGTTTGCAGAGGCTAAACAATTTTTTCCTTAATTCTATAAACGTTCTGTAGTGTGATGGTTTATATAGCATTCCAAAACCCCATGATATAACTGCATAGGTTTCCAGTTTGATTGTTAGAAAGATGAAGCACCTGATCAACAAAAAAAATAATTGGCTGGAAATTACCATAAACAAAAATTGTCTAATGGAAAGGTCGATTTATATCATCGTGAATGCTTCAATTTCTGTTTTATGACAAAAAAAAACTTCCCAAAAATAATCAGATTTCATTAGTAATAATACAATTTTTTTTTCATAATTAAGATTGTATGACTGCAAACTCTATTATAGGGCGAACTGGTTAATTGTAAAGCATTTGCATAAATAAATAGATAAATATAAAATACTGATACAAGAATTTGGAAAAAAAAACGGGTTTAATGAGGTAAAAACACTCTTTTTTTTAATTCTACAAACTTTCCGTAATGTGATGGTTAACAAGGCGCTCCAAAATCCTATGATATAACTGAATATGTTTTCATCTCCAATCATTGAAGAACATAACCTGTCAATCTATTTTTCTGTTGCACTCTAAAATACAAAATAAAAACACTAGCATAACTGTTCAAAATAAGATAATTGTTTTTGTTGTTTATTTTCTATCGAATGCTTGGAGGCATTTATATAGAAAGGAGAAAATGGGGACACCATTCATACGTTTGAGACAAAACAATATGTTATGATTTCTTCTTTCAAAACCAAAACAAAACGTAAGATGGGATTATATATGATTTAAGATACATATTAATTATCATAAGGAAATATTTTATCAAAATCATTATTACTATCTTTTTGATAAAATCAAAGTTAATAATATATTTTGCAATGGGTTCACATTTTGATATTTAAACTAATATAAAAGATAACCATGAATATGATTTAAAATAAATATAAGACATAATGTCTAACTAATAAACTTAAATCCAGTTCAAACCCAAATATCCAAAGTGATATATGACACTCAATTTGAACTTTCATTTCTCATTCAAAACAATTTCAATTTTGACATGTAATTAGACATTTCATAATGTATAACCGACGAACACATTCATCCGGAAACTTACCAAAAATAGTCTAATACCATTTCGTAAAAAAAAATAATGTAACACCAACAGTAATAAAAATTTATATTCATTTTAAAAACGCAAATTAACTTTCAAAAATAAATTTATGTTAGCAGTTCCCATATACGTCCCAAACAAAAAATATTTACATATCTCTATGCATTAAAAATGTTCAAAATCTTAAGTTAATAGATGATTAAAATATACTTATTCAACTTTTATTTTAACTAAAAATACCCAAGATTTCTTTAATTTATAACTTCTTAAACTTTCATATGGTTCTCCTAAATCTGCATAGATTCTTTTCAGATATCCGGATCATTTGCATGCACACATATTTTCTTAACTTTTTTCTTCATTGAAAAAACAAAGAAAATGTTATGAGCATAGATTTCATAAGAGTCACAAGTCTAATAGGAAAATAACAAATAAATAAAATAAAAGTTGGCGTGGAAGTAGAAAGGCCACCAAAACAACAACGAGTGTGGATAAAACGTGTTCTCCATACGCCAATCAAATTTCATCAAAATCTCAAAATCTTTCCATTTCCAATTTTCTCACACATCTCTTGAACCAAACCGGACCCAAACTGTTCCAATCAACGATCTCCTCCTTCCTCTGCTCGATTCCTTACCAGGCAAAGAGAGATCTGAGATTTGGGTTTCTATGGCGGTTTCAAATGCCTTGGTGGGTTGCCCAAAGCTTGAGACTTTATTGAATCTATCGTCTACGTCTACTTTGCAAACACCATTGGGTCTCATTGGTGTTCCGAGGAACAACAACAGAACCAGACGTGGTCTCATCCATAGAGCACGTTGCGAGCTTTCTCCGTCTGATTCTGCAACCATCTCTGCTCTCGAACAACTCAAGAACTCTGCACCCGACAGTAAGCTTTCTCTCTCTCTCTCTAATAAAGTTTAAATCTTTAGTTTTGCTAGTGATTGATGTTGCAGCTCTCTTTTTTTTCTTAATCAGGATATACAAAGGAGAGAAGTAGCATTGTGGTGATTGGTCTCAGCATTCACACAGCTCCCGTTGAGATGCGTGAGAAGCTTGCTATCCCTGAAGCTGAATGGCCCCGAGCTATTGGTGAATTGTGCGGTTTGAATCACATCGAAGAGGCTGCTGTCCTCAGTACTTGCAACCGTATGGAGATTTATGTTTTGGCTCTTTCTCAGCACCGTGGAGTCAAAGAAGTCACTGAATGGATGTCTAAGGTACTACTTTACTTTCCTTAGATCATGTTTCAGTTTGTAACAAGTGTTAACATTATCATGTTTCTGTTGGCAGACAAGTGGAATCCCAGTTTCGGAGATATGTCAGCACCGTTTTCTGCTGTACAACAAGGACGCTACGCAGCACATATTCGAAGTCTCAGCTGGTCTTGACTCTCTCGTCCTGGGAGAAGGTCAGATCCTTGCACAGGTGAAACAAGTCGTGAAAGTTGGTCAAGGAGTGAATGGCTTTGGGAGGAACATCAGCGGCCTGTTCAAACACGCCATAACAGTTGGGAAGCGTGTCAGAACAGAGACAAACATCGCTGCTGGGGCTGTGTCCGTCAGCTCAGCAGCCGTCGAACTTGCCCTGATGAAGCTTCCGGAATCTTCACTCGCGTCAGCTAGGATGTTGATCATCGGGGCAGGGAAGATGGGGAAGCTTGTAATAAAGCATTTGGTAGCCAAAGGTTGCAACAAGATGGTGGTGGTCAACAGAAGCGAAGAGAGAGTTACAGCCATACGCGAGGAGATCCCTGGCGTTGAGATTACGTATCGTCCTCTCGATGAGATGCTAGCTTCTGCTGCTGAAGCGGATGTTGTTTTCACCAGCACAGCCTCTGAGTCGCCATTGTTCTTGAAGGAGCACGTGGAGACTCTCCCTCCTGCTTCTCCGGAGATCGGAGGAGTCAGGCTTTTTGTTGACATCTCTGTTCCGAGAAACGTGGGGTCTTGTGTCAATGAAGTGGAGACCGCGCGGGTTTACAATGTGGACGACCTCAAGGAAGTAGTTGCGGCCAATAAAGAAGACAGGTTGAGGAAAGCGATGGAAGCTCAGACCATAATCGCAGAGGAATCTAACCAGTTTGAAGCGTGGAGGGATTCGCTAGAGACGGTTCCTACCATCAAGAAGTTGAGAGCTTATGCAGAGAGAATCAGAATGGCGGAGCTGGAGAAGTGCATGTCCAAAATGGGAGATGACATCAACAAGAAAACGACGAGAGCTGTTGATGACTTAAGCCGAGGAATCGTGAACAGGTTCTTACATGGTCCAATGCAGCATTTGAGATGTGACGGGAGTGACAGTAGAACGCTGAGCGAGACCCTTGAGAATATGCATGCTTTGAACAGAATGTACGGTCTCGAGAAGGACATTTTGGAGGAGAAGCTCAAGGCAATGACATCGGGACAACAGAAGTGAAAGATAGGGTCTGGTCCATCTCTTTTGACAGACAAGAAATGCCTTCCCTGCAAACCCGAGTAAATTGCATATACCATTAAGCTGAGGATCTATATGATTCATTTAATTTGTGTACAAGAGACAGGTTTGTTTTGCTAACATTTTTATGTCGTTTAAAGTATTTGTGAAGCTAAGCGAGCTTTGTTGCATGTTTTTGCTTCATACACTCGAATATAACGGTACTGATCCAAGTACCGTTACTCATTTGTAATATATAAACTTTTGTTCATGTGGTATAGAGATGTTTTTCCTTTTGTTTATCTAGTAATACTAGGATCGGTTCGCCTTAGGGGTGGTATATACTTTACTTGTGATCTAAATTATTATTTTTTGTATAATTTTGTTGTTTGTGTTTTAGGATTTCATTTGCAAGAAATGTGTATGATAATAATTTTTTGTCTTTTAGAAAGTTTTAGGTCATGAGAGATTATATGTAATAAGATAAAATTTTCTTGTTTACAATACTTGTTTATGTTTTCCAAAAAAAAAAAAAATTGTCTCTATATTAAAAAGTTGTGGTATTGATATACCGTGAGTGTTTTAAATGGTATTCATGTTGTTTCATTTTACAAAAATTTGAGTTTATATTAAAGTGTACTAATGGAGGTTATATTGTTTTCTATAATTTTAAATTAAGTTTTGGTTTCATATGAATTTAAATATACCTTAAATATACAATGAACCGGTTACACAAATATATTATGGTAGGTAAATAAAATTTTTGTTTTGTTTTATTTATTATGAACGAACTAAAATTATTTGTACTAATATTATTTAATTTCCATAACTGAAAAAATTATGTTCAAGAAAGCAAACTACACGAATAAAAGTTAATTAAACTTTAGATATGATCAAAATAGTATTTTATCTTGTTCATTCAAATTTCTATGTAAAAATTAATTTAATTTACAGCTGATTTTTTTTAAATGACCTTTAGAATAATTGAATTATCGTCTGCAATCTTAAAAACAAACAAACATATAAATAGTTTTTTTGGTTTAGTGACTAAATAGATTTATCGATCTAACTATATTTACAATTTTGCAATCGACAATATATATATAATTTTTTGTTTTAATTTGATCAAACTGAAACGTGTAATGGAAAAAAGATTTTGGACAAAATGGTTGTGAGCATAAAACTATTCGTCTTTAATTTTAGAGAAATTAGGGTGTATATACACCCTTTCGACCATAATTTGCAAATTACCCGATGACACTATTGACAAATCTATAATCCAATATTGCCCCTGCCCAAACTCTCATTTCCTTCTCTCTCTTTCCCTCTCTTGTGTCCCCACATTTCTCCTGACCAAACAATCTTCTTCTTCTTTCTTTCTCTCGTTCTTCTTCCATTTCAAAATACACACCTTCCAAAGAAATATCACTTTGGGATCCATTGTTAATTTTGTACTTAAACCCTCCAGATCATGCCAATGCCAACGCTGTCACTCACGTTACTCCTACGGCGGCGATTACGCGACTTTGACCATCTCCGCCGATAAGAAATCCACCCCTGTTTCCCTGCCTCCCGAATCCGATTCAAAAGTTAGAGAGTCCGCAACCCAGAATCCGAACCATGGTGAAAGATCCAACAGTTACGACGGGATCCGGTGACAAGAAAGTCAAGATTGACAACCACCACACAGCGATTGGTGAGGAAACAGAGATGGATTTTGTAAGAACTCGGGAATCGGATCTCGGAAGTTAGTGGTTTGGTGAAGACCACGATGAAGATGATGGAGGTGCTAGTCCAGTATAGTGAGTAGGTAAATATTTGCTTAGCTGTTATAATCTTTTCTAAAGATATTTAAAATGATTAATAAGATTTTAATAAATAGCGACATTGGTTGATACATAGTTTGTTAAATGATACGAAACTGGTTACCGGTCTAAAAAGTCATATAACATTGCACGTCAAAACTTAGCAGTTACATTTTATATAATATATGATTCCATTAATTGATACATGTTTAGTTAGTTGTTATAAAACATGTTATCGTTTCTTAAGTTGTTTGCCAAGATCTTAAAAATACATATCAACACCTGATATATATTTTGTTAAATGGTACGAAATTGGTTACCGGTCTAATAAGTTATATAACATTGCACATTAAAACTTAGAAATTACATTTTATATAATATATTTCCATTAACCGATACATGTTTGGTTAGCTGTTATAAAACTTGTTATAGTTTTTTAAAATTGGTTGCCAAGATCTTAAAAATACATATCGACACTTGATATATATATATTTTTAAATGGTAAAAAATAGATTATCATGCTAACTTAGTAGTTTATATATTCTTAACAATTATTGTATTATATATAAATCAAACAATTGTATAATGTTTCAGCTTAGCATTAAATGTATATTGGTAGCATATTAATAATTTACTGTGTTTTTTTTTTCTCTTTATACATTGTGTGTTTCTCTATCTTCCGAAATAGTTAGAGATTGTGGAGTCGGTAAAATCCTTTGGAAGGTTTGGAGTTTAAGAAGAGGAAAACATGACTTATGATTAGTGCCAGAAACAAAATAAGTGCTGATTTGGAGATTTAAGAAGAAGATCTATTTATTTGAAATGAAAATGGTGAGAACATGGGGAAAGAAAAAGAAGATGATGGAAATTTCGGGCAGGGGTAAAACGGGAAAGAAGGAGACAATTGTCTACAGTAAACATGAGTTTTTAATGGTTTTGGGTAGTTAGCTAATTTTGTTCCCATTTGTGTATATCTAGCAAATTATCTCTTAATTTTATCTATATATCAAACGAATGATGGAGAAGAGTTGTCAACATTATCTTTTTAATTTCATAATTTTTTTCCTTCTTTCCAGTCTTTCTCTCTTTTCTTTTCAGATTTACTTTCTTGTGCAAAAGAGCCACCGTTAAACTCCAGTTCCACCACAAAGGCCACAAATCCTTGCATTACCACATGGTACCGGGATTGCACCAGCTTTCCGATAGGTCACCTATCCTTTGATTTCTACAGCTCAAGCACACTTAACTCTGGAGTTCTCTCTGGATGATTAACCGAAAATAAAAGTGCACTTTGAGTCATAGGTAACCAAATAAATTCTTAGAAACCCATTCCACCTAATCTACTATCACAAACCCGGGGTACTACATTCACCCCACTAGCATAGTGCAACGTTTTCGTTGCACATTTGGACCCTCATCCCCGATGGTGTGAGTCCACTCGACTCCACACTCTCATATGGTTTTGGCTCAGATACCAATTTTAAAGCCCCGACCCACCAACGTTTGTGAGCCCCCAGGTCCACTCTTGGTCCGTGAGTCTCACCCTCATTTGATATTTGGTGCATTATCGGAAAGGCTCGTAAGACTTGATAACTGACCATGGAAACACGACATGACCGTTCCACGTGCTTTGTCATTACTCAAAACGGTACAAAATTGACTAGAATGCACAAGCGCCCTGATAGGTCACCCACGTAGTACTTTGGGTTTGTGATAGTGATACACTAAAAATGAATCTTTGCTCCTGTCAAGTTAACAGTGGTAATTGTAATATTTGAGATTCAATCAGATAGTAGATTAGGTGGGAAAGGATTATAAGAATTGATTTGGCTACCTATATCACAAAGTTCACTTACCTTCTCGGTTAACCATCCGAAAAGAACTCTAGAGTTAAGCATGCTTGAGCTAGAGTAATAAAAGGATGGATGACCTATTAAGAAGCTTGTGAAATCTAGTCAATCCCGGTACCATTAGAGTGACGATAAAGCGCAGGGAACGGTCAGGTCATGTTTACAGGATCAATATATCAAATTCCGATAATGCACCAGACGTCAAATAAGGGTGAAGCTCACGGGCTGAGAGTGGACGTGGGGGGGGGGGGGGGGAGGGGTCACAGACGTTAAAGGATCGGGGCAATACAATTGGTATCATAACCAAACCCGGATGAGAGTGTGGAGTCTAGTGGATTCACACCATCGAGAGTGACAGCCTAGATGTACAAAGAAGACGTTGCACTCTACTAGTGGTGGTGAATGTAGTACTCCGGTTTTGTGGTAGTAGATTAGGTGGAAAAGGCTTCGAAGAATTTATTTGGCTACCTATGACATGGGTTAACAATCCGAAGAGAACTTCAGTGCTAAGTGTGTTTGAGCTGGAGAAATCAAATGATGTGTGACCTATCGGAAAACTGGTGAACTATGGTCAATTCCAGTACTGTGTGGTGAGGAAAAAGTACGAGGAATGGTCACTTCGTGTTTGTATGATCAGTATATCTAGTCTACCAAGCCTTTCCTATAATACACCAGACTTTGAATGAGGGCAATGCTCATATTAGCTTAATTTAAATTAATTCATAATTTAAATTAATTTGCTGATATTCTCATCTCTGATTCCACTCCACAAGGCTTGGTCAATACCAGTTGGTTTAATTGTTTTCAGTTTATGGTTTTCACTTGTTTTCAGTTGGTTTATTTTGATTGATTGGAAAATGTTTTCATTTCATTATAACCCCTCCCTCCCTCCCCCTCCCCCCCCCCCCCCCCCCACGAAAGAAAAAAAAATATTTTATTAAAAAGGTATAAAAATCTCAAAAAATAAATGAAAGATATTTGTATCATATTTAGAAAATGACATTTTTATAAATAATGTGCATATCACAGTACAAAGTGAAGATATCCTTGACAATAACCCTTGTCAACACCAATAAATTTCAAGTTATCTTGTAGCATTAATATGCATTAACTAATTAAGGAAAATTCCATTAATTAGAAACTTAGCATTGGGAGTAAAATTAGCGAGCAGAGTAACAACAAATGATTTGGAGCTTTTGACAACTATATAAAAATTCATTACGATAACAAAACATAATATAGAAAACCATAGAAAGAAAAGTATCATACAATCATCATGGGGAAGAAAAAGATGGACCTAACTTACATTACCGATGGCAGGGCAAGGGAAGCAACTTTCAACTTAAGGAAGGAAGAATTGAAGCAGAAACTCTATGAGCTCCATGTTCTTTGCGACGTTGATACATGTGCGGTCATCTACAATCAATACGACCCTAATCCAGAGGTATGGCAATCGACCTCAGAGGTTAAAAGTGTATTTGAGAAGTTTGAGATGTTGTCAGAGAAAGAGAAGACATGTAGATCGGTGAACCATGAAGAATTTCTCCATCAGATGATCGAAAAAGCCAGGAGGAAAAGACAGAAACTGAATGACCAAAACAAGGAGAAATACATGAGGGAACTCATGTTCGCGTTTCTCAGTGGGAACATGGAAGATTTGAGTTTAAACAATGATGATCATTCTGAGTTGTGTAGTTTCATTGATCAATATCTCAAGCAGCTTGTTCATCATAAGAACCAAACCTTAAACAATCCAAACTTTGAAATCGGCCAGTCTTCCTCAATGGCTCTGGACATGAACATAGCACAAACCTCTATTGCTGAAGCAGGTTCCTCTTCCTTTCTGGTCTCTAAACCCCCTAGGTCTTCTGAACTAACCAAAATGTGGAAGTCCGTAATCTTTTCATACCGTAGTGATTTACCGCATGACAATTTTGTTACAAGTATTCCCTCAACAAGTAGCAACGAAGAAGTATATATTCCGGTTATGAATCAGGTTAGAGCTTATATTATGATTAGCATCAACATACATTTTTTAAATGATAACCAATATTTAAAAAAAAAATATTATTCGATCGTTTCAGGATGAATCTTACCATCAGAATCAAAATCAAAATCTGGAACAGGGATTCGTTGAAGAAATGATGAAAATTGGTGAGCAAACAGGTTTTCCTTGGATGGAAGACAACAACCGATTTTAAAGCATATTCATCGAGGCAGATGCCAATACCAGTCATCTTATGTTTACTTTGTCTTAAATGATTTTTAGTGACAAATTTTTGGTTTGCCATCTCTTGTCTTTTTTCTTGCATCAAGTTTGAGTCTTCAAATTAATGTCTTCTCTAATATGTGAAGAAAACCAAATGGTAAATTATTAGTTTCAATTCAGATTCTAAAATCCTTTGGTATTGTTTGTCTTCTATATAGGATCTTTTTGATTCAACAAAAGTTCTATTTAAAATTTCATATTTTCTCCCTCATGCAAGAGGATCGTTAATACTTCTTTTTATCAGCAGTAAATTCTGTACAAATTAAAAAGTGTGTATAGAATATGAAAGTATGTATTAGGTTTTATAGAGATGACACAGGCGACAGCCTTATCTCAAAGGTTTCCAAGTTCATGTTTTAGAAATATTTATCCGATATTTCATTTGGATGAAACTACTACAGTTGGCATTTGTCTTAATATACTCGATTTTAAATTTCTTGGTTATATCAATTTTATATTCATTTAGAATTTAACCTTCAAGTTGATTGAATTATTTGATTAGGAAGAAACGAGTTTACGAAGAAGTGCTTAAAATTTGAACCTAGAAAATATGCTCAACAGTTTGCATATAAATTTCAAGTTATCTTGTAGCATTAATATGCATTAGCTAATTAAGGAAAATTCCATTAATTAGAAACTTAGCATTGGTAGTAAAATTAGCGAGCAGAGTAACAACAAATGATTTGGAGCTTTTGACAACTATATAAAAATTCATTACCATAACAAAACATAATATAGAAAACCATAGAAAGAAAAGTATCATACAATCATCATGGGGAAGAAAAAGATGGACCTAACTTACATTACCGATGGCAAGGCAAGGGAAGCAACTTTAAACTTAAGGAAGGAAGAATTGAAGCAGAAACTCTATGAGCTCCATGTTCTTTGCGACGTTGATACATGTGCGGTCATCTACAATCAATACGACCCTAATCCAGAGGTATGGCAATCGACCTCAGAGGTTAAAAGTGTATTTGAGAAGTTTGAGATGTTGTCAGAGAAAGAGAAGACATGTAGATCGGTGAACCATGAAGAATTTCTCCATCAGATGATCGAAAAAGCCAGGAGGAAAAGACAGAAACTGAATGACCAAAACAAGGAGAAATACATGAGGGAACTCATGTTCGCGTTTCTCAGTGGGAACATGGAAGATTTGAGTTTAAACAATGATGATCATTCTGAGTTGTGTAGTTTCATTGATCAATATCTCAAGCAGCTTGTTCATCATAAGAACCAAACCTTAAACAATCCAAACTTTGAAATCGGCCAGTCTTCCTCAATGGCTCTGGACATGAACATAGCACAAACCTCTATTGCTGAAGCAGGTTCCTCTTCCTTTCTGGTCTCTAAACCCCCTAGGTCTTCTGAACTAACCAAAATGTGGAAGTCAGTAATCTTTTCATACCGTAGTGATTTACCGCATGACAATTTTGTTACAAGTATTCCCTCAACAAGTAGCAACGAAGAAGTATATATTCCGGTTATGAATCAGGTTAGAGCTTATATTATGATTAGCATCAACATACATTTTTTAAATTATAACCAATATTTAAAAAAAAAATATTATTCGATCGGTTCAGGATGAATTTTACCATCAGAATCAAAACCAAAATCTGGAACAGGAATTCGTTGAAGAAATGATGAAAATTGGTGAGCAAACAGGTTTTCCTTGGATGGAAGACAACAACCGATTTTAAAGCATATTCATCGAGGCAGATGCCAATACCAGTCATCTTATGTTTACTTTGTCTTAAATGATTTTTAGTGACAAATTTTTGGTTTGCCATCTCTTGTCTTTTTTCTTGCATCAAGTTTGAGTCTTCAAATTAATGTCTTCTCTAATATGTGAAGAAAACCAAATGGTAAATTATTAGTTTCAATTCAGATTCTAAAATCCTTTGGTATTGTTTGTCTTCTATATAGGATCTTTTTGATTCAACAAAAGTTCTATTTAAAATTACATATTTTCTCCCTCATGCAAGAGGATCGTTAATACTTCTTTTTATCAGCAGTAAATTCTGTACAAATTAAAAAGTGTGTATAGAATATGAAAGTATGTATTAGGTTTTATAGAGATGACACAGGCGATGGCCTTATCTCAAAGGTTTCCAAGTTCATGTTTTAGAAATATTTATCCGATATTTCATTTGGATGAAACTACTACAGTTGGCATTTGTCTTAATATACTCGATTTTAAATTTCTTGGTTATATCAATTTTATATTCATTTAGAATTTAACCTTCAAGTTGATTGAATTATTTGATTAGGAAGAAACGAGTTTACGAAGAAGTGCTTAAAATTTGAACCTAGAAAATATGCTCAACAGTTTGCATATAAATTTCAAGTTATCTTGTAGCATTAATATGCATTAGCTAATTAAGGAAAATTCCATTAATTAGAAACTTAGCATTGGTAGTAAAATTAGCGAGCAGAGTAACAACAAATGATTTGGAGCTTTTGACAACTATATAAAAAATTCATTACCATAACAAAACATAATATAGAAAACCATAGAAAGAAAAGTATCATACAATCATCATGGGGAAGAAAAAGATGGACCTAACTTACATTACCGATGGCAAGGCAAGGGAAGCAACTTTAAACTTAAGGAAGGAAGAATTGAAGCAGAAACTCTATGAGCTCCATGTTCTTTGCGACGTTGATACATGTGCGGTCATCTACAATCAATACGACCCTAACCCAGAGGTATGGCAATCGACCTCAGAGGTTAAAAGTGTATTTGAGAAGTTTGAGATGTTGTCAGAGAAAGAGAAGACATGTAGATCGGTGAACCAGGAAGAATTTCTCCATCAGATGATCGAAAAAGCCAGGAAGAAAAGACAGAAACTGAATGACCAAAACAAGGAGAAATACATGAGGGAACTCATGTATCGCGTTTCTCAGTGGGAACATGGAAGATTTGAGTTTAAACAATGATGATCATTCTCAGTTGTGTAGTTTCATTGATCAATATCTCAAGCAGCTTGTTCATCATAAGAACCAAACCTTAAACAATCCAAAATTTGAAATCGGCAAGTCTTCCTCAATGGCTCTGGACATGAACATAGCACAAACCTGTATTGCTGAAGCAGGTTCCTCTTCCTTTCTGGTCTCTAAACCCCCTAGGTCTTCTGAACTAACCAAAATGTGGAAGTCCGTAATCTTTTCATACCGTAGTGATCTACCGCATGACAATTTTGTTACAAGTATTCTCTCAACAAGTAGCAACGAAGAAGTATATATTCCGGTTATGAATCATGTTAGAGCTTATATTATGATTAGCATCAACATACATTTTTTAAATGATAACTAATATTTAAAAAAAAAAAATTTATTCGATCGTTTCAGGATGAATCTTACAATCAGAATCAAAATCAAAATCTGGAACAGGGATTCGTTGAAGAAATGATGAAAATTGGTGAGCAAACAGGTTTTCCTTGGATGGAAGACAACAACCGATTTTAAAGCATATTCATCGAGGCAGATGCCAATACCAGTCATCTTATGTTTACTTTGTCTTAAATTATTTTTAGTGACAAATTTTTGATTTGCCATCTCTTGTCTTTTTTCTTTCATCAAGTTTGAGTCTTAAAATTAATGTCTTCTCTAATATGTGAAGAAAACCAAATGGTAAATTATTAGTTTCGATTCAGATTCTAAAATCTTTTGGTATTGTTTGTCTTCTATATATGATCTTTTTGATTCAACAAAAGTTCTATTTAAAATTACATATTTTCTCCCTCATGCAAGAGGATCGTTAATACTTCTTTTTATTAGCAGTAAATTCTGTACAAATTAAAAAGTGTGTATAGAATATGAAAGTATGTATTAGGTTTTATAGAGATGACACAGGTGATGGCCTTATCTCAAAGGTTTCCAAGTTCATGTTTTAGAAATATTTATCCGATATTTCATTTGGATGAAACTACTACAGTTGGCATTTGTCTTAATATACTCGATTTTAAATTTCTTGGTTATATCAATTTTATATTCATTTAAAATTTAACCTTCAAGTTGATTGAATTATTTGATTAGGAAGAAACGAGTTTACGAAAAAGTGCTTAAAATTTGAACCTAGAAAATATGCTCAACAGTTTGCATATAAGTTCCAAGAGCGAAAAGTTAAAGCATGCAAGTCTTTTAGTGATTGAATGATTGAAACCAATTTTTTCTTTTTTCCTCAAAGATACTTATATTAACCATTGATCATCAAGATAAGATACATCAGTACATCATTATGGTAACACAGACCATTCTAACATAAAAATTCTATACAAAGAACTACCAGCGCTTGTAAACCCAAAAAACCCCAAACCTGAAAGGACTACATGTTACACCATCAACACATGTTTTTTTTATAGAATCGTTGTAGCACCGTGGTAACTACATCTATATTATATCCATGGGATCAATATTCAATTCCTTGCAAGCGAAAAATTTTGAAGTTACAAAAAAAAACCACATATGTTTAAGATTTCTCATCGAAAAGAAAACCAGCCAATCAAACCAATTCATCATTGTTTTTTCTACACCTCTGACAATTTATAGACATAAAATATTTTTGATTTATTAACAGTGTTCTATTCAAACAGTCTTAGTACCCAATTTGTCGTCTTTGTTAATCTTTAATTCCTTATGACATGTGAATTCTATTAGATTGAAGCTTACTCTCATTAGAGGACTTTGTACAAGTATTTATACATGTATTGTATTTATACATGTGTTGTATTAGGGTATTGCTACTGTAAATGTACACTAATGCCTTTATACTATTGGTAACTCTATTATCCCTTTAATATGTAAGACTTTTAGTGATTCCAATCTAGATACAATCTGTTTGACACGGTATTCTAAAAAGAGTTTTGTTAGTGCATCAGCTAGTTGATCTCTAGTTGATACATGTGTAACACACAAAGCTCCTGACTGAATTTTCTCCAGTATGTAATGGTAATCGACTGCGATGTGTTTCATTCTAGTGTGGAAGACGGGGTTAGCTCACATGTAGGTTGTTCCAACATTATCACAATATATGACAGGTGCCTGCTGTAGTTGAATGCCCAAATCAGTCAGGAATGAGCAGACCCATCGTAATTTTCCTGTTGTATTTTCCACTGACCTATATTCAGATTCTATTGAGGATCGAAACACCTCTTTACTTCCGCGATGACCAAGAAATGAGTTGTCCTCCAATGTAAATGATGTATGCATTTTTTGAGACGAATTCTTCCGGTTCTCCAGCCCAATCGGCATCAAAGTACACATGTAATGTCAATGGATTTTTCTGACGCAAGAGGATCCCATGAGTAAGAGATCTTGAGAGGTACCTGAGGACTCGTTTTGCGGCGGTCCAATGCTCGGTAGTTGGTTGATGCATAAATTATCATAGGCGATTTACTACAAAGGAAATCTCGAGCCGTGTGAAAGCTCTGTAATCCTCCAACCAGCTGACGATATTGAGTCGGATTTGAAAGAGGGTCACCCGAGTGAAGCGTAAGTTTTGGTGATGTTAGTAATGGTGTAGTAACAAGTTTTGAATCCAACATGTTGAATCTGGAAAGAAAATCTCATGTATATTTCTTCTGCATTATATGAAGCCCCTAATTTTTCTCGTCATCTCGATCCCCAAGAAGTAATGTAGGTTTCCCATATTATTTCAGTGAAAACCGGACTCCCAACGATTTGGTGATGTTGTTTATTAGTGTCAATGAACTTCAAGTGACCAAAATGTCATCTACATAAACTAGAAGGTAGGTGTTGGATCCAATACCTAAAGGGATAAGTGTTGGACGCAAATCTCAAAGGGATAAGGAAGCGGCCCAAGTGACGGCTCGGGCTCCATCTTCGAGGCAGGTGTAGAAAGAACTCAACCTCGAGGGTTCAACCTAGAAAACTAAGGCCGAAGCTCACGCTCAAAATATAGTTTAAACCCAGATCCGAGTCAATAAGACAAGGACTGACGATAAGAACGAGGGAGAAAATATCCCGTAAATCTTGGATCCCACCACACATCTAAAAAAACAAGTAGATAGGGGAAATCATAAAAAGAGAAGTGCGGGAAGAAGAGATGACACGAGCGTTAAACCCTAGGAACTACATACTCGACCTCGACCTCGATCTCATTCTCTTTACACTATTTCCTTAAATCCTAGTTGTTGTTTTCATATCATCCATTGTAAGCCTTCATTTCACTCCAATCATATCTTATATATAAAGACCATTTTTATCAACCAGAATCTAATTACCTCGTTGTGTTATGAGGATATTGTTGTCCACGTTTTTTCTTCTCTAATCTTTACAAACAATCACTATCAAATACTTAGTGAGGATTTTAGGATCCATATTTTGGTGCCGCCTGTGGAGAAGAAAAACAAAAAATATCCTTGCTAAGAATCAGATCTAAAGTTCCTAAGTGCGATCATGGATTCACCACACATGTAACACCCCCGATCCGAAATAAATAAAAGTTAATTAGTTTGTCATGCACCAATCAAACAAGAACATGCACAACGAACTAAAGAACTCTAACCAGATCGAAGATACTACTACCACGTGCCCAAACATTTGATCTGAGGTTCCCATATCAGATCCGAAATCCTAAGATCATATGTCCAAGAACGGGTTTCCTAGCGATTCCAAGTTAAGGCTTTGCAATCCGAGTTTGAAACCGTTAGTTAGTTCGTCCCGGACTAGGACTAGTATCATATAGAATCCAAGCATTTCACAAACCCTTTTTTTTATTCACATATACTTTAAGTTCAACCACATCAAAATTTATACATGCTCGGCCGATGTTCAAAACCATATCTTACATATTACAAAACGTACATGTTTGCAAAAGGTAGCAAATCTACACCAACAGCTTTGTGCTCCTCCGATCCCAAATGGAACCTACTACTACGGGTTACCTGCAAAACAAAGAGTCTAATGAGCAACTATTTTGCTCAGTGAGTCGGGTTTCCTAACAATTATTTATCCCCCCATTATGCATCAAACATTAAGCAACAAGGATCAATTATATTAAGAAATATGCAATGCAAAAATAAAGCAATCATGTAAACAAGCATCCACTCTTCACGAGTAGTTAGATCATTATCGATCATCGAGGACTGCCTCTCGCCATTGGTTCCTATCTCGATACGAAGTCCATAACACATCCCTTCTTGCGCCCATTGACTCTAAACGCAAAGTCTAAAAAGCCGATGGCCCAGATAACACACTTGCCGCATCGTCATGCAGCTACACTAGCCCTATCACAAGTGTCTTCGCGTCCTGCCCGGTACAAATTTTGGTAAGGCCCCAGACAAGGCACGGGCCTCGAGTGGACACCAATGACTCTCACGACACTCCACCTGAGTGTCGGACTCTCACGGATCAAGTCCGTGGATTTACGGGTTTCTCCGTTAAGATATGATCATACATGTTATATTATCTGAGCCGAGGCCCAAACAATATAATGCAATGACATAAGTATATTCAACACAACATCAATGTATCACAATCATGTTATACCCCTCGAGCCGAAGCCCGACGATATAACTCAATATCTTTCACAAACATCAATCATTATCATATCATTATATATCTAAATGCGCAACCTAGCAATGCATCAACCAATACTCTTGTTTTGCAGGCGCTAGTCGCACACACAACAATCATAACCCATAACCGAGACTCACCTCAACACTTAGATGAAAGTTTTGAACTGGAAACGCTTCTATCTCGCGGTCGGCTTCACTTTAAACTTTTATCAAAAAACTCTAGAGCTTTAGAAATTTAAATACAGGAAGGGTAGGATAAGAAAGGCTATCCAAGTTCTAACTAAGAAAAAAAAAAGAAAAACAAAATCTAAATAAAAAGAAAGCTAAAGACAAAAACATTTTACCTTAGGGTTTCGACTTTTTCGAGCTTCTATGGTTAGGGTTCTAAGCATGAGAAATGACTAAGGGGGTGGTCTGCTATTTATAGGCTGGAGAATGAGCTCAGGAGAAGGTATAGGTCGTGGGTTACAAGCAGGAGCTGTCCTGGATGTCCCATGCAACCAATTGGAGAGATATTGGTGTGCAGCCACAAATCTATCCAATTAAAACAAGTTTTGTGGCCAGCCACCAATTCAACCAATAGGACATTAGCAAGAGCTTCTTGGAGGATTCTCTAGTAAAGGAGTAACACATGTCTAGCTGCTTAAGAAGGTAGACAAGCAGCTGCATCCTCCAGAAGCTTCCAGATATGCGTAACACATCGTAGATGGGCCCGAATGGGCCGTATTTAAATCCCGAACATGTTATAAGCTTATCCGAGCTGGCGGAAATGTTTCTCCTTGACAAAAACCTAGATTTCTTAGACCAAAACATTTCTAAAATAACTCTAAGGTCATTCCTATCTTAAGGCCTTATAATAAATTTTCGATTAATTTTCTCGTCCGACTAGGACATTCTAGGCCGAACCGCGAGCATTTTCAATCCACTAAACTTCCTGAAGAATTTATTTCTTCAGATGCAAAACTATTCTAAGACTTTCTAAATCTTTCTTATGTACCTTGGGATCAACAAACATCCACGGGAACAGATCAATCCGACTTCCATTTACTTGAGTAATTTTCTTGGCTGTTACAAGATTTTTCCTTGTCTGCGTTTTACTCTTTAAAGAGGGTTATTACAACACAAGTCCCATCCGGTCCTACCGAACCAAGAAGCATTGACGTCGACCTTCCCAGATCTGACACAAGAAACAAAATGCTAGCTACAGGGACATAAAAGACCAACCAAACCATCATAGGCGCTAAAGCACAACGAGCACCACTACCAGTTGGTTTGGAATCAATCTGGTGCAAGACGGAACATCGGCAACACGACCACTCGTGTGCATCAAGGTGATGAGGACGTTTTGACGACGGCTTAAACCATCAGCCAGTCGGTTGGATTTGCCAGAATGATGCCGAATAGAAAAGGTAAATTGTTGTAGATACGCGATCCATGAGGCATGACGAGAAGAAACCTTGGCATGGCTATAAAGATGACCCAATGCATGATTTCCAAACAAAATAAATTCGTGATGGACCAAGTAATGGTGCTAATGCTTGATAGCTTGAATGATCACATAGAATTCCATATTAAAAGTGCTATAACGCGAATGTGGACTGGCTAGTTTCTCGCTATAATAAGAAATCGGCCATCCACGTTGACTGATAACTGCATCGATTCCAAGTTTTGACGCATCACTATGAAACTCGAAGGTCTCGGAAAAGTTAGGCAAGACGAGAATATCAACAGTTGTTGGCTTTGTTTTGATGAGTTCGAATGCTGCAGTTGTTTCTGGTGTCCAATGAAATTTGCCTTCCTTTATAAAACTAGTAATAAGAGTCATAATGGAGCTAAAATGGCTAACAAACCGTCGATAAAAGGATGCCAATCTATGGTAGCTCTGGACCTCTATGACGGTCGTAGAATCAGGCCACGATCGAGCTGCTTCCATCTTTGATTAATCCATCACCGTCTGTAGTTGTGGTCATATTCCCCCAATGAAACGAGAAACTAAATGAACTTCGCTGTCATGAATCTCATTACGAGTTAATAACAATGCCAATTCTTCAGCATTTTCGTCCAAGCTGCGGCTACATTATCGCAGGTTTTGCAGCTTTGTGTACATGGTTCGTTCTTAGTTATGTGGTAGAAATGTTTGGTGAAGATGTTTCGTCAATTTTCCCAAGAGTGAATCGGTTTGTTGCCCGTACATGAACGTGTCTTCTTAAGTTGTTTCCAGCGTTGCAGCAAGGCGACAAGAGAGATACGACGATCCAGAGGTACTTGCTTAAACTCAAGGATTTTTTTTCAACTGAGACTAGCCAATCAATAAGATCGTCACCACAAAGACCTCCATGGAATTCCGGTATATCTACTCTAAAAATACCTTCCCAGCGGCTGTCATAGTTATCACGTTCCCTCAGATCCTCATGATAAATGCGACGATGAATTTAATCTTCGTCGTCTACGATTGAATTTTGACGTTGGTTCCTATGTTGATGTTGTCTGTCTTGTGGGTGGGGCGGAAGGAATTGTTGTTGACGGTCCTGTTGGTGTGGCATAGGAAGTTGATGTTGATGTCGATGTTGGTGTGGTGGTGGGTTTTGTTGTCGTATTTGATGCTGTGGAGAAAGTTGTTGCTGAGCTCGTGGTGGTGGATCATGAATAACGTGTTGGATTTGAAGGTCCAAGCGAGTCGTCAATGCTGTGGTTAAGGCGTCCAGGCGATCTGTCAAAGTGTAGCCTAGTTGTTGGATCAAAGATTGTGTTGCTGTCTACAGCACGACGAGTAGAGTATGTAACTCAGTTAGCTCGGACGTGCTTCCCTCCAGGTTCTGATCCCGGTTGTGACCATTGTGACCAACTGCGCCTCCCATTTCCTTTGTCATTGAAACGTGATTTTTTTCCCGAAACATACTGATTCTGATACCAGCTGATGGAGAGCGAAAGCTATGAAACATAAAGATCAAGGGTTCGATCTCTAAATCATTGACATGCTGGTGAAGGTAACTCAAAAACAAGAACAAGGTCGTGAATATTCTTTGCAATGCTTATCAAATCTCTTAAAAACTCAACATCTTATAAGTTCAAAAGTGTCTTTCAATAATTGATTAGGTATCTTTATATACTAGCTAAGAAAGTCTTAATCCTAAAAGGATTAGTGAGTTTCTTTTTCCTAATAGAAAAAGTCAAACGATAAAAAAGAAAATAAAATCCAACTTAATTAAAAGGAAAGTCGTATTCCAACGTGAGGAGGAGTTGTGATTGCTTTTGTTGAGCTGCATCATAAAGTCATGGGATCGCATACCGAACCATTGCCTGTCGACTGGAGCAAGCCGAGAGATAGCTCACCGCACATTGAACCAAAGCTTTCGAGCGGTCAAGAAATCGACCAGATCCAATGAACCAATCACGCTCAGGCCGCCTACCTACCCAATAACAGAGCACAACCATAAGAAAACACATCCCACATACTGATACGAGTTTTAGAAATGCTGATACGATTTGTGTTAATTTGCCGATGGAGTTTCTTTCGAGACCTGCAAACCATTCTAGGGCATGTATGGTAAGGTTTTCGGCAAAGAAAAGGCAGTAGCCAGCCTCTTTGTCATTGTCATTGAGGTGAGCTCTAGATATGGCCATTGGCAAGGCTCAAACATGGGCTTTTGGGTTGGTGTTTCCGGAATATTCTAGGAATTTGATTTTTCCCACATCATGTAGTCTTATTCTAACTATTTTTTTTGTGAAGAGAGTTTTTCGTGTCTTTTCTATCATTCCATCGATGTAAGAGTCCAAGCTCGTTGCCATGTGCATGATGGCGTGTATTTTTCGGAGCTCCGCATTGTTTCTTTCTACGTAAATCTAGAATGCTCAGAATCAATGAATTTTCTTGGGTACTATTCAAGCGTGTACGGACATACATCAACAGAATTCAAAGCCAGAATTTCACACCTAAATAAAAGATCGCTCTTGCGGCACTAAAGAACGGTCTATGGTTCTTCTCCAAGTTCAAAGAAAAAATGTAAGTTCAAGCTTTCATCTCGCTCGACGATGCACTTCATCGAACCTCATACTTCACATCACACAAAAAAAAGGCAGCTCTAAAAGAACAGTATAACACAAACAAATATACATCAGCATAAACAAAAGACCACAAGTCTCAAAGAACCAGCTATCCGAGAACAATATTTTTTCGGGACCAACAGCCCAACCCAAAGTATACCGTTCACTTTCGACCCCAGCAAGCACCTGATAACCACCTAACAAATTTATCTTTAAAACAAAGTGAATGAACAAATACGAGTTTAAAGTTTTAAATGATTTTTTTTTTAAATTGATTCTTTGAAAGAATAGTTAAATATGTATTTTAAAAGCTACGTAGCATGGAATCGTCCGTTGTCAAGCGTTTTGTGCTTCCGAAGCGGAACCGGAAACGGAATCGTTTGGAATCGCTCGGAATCGACATGGAATCGAGATTCGGTTTATGAGACGTTTGGAACCGTAATGGAAGCACGCGATTCAGAATTGGAAGCTTCGATGGATATATAGCCGGAAGCATTTTGAAGAGATGAACTCTTTAGGTTTATAGAAGCTGAAAATTGTTTTGGTGGGCTTTTTAATTTTAATTTGTTTTGTGAATACGTGACCCAATTATCCCATTGTAATAACAAAACTCTACTTAACAAATAAATAAAAAGATTTAAGTTTTTGAAATTCACTTGCGTAAGAAGTTTCTGATACTTCTCCAACCTTTGTCCAGAATTGTGAGAGAAGAGAGTAAATGTACGTAACTCTTGATTTGATAAATAATCAATTATTATATTTTGCTTGATGTGTTGTCACTTGTTTGTATATTACGTTGTTTGATCGTGAGTCACGACGTGTTTCATGTAATATTATAAAAAGAAAAATTTGTAAAAAAGTGATATATTATAAATTGCTTATTTGTATCATATTTAGTAGCTTAAGCTATTACTATTCATACAAGCTTGAACTCTATTTTTATGTTATGTTTAGTTTTTTTTTCTCTTTTCAAATTTTATCCGAATTACAATATTTTAATTATGTTTTAAATGTTTATCATTTAAAATAATTTTATTTTTTGCTTTAATATATATATATATATATATATATATACATGCTTCCAACACGTACCCGCTTCCTAAATATTTTTAAAAATGTGCTTCCACGTTTCCTTTCGCTTCCGCTTCTGCGTACCCGCTTCCGTTTCCATGCATCATAGTTTAAAAGTTTCTAACATATGGGTAAACAATCATATGAAAGATTTGAATAATCGGATAACCACTTAACAAATTCATAGCTAGCGAAAACATTTGACCAACTTCTAATTGGTTAGTCAAATACGTTAAAAATATAGTCATTAGTTATTATTTCAGGCTACAATATTATAAGATCCCGAATACATAGCTTAATTTCTCAAAATAATTTTTTAATTAAAAGTCTCAACTAAAGTACATTTTCCTATTTTATTTTTGGTAAATAATCCTAAAATTCAATTAATAATGAAAGTGTATATTTGCGCATTTATCTATTTTCCAAAATAATTAATATAGCAGAAAATAGTTAGTTAAATTGAAAATAAAAGTTAATGATTTCACTCCCTCTTTTGGGCTCCCGTTTTCTCTCTTCTCGTTAGAATATTCCACCTAAGGGAAGTAGAGCTTTTGACTAGGGTTTTTTCCTCTTTTGCACCAAAAAACACAAAATCTCTATATTTTGGGTGAGAATCTACCAAATCATTAGGTTTTTCACCGGTTTTCCTAGGGCTTTCCGCGAGCCGCCATCTTTTTCTTAAAAAAGTAAGAACAAGGGTTCTCAAACCCTACGCTAGAGAAGAGATGGGAAATGTCGATCATGCGTTTGAATCAATGTCACTGGAAGAAGATGAAGTTCCTTTCGATCTGCCTGACTTACCGCAATTCAGTGCGATAGAAAGAAACAAGATGAGTATTTTGGGACGTACTTTAAACCCTGATAATCAGAACATAGCTGATCTTATTAGGGATATGCCAAGGAAGTGGCAGGTGTATGGAAGGGTACATGGGATTGTTCTGTCAAAAACAACTTTTCAAATTGTCTTTAAGTATGAGCATGATCTGGAGGAGGTGCTAAATAAGAGGGTATGGACTTTCAACGACTGGAGCATCGTAATACACCGCTGGACAGAGACGCCAGACGAGGATTACCTTAAGTACTTATTAGTGTGGGTTCGGATTCGCAATATTCCGGTGAACCACTACACGGAGGGAGCGATAACAGCTCTGGGGGATATCATTGGGAGAGTGGATGTGGTTGCTTTCGACCCAGATAAACCGCAGACAAACGACTATGTGCGTGTGAGAGTTTTCTTTGATGTTTCAAGACCAGTGCGAAGATCAAAAGTGGTGAACCTACCTAAAGGAGGGGGATCTGTCACGATTTTGTATGATTTCGAAAGGATCCAGAAACGCTGTTATCATTGTCAGCGCTTGACTCATGAAAAGGATAAGTGCCCGATACTGATCCAGGAGCGGCAAGATAAAGCAAAGGCATGGAGAAAAAAAGTAAGCGAGGATAACCAGAAGGAAGAAGAAGGAAAGCAAACCTTTATGGTTACTATCGACAAAGATGATCCTTTGTTTGGTGTTTTAAATGAAGATCAAGTGGGTGTGGATAAAGCCACTGGGCGGAGGAAGATCAACCCGGAGGTCCTACAACAGATGAGGGAGTACATCTTGGCTGCTGAAGGAGGAGAGAAGCGTATAAGGCAGGAACGGGTTCGTAAATCTGTATCTGACTTGGATAACGATCCGCTAGGGCAAAAGAAGTTTCTGCGCCTAGAAGCGGCCCCTCTGATTATCCATGAAGTGGACAAAGGGAAAGGTTTTGTCTTTGGTTACTCTAATCAAAATGAACAAAACCACAGCAGGGAAGATGGATCACGGGGGTCTAGCTCGTGGGTGGAGAAGGAAAAGGGTCCCCTACGGTCAGGATCGGGGGTTGGTAGAGGAGACAGAGACTCAAACCCAACAGAGAAGGGGAATAATTTTTTCTTTGAATGTTCAACGGGTTTTAGTAGTGGATTCTCTACTGCTAGCTCTTCCGGGACAAAAAAAGACTAAATTGTTTGGGAGACATAGGCCTCCCAAGAAGTTCCGCAGACAAAAATCAAATCCAGTCATATCTCAGATTGATAGAGGAGAGGAAGGCGAACAGCAGGCAAATCTAGAATCAAAGAGGAAGGCGACAGAGGCAGCAGGAAATTTCTCAAAAATCGCAAGGCGTAATAAACCAGAGGTGGTCCCAAATGGGGGACTGCCAAATCAGTAATGAGTATACTGAGTTGGAATTGTCGAGGCTTGGGACGGTCTCAAGACTTGACGATTCCCCATCTCAAGGAGATACGTAAAAAATATCTTCCTGAGATAGTTTTTTTGATGGAGACAAAGCAGAGAAAGAACATGGTGGTAGATTTGCAAGTGGTTTTGGGTTATGATAGAGTGTATACGGTAGAGCCAGTCGGGTTGAGTGGTGGATTGGCATTGATGTGGTCACATAAGGTGAATCTGTGTATCAAATATGCAGATAAGAACCTCATTGACGCAGAGGTCAGTTTGGGTGGAGTGAACTTCTCTATGTCCTTTGTATACGGTGAGCCTGGATATCGGGGCAAGGAGATAGTATGGGAAAGACTGATGAGATATGGGGTGAATAGAAAAGGATGCTGGGGTTGGGTGGGGGATTTCAGTGAAATCCTACACAACGGAGAAAAGATAGGGGGTCCAAGTAGGAGTGAGGGATCTTTCGAAAGTTTCAGAGACTGTGTGAGGGTTTGTGAGATGGTGGAGCTTAGTGGTTTTGGTGATGGGTTTACGTGGTCAGGAGTGCGCAACAAGAAATACATACAAAGTAAGCTTGACCGCTGTTTTGGGAATAAAGAGTGGAGGTGTAATTTTTCCCTTGCAGTCCACGTATTTATGGAAAGATTGGGTTCAGACCATAAACCGGTTTTGGTGCGTCTGTTTGGGCATCAACCGGGACCTCGAGGATGTTTCAGGTTTGATAAGAGAATGGTTGGTAAACAGAAGGTACGGGAATGCATTGTGGAGGCATGGAACAATCAGAATGGAAATAATCCGGGATCATTGGTGGAACGCTTTGGGAATGTGCGAAGGAGTTTGGGGAGATGGAAGAGAGAAAATGGCATAAATTCAAAGGAGCGACTGTGTGTTTTGCGGAGTGATCTAGAGGCAGAATACTCATCTGGATCTCCTGACTGGGAAAAAATAAAATATCTGAAATCAGAAGTGGCAAAGGCATTTCGAGATGAAGAAGAATACTGGCGCCAAAAAAGCAAAGACAAATGGCTAGTGGCAGGAGATAACAACACCAGCTTTTTTCATGCCTCCGTGAAAGACTCAAGACAGAAGAACCAACTGTTGAAACTAGTAAATGAGACGGGGCAGGAAGCAACAAATGTCAACGCAATGGGTCAAGTGGCTGTGGAGTACTTTACTTCTTTGTTCTCTACGGGGGATGGTGGAGATCTCTCGGATATGCTCGATGGTTTCACTGCGAGGGTTACAGCGGAGATGAATGAAAGATTGACAAGGGAGGTTACTGATGTGGAGATTCGTGAGGCAGTGTTTGGTATCAAAGCGTCGAGTGCACCGGGTAAAGATGGTCTGAATGGACTTTTCTTCCAAAAGTATTGGGACATCATTGGGCCTGATATTACTAAGGAGATAAGGACTTTCTTTACAACGGGTACTTTTCCTCAGGAATGGAATGTTACTCAGCTATGTTTGATTCCGAAGGTAATAAGTCCATAGAGAATGGTTGATCTGAGACCGATCAGTTTGTGTACGGTCGTGTACAAAGTTATATCCAGGGTCCTAGTCGCTCGTCTGAAACCGTGGTTGGACAAGGTGGTGTCACCTACACAATCGGCTTTCGTTCCAGAAAGATTGATCTCTGATAACATCATTATAGCGCATGAGGTGGTTCATGGATTACGCACTCATAGAGTGATCTCAAAGGAGTTCATCGCAATCAAAACGGACATGTCGAAAGCATATGATCGTATAGAATGGAGGTATATGGAGAAACTCTTGACGGTTATGGGTTTTGAGAAAAATTTTGTGGACTGGATTATGTATTGCGTGACCTCTGTCACCTACTCGGTTTTGATTAACGGAGAGGAGAAAGGAAGCATAACTCCAAAGAGAGGTTTAAGACAGGGGGATCCTCTATCTCCCTTCCTATTCGATCTGTGCACTGAAGGCTTGTCTCATCTCCTGAATAAAGCCGAGAGTATTGGAGCCATTGAAGGGATCAAGTTTTCTGAAGAGGGTCCTGCGATTCACCATTTGCTTTTCGCGGATGACTCTCTGTTAATGGTGAAAGCGACTGATGAGCAATGTACAGAGATTCGTAAGATCTTGAGAGTGTATGAGGAGAACTCTGGACAGATGATCAGCCTTGCTAAATCGTCCATTACTTTCGGTGGAAGGATTGAGATGTCCAGGAAGGTAAAGATAAAAGAAATTCTTGGTATAGAGCCTGAAGGAGGTACTGGAAAATACTTAGGTTTACCAGAATGTTTCAGTGGCTCTAAGGTGGAGATGTTACACTACATTCAGGAGAAGATGAAATCCCGTTTTCATGGGTGGTACGGTAGGTTCCTATCTGCTGGGGGAAAAGATATTTTGCTAAAAACTGTGGCGATGGCAATGCCAGTCTTTGCAATGTCGGTGTTCAACTCCCAAAGACCACTTGTAAGAATCTAACAAGCGCGATGTCAAACTTCTGGTGGAATGCACAGGAGGGTAAGTCCAAGATTCACTGGTTGGCCTGGGAGAAGCTAGTCTTGGGGAAGGATCAAGGAGGGATGGGTTTTAGAGATATTGAAAATTTTAATCAAGCTTTGCTTGCGAAACAAGGCTGGCGGCTACTGATGCATCCTGATTCTCTATGTGCACAAGTCCTTCGTAGTAGATACTACCCAAACGGGTCTTTTATGAAGGCATCTATGGGGTCAAGGCCATCTTACGCGTGGAGGAGTATATTATTTGGCCAACAGTTGTTGGTGAAAGGGCTGAGAAGGACCATTGGCTCAGGACAGGATACTTATGTGTGGTTAGATAAACGGCTTTTCAGAGATTCTCCAGTAGCTCCCCTACGTAAGCCTATTTTGTTTGATGTGGATTTAAAGGTCTCTGATCTTATTAACCCTCAAACTAAGTTCTGGGACAGGGGAAAATTGGAGGAGAATTTTTTCCCACCTGATATTGAACTGATTTTAAAACAGAAGCCAGTTCTGGAAGAAGTTGATGACTATGAATGGGTTCATACTCATTGGGGAGGGTACACTGTAAAGTCGGGGTATTGGTTGGTTTCGCGACTAGAGTATTCTGATGTTCAAAAGGAATGTCTCGCGCAACCTTCAAACCATGGTCTGCTTGGGAAGGTTTGGAAGGTGAAAACAGCCCCAAAGATCAGGATATTTATGTGGAAATCCCTCTCAAATGCACTTGTTGTAAATGATGGTTTGTTGTCTAGGGGTTTAAAGATAGATTCCCGCTGTCAAAGATGTGGTATGGAGGGTGAATCTATCAATCACGTGCTTTTTACCTGCCCAGCGGCTCGGCGTGTATGGACTGAGTCGAATTTTCCTTTTCCCCGTCGAGGTTTTGAGCATATGACCTTGTTTGAAAATTTCAACTATCTTCTCTCCTTGCCAAGTAATCTTGATGTGCCAAGTGAAATTACTCGCACCTTCCCGTGGATTTTGTGGATTTTATGGAAGAATAGAATCTATTTCTATTTGAAGGTAAGGAGTACTCGGCGATTGATACGGTGGCAAAAGTTGTTGAGGATTCAAGTCACTGGTTTGAGGCTCAGAAAGGTAGGGATGAAGAGGTGGAATCGGAAAACAGAGAGATGAGGGCTAGAGACAGGTGGGAGGCACCAAAAGCAGGTTTTTTCAAATGTAATGTTGGCGTGCAATGGTCAAAACGAAATAAGATGACTGGAGCAGCATGGGTTTTAAGGGACAGTGGAGGAGGGACTGTACTGCATAGTAGGAGGGCTTTTGAAAATGTAGGTTCTTTTCTGGATGCGAAATTCTATTCTTTGATGTGGGCGACAGAATCCATGCGAAGTCATCATGTGGAAAAGGTTATCTTCGAAGTAGAGTCTGCGGATTTGTTTGGTGCGGTTACCAAGCCCAAGGCTTGGCCTGCTTACAGATACCAAGGGACGGAACTGAGGAAAGCTTTGGTGGGTGTTCAGGGGTGGGACTTCTCGGTCGTTAGCGCGAAGTCAAACAGATGTGCACATGCTATTGCACAAAGTGTGACGAAGGAGAAGAGGCACCAGTCCTATGTTGCGATGGGTAACCCACAATGGTTGAGGGATCTTTTTGAAGCTGACAGACAAAGGCTAGGTTAACTGCGGAGGGCCTATTGGGTTCATAAAATGTGGAGGTTTTGGTTTTCGTAAGGGTAGAGCTTCATGCTCGGTTCTTGCCATGAGGAGTGCACGGGTTTTCTATTGGTTCTGTTTGGTTTTATTTTGTTCTGGATGATGTTTCAGTTTCACATTCTCTATATCAATGTTACACAAGAGTTAAAAAAATTGAAAATAAAAGTTCAAAAGAAATGAAATTTCTTATATATTTACAGATAAATATAAAGTTATCAAAAATCAAAAATACCGATGACCAAAAAAAAGTGACTGGTTTATTTATTTAGTTGAACCGCACCATTCATATTTAACAAATTAGGTGGTGTGTAAAATTATAACACTGCCTGATGTCCTCGTGGTTGAAAGGAGTCTACAAAAGTAAAAGGAACGGAGACGCCGAAGTCCTCATGGCACAACGAAAACAATCAAATTGGTCAATGATCTCCGCCGATAACCTCTCCGGATCCAACAAACGGTCTTCAATCTCTGGGCAAGAAACCCGTTACTCCGTTTCGATTCCCGTTGATGTAATCATCAATATCTTGTCGAGACTCCCATTGAAGTCTATAGCTCAATCTCGTTGCGTGTGTAAGCTCTGGTCTTCCATTGCTCGCCGTCCTAATTACAACCTGTTGTTCCCTACCAAGTCTCCCGACGATCCACCGAGGATCCTATTCGCCTTCAAAGTCGGATCTAGCTTGTTCTTCTACTCCTCGCCCCAACATCATCAAAACAACCCTGATAACAACAACAACAGTTCAGCCATTGTAGCCACTCGTCACGACATCAATCTCGGCTCAGATTTGCAGCAGTTATGTCGGCCTGTTCGGGGTCTGGTCTGTAGTCAACACATTGGTAAGAACTGTTCCTGGGCTGTGGTTTCTAATCCCATCACGGGAGAGATTGTAACCACACCGAAACTGACAATAGAAGGGATTCACTTGAAGGAGCGTGTAAGAGGCAAAGCAGACTATTGTTTTGGGTATGATCCAATCGATAAACAGTTCAAGGTCTTGCGTATCACCAGGTTGTGTGGCAGCCCTGAACACAAAATATCTTTTTACGCAAAGTATCATGTCCTGACATTAGGGACGGGAGCTTGGAGGAAGCTCCAATGCAGCACACTTCATTACCCTCTAGATGAAAACGGGATATGCGAGAACGGGATTTGCATCAACGGTGTTTTGTTTTATCCAGCGTTGGTCAAACATAGAAAACATATGATTGTTTGCTTTGATGTTAGGTCTGAGAAGTTCGGTTTTGTCAGCGTTGATGACGTTTTAGGATTGCCCATCCATAGATATTCGGTTCTGATAAACTACAATGGTAAACTAGGTGTTAACTTTTGTGACGCTGCCTGTAAGCATTTTGAGTTGTGGGTATTGGAGGATGCCACTAAACATACATGGTCCAAGCGTGTCTACATATCGCCTCATGCGTCGCTGAACTGGGACAACTATGTGCGCCCTGCTGGAATGATTGGCAGCGGAGAAATTGTGTTATACCGAATGTATACACACAATCCTTTCAACATCTTTTACTACAATCTCGACAAGAAGATTATCAGAAGAGTAACATTTGAGGTCCCAGTATTGGAAAAGTTTGATCATTTTGGAGCTTTCACGTTTGCAAACTATGTAGAGGATGTGAAGCTTATGTAAGTGCTTTAAACAGATTAATCATTTGATCTGTCTCTGTCTCTGAAACAAATCTTGAATTAATAAAAAAAATGTGTTTTTACTTTGGAGAAAATCTTCTTTTTTGCCTCTTGTTGGCTTAAAACAGATAAGAGGTTGGTTGTAAATTTGTAATTTGATGGCTTGAATATAGCAGTCCTAGTATTTCAAAACCCTGATATTCTCTGTTTTTGGATTCCTTAGTTCATCTTCTTTCTTCGTGTATTTGGTCCATGTGTTCCTCAACCCTGTCAACAAAAACAGAGAAGAAAGATTCAAACAAAATCTCTTTCCCTTTTTTTTTTATGGTAAAAAGAAGCAATTAGTAAAAAGATGCTGACTATCTTAGTTTTCCTAACTCGCATAGGCATTAAAGAATGATTCGAGAATCACAAAAGCATAAGAATCAAGATCAGAAAATTAAACAGGAAATATGGACAAAAGTTTTTGGGAAAACGGTTTTTTTAGAGCAAAAAAATGGTAACTATGTCCCTTTAGACTAATCTATATTTTGTATCATATTTTCCTATAACACCCTTTAATATTTTTGAAAATAAATTTAATAAATAGTTTTACAAACAAAAAAATTTTGGAAAAATAGTAACTTTCGATAAAATACCTATATGAACTTAGTGATATTTTTTCCAGTTATAAAAAAGTTAAAATTATAAATTTCATATTATGTTCTAAATAAAGTAGAAATGACATTCTACGAAGTAGAAAACAAAATCCACTTTTTTCATTGAATCTACAATGTTTAGAATACGTGATCTACGTAAATAGGAGTATTCTAAAAATATTTAGAATACACATTCCGCGCTTAACCTATCGTTCTAAAATCTTTAGAAATCAAAATCTACACATTAATATAAATCTAAAACACGTAGAAACCGACTTCTACAGATTTACTATAAATCTAAAACATGTAGAAATCAAAATCTAAACATTACTATAATTCTAAAAAACTGTAGAAACCGATTTCTACATATTAGTTGTATTCTACGGATAAGAAATCAGTTCCTAAAAATATGGAAACAAAATATTTGGGAATATTCACTTTTATATTTTGAAAAAAAAATTGATATTTAAAAAAAAAAATAAAAAAAAAACGAAAAAGAACAAGAAAATAAAAAAAAAACGAAAAAAGAATAAAAATTAAAATTTTAAGGGCATTACTGTCATTTTGAAAAAAATTAGTCTAATGGGACATAAAGTAGTATAGATTAGTATAAAGGGACATAGTTACCATTTTTTTGCTCTAAAAAAACAATTTTCCCAAAAATTTTTTACTCTTTTTTTTTGTCATTCATTAGTTCAAGCCAAACAGAACAGAACCACAACAAAAGGTGCTGCTGATGGATCCGGAATATTCCGAAAAGTCTTACTCATGTAATTAGGCCTGGGCGTTCGGGCACCCGTTGGCGTTCGGGTCGGGTATTTCGGTTTTCGGTTTTTTATATATCACCTCATAGGTCCCATTCTAGTAATTTTCTAACTACGGGTCGGGATCGGATATAACACCTCGGTTTCGGGTCGGTTTTGTATCACATTTGAAAACCCATAAAGTAACCATATATTATTTGGGTTCGGATTTTTTTGGATCGGTTCGGATTATACTGAAGTAAAAAGACAAAAAAAACAATAAATCAAAAGAAACACATAACTGAATGTGTGAAACTGAATACAAAGGTTTTTAAAACAGAAAATAGCAACATCCTAAAACGCATCAACACTGAAAATAGCAACATTTAAAAGTTTTGAAGCTGAAGACTTAAAAGAAACAACAAACATAAACTGAAACACACACACGTAAATGAGAGACATTGGAACAATCTTGAGCTTAGGAGTACTTGACAATCATGATGTGGAACGTTCTACTCCTGCCAAAAGAAAAACGTAAAAGTTAAGCTAAAAAAAACTGAAACAGAAGCAAATCATTATAAACCAAAGGGTGTTTAGTGCAATACCTTAGAAACGAAGAGGCTCTTGATGTCATACAGCAAATTCTGATGCAAGACAGAACAAATCAAATCAGTAAAGAAACAAAATTTAAATCTAAAAGTTACAAGAGAGATGACATACCTCTCTCAATCTTTTCTTGTTCTTCAATGTCTTCAATGATTTCTGCATTAGTAAGCACTCTTGACTCGCAAGAAATGTCTTGCTTAAGCCATTGTTCAGTACACATCAATACCTCAATCATGAAGTGAGTAAGACAACTTCGAGATGGGCTTATGATCCTTCCACCCGTACTGAAGGCACTCTCGGATGCAACAGAAGAAACCTGCATTGCAAGGACATCCTTTGCAATCCGTGACAAAATTGGGAACTTGGTACAATTTCGCTTCCAAAACGAGAGCACATCATACTCTAAACCAGCCATCATATCTGGATTCTCAACTCCTTCTTTCAAGTATATATCCAGCTCATCCCGATTATCTTTTACTCCAATCTCATTAAGCATCTCCTTGTACCTTCGACCAATTCGCTTGTAACCTAGACCATCATCATGTAAATCCGTACCAATCATGCTCAGTTCTCGACTACAAGGAGTGGACCTACTGTTGTTAGTTTTAGCTTCATCAGATTTCCCACCGGCTTCCTTCCCATATCTTGCACTATACTCTTTAAATAAACTGCGCAAAACAGACATCACCGAATCATACATTGCTTTCCCTTCCAAACTGTCTTTCCCGTAGAGCTCATCAAAACACAAGCTTGCCAGCACCATCTTCTTTGTTGGATCAAAAACTGTTGCCACAATTAACATCTTGTTGATGTTCTTCAGCCCATCCCAGTACTTATCAAACTTTTTGAACATCTCCTCAGCCTTATCCTTCAGCTCATGATCTGTGCTTTCACTTAACGCCAAAAGGTTGGTCGCTATGTTCACAATCTCCTCGTAACACTTGTGAGCATTGAGAGATGTTGACGCAGACACAACTAGTGTAGAGTTGTAGAATATCACCAAGAAACGACCTAGTCTTTCGATTGCTTTCCAGTCAGCGTATTGAGGAGGTCCCACTCTCTTCTTCCCTTTATCCCCCACCTCCATAAAATAATCGTTGTAGAGTTTATCCTCTGTCTCCATCTTGTCAAACGCAACTCTAAACTTCAAAGCTGTACTCAACATCAGGTAAGTGGAGTTCCACCTAGTAGTAACATCTAAAGGCAAGCTTCCCCTAGTCATTCTACCAGATTCTACTTTCTGCTCAAAGGATATCAACCTATTTCCTGAACCTCTAACATAGACTACAGCATTACGGACTGCATCCACACTCTCATTAGCATCAGTCAATCCGTCCTTCACAATCAAGTTGATGATGTGTGCACTACATCTCATATGCAACCATTCTCCATCTAAAACTAGTGCATCATCAGACACTAAAGAGAACTGACCATGAAATCTTCTCAAGGCGGATGAATTAGCAGTTGCATTGTCAACAGTTACGCAAAATATTTTCTCAATTCCCCAATCAGCCAAGACATCTAAAAGAACCCGAGAGATTGTCTGACCTTTGTGATCACTGACATGTTTGAACCCTATGATAAGCTTCTTCAGTCGCCAACACTCATCAATGTAATGTGCAGTCACCACCATGTAACTTGCCCCTGTAAAAAATAATAAGCATGTCAACACGTTAGCTATAAGCACCCAAATATCAGTACATACTCATTTAGTTTAAGATTCAAAATGCTTACGGGTTATTTTAGCCTCCCAAATATCAGTAGTCAGAGATACTCTTTGCTTGTTTGCTTCAAACCACTTTTTCATAGCAGCCTTCCTCTGCAAGTACATCTTTACAATCTCTCTTGTTGAGGTCCTCCTTGACACAGATTTGTCTAATTTCATCTGCACAGATAAATAAAAAATTATATAAAAGAAGTCAAAACTAGTACAATAAACTAAAGAATTAAACAAGTAGATACCTTGTTACAGAAGTGTTTCCAAGCCACACTTTCTACCCAACATAATGGTAACTCCCCTATCACCATCATCTCATTTGTTGCTTCTTTGAAAGTTTCTTCACTGACTTTTGCAGACATCACATTCCCTTCTTCATCTATGACTTGCTGAGTTGAACTTTGGCCATCTGAATACGAGTAGAACTGTTTGCATATGCTGATATGCTTCAGCAAGTTTGAAGTTCCCGATTTTGTTTTACAACAAAACTTCTTCTTGCAGTAATGACAAATACATTTGTCACGGTTCTCCTTCGTCCTTGTGTAATGGTTCCAGATTTTGGACCTTGGAGGAAGAATCCTAGGAGCTTTATTGGCTCCATTGGCTGTAGGAGATTCTTTACGTTTGCCTCTACTATCTGGAGTAGCCAATTCTTGTTCTTCTTCGTCCTCTACGTCTTTGTTGTTGTCAAACGAAACTCGGTTTGGAGTTGATGAAGAATCCATCTGTGACAGTTTAAATGGAACCATTATCAGACAATTATCCATCTCAGACAAGTTAAATTGAAGTAATTGGAACACTAAACAATCATCACGGACACAAACTGGTTAAATAGAACCGTAAACCATCATCAACTACACGAAACCCTACATAACCCTTAAATCGCAAAACAGAACAAATGGAGACATACCTGAGATCGATTTCGAGAAATCGCAGATGGTGGAGATAGAGAGAATTCCCAATTTCGGTTTTGAAACATGAGTCCCTTCGATCAACTCTCTTTGATTTATATGGAATTAGAGTTTTCTCAAGATTAAGAAGACGAGGAATCGCCTAGCGTGAGAAAAGCAAAACTTGGAAACATAAACAATTAATGTTACGCGTGTTTTGGTTTGAAGGAGAGTATATACATATATATTACTATATGTATACAAGTCTGGTTATTTCGGGTTAACTGTTTGATTTCGGATTAACCGAACCGACCCCGATAACCGAAATATCACCAAATCAAAACCGATCGGGTATTTCCCAAAATATCAAACCGAACCGATATCCATTTTTCGGGTCGGGTTTGGGTTCGGGTTCGGGTTTCGGATATTATGCCCAGGCCTACATGTAATGACAAAAGAGAGAGTTAATAAAGGAAAAAGCTTGGACACACGGATCGACCACAGTTCCCGATATTATTTATTATTAAACTCTCACCAATGAACTCAACTCTTTCATTTCCCCACTCCATTTCCATTTCCTCTATTTCTCATCTTCCATCGCCTCGGACTCTCTCTCCTCGTTGTTGCAACTCTATTCCTTCTCAAGGTACCTCTTTCTTTCTGTTTCTCTTACAATCTCTTGTCGGAATCTGGAGTTTTGTGGGTATGTTTTATCTTTAGAGAGTTTAACGCTTAATTGTTTTTGCTTTCTATTTAAAAACGCTTCATGGGTTATATGTGAATCTAAATGATCTTTTTTTTTTCTTTTTCTGGTGGATGAATCCGACACTAAGATATGGAGGCAAAACCAAGTCAAGGCCTTTACCCACTTCATCGTTGCAAAACCATACATCTGGTTCGTGTTTCTGATCTGCCTCTGTTTTTCTCAGATTCTGATTCGAGATCTCTCTCGTGTGTGTTTAGGTGAGACATGCTCAAGGGGTTCATAACGTAGAAGGAGAGAAGAACCATGATGCTTACTTATCTGAGGATCTATTTGATGCACATCTTACACCTCTCGGATGGCAGCAGGTATCATCATGTTCTTTTATGGGTTTTGTTACTCGGATTTTGCATAGAAATATGAATGATATGTTGAATAATGCTATTGTAGGTTGATAATCTACGCAAGCATGTTAAGGCAAGTGGGATCTCTAACAAAATTGAGTTGGTTGTTGTGTCTCCCCTACTCAGGTAATGATGGGCTTATTAGTATATATGATCCTTAATGACATTTTTTTCATGGTTGGATTCTTACTTCAGACAAGTCGTTTAGAGTGAATAAGCTTTTAGTGATTTATGTTATGTTGTTTACCCTTCACCACAATACTTTCTTTTGTTTTAGGACTTTGCAAACTGCAGTTGGAACTTTTGGAGGGGAAGGTTGTATAGATGGCGTTGATGCACCTCCGCTTATGAAGGCAGGTGCAGGAGACAGCGACCGTCCTGCTATATCAAGCTTAAATCGTCCACCGTTCATTGCAGTTGAATCTTGCCGAGAACATTTGGTATGTTTTTATTTTTCACACACATTTTGTGCACTTGCAGTTGCACGAGGGTAATAGAAAACCAGTTGTAATGAATGATATTTTTTTGGTTTCAGGGTGTTCATCCTTGTGACAGAAGAAACAGTATCACCAAGTACCGCGAATTATTCCCTGCAATTGATTTTTCATTGGCAAGTCTCCCTAACCAAGTTCTTTGTGCTCTTCTCTTTTTTTTTTTTTTACTATTATCTCATATTCTGCCGATTTACAGGTAGAAACTGATGAAGATGTTTTGTGGAAGCCTGAGGTCAGAGAGGAGGACAAAGATCTCGCAGCCAGAGGCGTGAAATTCATGAACTGGTGAATATCTGCAACTCTTTTAAACATCTCTATGTACTTGATAGGTTTATTCTCACATAAGACTAGGTTAGTATGATAGTCTTGACACATGATCTTTCGATTGATCTACAGGTTGAGTACAAGGAAAGAAAAGGAAATTGCGGTTGTTACTCATAGTGGGTTCTTGTATCACACATTAAACTCATTTGGAAACGATTGTGATCCAGCTGTGAAAAGCGAGATTTCTTCACAGTAAGCTTCCTCTTCTTCTTCTCTCTTTTCGATCATTTAGTATTGTAGTATTGTTTTCTCAATACCCCCTAACTTCTAACTGTTGCAGTTTTGCTAACTGTGAGCTTCGTTCAGTAGTTCTTGTGGATAAATGGTAAGTTTATTTGATACATACACAGTTTCTATAGTCTTATTTTTGCCTGATCTGCCTGTTGAATTGCAGCATGAACGGTTCGGATCCTCCTGTGACTAACTATCCCGGAAAAATACCGTCCGGGGAAGATCTTCCGAGTGATATTGCTGATGAGAAGTAGTTGAAGAGACAGAAGTGATGATGAATTATGTTAAACCTTATTATGAATCTCAAGAGTTTTATTAATGCTTTTTAAAATAAACTAACAAAGTTGATTCCTTGACATTGACACTGAGAAGGCCTCTTTGTGATGATATTTTGGGATTCAAATATTTGTTACTAGGGTCGGTCCGGCCTACGCCCGGGTTTTTTGTTTAAATTTTAATTTTGATTATATATTTTGTATATTTATTTAATATATAAATATATATATATATATATAGTATAACCTATTATAAAAATATAAGCTATTAAATTATTTATAACTATGCATTTTTTTGTATTATGAATTGAAAAATTTTAAATCCAAATTTTAATATCCAATTTTTTATATTTTGTAATTGGAAACTTTATATAAGGTGAAGAGAAAAATTAACAAAAATTAATTAAATTTTAGTTATAGTGTTTGATTGGTTGGACTATAGATATGTTTCATTTCACTTACACCTTTTTATATCTTTTGTTTCCAATTAGTTCTAAGCAATTTAATTGACCATCCCCCTTGAAATCTACAATCTTACTTAATGTTTTTTTTTTCAAAAATCAGCGGTTAAAATGTTATAATATTTTCTACATCAAAAATTTACAATTACATCAGTAAAAATTACATACTAAATTATTTAAACAAATTTTCTGCATTTATAACTAACTAATCGGACCTATAATCTGAATATTTTTTTATCTCACTTATATAAGTTTTTCGATTACATATTGTTAAATGGACAACCCGATAAAATTTTATTTAAGTTTTAGAACCATTGAATTCATAACTTTAATAGGTGTTTGAAAATTTGTCTTTCCAATTTTGTATGTTCCGCTTCATCATGCAATATATTTTGATGTAATTGCACCATCTATGTTTATATATATATTGTTTCAAAAAAAAATCTTCTATATATATATATATATATATATATATTGGATATATATAATCAATTTTGAACAATGACCATAATCGTATAACAAATTGTCGTTACCAAAGTATAACAAATTTTGTGTTGTTGTTTTTATTTATATTATAGCAGTGATGTCACATGATAATGCACAAATATGTGGAACTCACGTTTCTCCTCTTTAAACAAAAAATATAGACTGCCAAGCTAAGCTATTAAAGTATGTATTGACCTGTGAAACTCAGGTTTTTTTCGTTTTTGGGGTTTTTGCTTGTTCCAAGCAGCAGTAAAGTAATTCACAGTTAACAAAAAAAACAGATGATACATGATAGAGCACCTCCAACAATCTTGGAGGTTTATGCTTGTAGCAACAACTATTAGATCAACACAGAAGCCTTCCAGGTGGTTGTGAAACGATACAGCTTGAGAGTTGTGAGTGGAACAAACTCAAAGTCAGAGAAACATCACTAACAATGGAAAATCAGAGAAAGATCTGTTCAGACGTTTTGTTTCTTTTCTTTAAAACATATGAAAGTGATAAGGACCACAATATGAATCAAATACCTGTCGATTTTAATTGTTGCCATAACATGACTGAGCACCTCGAACAATCTTGAGGTTTATGCTTGTTGCAACATCATCATAACTGGGAGCAGCTGGAGCCTCCGGTCATGACACGATGTTTTCCTTGTGTAGGGTCACTCACAATACTCTTCACAGCTGTGAGCTCACAGATAAGGTCTACAAAGAAATCAAGATGTCAATATCTAATCACTTTCCAATGTTGATCCTGGGATAAAGAGATATGAAGACGATTACCGGGAAGGTGTATGTTCCTGTTGGCCAGCCAAAGTACCTCACTGTGATTATGGAACTTGAAGCGTTCTTTAGGAATTGGTAGAACCGTATCTCTTCAAATTCAGTTGAAACACTGAACCGTAAAAGTAGAGGTGAGTCAGAGAGCCTGTAATTCTGATTGCAGCGAGTTATATCAAATCAGTCAAAGGAGTACATCAAACCTGCCTTAAAATGATGCCGGTAAGCCGTGAGACGGTGGCGGTATGAGGGTTGCTTGAAACATTAAAAAAATGAAAAAAATAATCAATAAGGGGATTCAACACCATCAATCAGAAAGGATTAACACTACAAGAAAACGTATCTTTACCGAGGAAGTTTAACGAGGAAAAATAATCCTCGTAAAAAAACGTTGATTTTGCGAGGAAAGTACGTTGAGAAAGAAAAGCATCGTTATTTCGTCGTAAGGTAACGACAAAAAATATTCGTCGTAAAGACGATGTAAATTGACGTGGCTTTTACGAGGAAATAGTTTTTCCTCGTAAAAGCCACGTAAATTTCGCGAGTGCTTTACGACGAAATATTTTACGTGTACTTAACGAGGAAATTTTGAATCCACCAACTTGGTAGGTGGCTCACGTTTTTTTTTTGGCCATACAATTAATTTTCGTCGTAATTTCATAGTAAAATTACAACTACCAGATTCGAAATTTTCTATAAATATGGATGTTGGAACATCATTTTAAACACACCAACAACAAAAAACGTGAAAGAAAAAAAAATGGCTGGCTCTGGGACTATTTACGAGTTGCGGAATTGGATGTATATGCATAGAGATGCTAACGGGAGAGTGACGAAAGAATACCTTGCGGGGCTGGAGACATTTATGCACCAAGCAGATTCAACACCGCTCGCCCAAGAAATGTGGTAAGATGTTCTGTCCTTGTCGGAAATGCAACAATTCGAAATTGGCAAACCGTGAAAATGTTTGGAAGCATTTAATAAATAGAGGTTTCACGCCAAATTACTATATCTGGTTTCAACATGGGGAAGGTTATAATTATGATCAGAATGAAGCTAGTAGTAGTAATAGCAATTTTCAGGAAGAACCGGTTAATCATCATTTGCATAATGAACATAGTTACCATCAGGAGGAGATGGTAGATTATGATAGGGTTCATGATATGGTAGCTGATGCATTCGTAGCTCATGATGAAGATGAAGAACCTAATATAGATGCAAAAAAGTTTTACGGAATGTTAAACGCGGCGAATCAACCACTTTACAGTGGTTGTAGAGAAGGTCTCTCTAAATTGTCGTTGGCTGCTAGAATGATGAATATTAAAACTGATCACAATCTACCTGAAAGTTGCATGAACGAATGGGCGGACTTGTTTAAAGAGTATTTGCCGGAAGACAATGTGTCTGCTGATTCTTATTATGAGATTCAGAAATTAGTTTATAGTCTTGGGTTGCCTTCGGAGATGATAGATGTCTGCATCGACAACTGCATGATCTATTGGGGAGATGATGAGAAGCTAGAAGTATGTCGATTCTGCAAGAAGCCACGATTCAAGCCGCAAGGACGGGGACGTAATAGGGTACCGTACCAAAGGATGTGGTACCTACCAATTACAGACAGATTGAAAAGATTGTATCAATCAGAGCAGACTGCTGCAAAGATGAGATGGCATGCCGAGCATACTCAGACGGATGGTGAGATGACTCATCCATCAGATGCAAGAGCCTGGAAACATTTCAACAAAGTACATCCGGATTTTGCTAGCAATAGCCGGAATGTGTATCTCGGATTATGCACAGATGGATTTAGTCCGTTCGGAATGTCAGGGAGACAATATTCATTGTGGCCAGTCTTTCTTACGCCATACAACCTGCCACCGGAGATGTGCATGCAACGGGAGTTGCTATTCTTGACGATATTGATACCTGGTCCGAACCATCCAAAAAGGTCCCTGGATGTTTTCCTACAACCACTGATAAAAGAGTTGAAGGATTTGTGGTCAACAGGGGTGAGGACGTATGACTGTTCAACGAAGACGAATTTTACGATGCGAGCTATGCTTTTGTGGACCATAAGTGACTTTCCTGCATATGGGATGTTGTCTGGATGGACTACACATGGGAGATTAGCTTGTCCATATTGTAATGGAACGACAGATGCGTTTCAACTGAAGAATGGTAGGAAGACAAGTTGGTTTGATTGTCATCGTCGATTTCTTCCCATTGGCCATCCTTACCGAAGAAACAAGAATTTGTTTAGGCACAAAAGGGTTGTGAGAGACACTTCTCCACCATATCTAACTGGAGAACAAATTGAAGCACAAATCGACTACTACGGAGCTAACGAAACAGTTCGTTGGGGTGGTAATTGGCATGTCCCTCGTAATATGCCTGATTCTTACGGTGTTCATCACAACTGGCACAAGAAGAGTATATTTTGGGAGTTGCCATATTGGAAGGATCTTCTTCTGCGCCACAACCTCGATGTGATGCATATAGAGAAGAATTTCTTTGAGAACATCATGAATACAATATTGAATGTCCCAGGGAAGATAAAAGACAACATAAGATCGAGGTTGGACTTGCCGGATATTTGCTCAAGAAGCGAGTTACATATTAAAAGCAATGGACAAGTTCCCGTTCCGATATTCAGACTGTCTTCAGAAAAAAAGTCGGTGTTGTTCAACTGGGTGGCATCAGAAGTGAAGTTCCCCGATGGGTATGTTTCAAATCTCTCTAGATGTGTTGAAAAGGGTCAAAAGTTCTCTGGGATGAAGAGTCATGATTGTCATGTCTTTATGCAACGACTACTGCCCTTTGCATTTGCGGAGCTACTTCCAACAAACGTACATGAAGCACTTGCAGGTTCGTAGTGTTTTATATCACAATAATTTTATAACGGTCTAGTTTGCAAAATAATATACGACTAACAATGTGTTTAATTTTTTTGGAATATAAAAGGCATTGGAGCATTTTTCAGGGATCTGAGCACACGCACTCTTAAAGAAGAAGTTGTAGAACAGCTTCAGGAGAACATTCCCATCTTATTGTGCAACTTGGAGAAGATATTTCCTCCTGGATTTTTTGACGTCATGGAGCATCTAGCTGTCCACCTCCCATATGAAGCATTGCTTCGTGGACCTGTACATTACGGATGGATGTATCAGTATGAGCGAGCCATGAAATATTTGAAGGGAAAAGCAAAGAACCTCGCCAAAGTTGAAGGTTCTATAATTGCTGGAAGTTTGACGGAAGAAGTTTCTCACTTCACATCGTACTACTTTGCGTCAAAAGTACGTACCCGTAGAAGAGCTCCAAGAAGATATGATGATGGTGGAGTTGCGCCAACATATGCAGTTGCTGGTGTTCCAGACATCTTTAGCCAGATTGGACGACTCGGTGGGAAGTCTAAAGAGGTTTGGTGGTCGAGTGAACAAGACGCTCATAGTGCACATACCTATATTCTACTCAATTGCGAGGATCCATTGATGCGTTATTTTGAAAGGTAACATATATGGACACTTCAAAACACATATAATTAATTATATAATTGCAAGAGATTCATTCCTATGAAATGTGATTAATTTTACAGCCTATTTGTTTCTCAAGTCGAAGAAACATTTCCTGGTATATCCACAAGTGACGTAGACAAAAGGAAAGATCAGCACTTCATTAAGTGGTTGCGGAATCAGGTATTATAACTCAAACTATTTTTTCATACATGATTTGTATTTTAATGTTCTCTTTATTTTTGCAGGTTGATTATGACGACGATGCAGATTATCCTAAGTGGTTACACGAAGTAATTCAATCTCCACTTGTAAAGGTCACCACATCACAGATGTATTTCACACGAGGCTACACTTTTCACACATATGAGTATGGTAGACAGCGGGCGACCAGTAACTATGGAATATGTGTGAAAGGGGAAACAGATTTCTACGGGATCTTGACGGAGATTATTGAAGTCGAATTTCCAGGGATACTGAAGCTGAAATGCGTCATCTTCAAATGTGAATGGTTCGACCCCGTCGTCAACAGAGGTGTTCGGTCTAACAAATTTGGTGTAGTTGATGTCAACGGTGGACGTCGGTACAACAAATTCGAGCCTTTCATCTTAGCTTCACAAGCAGACCAAGTTAGCTTCCTTCCATACCCTCGGATGAGAGATTCGGGTATAAATTGGTTAGCAGTGATCAAAGTTACACCTCGAGGACGAATCATCAGTGGAGAAGAACCACCATTGCAAGAAGAACAGATAAATGAAGTCGAGGAACCTGAACAAGAAGTTGATGACATCCTTCTCATTGATCCGCATAATCACGAATACGAAGATCTTACCGATGATGCCACAGACGAAGCTGTAGAAGACGAGTTTAATGAAAATGATGATATTTCTAGTGATGACGAGAATGTCGATGTATCCGATTGATGTATTTGATTTTGTGTAGTTTGTTTTATGAATAAGGTAATGTGAGAGTTTGTTTTATGAATAAGGTAATGTGGGAGTTTGTTTTATGAATAAGAAATTGTGGGAGTTTGTTTTATAAATAAGTAAATGTGGGAATTGTGGTTTGGAATGAAAATAAAGATGGGGTTTGGAATATATGAAGTAGAAGATAAGGAATATGGGGTTTTGGGGTTTGGGGTTTCGGATTTTAGGGATTTAAACGTACTGCTCGTTAATTCCTCGTAATCTGACGTCGAATGTACGACGTAATCCTCGTTTATTCCACGTAGGACAGAATCGTCGTAAAGACCTCGTAAGGTAAATTGACGTAAATACCACGTGAAGTAAATGACGAAGGAGGCACTCGTTTATTCCACGTAGGACAGAATCGTCGTAAAGACCTCGTAAGGTAAATTGACGTAAATACCACGTAAAGTAAATGACGAAGGAGGCACTCTTTAATTCCACGTAGGATGATTTCGTCGTAAACACCTCGTAAAGCCACGAGGACTTTACGACGAAATTAAAAAAGCGGGGCACGCTAATTCCACGTAAGCCAAAATCGTCGTAAAAGAGTCGTAAACTAACGACGATATTACGACGAAAATATTAAAAATACTAAAAAAAAGAAGAGAAGAAAGATGCTTGAATCACATTTGGCGAGACTTACGTAAGTCTCGACCACATGAGTTCCAAATATCTTCTTCTCTTCTTTTTTTTTCCAAATTTTCTAAATTGGTGAAAAGCGGGACTTGCTACTTCCTCATAGTATAAAAACTAGAAAACTAGAAAAAAAGAAAAAAAGAAGAGAAGAAAGATGCTTAAATTTTTTTCTCAGGTTCGAAAAGGTAGACTTACTGCCCATTACAGAGAGATGTTCGGTGAGCCGGGTAGTCGTTTAGACCCGTCGTCTTCTTCAGCTCCCGGTTCTTCGGGTCAGGAGACTGTCCCCGAGTCATTGGATCTCCTTCTTCTAGTGCACCATCGGTTCTTCACGTGCCTCCCCAGATGCCTCCTCCTCCTGTGCCTCCTACGATGCCGGCACCTCCGATGCCCGCGGGCGAGATTCATCCCGATTTGATGGTGCCTCCGAGTGCTCCTTACTCGCAGTACACCGTAGAGGACATTCTCCGTCTGCCAGGCAGAGAAGGTTTACCAGTCATCGACCCCGACCGACCGGACGGAACTTTATGGTATGTTTCATTATTTTTTTATTCTTTTTAAATTCTTTTATAACTTTAAAAAATAATTTATATTTTAAATTTGTATTTTTCAGGTGGGGGATTGACGGATGTCTTGCATCGGACGTAACCGATACGATAAAAGGTTACTTCTCCATGGCACATCCGAACTGGAAAATGACGCCCCACTACGTCAGAAAGACGTGGTTCAAAATTTACGCTGTAAGTTCTATTAATTAAATATATATCTTTAAATTTTTTTATTATTTATATATATTTTTTTCTGAAAAACTAATTATAAATTATTTTTTCCAACAGCAAAAATATAATTGGGCCTTGGGGATCACTGAGAGGGTGAGAAAGAAGTTTGAAGCGAAGGCGAAAGTTCGCTTGTTGGACACGGTCTCCAACTGGAAGGGTGACTGGATCGTGAAGGGGTATGAGCGTGGCAAACCCGCTGAGCTCACCACGGATGTCTGGGATGGCCTCATCCGATATTGGCGTCTTCCTGATTCCATTAGAATCGCCCAGTCTTGCTCTAACTCCCGTAACACAGTCGATGAGCACGGGAACGGGCCGATGCTTCACACTACGGGCCAAAAACCCCACGCCGGTGTCCGTTTGGAAATGGTAATTAAAAATTTAATTATATTAAATTTTTAGTATATTTTTATATATATTCTAATTAACAACTTTCTTAAATGTTTTTTAGGCCAAAGAGACGGGAGAATTCCCGTCTCTTATGCAACTTTACGAGAGGACCCACAAGAACAAGGCGGGCCGATTTATAGATGGCAAGTCCGAGCAAATCTACAACGATTTGGCTGCTCGGGTTGAAGAACGCCAGACCCAGCTGACCCAACAGTCCACCGATGGATTACCCGTCACCTTATCCACACCTGAAGTGGATAAGCTTTACGAGGAGGTAAATTTTCTAAAATTTTAATTTTTTTTAAATATTCATTTAATTTAACTTTAAATTTTTACTAACAAAATTTATTTTTTGTTTTTAAGGTTGTCCCTAAAAAAAAGGGACGGACGTTGGGGATTGGTTCCGTCAACGATGTTCCGAGAGCGACATCGTCTTATGTTCAGCGACGGGATGAGGAAGTCTCTCAGCTGCGTAGGGAGTCCGAAGAGCTGCGTAGAGAGTCTACTCAGCTGCGTATAGAGTCTACTCAGCTGCGATCTCGTATGGGTGGACTCGAGGGCTTCTTGGACGTTGTAGCGGCCACAAATCCGGAATGGGCGACTTTGTTGAGGACCATGCGACAACAAAATCCTATCCCAGGCCAGTCACCGACCGACGACTCACATGCCGAGGCGGATGTTCAGGCGAGGAGTGATGAATTCTACGAGGCGATTAATTAACGACCACCCTTAGTTCTTTTTAATTTCGGTTCTTGTATTATGAATTCAAAACTTATTTATATATAAAATATTTTGGTTTTGATTTTTTAGAATTTTAATTTTATTAATAATTTAAATAATTTAAATTATATTTATAATTATAATTTTTTATATTTCTATAAAATAATGAAACGAAGTAAATTTGTAGCTAATTTTGCGGCTTCTTTACGTGGAAGCTTAACGTGGTTTTTACGAGGAAACATTTACATGGAAATAACGTGGAAATCTATCAAGGTTTTTACGTTTTCTTTACGTGGAAAGCTGTCAAGGTATTTACGTTAATTTTACGAGTATTTATTTACGTGGGTTTTACGAGGAAAGCTTTTCGTGGTATTTACGAGGAAACTTAGCGACGTCCTTACGTGGAATCTTTACGTGGTCTTTACGACGAAATATCCTCCTTCGCTTTTACGACGAAATTATTTCCTCGCTAACTTACGACGAATTAGCGAGGATATATGCGTTACGACAAACGTATAACGACGAAACGGGTTTCCTCGCTAATTCGTCGTAACACTGCTTTTACGACGAAGTAACGAGGAAAACTGCCCTCGTAAAACTTGTGTTTTCTTGTAGTGTAATATATTGTTGAAAACATAAGCTTGATAAGATTATAAATGCTGTCCAAAACCGAGGATGATAATAAGGTTAGAAATCAGACCTTAGAGTCGAGGAGAAGCTTATCCACGCCCATCAGCTCGTCACCTCCTTTCACGTTTCTCGAGAAGTAACACCACCACAGTGGAAAAACACTGACGGCCTCCAAATCAGCGAGCATGAAAGTTTAAGCGATGAAATCGAAGAAGATGAGGTTTTGCTGATATTAGGAGCCGGGAGGATGATTTTCGTAAGGTGAAGTCTCCCCTTTTTATAAGTGAAGATCACTGCCTGTAAGGAAGATAAGAAGCATTCAATGAATCAGTCGTGGTTGGCATGGGTCCAAAGGTTAAAGAACATGTTAGGGTGATCAATCACTTAACTGCGTAACAGATCAGAGGAGGTCGAAATCAAGCGTAACGACGGGAACTATGAACGACACAAAAGTTTATGAAGATCTGACTTGAGGTTCCTTCCAGAACATCCATGCTTGTTTGACATGGTCGGATCTAGGGGAGATGACGAACCCCTAGCTTCTTCTGTCGACATTCTCGATGAAGGTGCAAGAGGAGAGACGAACTCAATTTTTGCGTAATCAAACTTAGGGTTTTCGATTACAGGCTGCCGGGCCGCAGAAGAAAATATCAGCCCAATCACGTTTCACAGTCAAAGCCCATCGGATTAAATGAAGTGATGCGTTTTGCTTGTCTGGAACACGTGTCACGCTCACATAACTCGATTTTCTGACCTGTATGCTGATATGGCATCACCAGGAGAGAGCAAACCATACTTTATATATAAAGATTCCTTGATAGATTGTTTTAAGAGAATATAATTTTAAATATAATCTTTATATTACATTACTAGTTATAGCTGGTTCTGACCGGTTTCCATAGATTCAAGCCTAATTGTGTTAGCCATTGATTTTGTTTGTGTTTTTATTTGTTGAAACGATGTAAATTTGTTTGTGAAAAGGAAGATCATTTTTGATTAGTGCTCTCCTCAACTGATACATGTGACCGTGTCGAATCACAACTTGAGAACAAGTTTCCCAAAACAATTGAACAAGCTGTAGAAAAATACTAGAACACATTCTTTTGCGAAGTTAATCATTGTATTTTTTTTTTTGGTTTTTATTTATCTATCCTATACTAAAAGGGGGATTTCATCTTCCCTTAAGCATGCCACGTCATCATAAATAATTGGCCAATCACAACATTTCATTCTCGGTTTGGGTTTCAATTTTTTATGTATGGGCTTGGAATTGGTTTTGATTTCGATTGAGCATTTCAGGTCTACCTAAACCTACGTCTACGAGACCAAGTCGTGTATCTCTCCGCCTCTTCCCCATTTCTCTTCGTCTTCTTCCTTGAAACCTCAGCGTTTCAGTTCTGATCATCCCCTTCTTCACTTTTGGATTCTTCCCAATCAATTTCGCAATCAATTTTTTCAAGAAAGCCAAACCGATTGCTGGTTCTGCCTCTCAGAAGAACATCCAGTATCTGAGCATGGAAGCTGTGATCTCAGCTCCAGGTAAATTCAATAATCGTATTAGGTTGTTCAACCATTACAGACCAAGCAAAAGCTAAAGAAATCTCCTCATGTTACTTCAGCCATGCCGTTGATGACCGTGTAATCAATCTATACAAAACCAATCACGTCCTCTTCTTGAAACATTCATCTGCTCACGATTCGGTACGACGAATCTCTCTCTGCCGTGAAGAAGACCCTCGAAGGAAAATCAGATTCGGCCAAGTGTTAAAGTCGGTGCTGATCTCTTAGTCTTCAATAAGTGCTAAAAGCTGCCGATGAGTATAGTAGGAGCTTAACATCACAATACTAGGCAGCTTTGAGAGGCTTATGAGGTAATATACTCGCAAAACTTTTTTTTTTTTTTTTCCTTTTGTTCCTTGAAGAAGTAATGTTTCTTTCAATAACTCGATTTTGTCATGAATGGAATCATGCTGATGTAATTTTATCATTGTAGAATGTTGGAAACCACAGGAAAGAGAGTATCCAGATTGAAGCTTTTGGTTAGTAGACACAGAGAAAGACGAAGAATACTTTTATGCTGATGGGAACTTTGTAGAATATGTTAGGGACAAGGAAGTCAAGGTTCGAAGTACTCATCTCTAATAGTACAACTTATACCTGACGTGCTTTTTAGGTTGTCTTACAAGGTTTGTTTTGTTTTTAGGATGCATGTCCTGACAGTATTGACATTAATCCAATGTAACTATGTCGATGTGCTGCACATGATACTGAGAAGAATGAAGATAATGGGGACAGTAAGGCCATAGGATTAACTTTCTCAAGAAGATATTGGAGTCATAAAGATGTGTATTTCTTAACCTGTAGAAAAGGCGAGTCATTTTGGAAATATTATTTTCAGATTAGCATTGTCGATTATGCATACATCACACACTTAATCTACCTCGGGTTCATTATTACAGGTTTTTCTAGCTTTAAGGAGATTGAAAGGGAACTGGAATAGGATAAGATGACATTTGAGACACAGCTTATCATTAGTTTTGCTAATTCCAGAATGGTGACTTCAGTTAAGTCTCATATTGATTTTGCTATATCAAAAGCTTTGCTAAAATAAAAATGGTGTCCAGTTAACATTAGTTTTCTTTGCATGTATTCAAGATATTTATCATGAGGAACAATAAGTTTTCCAGCGTGAAGCTGGTTAGAGCTTTCTTTTTTTTTTTCTAAGCAACAGCTGGTTAGAGATTTCTAAATCTCATGATATTTATTTACTCACAATATAAGGGAACAATGGGTTTTGCTTCACCTTTTCTTCTCTATTGTAGTTTGCATAGATAAATATGCAGCGACGGCGGTGACGAAAATATTAATCGAGCTGAAGCCTTGCAATCTGATTATGTATTTGACTAAACTTCAGGGTACGTTTATATATACCTTTATCTCTATCTCTATTGCATTGGACTACAATAAACGAGCTCAACCTTTTTCACTTGAGTTAATGACGACTGATTACCACTGCCTGGTCGATGCTCCCTTCCATTTGAACTTAATCGTTCCAAAGGAAACTCTACCACAGAGCCTTAAATTTCCCTACACACCCTTCTGCTACTAACTTATACAAGAAACAATCTCAGGTTCTTTTCTTTGTGTCTTCCATATGCACTACTGTGTTTAGCTAAGACAGTATCTCCACTTTATTACACAGCACAAGCAACAGGGATCGATAGGCATTGGCATATACATATACGGTGCTTTGACTGCTGTCCCCCTAACTAGCTTAGTTAAGGAATGATAAGTTGGCTGTTTGTTGGATATAATATGGTATCCTCTTTGATCTAATGTGCTCGAGTTGATATGGTGTACTAGGTAAATGTCCGAGAATGATCCACTTGGGATTATCCAAGAAAATCAAGAATGTGGCGCCAAAAAATGTTCTTGAGAAAGCAGAAGAGGCAATGGATTATCAGTTGGTGGATGGATCCTGGTTAATGCTGCTTCCACTTCATATAAGCCACACCATTGACTTGAGCATCCTGACATGGAATCTTTGGCAGATGACGAATGACACTCAAATTCAAACATAGATAGGTAATACCAGATTGACTATTAGCGGAATGAAATTGTTGTATGTCGTATCTTCTAATGACGATGTTGAAGAAGAAAAAAACCATAGTATAAATATCTATTTATCTTTTGTTGGTTAGTCTACCATCACAACAGAGTTAGCTCATCATTATTTTGTAAAATCATTCATTAAATTTTCTTTTTAACTGTTATAGGAGGTAAATGAAATACTGTCCCCAGAGGCAGCTGAAGCTGCATATCGCAATGGCAGGTGGACGAATCAGATTCAGATGTTTGCCAAAAATGGTTGCTCAAACGCTAGCCCTTTGTTCAGCTCTTTTGCTCAGTTGGCGAGTGGGTTGATTGCCTCATCTGCCTGTGAGGTGTGAGCTGGCAACACTGAGCAAAACACAGAATATGAAGCGCATTACATTATCCATTGAAGGCGCTTCCTTTCTCCGTGTTCTACAGCTATTGATGATAGCAATACTGGAACCAAAGAGGGAACAAAACATGAAGAACAAACATTATGAAAAAACTAAACGTTGTATTAGAGGCTTAGAGCTCCTTCGGCAAGAACATAGCCAGTGTATCAGTATGACTGAGTTGCAGCTGGATCATAATGCAGCTACTACAACCATATCCAATGTAAACCCCGGTGATCATGCCCTTGGAGTCTCTTCTGTTCCCCCTCTTTCTTTGGGAACTCAGAGGTTTCTATTGAAATTTTCTTTGTTCTAAGTGAGAAAATTCGAACTCCATCAACAGCAGGATCATGCGAGTGTGATAGGCAGAGAAGTAAGGAATTCCGCTTATAGTTCATCATCTGCAACGCTGACCTTATGTGTTGGAAGATTCATAGAACCAGTTACCTATGTGATCCCCAGAAGATATGAAAGGACGTCTGATGTGCAGTTTGAAGTTGAGGAATGTATTGATGTTGGTGCTGTTACAAGAGAATGAAATCAGTTAATTGTTAAATAATTACAGTTGTTTTACGTAAACAGTTTGATAGTTTAATTGTTTTAAATAAAAAATGATTTAAATATATATTTTGGACCGACAACTTAAAATTTATGTTGTCACATTATTAAGTTAAAGACATCAATTTATCATTTAACTATTTTATATTTGATGGACATATATAATTGTTTTAAGAATTACAGATTAATAAATATTTCATGATATTGTTTCTTCTGTATATCTGAATTACAAAAGTATTGATAAATACATTTGATGTGCGTAAGACTATTAGATAATTTAGATTGCACTGAATCATAGAAGTTTTCCAAAAATCAAAGTAGTATTTTTCTAAAATAGCTCTTACATACCAAGTACTAATTTTGTTATATATTTCCTCTATTACATAAATGTCTTATTTCAAGTTTATTTATTTAATTTCAAAAAAATGTCATCCTACAACATCACTATAACTATTTTGAATAAAATAAGAGAAGTGAACTAGCAATATAAAATTAAATACACATATGTTCGGTTATTTTTGGATATTCATTCGGGTTCATTCGTCGGGTTAGGTTATTACACGTTCGAATTTAGATATCCAATTTTTTCTAACTCAATATATGTTTAAATATTTTACTACTTCGATTTGAATTTGGTTCGATTTTTCGGATCAGAATCAGATTCAGGTATCAGGTAAATGCTCAGTCCTAATCCGAAACATCTACTTGATACGATCTCTCAAACATATTTGCTATAAAAAAATGTTATTTATATATTTTCTATAGGAGCATCCACACTCATCCATATAACATGTTTGAGTTTTTGTAGATATAATATATGCCTAAATATTATAAGTGACTTTTTGTAGATATCATGTCTTTTACCGCATTAATCCTAAAAATATATAAATTAAAACTTATATTCATTAATCATATGTGACATATATTAAAACTAATGTAAATAGTGCAGAAAAATTAGTATTCACCATAATAACATTAACACAAATTTACTTCAACAATTTCATAAACATTACTCAAAATTTTAAATGGGAATTAAAAAATACAATAAAATATAACATTATATCATGTATAAGTCAAAAGAGAATAACAAGTGAAAAAGATATATCAAACTAATTTTCCTATTTAATGTGTTAGTCATGTTATCCATTATTTTGTTTCACAACTAGAGAGTCTATTTGATAAAATTAAAACATATGTGGTACAGAGTATAAATTTTTAAACATATATCTAATTTACTAGAAAAATAAAGCAAATGTAAGAAAATTATATAGCTCATAAAGATTTATAAAAAGAAATCCATACTTAAACAAAAAAAATTATATAGTAACAAATTCAAAATGCATAAACCGCATAGCGCGGTGAGGATGTTATCCTCTAATACTAATATGTTTCTATTATAAAACTGTTCAATATGGTTTTAAAAGTCAATAATTATAAAGTTATAACAAAGTTTAAATCGGCTTTAAATTTACAATTGTTTTATAAAAAACCTAAATAATAAGACAATAACTAGGTCTAATTAACACTCACTCATCTTACTTATCAATCTATATATGATTTTCTTTAAAAATAAACAAAAAATTGTGAGTTAAATTATTTGAGATTTTTTATACACAAGGCAATGAATAAATACAAACGAATTTAAATTTCTTACCAAACTAATAGTTTAAAATCGATTGTAAATGTATAAACACTTCGTATTCAAATAATATTGTAATTTTCCGAATTTAACTAGAATTTATACGAATGTCCCGGGCGTAGCCCGGGAAAAGTCCCTAGTTTAAATAGAAGGAAGAACACAAACAAAAGTGGACCAGGGATCCTTTAATTCTATCGAAGTTTAAATTTTATCAAGAGAATTTTGGAGACTAAATCTAACTACACTAGGTGTTTTGTCCGCACAAGCAGACCTATTTTGTTTTGAATATTTATTAGTTTATGTTTTATTAATTCAAAAATCAAAATGATAATTTTTTATTTATATTTTTTTAAAAATTAAATCAAACATCAAATTATTTATATATGACAAATATTTTTATTTATACAAATGTTTTTTTATTAATATTTAATTATAAATAATTTCATATCTTAATTTTCAATTTCTATAATAGAAAAATATTATTTCAAGATAATAATACAATATATAAGAAAACAACACAATATAATAAGAATTATCTTATTCTAAAGTATATATATAAATTATCTTTTTTTTTTTAAATATATTTTTGATTTTAGATAATTCTTAGCTAGTTTTAATCACTTATAATATTAAAAAATTAAATTCGTTTTTATTTTCTACTAATTTATATATTTAATTTATTAAGAGTATAATTGATATTAACCACTCTAACTTTTACCGTGGGAGCTCCGTTGCTAAAAATTAATTTTTTTAATTATATTTTTTACAAAATTAAATCAAACATCAAATTATTTATATATGAAAAATATTTTTATTAATATTTAATTATAAATAATTTCATATCTTAATTTTCAATTTTTATAATAGAAAAATATTATTTCAAGATAACAATACAATATATAAGATAACAACACAATATAATAAGAATTATCTTATTATAATATATATAGGAATTATCTTTTTATTTTTAAATATATTTTTGATTTTGGATAATTCTTAGTTTTAATCACTTATATTATTAAAAAAATCAAATTGATTTTTAGCTTCTATTAATTTATATATTTAATTTATTAAGGGTATAATTGATATTAACCACTCTAACTTTTAACGTGTGAGCTCCGTTGCTAAAAATTACTTTTTTTCATTTATATTTTTTTTTTAAAAGTTAAATAAAACATCAAATTATTTATTTATGACAAATATTCTAATCTATACAAATGTTTTTTTATTAATATTTAATTATAAATTATTTCATATCTTAATTTTCAATTTTTATAATAGAAAAATATTATTTCAAGATAACAATACAATATATAAGATAACAACACAATATAATAAGAATTATCTTATTATAATATATATAGGAATTATCTTTTTATTTTTAAATATTTTTTTTGATTTTGGATAATTCTTAGTTTTAATCACTTATATTATTAAAAAATCATATTCGTTTTTATTTTCTATTAATTTATATATTTAATTTATTAAGGATATAATTGATATTAACCACTCTAACTTTTAACGTGGGAGCTCCGTTGCTAAAATTTACTTTTTTTATTTTTTTATTTTAAAATTAAATCAAACATCAAATTATTTATATGACAAATATTTTTATTTATACAAATGCTTTTTATTAATATTTAATTATAAATAATTTAATATCTTAATTTTCAATTTTTATAATTGAAAAATATTATTTCAAGATAACAATACAATATATAAGATAACAACACAATATAATAAGAATTATCTTATTATAATATATATATAGGAATTATCTTTTTATTTTTAAATATATTTTTGATTTTGGATAATTCTTATTTTAATCACTTATATTATTAAAACATCAAATTCGTTTTTATTGTTTATTAATTTACATATTTAATTTATTAAAGGTATAATTGATATTAACCACTCTAACTTTTAACGTGAGAGCTCCGTTGCTAAAAATTACTTTGCAAATAATAGTATAGATTTCTAATTTTACATGAGGCGTTCTTAGATATAATATAAATTCAATATACCAATATAATTTTAATTTTATCTAAGTTTAAATAAAAATAAAATTAAAAATCCTACTATATATTAATTGATAAGTCAATTAAGTGATTTTTGTTTAGGTGTCATTCAGAGGTGAAGTTTAGAATTAATTCTCTTAATTTGATTGGTTGTTAGTATTTGAATTTTTATTTATTAATTAAAATTTAAAAAAGGAAACTAATACTAGAACTACCTAGCTAATCTAATCTATATTACTATAAAAATAATTAAAAAATTTAACGTTAGAAAAATTAACATAAATCGTTTGTATAAACTATTAAATATCATAGATTACATTATAAAAACTTAAAATATACATATAAATATATATGGTATGATAGAAATAATTATATAAACGATTTTAACATATTTATATTAATAGTGGATACAATAAATTATAGATTAGAGAAAACTAATTAGCCTAAACCTAATAATATTTTTTATACTCACTATATATATATATATATTTAAATGTGTCCAATGATTGCAAAACAGTCAAATATACAACTATAAAAAACATTTAGTCATTTTTCAGTGATAAATGTTGATTGTATAGTTGGGTTATTACTTTCAGAAATGATTAAATATTTGTATATTTAAAAACAGAAAAAATTTATGGTAAGTATTTTAAAATAATATGAATTAATGAAAATATTTATTATAAAATAAAACTGAAATATTGGAACATTATACTAATACGAGACTAAAGTTAATATACTCTATTAATATAATGCTTACAGCTTTGATTATAATAAAATTATATGGTAAATTCTTTAAAATAATATTAATCAATGAAAAAGTTTATTATAATATATAAATTGAAAATCAGAAACAATATATTAATACGAGACTAGAGTTGAGACTCTATTGATATATATTGTTTTGATTATAATAAAATTGATATGCTTATTTTGTAATAGGAAAAAATAAAGGATACATATATAAAACATCAGTGAAGAATAATAAAACTGATTTGTTGTATTCTTGGTTTTATTCTTTGTTATTTTATATTTTTACGTACTTAATGTTTTATATTTTTGCCGAAATACATGTGTTTTACGTAGTACTGTAACTGTTAATTAATTATTTGTAACTATTTTACTTCTAAATAAAATAAAGTGGTAGAAAAAATAATGCAAAAATAGAATGTGTTATAAAATAACTTCTTGTTTACTAATCTTTTGTTTTTTTATTAATAAAAAATTATGTCAAAAAAAACTTTTGAAAACATTATAAAATTTATAGAATTAACACTATATCTCAATAATCTTCTAAGATTATACAATATCAAGAATTTGATTTTCAAACTATTTATAATAAAAGGATTATTTTTAATATTTATGATCATTAGTAAAAATTATAAAAATACAAACATAATATATAATTTTCATAAATATTTATACCCGCAAAATCGCGGATAATCACCTAGTAATTAAACTAAATCAAAAGAAACAACGGAGAATTATATGCACAAACCAAGAACAAAGTTGTTTCAAGAAGGAGAAACAAAGATGAATAGAACAAAAAAGACAACGACTATAATATACCGCTCTGATACAATATTAGTCAGGTAGGAATAGTAGAATTAAATCAATATCAGAAAACAGTTTCGATAGAAACCACAAAGTCTGATTAATTATGCAGCAAGATACAAGACTGCAAAGATATCATACACCTCCAAAAAAGTCTTTTTAAACACAAGGAAGATATCATACGTATTCAGAAATTTTATTCTATTTTTTTAAAGAAAAATCGCTTCCTAAAAGAAATTTTACAAAACAATTTCAAAAAAAAATTCGTAATAAAAATATCTTCAGAAATAATTAGTTAATATATCCTAAGAGTTTTTTTTATTATTTCTGATTTTTTTTTTTAATAAGTAATTTTTAAAAAATTATAAATGATGATATAGTTGGCATTTAACCATTTAGTAAAACTTATTTTGGTCACTTTGATTTTACGCACTATTTTAGAAACAAAAACTAAAAAAGTTATGTACGAGATTTACCCTATGCAGTTTTTCTACCTTCCTCTAGAGAGAATTTTCTCTCGAGTATCGCTTTTTATCAAACACACATATTTCAAAAGGGAAGGGAGAGCTTGATTTTGTTTTGTTATGTAATATATTCGATCATTAAGATCGATTTTGTCTTCGCATGGCGAGTTTGTTTGTGTGTTCTAAACGAAAAATCCGATTATGCTGTTATTATCTGCTTATGGGTATCAATCTTTACTCCCACGTGTGTGAGCCATAAGAGGCGTATGAGTAAAGTTTCCTTGATGCAAAGCAGTATGTATTTGTTGGATTGACCTCAATTGTTTTTTTGGAGATTTAGTAGAATCGATATCTCTATCTCTAGTGATGGTCCGATAAAAAATCTATCTTTGAATAAAATATGAGTTTCCCAATGTAATCAATCGGCGTTAAAGGAACCCTGGCCATAAACGACGGCTGAGGTGAAAGATTGGAGTTAGGTGAGATCGGAAAGGGATTTATGAATTTCATAAAAGGCGAGGTTCTAAAGATTTGTGTGAATCGACTACGGTGGATCTTGCGGTAAAGGAACATCAAAACGGCAAGATAGATGTCGTCTCGCATGAAGACCATGTGTTGATACACAAGTCATACAGATGCATGTGAAGTTGGCACGTGTAGACTGAAGATGAAGTTGAGTTGGTGTTAACACAAATGGGTTAAATTATATATTGTTATTGTAATGGGCCTCGTTTAATAAGTCCGATTTCTTTGTACTTTGCCCTTTGAACCTGATATTAATAAAACAGGTTTACAGAAGAAAAAAAGAGAGGATATTTACCCTATAGAAATATTCTTTGAGAAAAAAATTAAAAAGTTTTAGGTGCATATCTTTAATTAATTAATTTTCTAGACATATATTTACAAATTTATTTACTATTTTTCCAACTAAAGGAATACTAATAAAGTTTTGGGTGATTATTTAATTTAGAAATGGGCAAGATACATACTCCATCTGTTTCAAAATAGATGATGTTTTAGAATTTTTTTTGTTATTTTAAAATAGATGAGGTTTTGATATTTTATATTATTTTTAATTTTACTCAAAACTTTGTAACCAATTAGATGATGCAAGTCATCTATGTAATTGGTTGATTTAAATTATATTTTTTAAACTAATTTTTTGAGAAAAGTAAAAATTTTAATATTTGTGCATTACAGTAAAACATCAATGTATTGTGAAATGGAAGGTGTATTAATTAATTAATTTACTCTTTTTCCAACTAAGGGGGTGTATTAAATTAAGGGGTTTGGGAGATTTTGGAGAGTTTTAATTTTGGTGAGATTTAGGTGTGTTTTGAAGTGATTTGAGTGATTTTAGCAAAAAATTATAAAATAAAAATAAAATTTAACTGAAAATTTTAGAATTGTTTAGGTAATTTGGCAAGATATTTACTGAAAATTTTAGAATTGTTTAGGTGATTTGAAATAATAATATTTAACTCATAATATTTGAAATAATAATATTTACCCTAGCAACACAAGGTCGATGGTGTTTCATAGATGGTTCATGGAAAGATAAGGATTCTTTTTCAGGGCAAGGTTGGTATAGTACTTTACCGGGGTTTGATGGTCTGTTAGGGGCAAGGAATGTAAGGGCATGTCTTTCACCCCTCCATTCGGAGGTAGAGGCTTTGATTTGGGCAATGGAATGTATGAAGAATTTAAGACAGTTACAGGTAACGTTTGCGACGGATTGTTCTCAATTGGTGAAGATGGTTTCGGAACCAGAAGAATGGCCAGCATTCGAAAGCTATTTGGAAGATATCAAACTTCTCAAAAGAAGTTTCCTCAACTCAGACATCATTCATGTTCCTCGGACGGCGAACCTTCGGGCGGATAGCTTAGCACGCAATGCTAGGAAACAATCGTCCTTTGTCGTTCACATGGATGCGGAGTTACCAACTTGGTTTACAGAGTCAACATGAGTCTGTAAATTCTTTGCTGTCAAAAAAAAAAAAAAAAACTCATAATATTTTCTCCAGTGTTGAGAAAATCAATTCTCAAATACGCAGATCTATGAAATAAGTACGTATAGTTCTAATCATGTGAACACATGAATTCATTTCAAAGTTCACTTTTTTCCCTTTTGATTAATCAGTGTTTCTGAAATAGTTGCTTTATGTTGTGTTTGTTTGTGGTAACCTGTCCCTAGCTTGCATCGTGGTAATGACATCTCCCTTTTCTTTCATCATCTTGCATCGTGGTAACCTGTCCCTAGCTTATCTTTCTCTTCTTGATTAATCCATGGCCTGATTAGATACTTTGTTCATGATGGTCTTATAGAGTGGGATGTCTTTCATCAATGAACCATTTCCAGCCTCAGTTATTGCAGGTGATCTAGGCTGTCTGATTTCATCCGAGAATTTGTTTTCAAGTTCCATCTCTTCAAACAGCCTGCGGTCCCTGCTTCTGTGCCAAGAGCGCTTATTCTCTGCTTTCCAATCCTCTTCTTTTCCCTAACAACTGCTTGCTCGATACTTTTAGTTCTTTACTTCATGTCCTGCAATAGCACACTTCCATTGTCTTGGTTGGTACTGCTATACCCTTTAGGTTCTTCAGATATTACTGCTTCTGGATACTCACCATCATGAAGAAATTGAAAGAGTTTAGCTACTGAAGAATATAAAGGCATATATGCAACCTGCTCATGTTTCACCAAATGGAAGGCACCAACAAGGTCCAGCAATAAAAGTTAATCGCTAGAGGTGACATGTCATTTATAATGATACGAACATGTATATTTGTCTACAACAATCTCCCTTTTCCCACTAACAATTGGTGTTGCCATCACTATGACGTATACGTACTTTCTAAATGAAACATGGTGGAAAATTTTAGTTATCTCAAGGGGAAAACACTCAAAACAAAGTTTATGTCCATAATTTTATGAAAATCAACAAAAAGACTTGTGACTGAGAGCTTACTGCCAAACCGGTGAAGAAAAACATGACCTTCCCTTTGCCAGCTATTATTTTCTTTGTGGAAACTAAAAAATTGTCATTACAAATAGTCTAGAAATAAGAAGAAAAAAAATGTTGCAATCAAGATTACATTTGTGTAGCATATGCCCACATAATTACTGCAATATTTGCTCTCCAGTTATTAGCATTCACTCTTTGTTGTTATTCAATACCCTGAAAATTTTCATCAATTGTTTTCCTCTTCGACTTCTTCATCTCTACTTTCTTCAACAATTACGTCTTCAGGAAGAAACATATCTGAACAGCATTCCTTACGAAGATAGCTGTGTAAAACAACACATGAAAGTACTAACTTTCTTGCGTCTTATACGTAAATGGTGGTGCACATTTGAAGATGAGAAATCTAGATTTAAAGATGCCAAAAATTCTCTCTATTACATTTCTCAAGCTTGAATGACGATGGTTGAACAATTCATTTTGATTTACCGGATCTTTTCCTTATCCTCTAAAATCTTGAAGATGATAACGGGTACTTCGATATGGAGCTAGAAAATTACGACGATTAGCATATCCACAATCGACCAAATAAAACTTTCCTGAAATTTTAGAATGTATACAAATATGAGAAATACGTAAATTAACATAAGATTTTTTATCATAAGAAAAATATGTACCTTCTGGAACTTTTAGCCGGTTGCTACTTCTTGTTAAAGCATCTTGTAATATTTTTGCATCATGAGCTGAGTCTTCCCATCCACTAAGAACATACATGCATTCTAAATCAAAATTACATGCAGCTAAAACATTTTGCGATAGTTGTCCTTTTCTGTTATGATAACTAGATGAATCTTTTCCAGTTATCATGGAAATAATATGTGTACCATCAATAGCTCCAATGCAATCCTAAGAAAAATATGAAGTCAGTGTTAAAATTTAATTACACCTAAAGAATACAAAAAAAACTATTTACCTTAAAGTAAGGATAAAACCTTGTGATGTCTCTTATGTTTTGAGGCACCGTAGTTCCATGTATAGCTATATAGCTTGAAGCAAGTGCATTTAATACCTTGAGAATTGTATTAAAGCTCCTACTTATTGAGAAACATGGCTTCTTGAATCTATTTTGAGCTTGAATATATCTTGAATTTTGACCAACAATAAACATAAACGTGGCCAACATTTCTTCGACTGAAACGTATCTTGTATCTTTTACTCCCATCCGTTCTCTAATAATAAATCATAGCTTCATAAATACATCAGGATACATACGATATAAATGTCGAAAATGAGCAGGATATTCAACCAATGCATTTTGTATGTATTCATGTCCAAGTCTTGTAGTTGATCTTCTAATTGGGTGTTGTATTTGCAAAATCTGCGAAGTCAAATACCGGATCTTTGCGATGATGGACAAAACCAGGATCATAATATCAACATCTGTTTTAAAATTTGCCATCTTCTTTCTTTTCTTCCTAGCTTGTACCTCTTCACTTGCATACACAACGTGATTCATTGTATATCCTCATTCATAAACTCACAAGAAAGCAAAGCGGCGGAGAGAACACTCTTCTTACTCTAGAAGGATGAGGACAAATAAATGTACATGTAACTCTCACTCCACCCGCCAAATTAAAACATAATCTTTGTTGGTTTAAGAGATCCACTTCATAAGGAAATCTCTCTTTTTTTTTGTTATTTATTTGCTAGATTCTTCGGTTGTATATGGTAACAACATAAAGATATTGGAACAAATCAAGCATAACAAAATCTAAACATCTGAATCGTTGAGAAACAAGATAGAGAAGAAATTGATAAGGTCAAATAAAATTAATAAAGGTAAAGGTAACAACCATCCCACCGCCAAATTAAAACAGTCTTTGTTGGTGTAAGTAAACCTTATAATGTATATCTATACGTTTCTTCAAGAAAAAGCATATTTGTAGGAGCAGAAAATATTTTATTGAATGATCTGAAACTAGATAAATAAATAAAAAAACTTTGAATTGTTGCTAAACCAATGAAATAACCATAGCAATTTGCTAAAAGTAATAATAAAAACTCAAAACCTAAGAAAATTGAAAAGCTCCACAAACGGAAAAACCACCCGTAACACTTCAACCCTTTGTCAATACATTGAACCTCATCAACTTTGTTTACGAAGATTTTTTTTATCCATCCACGACGATCAGCTACAGACATCTTCACGAATCCAGATTTCATGCCTAAACTGTGAACAAGAGTCATAGCTTCATACCGTAAATCATCATCCAAATCAGGAATTTCGTTGATAGCATCCCACACATTGTTAGCTTTGTCATCAGCTTCTTTCTCTTCAGCTTCTTTTTCCCATCGTTTCCGTATCATGCCAAAGATTTGGCTAGTGATTTCTGTCACCTCCTCACAAGCCTTATCTAAATAAGAATCAGTTCTGGCTTTTTTTCTTGGGGGAAGTTTTTCTCCAGTACTTTTTTCTGATGAAGAAAAAACTACGTTTTCATAACCTTGTTGGTGTATTATATCTTCTCCACTATTCATCATATGGACAAAACTTATATCATTTGCCCTCTCACTGTCTTCAATTTGGGAGTTAAAAGGATTAACATCATCATCTAACAACACATCATTATGCCATGTTGCAGTGTTTTATCCAAATGTCATTTGTAACTCCTCAAAATCTTCAAATGAATCCTCACGCAAGTATTTATTATTGGGATTAGCCTAATTAAAAAAGAAAAATATCATTACAATAAGAATCATGCATATAATCAACATCAAAATATTCATAAATTTCTAGATATAATTTATACTTTTAAATAGACTTTCCATACTTCATCATCTGCTGTGAACTTGTTTGTTTTCCCACTCAAAACCAGAATTACAACGAAGAAAATCTGTCAAATTATGGTACCTGGTTTTCAGGATCTTCATCCTATTTTTGTCGTAGCCATATGTTTTCTTCGATCCAAGTTGTTGGTGTAGAACTGATAATACTCTTGTCTCGATCGTTAGCTTATTGAATTTACCACTAGCATCACGGAAACCATTGTTGATCGCATCCACTAGTGACCGTAATAACAATCTGTTTTTAGGTCCAGACCATGAATGATATTGACCCTTACCTTTTGCATCTTGGGAATCTCCCATTGTATTGTATGGAAGCTAACTAATCACAAAGTACAACAGGGATGGTAAGAACATTATGCAAAGAAAACTATATATATTCATGAAAACATAACAAAGCATTAAAACAAACGTGGATGTAAAATAAAGTAAATAAAAATACTACTCACTATGATAGAAAAGAGGATGATCTTTGAAGTTCAATAATAATTTGGAAGCCTCTCCCTTTTAGAATATAAGATAACTACGTGATATTGAACATATATAAACACTGATATCTAACAACCTAACCCTAATAAATAACAAAGAAGCTCATGATTATATTTGTCAGAAAACAGCCCATCATGCATAAAGTCCAAGCTAATGTTTTTTTGCTCAGAAAACAACCTATAATTATATTTTGTTCGATGATGATTATGAACAGAGAAAAAAAGGAACAAACCTTGCAAGGTTGAGGACACGGTGGATGTCAAAAGAGAAGAAACAGAGCTTGATTCATGACATATAATGACGATAAGAGACAAGTTCCTTCAAGTAATTAGTGAAGGTTGGCCTCCAAGATCGATCCTTTTAATTGCGTAGCTGCGCGTGGTGGAGGATGGGGACATCATGAGTGAAGAAGAAGCCACAACGAGGCTGCATCGAGTCCATGAGAGGATGAAACCAGCCTAACGACTAGCCTCATAGAGGTGGACAAGGGATTAAGGATTAGCGAGCTGGAGATAAGAAAAGCTAAAATCCTTGACACGTCGGTGGCACGTTGAACCGAATGGAAGGGATAGAGAGGGGTAGCTTGGTTAGGAGAAGAGAAGAGCAGGTAAGGGTGGGGTGGAGAAGAGATCGGTGGCTAGGTGAGGAAGTGTGGGGTGGTACGGAGAACTAATTCATATATGCGTATGTTGTGTTCATACATATATTCAAAATGTATTAATTAATTTATTTCAAATATCTTCAAATAACATCTATAGAGATGTTATTTTACAAGACCTATTTTTAACTAAAAAAGAACGTGAAGTCTCCTAAAATCTATATCACAAATTTTTCTTGTTAAATATTGTTTTCAATTGAATAACAGGAGATTTGATATAGTTTATACAAATTGTTAATTGAATAACAGAGGATTGTAAGAGAATTGAAATCACTTTTCATAAATCACATATTGAATAACAGGAGATTTTAAAAGATTTTATAAAATGTTTGATTGAATAATAGGGGATTTTAATAAAATCCCAAAATCTCCTAAAATCTCTTAAAATCATTAAATTCAATACACCTTCCCCTAAAGGTGAGATGTAAAAGTTGTACAAAAAAAAAAAAACAACAATGACTAAAAAAGAGAACAATGGGGGACATTCTCTCTAAAAAGAGTCCTCAAAACTGGTTTCAATTCAGACACAACTGAAACCACAGACCTTACCATACACCTTACCGCACTGGATCCCAACTACCCTCTCTCAACCCGCACCAGTCCACACATGGTCAATCATCAGACCACGAAAAGAGTCTCTCTCTCTAGCGATCACACTTGACAACTTCGCTGGATCTGATCTTTAAGGAAGAAGCTCTATATACTCTCACACTCTACCAGAATTTCGATTGATTTTGAACGATTAGGGCTTTTGTTTGCTTAAAATGGTCTGTTGCTTGGAAACCGTTTGGTTCAGTGCCAGCGGCGGGTGAAACTCTCTCTCTCTCTCTCTCTCTGAGATGGCGGGTTCACCTGCTAAGTTCTTGTTCGGGTTCCTGATTCTTTCCATGGTCTTGTGGATGATCTTCGTGTGAGTTGTTAGTTCTAGTGATGATTTGCACATTCTCTAATTTCCTTCAGTAGCTGAGATTGCATGATATGATTTAGCTGCTATAGTCGGTGGTGGTGTGATTGTTTGTAGCTTCTTATTATTTATTTATTTCATTTTGACTCTCCAGACTTTGTTCAAGATTCTTTGCCTGGATTCTTAGCCGAGTGCTTGGAGCATCTGTTGTCTTCCGTTTTGGCGGTTGGAAATGCCTCAGGGATGTCGTCGTCAAGTTCAATAAGGTCAGAAGCACCCCCAAAATTCTCTAAACGGAGAAAAAATAAAACAAAAACTGCTTCTGTAGAAGATCAATTGTAGGTTTTTTACATTATCTTGCTAGTGCTATGGTAATTTTAGTTTTCTTTTGCTTTATTCCTTGTGTTTCTACTGTCTAGTTTTATTTCTTCTGTGAATTTTTACATTATCTAGCAGTATCATTTTTTTGATGATTGATTGTGTTTCTTCTACTTGGACTATATAGTTCATTTGCTTTTGGTTTGAGTGTTTTTTTCTCAGGGTGCTATTGAGTCGGTGTCTGCTGGTGAAATTAAACTAAGCTTACGACAGTCCTTGGTCAAACTCGGCGTTGGTTTTCTTTCTAGAGATCCTAAAGTGCAAGTCTTGATATGTGATCTTGAAGTTGTAATGAGGTCATCGACTTCAGCAAAAAATGTACCCAAAGCCAAAAGTCAGAAACCTCGTAATTCTGGCTGGGGAAAGTGGATGCTGGTGGCTAATATTGCCAGGTTTCTTTCAGTTTCCGTCGCTGATATGGTTGTCAAGGTTATTGGTTTGAGTTTACCATCTTTCTTCATGTTAAATACAATACGGAGATTTGATTGCTTTTAGGAGAGATCTCTGGATATAATTTTCTAACAATCTTGGTGAAATGCAGACCCGAAAGGCAGTAATGGAAGTCAAGGAACTGAAGTTGGATATATCGAAAGATGGTGGGACAAAGCCAAATCTATATGTAGAGCTGCATGTATTACCGATTCTGGTTCACTTATGTGAGTCACGCATGACGTCTGATCAGTCGTCTAGCTCAAGCTTTGAAAGGTCTACTGCTTCCCAAACGACCTCTGCCACAACAGACAGATCCTCTGCTGCTTTGTTTTGTGATGAGCTCTCTCTTTCTACTGAGTTTGGACATGACAGGTACCTGCTTTACTAGATTACATCTATAGACTGTTTTGGGAAACTTGCACTCTCTAGATTGCTCTCTGACCTTTTAAGATGCTTCTGCCCTTATTTGTCAGAAGATAAATCTTTACTCAATCAGTGGTTTGCTCAGTTTTTGTTGTTTGTTTTTTAACATAGGGCTGTAGGTATTTTTTTACGAAATGTGGAAGTTATATCTGGAGATGTAACACTGACTTTTGATGAGGATTCATTTCCAAAGAGCAAACAGTCATCATCTACTCTTCATTCAGATGAAGTTGTAACGTCAACTAGTGCTGATTCATCTGCCAAGAAATCTCCTAAAGAGCATCAACTGGTGGCAGCTCTCGCAAAATATTCTTCATCTTTTCCTGAAATGGTTAGTTGGCATATGAAAATTGACTTGGCCAGTGATTTTACGTGTCTTCAGTGAGTCTGCGTTACATAGATTAATCTTATATAGAAAGTAAAGTCATTATTTTCATCTAAGCTCTACTGATGCTTTGGTCTTGCTGACCAGATCTCATTCAAACTACCCAAACTGGATGTGAGATGTGTCAATCGAGAACATGATCTGGCTGCTGAGAATAACATCACAGGAATTCAACTTAGGAGTGTTAAATCAAAATCTTTTGAAGACACAGGAGAGAGTACACGTCTCGATGTTCAGATGGAACTCAGTGAAATTCATGTATGATTGTGTAAGGTCTTTCAGATATATGATTTCCAAATCTCTTATTTACTAATTCTATGCTCTTGTGTTTCCTTGCAGCTTTTTAGAGAAGCTGAGTCCTCTGTTGTGGAGATTATGAAAGTTGATGTGGTCTCTTTTATCTACATCCCAATTCAGGTTCGAAATCTCATGACATTATACTTTTTCACTTTCTATTTCTCAAAGCTCTTTGCATTTGACTCAACACTCTGACTTGGGAAAGCTGTGCCTACTTTCTTGTTTCCTTACAACTGACATAGGTTTCTGTTTGTGGTTTTACTCCTCAATTTTCCCATTAGATCATGGGCTCTTTTAGTTCTTGCTTGACATTGGTAACATCATTTCGATCTCCAAAATATTGGTTGATCTAATAAATGGACAATCTACTTCATATCACCATAAAGGAAATGCACTTTATTATTGTATCACATGAATTTATGCAGAACGAAGAGTATCTTATGTTGGTATGCATCAGTTTGAGTTATACTCTTTAAACCATGAAAAGTTTATGTTGCTACATATTATCTTTTTTTTTCAGCCGGTTCTGCCTATTAGAGCTGAAGTTGATATAAAGCTGGGAGGTACACGATGCAACCTATTCATCTCTAGGCTACAGCCATGGTTGCGTCTTCATTTCTTGAAAAAGAAAAAACTGGTGCTACAAGGTCCCACTCACACACTCGGTAAATCAAAAGCTGCTGATACGAAAGCCATTATGTGGACAGGCACAGTTTCAGCCCCTGAGATGACTGTTATGCTATATGGTATTGATGGTTCGCCTATGTATCATGTAAGTAACTCAAGTATATCTCTCTGACACAGTTTTGATTAAATTTAGACTGTAGTCGTAAGATAGGGCCACACAAGCCTTTTCACCTGATTGATTATTTTTGTTGTTCGTTTGTTGCGCACATATGAATTTGCTTTACTATATGCTAAACAGTAAAATGTTCTTGGTGTCTTATATGCAGTTTTGTTCGCAGTCGTCGCATGTGTTTGCAAATAACATTTCGAGTACGGGCACAGCAGTTCATGTTGAACTTGGTGAATTGAATCTGCATCTGGCAGATGAGTACCAGGAATGCTTTAAAGAAAACCTTTTCGGAATAGAGCCGAACTCTGGTTCGTTAATGCATATAGCAAAGCTTAGCTTGGATTGGGGAAGAAGTGACAGGGCATCATCTGACGAAGTTGGTTGCAGAAGTAAATTGGTACTCTCAGTAGACGTGACTGGAATGGGTATTTACTTTTCTTTCAAGCGTGTTGAATCCCTCATAACAAATGCTATGTCCTTCAAAGCTCTCTTCAAGACATTATCTGTTTCCGGAAAAAAGATGAATCAAACGGGAGGAGTGCAACCATCCAAAGGATCTGGGAAAGGAACTAGGCTTGTGAACCTGAATCTTGAACGTTGCTGTGTGAATTTCTGTGACGATACAGGATTGGACAACACACTTATTGACGATCCTAAAACCGTCAATTATGGATCACAAGGTGGCCGAGTTACGTTTAGTTCATTGGCTGATGGCAGACTACGCACAGCGAGCATTCAGTCTACTGCTTCTAAAGAGTGTAAAAGACTGAAGTACTCGGTCTCTCTGGAAATATCACATTTTAGACTTTGTCTCAACAAGGATAAACACTCAACGCAAATGGAACTTGGAAGAGCAATGTCTATCTACCAGGAATATTTGGAGGAGCATAAACCTTGTTCAAAGGTCAAGTTGTTTGATATGCACAACGCGAAGCTTGTACGTCGATCTGGTGGTCTCAATGAAATAGATGTCTGTTCTCTTTTCAGTGCTACTGATATTTCACTGGGTTGGGAACCTGACGTCCATCTGTCTTTCTATGAACTGTTTTTGCGGTTGAAATCCCTGGTTTTTGCACAAAGGCTTAAAGAACATGAAAGGGAATGCATCTCTAGTGTGAAAGATGGTGGCACGGGTGAAGAAATAAATCTGTCCAATTCTGTTGACAAGCAGAAGAAAAAGGAATCTATGTTTGCTATCGATGTGGAAACGTTGACAATATCAGCTGAGGTAGGAGATGGGGTAGAGGTTAAATTGGAGGCACAATCAATATTTTCTGAGAATGCCTGTATAGGAGTGCTTCTTGAGGGGCTTATGCTTGCTTTTAATGGATCTCGAGTGTTTAAAACTACAAGAATGCAAATATCAAGAGTTCCTTCTGCCTCGTCGAGTTTATCTGATGCAGTCCCTGTAATAACAGGTGGTCCTTGGGACTGGGTAGTACAAGGGCTTGATGTGCATATTTGCATGCCACACAAACTGCAGTTGCGTGCCATAGATGATTCGATTGAAGACATGTTGCGAGCCTTGAGACTTATAACTGTAGCGAAAGGTAAAAACATTTTTCCAGGAAAGAGAGAAACCTCGAAGCCTAAGAGTAAGAAATCTAGTCCAAAATTTGGCCGCATAAGATTTTGCATACGCAGGCTTACCGCAGATATTGAGGAAGAACCAATTCAGGGTTGGCTTGATGAACACTATCATCTGGTTAAGAAGGAAGCTTGCGAGTTGGCTGTCAGATTGAAATTTCTTGAAGATTTTATTCACAAAACTACTCAGTCTTCTAAAGGTGCTGAAACAAGTGATCCTTCAGATGAAAGAAAGATGCTTTTTGATGGGGTTGAAATTGATGTCAAGGATCCTTTAGCTATTAACAAAGTCAAGGATGAGATTCATAAACGGTCTTTTCAATCGTATTATCAAGCATGTCAGGGTTTAGCTCCCTCAGAGGGTTCCGGTGCCTGTAGGGAAGGGTTTCAGGCAGGTTTTAAGCCAAGTGCTGCTAGAACCTCTCTTCTCTCTGTTTGTGCCACAGATTTTGATTTAAGCTTGACGGCAGTTCATGGTGGTGATGTTGGTTTGATGGAAGTCTTAAAGAAGCTTGATCCTATTTGTCAAGAAAATGACGTACCCTTTTCTCGGTTATATGGAAGCAACGTTGACTTGAAAACTGGAAGCTTGGTAGTTCAGCTAAGAAATTACACACTCCCTCTTCTCTCTGGCACTTCTGGCAAATGTGAAGGTCGTATTGTACTTGCTCAGCAGGTTTGATTATTTCTTGCCATCTGTATATTTATGATTAATTTTTGTTCTCTGACTCACCGGTTTCTGGTAATGGCCTCAACTGACTAATTATATGACTGCTTGTGATTGTTCTTTTATATTAGGCAACGTGTTTTCAACCACAAATTTCGCAAGACGTATATGTAGGAAGATGGAGAAAAGTGCGAATGTTCCGGTCAGCAACTGGCACAACTCCGCCGATGAAGACCTACTCAGATCTGCGCATACACTTTCAACAAGGACAAGTTTCCTTTGGAGTTGGATATGAACCGGCGTTTGCAGACATTAGCTATGCTTTCACAGTGGCTCTTCGTAGGGCTAATCTGAGTTATAGGAGTCCAAGTGTTCCACTTCCCGTTAAAAAAGAACGAAGCTTACCTTGGTGGGATGATATGAGAAACTATGTTCATGGCAATATCACTTTATCTTTTTCTGAATCAAAGTGGGATATTCTTGCTACAACAAATCCGTATGAGAGTCTTGATAAACTTCAAATAGTGACTGCTCCTATTGAACTTCGGCAGTCAGATGGTCGTGTGTTTGTCAATGCTAAAGACTTTAAGATAAAACTGAGCAGTCTGGAGAGTTTGATTAGCCGACACTCTTTAAAAGTTCCAGTCGGCACCTCTAGAGCTGCATTTATTGAAGCCCCTTTGTTTAATCTCGAAGTTACAATGGACTGGGAATGCGAGTCTGGGGATTCTTTGAATCATTACCTATATGCATTTCCAACTGAAGGAAAGCCTCGTGAAAAGGTTTTTGATCCGTTCAGATCAACATCACTCTCGCTTCGGTGGAATTTCTCCCTTAGACCGGAGAAACTTCACCAGTCTTCCTCAGGTACAGAGCAGTCAACAGACACTGGAACTGTCTATAGCTCGCAAGACAAGCCTGAGACACCCACAATGAATCTTGGAGCTCATGATTTGGCATGGATACTTAAGTTCTGGGGTTTGATGTACTATCCTCCTCACAAGTTACGTTCTTTCTCCAGATGGCCTAGGTTTGGTGTCGCCAGAGTTGCAAGATCAGGAAACTTATCTCTAGATAAGGTTATGACGGAATTTATGCTCCGTGTAGATGCCACTCCTTCCCTGATCAATTACATGCCTTGGGACTCTGATGATCCTGCCAGAGGATTGACGTTTAACATGGCAAAGCTAAAATACGAATTATGCTATAGTCGTGGGAAGCAGAACTATACATTTGAATGCAAGCGAGATGTGCTTGACCTTGTATATCAAGGTCTTGATCTTCACGTGCCTAAGGCTTTTATTAACAAAGATGTGCATCCTTGCATTGCTTTGAGGAAAAGCACTCAAAGTGCTTTGATAGACAGAATACCCTGTGGAAAGAATCGCAAGAGGGATGAGAAGCATCGCGATGAAGGTTTTCTATTGTCGTGTGATTATTTTACAATCAGAAGGCAGGCCCCAAAAGCTGATCCGGAAAGGCTATTAGCTTGGCAAGAGGCTGGAAGAAGAAATCTTGAGATGACATATGTGCGGTCTGAATTTGAAAACGGAAGCGAGAGTGATGAACACATACGATCAGACCCTAGTGATGATGATGGATACAATGTTGTCATTGCTGACAATTGTCAACGGGTCTTTGTTTATGGCCTGAAACTCCTGTGGACCATTGCGAACAGAGATGCTGTTTGGTCTTTTGTTGGTGCAATATCGAAAGCATTTGAGCCTGCCAAACCTTCTCCGTCGCGTCAGTATACACAGAGGAAGATTACTGAAGAAAGCCAAAAAGAATCTTGTCAAGAAACGCATCAAGGGGAAACGATGAAGTCTTCTGCTAGTCCTGGAAGAAATATCCCTTCACAGCCTATGGAGATGGCAGGACCTCTTTCATCACCGTCACACTCGGTGAAAATTGAGAAATCATATGACAGAGCTGGTATGTCTTGATTTTATGATCAACGTCAGTTTTGTTCTTTTTTTATCTTAATCAACCTTTCTTTAAGCACTGGAATTTCTAAGAGAACTTACTGCTTTATTCGCGATACATCATACTTACGTATATTTGACCTAGATCTAGGTAAAGTTGAGAACAGTGAATCTGAGGAAGAAGGCACTCGTCATTTCATGGTGAATGTCATCGAGCCACAGTTTAATCTTCACTCTGAAGAAGCTAATGTAAGTAATCATTGTCTTAGAAGAATGGACATTCGACACCATTACCTATTTTAGGGTCTTGTCTGTTTAATTCTACTTAGTTGGCCTTCAAACCTCTGGACGCATATATTAGAGTCTCGTGTTGGCAAATGTATACTATTTGGTTGGACAAGCTGCATGATGAATGTAGTACCCACTAAAATTGACATGTTATTGTTTTATGTAATAAAAATCGAATTTTCTTACTGGTTGATTAATGTCTATGGATACCAGGGACGCTTTCTGCTTGCTGCTGTTAGTGGCCGTGTTCTAGCACGATCGTTTAATTCCATCATGCGTGTTGGTGTAGAAGTGATTGAACAGGCTCTAGGCACTGGAAGTGTCCAGATTCCAGAATGTAATCCTGAAATGACATGGACACGGATGGAAATTTCTGTAATGTTAAAGCATGTGCAGGCTCATGTTGCTCCGACTGATGTTGACCCGGGTGCTGGATTGCAGTGGCTCCCAAAAATTCGTAAAAACTCGCCAAAGGTGAAACGTACTGGGGCTTTACTTGAAAGAGTCTTCATGCCTTGTGACATGTACCTTAGGTATACAAGACACAAAGGTGGAAATCCTGATTTAAAGGTAACGCCATTTCTAATAGTTAAGATTTCTTTATATTGTTTGAACTTCCGTTTCAGAATCTTTTCAGAACCAAATTCCTGTTACCTCGCAGGTGAAACCACTAAAAGAACTCACTTTCAATTCACACAATATAACCGCTACGATGACTTCTCGGCAATTCCAGGTTATGCTGGATGTTCTGACTAATCTTCTCTTTGCAAGGCTTCCAAAGTGAGTATTGAAACCTGAATAAAAATTAAAGGCGATACCTATAGATTTGTTTACTGCAGTAACTAGCTTGAATAAAAATGAAACCTGAATAAAAATTCTTGTTTACTGCAGTAACTAGCTTGAAATAAACATAAGTGCTTTTCAGAATCCATACCACTTCAGTTCACCAATGACTAGAGCTACTTAATTACCTAAAGTATCTGTTTAGTTTTTGAAGTTTTCTAGCATTAAGAAGGATCTCCTTTACTGATTCAGGCCTCGGAAAAGTAGTCTCCAATGTCCCACTGAAGATGAAGATGTTGAAGAGGAGGCTGATGAAGTAGTTCCATATGGAGTTGAAGAAGTAGAGCTTGCAAAAATTAACCTTGAAGAAAAAGAGCGAGCACGAAAGTTGCTTCTTGATGATATTAGAAAATTGTCTCATTGTTCCGACAGTATGGCTGACACACATATGGAAAGGGAAGGTGAATTGTGGATGATTAGTACCAGAAAATCCACACTGGTAAGATATTACTGAGGGAAGTATGTTTAGATGCTATATTATGATGATAGTGTGAAGTAACCTCCGCTTTAGAGATTAATCTTTCACTGTTTTTTTACGGTATGCAACTATTCAGCTAAGAACTTTATGTTTTTCCCAAGTGTCATCCTTCTGTTTGTCTCCTGTGAAATTAGATCGTTATGACAATATAAAGCTGATGTTGCATTTGGTTTGGTTTAGGTGAAAGGATTAAAGAAAGAGCTCTTACATGCACAGAAGTCTAGAAAGGTGGCTTCTGCATCTCTAAGAATGGCGCTACAGAAGGCTGCACAGCTGCGACTGATGGAGAAAGAAAAGAACAAAAGTCCATCATATGCTATGTGTATTTCCTTGCAATTCAATAAGGTTGTTTGGAGCATGATTGTAGACGGTAAATCCTTTGCTGAAGCAGAGATAAATGACATGGTAAGTTTATGCATATGCATATCATGTTTTGTTATTCACCATCACTCTTTAGAATGTGAAATGATGAGAGTTTACTTGATGAGCAGCTTGTTTAGAATCTGTCCTCAATCTACTTTTAGCTCATTTCGGACTTGACATAGTCTATTGCAACAAATTAAGAATCAGTACATATTTAACTGGATTTATACATGCAGATTTATGACTTTTATCGGGATTACAAAGACATTGGCGTTGCTCGATTCACCACCAAGTCCTTTGTTGTGAGGAACTGTTTGCCTCTTGCAAAGTCGGATATGCTTTTATCAGCGTGGAATCCTCCAAGCGAGTGGGGAAAGTACGTTCTCTCTTTGTTTGCTTATCATATCACATGCTTTGCAATGCATTTTAATCCTGAATGATGGTTCTTAGATGCACTGGTGAAGGTTTTAATGTGTTGAGATAAATTAATGGAATCATAGGTATATAGAGCTTAGCACCGTAAACTCAAACTTCAATAATTACTAATTTGACACTAGTTCTGACTTTGAAAGTGTGCTTCCTCTATCTTACCACATATGTTGGAAGAGACTAAAAGCATTCAAACTTTGTATCAGTTCTCATCTGCTAAGTGAAATTCATTAGAAGTGACGTTAGTTTTATTTGCAGGAATTTTATGCTACATGTTGATGCAAAGCAAGGAGCACCAAAAGATGGACACTATCCTCTTGAGCTTTTCCATGTATGTATCTTTTTCTCTTTCCATGATTAGTTACTTACTGGATTTGAAAATAGTGACCCAACGTAACCATTCTAATTAACAGTCTACATCTTTAACCGAACTATGTTTGATCACCGTGTGAATTTTAAAATTTGTACGATAATACCTGAAAATCTTGTAGGTTGCGATTTACCCCCTGAGGATTCATTTAACAGAAACAATGTACAGAATGATGTGGGAGTATTTCTTCCCAGAGGAAGAGCAAGATTCCCAAAGGCGACAGGTCAAAAATACATCACAATTCAGCATTTTTTAATGAAAATCTGATAATTGTTGGAAGTTTGTAGTGAATGTTTTTTGGTTAACTTTCTCTGCCGCAGGAAGTTTGGAAAATTTCGACAACAGCTGGTTCGAAACGTGTGAAGAAAGGGTTAGTAAGTCATGAATCTTCTACAACTAGTCACTCCAATGTTGAAGCATCTCGGGGGAGTTCTGTAGGGCTGTCACAAAGCAATGCTGACTCTGTTCAAGTAACCTATCACCTTAGCCTGCACTTGTAGTTTGAAAGAACTTTCACCATTCTTTTTCTGATTTAACTTACATTCTATTGGCAGAAATCAAATACTCTCAGCCTCAGGTCTAGCACGGGTGGTTTTGGTCAGGAGTTGAGAAGAACATCTTCTTTTGATAGGACCTGGGAAGAAAATGTAGCACAATCCGTAGCCAATGAACTCGTTCTACAAGCTCACTCTTGCACCGTGTCATCTTCCGTTGAACAACAGGAGGATTCCTCTAAACAGAAGATCAAAGAGACAAAACCTGTCAAGCCTGGCCGCTCTTCTCATGAAGAAAAGAAAGCTGGAAAATCTAGGCCTAGAAAGATGATGGAGTTTCACAACATCAAAATAAGCCAGGTAACTTGGCTAGTAGTCTCTACAACATCAAAATTGATTTGGTTTAATCGGTTTACAACATTTCATCTTCAGGTGGAGCTTCAAGTGACCTATGAGGGCTCAAGATTTGTTGTAAATGACCTCAAGTTGCTGATGGATACATTTGACCATGTTGAGTTCACTGGGACTTGGAGAAGACTGTTTTCTCGTGTTAAAAAACACATCATCTGGGGAGTACTGAAGTCTGTTACAGGAATGCAGGTCAGAAATTTGAATCATAGATAGGTTGTGAGGTTTTAAGGTTTAAAGATAAGTAAAGCTAATAACAATCAAAAAAAAAATTCAGGGGAAGAAATTCAAAGACAAATCACAGATTAACCGTGGGATTACTGAGAATGACCTTAATCTAAGTGACAATGATCACACGGGGAAACCAGTGACGTTGTTTAAGCGTCAAAGTGATGGAGCAGGGGAGGGATTTGTTACTTCTGTTAAAGGACTATTCAACACGCAAAGGCGCAAAGCCAAAGCATTTGTGTTGAGAACTATGAGAGGTGAAGCAGAGAATGATTTCCACGGGGAGTGGAGTGACAGTGATGTAGAATTCTCTCCTTTTGCTCGGCAATTAACTATAACGAAAACTAAGAAGCTCATCAGACGTCACACTAAGAAACTACGTCCAAGATCTCAAAGAGGTTAGCACATCCTGATGTAACATTTTGTCAGAATGGACATGTCATTAGAACTTGTTCTTTATTCGCTGGACTCAGCACTTTAACTTGTTTACTTTCCCCTTAGGTTCGACTTCTCAGCAAAGAGAATCACTTCCATCATCATCAAGAGAGGTTACTGCATTTGAAAGTGATTGTTCAAGTGGATCTTCACCGTACGAAGATTTTGAAGATTAAAATCATTCTTCTTGGCTGAGGTAGGAAGGGAAGGATAGACTTCTCAGCTTTTGACAAGACTTGTAAATTTTGTTTTTTTTCCCGGCTGTAATAGGAGAACGAACAATATTGAGAGAGAGAGAGATCAACAATATTGTACAGACGTTGGTATATTGGAAAAGAAATTAGAAACCACAGGTCACTTCATCAGTCTTTACCGTCTCCAAAACAGCAAGTGTTGCTTGTCAGCTTAAATTGCATATAAGCTTCGTTCAATTACAAATGGCTTATAGTTACGTGTTGATGTTGTCCGCATAATCATGAAGAAGGTCAACAAAAGAAAAAAGAACTAACATTGTCAAAATTTAAGGAATATGCTTACTCCTTCTCGATTTGAACTTAAGCTTTTGTCTTCGTATTTAAACGATTGATGTTATAGAGTTTAATTAATGTTTTTAAACCATACAAATAAAATAAAAATGAAAATAAAAATAAAAAAAATAAATATGAGTGGTTGAACTTATTAGAAAACAAATAAAAACTTTTAATATATCAAAAATAAAAATTTTAATAGATAATAAATAATACATTTAATTTTTATTAGTATACGTGAAATATACAAAATATCAAATATTTTAAATATGGGAGAGGTATTTTTTCAAAAATTTAGATCACTTTTTGGTTAAGAATTACGAAAATGTTCATTTAAAAGTATGCTTCACTGGTTGGATCATCATAGATAGAAGGCTATACTATACAGATTAACAGTGATAAGCGAGCCGAAGTGACAAATGGATTGTCCACGCTTAAATTGGCTTGCACAAGTTGATATTTTGAATATTGATTGTACAAATCCAAATATAACCAAATTCAAACATGACCACTGGATTGTCCACAAGGTCGAAGTAATAAACTAGGGCTAGGAATGGGGTGCAGAACAAACATAGATAAAATGCAGATCTTTAGTTTGCAGATAAAACTGCATTTTCTTGTCTATTCGTGATTGTAAATGCAGAACTAAAAAAATAGAAAAAATAATGACTGAACTGCTTGCAGATCATCTTTGGTCTTTAAAATGAGGTGTCCCGTAAATGCAAGAGAAAGGGTGGGGGAGGGAGTAAAGGCCCAATAAATGCTTTGATTAGTTTTTTATACAGTTTTCTTCTTTTTTTTCTTTCTGACAATGTTTTGTTTTCTTTTAAAATTTATTTGCAATAAATACTCTTATGTCATCTGACTTTATTAATTCAAACATCTTTCGAAACTAAAGTTAGTACTTTTTTATTTTTGTAACAGTTTTAGATGATTTTTTATATTTTTATACAGTAGTATTTATCTTTTATAAATCATAATCATTCTTAAATATATATATATTATAATACATTCATGTATTTTTAATATTGTGTTTAACTGATTTTTCATATTTTTCAGGTTATCTCATATATCTACATCTAATAAAATCAGTTAAAATAATTAAGGTACATAATAAATATTTTCAAACAATTTATTTTATGTACTATAACACATTATAACACATGCATGTATTTTTTAAAAAATAATAAAAACTATTGATAAGAATTTTTATTTTTTTGTTTTAGATATTTAACTTAAAAATTATTGTTTAAGATTTTGTCAAATATGTTAACACGATAAATTATTTTAATCAGTTTGATCTGCATTTGTTCTGCATGATCTGCATTTGTTCTGCTTGATCTGCATTTTGTGTTTGATCTGCGTTCCATTCGAAGCCTAGATGTGTCTAAGGAATTGGTCATGTTAAGTGAACATTTTCTTTATTTAAATACTGATAATTTTTCGTCAAATCGATTTGATTTAAGTTTATAATTTATTTGGATAATATATATATTTGGATCATCCACTAACTGACCGGTTCAACCCACTTTTCGTCTTAAGAAAAAAGGGTTGTCCCATTTCATTCACTTTCCATATTAATTTGTCTCTGACCGGTTTATTATATTTTAGACATGAACCACCCATATACAATCGAGTTCAGATTGTCCGCACCAGCTTTAAACCCAACGTTTGTAATGGTAGTTGATAACTTTTATATGATTATTCGGGGTTGACATCAAAATATATTTACAAGTTTATGAGTAATAGTAGTTTGTAGAGATGGCAAAGTCACCTTGATCCAGACGTGGCTCGCAAAGGTTTGTAGCGAGACGGTACTAGACCAGAGTTTTCTAGACCCGCAAATTGACCAGGTTTTTCGAGATTATAAGGACTGGGTTTTTTCGGGATTGGCTGAAACGGATCATGCGGGATTATTAGGACCCATATTTTTCTTTCTTCATTTCTTGTTTCACCTGAAAAAAACGAGAGGGAAGTGAGAAGAAAACGATACCTTGTGACTTCGACCCGAGAGATAGATGAATTCCAGCGACGATGTGATGTGCTGCAGTCCACGGATAATTACATGGAACCAGCTCAGCATAGAGTTTAGGACGTTCTGAACATTTCAATCGAGGTTCATGTTTTTCACCATGCCAGACTTGAGAAAAATCATGCCAGACTTGAAAATGATTATGCCAAACTTGAGAAAGATCATGCCAGACTTGACAAGGATCATGCCAGACTTGACTTGGGTCGAGCCAGACTTAGCTTGGGTCGTGAAGAAACCGAAGACGGACATGCATTCTCATCCGGCGGACCATCCGGACAGTCCCGCAAGCGTCCTTATCTTTACCCCATGCATCCATGTGGTTCGGATGAACCTGGACATTATCTGAAGAGACATCTTTGACCAATCTGCATGGAAGACTGAGTTTTTGACTCATTAGTTCAGATCTGGTCAAATTTGTATTTTCTATGCATTATTTTCCGTGTCATTTATTTATTAGTCTTTGACTACAAACATTATAAATATGTAGTCTCATTCTATGAATAAAGGCAGTCTAAGTTTGAGTTTATTTTTATTTCTTCTCTCAGTGAGATAGAGAGTTTTTTTAACTAGTTCATTGGTGTGAACCAGCTTGTTTATGTGGTGGTCAGCCAATTCATCTTTGTGTGTTGTTTGGTGGTTAGCCAACACATTCATTCTTTCTTTGGTGGTTAGCCTTAGATCGTGGGTATATCAAGAGTCATTGCGCATCTCTTGACGATCCTTTCAATCCATCTCAGTTCCAGAAGTGTTGTTTGCCTTCTCGGTTCATATCCAACATCCGGCTAAAGTGATCCTCCCGTTTTAGGGTCCTTCACGATGATTCGAGCTCCAACGGTGTTTCGGTTTTCACATTGTCAGAAGTTCTGTAGTAGAGGAGTTTCACGGAAAGAACCCATGGAAAAGGTGCTGGCGACTTCCACCGACAGAATCTTCCTCTCTTCTCTTTCTTTGATCTACTTGCATGCAACAAAATCATGTACAAATCTCATGTTCTTTCTTTACTTTTCAGTAGATCTACTTTTAATTGCATGTTCACTCATTTAAGAAAAAGGATTGAAATTTACTTTTAATTGGAAGAGTCGGCCTTATTGCCTTGTTCTGGAGACAGGTTCGGTTTGTTCATTGTCTTATTGCATGTTATGTTTGCGTATTGATAATTCATTGTGTAATATGTGATTGTGATTGTCTTATGTTGTTTGCTATGTGTTCTATGTCATTGTATTGTTCTAATGTTTGTCTTATGTTAATTATTGTTGATTGATCATGATTCGAATGATCATATAGTAAGGATGGTGCAGGCAACAGTATATTGGACGTTCCGCGGACTGACCCGCAAAGGCATACTAGTATTGCAGTACGTGATTGGGTTAGTCATTCCGAGACTACAGCCCGTGCGGGTCAGATCTGCTTGAAGAAGAATCCGCTGCGGTATGGGACAGATAAACCTGTTTGCCATCTTTAGTAATTTGGATGATTTATTATGTTATTGAAAAGCTTCGGAGGGTTTTTGTAATATAAGACGATAAAGAGTTTGAAATGCCGAAAACAATTGACGGATGTTTGAAGGATGAAAGACCATACAAATCTAGGGTGATTACATAAAGACAGTTTTCAACGCAATGGCAATGGGAAAGAGGTATAGATTCTTACTTTAATCCCCGAGCATGCATGCAAATCGTATTACCTCTTTAAACGCACCAAAGGCATATATGGTACTGTTACATCAATCAACACCTCTCTATTGTCTATGCATCTTTAATCTATTAAAATGAGATATATGGCACATTTACAAGGCTGTAAAAAGTTTGTAAAGTCCCTCTGCGGTCTACAAGATAAGCCACGAATCGAGAACCAATGGAATCATGGGACACAGATTTACACACGGAACATATCATTGCCGTGCGATCAAGTTCTTCTTCAGGATTTTATGCTCCAGATTGGGTTTGGTTTCCGATGCTGAGGATTCTCGATTGAATAAACAAGAAGGGCTCCATCTTTTGTCCCTGCTAAGAAACACTCTTCTTGAGTTACAGTCAAAGAGGTGATTATTTTCCCGGCTCCGCTATACCTTCTTACTACTTCAAGGGTGTTCATAGACCGAACAACTATTTGTCCTTGGTCTCCGGCAGTAACCAAAAACTCTCCACACTTACTAAGTTCAAGACAATTGATACGTCCATTTGACTCGGAGCTGGCGAGATGTTTTCCGTTAATGGAGTAGAGGTGCAGACTAAGATCATCGTCACCGTACAGAACAATCCGTCCATGGTGCGATGCAGCAAGCTTCGAAACTGCGCTGCCTGAAGGATGTTTTAAGGATCTTATGTATCTTCCTTCTCGCAATGTGTGGAAAACACAGGTTCCATCTTTTGACCCACTGATGACTATGTCAAGATCAGTGCTGACATATAAGCATGTTATTATATCGTCATGACCACAAAGAATATGAGAAGGAGCATCCGCGAGGACGATATCTCTCCGCAGTGCTTCTGCGTGCATATTTTTCACCCTCTTTTCAGGTGTTTTCATGCGGAGAATGTCCCACACCATCACAGTCGTATCATAGCTACCAGTTGCAAGAATGCTTGAATCAGCAGTCACTGCAGTATTAATGATATAACCAGTAAGGCATGAGTAGCTTTAGCAAAAAATGAAATGCTAGACGTCGCCAACGAAAACTATATTTGAATGAAGCACCTAGCTTGTGGGATTGAGTGATTTTCCGAGTCAAAATAATGTTGTTATTCTTTGCCATAATTCCAGATTGGAATACTTTCTCGAACATTAAGGAAAACCTATCCTAGAGCCTCATATCATTAACCAGGCAAAGGAAGCAGAGGACAAATAGCATACCTGCAACACAGCTTACGACGTCTTTATGATGTCGGATGCTCTGGACTACCCGTCCATCAGTCAAGGATATGACATGAAAACTGTTCTCCCAGTTCCCACATGAAACCAGAAAGTTTTCCTGTGGGGTTTGCATTGTGGCAAAGCATTGTGATCCAAGTTCAACATTGTCTGCAAGGGGACTTCCAATGTTGCGGGGAGAGAGAACATCAGAACCAACTCCGAAGTATGGATCCTGCAGTAAAAGAGGCCTCAGCTAATGTCGTACAATGTAATATTGAATTAATGGAATCCAAAAAGATAATGGACAACATACCTGAGAGCTAGAGAAAGTAAAATTTCCGCCAGAATGTAGTTGAGTTGTCAACCAAATCTTGACTGACAAAGTGAGACCCTGGTTGACAAGAACTATATTTGAATCTAGAACACCGACATATAGAACTGATGATGGGGGGTTAGTCGTAGCGGGAAGAATGGAAGTCAAATTGATGGACGCAGGAGCAAAGTACAACGGATGTGCAATTGGAATAGGCGGCCCTCTTCTCGGATGTTTCTTCCGGAAGATCTGGATTGGAGTTTGACCAAAATTAGCAATCTGATCTTCAACTGCTGATATTTGCAGTTCGTCTTCCATATTTTCTACGTCAACGGCACCTTCATATGTAAGGTAATAAAAGATATTTGCTGCCTGCAGTTAAGGAGTATTTAATTTTTAATAAGAACCGAATAAGAGGCTACAACAGAGAATACGCGAGCTTATGAAATATGAAGTACCACCAGTACCGAGCAATAAATAAAGCTAGTCTGAGAAAATTAATCGGGGTACCTCCACAGCTGGTTTGCCACGCTGTTTGTGTCCAAATATCAAATCAATCCATTCATGGAGATGTGAGCTAACATACTCGCTCTCTAAGGCTTCTCTATTGCGAGCAATAAACATCTCTGGAGAACCCTGCATATATAATTGGCTATGAAGTTCTCAAGGAGATTAAACAACTGTACATTCGGGATGTCTAGAAAACAAATCAAAACAAACTGTCAATACAATCCTTAGCGCCCCCACACTACCAAAAGAAAGTTTCAAGTTTAGTTTGTTACTACTCCGCGCTAATCTCCACATAATCATAGTTCTATAGGTGGTCTTCTTCAATAAGGACCAAACACACCTCATGAACATGTTTTCCATACCACAACAGTACTCTTAATATATATACAACATACTCAGTTGTCCCACCAAACTCCACAAACTAATTCAGCGCCCCATTAGATTACCCTGTATATAATGCGTGTGAGAAGCATACCTTAGCCCAAGGAGGTAGACAAATATCTCCGAGAGGTTCACCGTCTTGTTTCACTCCAAGGTGGTAGGAGTTAGAATTCACCAGAAATTCAGGCATGTAGAAGAACTCAGGGATCAATTCTTTTACATCGCTTGTATTTGACAGGCAATTTCGATATGTCCCCTCAATACTTTGAAAAAGACGATCTGCGTGATCAAATTTACCACCCTGGCCACAAACAGAACTGTTATGTGATATGTCCGTATACAGCATTTTTCATTATACACTCCAGAAATCTGCTAATTGTTAAAGTTGGACGCAAGTACCTGCAGACTACGATGGAGGGATGTAAATGGCTCTAACCTCAAAAGATAATACAACACACTTCCCATACTTGAATAATGGGACCCGTAATAGAAACTGCATTAAGTCATTAACAAAATTACTAAGGTGCAAGGGAAAAAGTCTCTTTAGTAGAGAAAACATTCTTCACTGTATACCTAGGTATATCAGGATCAGAGAAGCTGTGGTATCTGTCCTCAAAAACCTGGCACAACAATAAATCATTTTGCATTATTAAATTCATGCCATTAATATCAGAAACTAAATACATGTCAGTGCTTTATACTAACCTCAAATCTTCTTGAATCTAAAGCTCCAACCGGTTTAGAAAGATCACGAAAGGTAGATGCTTTACTAAAATCAAGAGTCTCAGATGAATAGTCAGCCACCACCCAAGGGAAAACAGGATACTGAGTCAAATCATTATAGGATCTGCCTGCAAGGGTGTTGAGAATCATCAAGTATTCAAAGTTTGTAATCTCTCTCCTTCTCCATCTGTCTCTGGCTGCTTCTGCCATCTCCATAGCTACACGTCTGTCAACAAAGGAAATCACTGCTGTCCTGTCCCTAGGAACACTCTTCGGAAACAGAAATTCATTCCTGGTAGAAACTATCAACATTCCGACCTCCTTTGCATTCTTTGGCGATGCAAAATTAAGAAAAACTGGGGGCACCGATTCCTGGAAGAAAATTACCACAGCTGTGTATTGAAGCAAATATCTCGTCCAATGAACACTTTTCACCTATCAACAGACATCCATGAAAACACTATCAAATACGCGGACACTGATGCACGAAATGGCAAATTAGTTTGATGTTTGTTACCTTCCCTATTTTCCATCTTCTATGACGCTTAAACTTTTTTAGCGGTTTCTGATTATTTTTTTCAGATTCTAAATCTAAGGATGTCTCCCTCTCATAAGGTGAAGACCATTTAACAAGGTTCTGTTTACTGTCAGTTTTTGTTACATCACCACCCTTTGCAGTGCTAAAGTTCTTGAAGACAGATGATCCACCAGTTCCTTCCACCAAAAACTCCCCAGAGAAATGCAAAACATTTTTCATAACTGCCAAACAACCAGCCAGTTTCCTCTTGGGAGTTATAAGAACACAAGGAACTGATGTCAAAACCTGAGAAAAATATAAAACGAAAAGCATGTTATATATAGACACTGTATTGTCTACTCCAAAATCTGCGAAATATGCACCTCGCTGGTTTCAACTTCTAAAGAAGAGGCATCTACTTTCTCTTGTACAACATCCTTGAGATCACTACTGCTTCTCACAAGCTCAGAGAACTGGATTTCTGCAGACGTATCCAATAAATTTTGCTCACTTTGACTATTGTCGTTCTCACAAGATTCTGAGCCACCCTCATCGGTTATCCTGCGAATGCCTTTCAGCAAAAATCTCTTCATCTGTTCAGGTAAATGTATCACACCAGACTTGCTTTCATTGATAACGTTTGTGGTCTCATTTTCGGTGGCAGTGGAAGTAGAAGGTGGATGGCACAGCCTTTCATCAAAATGATAATTCCTTCTCAACTTTGGTCTACGCCTCCAAGAATCTTCTGTCCTGTCGAGTTTCCAGTGATTTACAATGTTATTAGGAAAAGGAGTTGCAGACCAAGGACCTCTTTCATCCATCAAAGATCGCAGCATGTGAATCCATTTCTCAGTAACGTTTTGCTGTTGCTCTTCATGGCTTAATTGCACTGCAACTCGTCTATTTTCATCCCATGTAAGAACAGTTTTTAAACCGCTTTGCAGCTCATCATCAAAAGGTTTCTTGCTGTTGGATTCCAAAGATGATGCTTCATTATTCCTTTCACCGAGGGCTTTCACTTTACGAGTACGATCAGATAGTAATGTTTTCATGTATGTCGTTTCATCAGTGACTGCAGCAAGCACACGGTCTTTGTGGATAAGATTCTGGATAGAACCCACTTCTTTGAAGATTCCACCAGATTCAGAACTGTCATCCTTACTCATACCACTGGTGGCCAGGATGGACTTTCCACAACTTACAGTTTCACGTATCAGGTGCGATATTACATGAAAACGAGCACCATCATCTAGCTTTCCATATTGAGATCTTACATAAAGTAAACAGCCAATAAAGAGATGCAATCTGCTCTTGCTTTGTTCATCATCGGCAGATAAAAAGGAAGGCAAGAGTGAGGTCACCTGCTGCACACATCTAGTGGCTTTTTCCAGCGACGACATGCACAGATAAAGGGTGACAAGCCTAAACACGATTCGTGGGCATTTCTCACTTCGTAGGAGCATAGCTTTATCAACGTTTTTGTTAATTTTTCCACTTAATGCATTGCCTATTCCTCCTGAAACAACAACTGCGGCCATTTCAGCAGCTGGAACATTTAATGACTCTACTAATCCTCTCGCTCTTTGACCAATAGAAGGACCAGTAGCTAAAGATTTGGGGGACATCTTCATCGGACCCCTTCCATTAATATCACATATTATTCTCCACAAATTGTCATACAGATTCCACCATCTTTCATTGGTCATTAGTTCAGTTATTGTGGTGCAAGAGTGCTGACTTTCTGTGTTTCTGGAAAATGAACGAGGAAAATAACATCATCACCAAAGATGGCAAGCAAGAGAGCAAATACTAGGGATCAGTCACTGAAAAGCTTTTAAAACAGCTTCACATATAATGAAAAAACAAATATTAGAAAATGAAGAAAAAAAACTACTAAGAGCAGTGAAGAGAGAATTTAAGTAATAGGCTTTCTTTTAAATAGTAAATCACTATCCTGATTTACCCAAACTCCCATGTTAATATGTTATTGTTTTGATCGGAAGGCAGTTATGTTTCTCTACAACAAAATCATGGGCTAAAAGTTACGCTACAACTACATGTATCCTATAATTGGTTTCAGTGGGTGTAAAGTTAGCAACATAGGAATTGAAGGCATATCTTGTCACCAATTTATACATTTGAAATCCAGAAAGAACATACCTAGAGGTTTCTTCCGTCAACAGTCGTTGGAAATTCTCATCTAAACCCAAACTGTGGTCCTCACGGTTTGCAAGTTGTAATAAATCCTCTGAAAAATCAGCACTATTTGCCGGAAACTGCAAGGAATACATTTGACATTAAAGTTCCTATAGATAAAGTAAAGCACAGATACGCTTTTAACAGGAACAGAAAACTGGATCAAACCATTTGTTAATTTGATTTTGACCTTAAATAATGAAGTTATTTGGGTTTAAAAAGATTCAAGTGAGCTTAATTTAATCCAAGATGTGTCACTGAATTTAACTAAATACCTTCACTACCCTGGCTTATTATTCATCGCGGGTAAGGTAATGAATGAATGAAAGGATCGTTACTATAGATAATCTAATGTTCATCAAAAGATCTAAAGCACAACCTGGTCTAACAATACGGGAGAACGTGAAAATACCGACCAAGACATGATTTAGTAACACTTAGTTCAAAAATCAACTGCATGATAGGAATGAAAAACCAAAAGTAGGTTGGTCATACCAGGAGCCTACTGCCAAATTCACGAACAAGCATCTCATCAACGAGCCGCAAGAGGTACAGCACATTGTCGCGACATGGGTGCGAAAGGAAAATATTATCTTCAGATGAGAGTTCCACCAACCGCTGAATCAAGTCTTCATAGAGGTCACGGAGAAAAGACCGGTATGGTGCATCATTCTGTGACGAAATAGAATAAGCAAAGATCAACAACAATCTTTTTCTAAGGTATAAGAAAGAAAATCAGTTTTGATTAACCTACATGCTCACAATGCAAGAGTATGAAATTCACAGTTTCCTCCAACTGCTGCCAGCCTCCCTTCACAGATAAGATATAGTGGCAGAGAACGACACAAAAGAGACCCCTGACAAAGTGTTGCTCATTTAATGCCAAGTCATCGTGATTTAGCAGCTCAGATCTGTAGTCCTTTATCACATCAAGTGTCACGGACGCTGATAGCCATGCACTCCATCCAAATTCCTACACATACCGTTTTGTATTTTTAGTGGCGTTTTAACACTTGCATATCTGAAATTTTCAGTCATTGGTGTATATACCATCAAAGCTTCAACATTCATAGGATTTGAATCAAGAAGATCCAGAATGTCACTGATTATTTTTATTCGCGCTGATCCATCCTTGCAGCCGGACAGGAATTTGAAAATAAAAACAAAAATTTGTGGAAGAAAGAAGTGAGAGTTGCTTGCTTTGCTTCTCTGCTTATCAACTTGGTTGTATTTCTGTAGAACCTACAAGGAAAAAAAAAAATCTCCCAATGATTTCCATCAAAATACATAAGAAAGTTTGTAGAACACAAAATTGAGTAGGAAAAATGATTAAAATCAGCACTCATGATTAAAATTAGCACTCTTGAACTGATACCTGTTTGGGGCTGGCACCACCAAGAAGAACATCGAACAAGGTTGCACGCAAGTTATCTGTCTGAGGATATTGGAACAGTCTATCTGACATGGCAACAAATATTGGTTGCGTTCTACCACCAATTTTCTTATGCCCTTGTGAAAGAAATTTAGTTCTTCCAACGGGAAGAGTGAAAAACCTTGGTCCTTTTTTCTCTGAAGGTACATCATAGAGAAGCCTTCCAAGGAACTGCAAGCTGAGTAACCTTATAGGCTCGTAATCCCTGCCAAACCCCAAATGTGGAGATAGATGAGCAAGATTTTGTATGCCTCAATAAATAGAGGAAAATTTTCTCCCTGATCTAGTCTAAAGCCAAAATTATTAGTTATGCTCAGCGCAGACCATGGACAAACATTGCTTTAGCTACGAAAGTCTACTGATTTTTCTATGCAACTATTGACTCAATACCATTGGTTTAATTTACAAGAAGGCATGCAACTGTCAAATCAGTACCACATGTTTCCTTTACAAGAAAGACGCAGATGCAAACAGAAAAACTTATCTTTATCCAAGACTCCAGCAGAAACAGACCACCTCAATAAATTTAAGGAGGATCTTTTGTTATGAAAGGGTTTTAGGGCTTACAGTAGTCTACACTTTAATTCACCATCCCCCATAATTTCAACAATACTTTGACGGTTAGCAAGTACGTGTTCAAAACAAAACAGAAACATGAACAGATGATGTTTGAGCCTTTGCTCTATCAAATGATTGAGGTTCTTGTCAGTTTTACAATCTGTTAACATGCATAACAGAGGAGCATCTATCGCTGCAAATAAACTATATATTTCAACTGAATCAGTCCATTGATGTCCAACAAAGCCCCTTAAAAGTTCGGTAGCATGAAAACAACGACGGCTTTGCAGAAAACAGCAGACCCACCCATATTTTCAAGATTCATGTATATTTGGAAATTGAAATCACATGTACTAACCAACCACGACATATATGAAAACCGATAGGATAAAAAAAAACTTACCTCTGAAGAAGATTGACGAAAATGTGGCATCCACCAATAAGATTGACTTGTTCAAGAAAAGAAGCAAGGACTGATGTTTGAGAAATTGCACGGATAACCATATGCAGAACATCTTCGATGCATGCTACATCCTGACATGTCTCAAAAAATGCTATCAAAGCTTTTACATCCCCTGATGTGATGTTCTGCCTGAAATACGGATGAAAAGTCGGAATAAAACTGAGAGCAAAGACTTATAGTTTCAAAAGTTTTTCATATCATGTATTTTATAGATGACTGAAAAAAGTGAAATTTATAGTGGATGACATGCCTTAGGCTCATTTCACCTAGGCTCAGTAAAAGGAGACGAATTTTATGAATTTCGTCCCTACTTGGTCTTTCTGCAATAGTTCTTGCTGGTTGCAAAAGAGGCTTGCTTCCTTTAGCAGAACGGTATCTCTCAGATTCCCAGTAAAAGTTCCATACTATGTCAATAACTCTTGGGAGTCGACAAAGGCTTCCCAGAAGTCGCGGATCATTATCCAGCTGTTGAATGAGAAACATGTAAAGTTCACGCTGCACATTATAGGTTGCACGGATCCAAATGTGAGGATTAAGGAAAATGCTTGATATGGCATCCTCCACAAGCTGCTCAGCAAACCCTGGATAGAGATAGAAAAATATAACTAGAAGTTTAAAATTGACCAGCCCCTGATTTATAAACAACTTTAATACTGAATTAGCGAAAAGGTAAGAATCTGACTAAAGGTGCAAGATTCAGAGAACAGTATGTGAAGAATAGCCATTAGAATGTCAGAAAAATCCCAAACATAATTAGAAATATATTTCTACTTCATGTAAAAACAACTGCAATATATAGTATCAGAAGTGATGCAAACTAGCTGCAGAAAATCAAAATGATGCACTCACAACACGTACCAGAGCTTGAAATAACATTGAATAGGTGTTTCATGGATGAAAGTGTTTCCAGATTGAGTTGCTTCGGTTGAATAGACTGTAACAAAAATCCTAGTATTGGGAATCCAGAGAGAAGATGCATCTGTTGCTGATTTCCTGGATTTTCATCCAAGACAGAAGCAATAAGTTCAATAACTTCTGCTGTCATACGCTCTTCTGGAGCAGGCATTGATGAAGCTTCCTCTTGAAGTGCTTCACTTTCACATCTATCAGTTTGTGTAATCAAAGGGAAAAAAACAGATATCCCTCCGACACAGTAAATTATCTGCTGGAGCAAGCGTCGCGAACATAGCTGAGTGCCAACCATAATATCAGCCTCAAATACGAGCCTATCTTGCAAATGATCTGACACCCGAGAGACATTAAACAATCTCCTACCATCACTCGCCTAGAAGTAGAGAATGAAAGTTTTTTATTACATTGGAAATAGAAATTTCTTATTAAAATTGGCATAATTGGATAGAAAAGAAGTACTTGAAGAGGTGTATGACCTGTGCATTGAGTCCAAAGGAAACCTTAGGTGCAAGCCCATCTTTTCCATCCAGGATAGCACTAGGAAATGGATTATCAGAAAAGGGACCAGTCATCTCATTCTCTAAGAATGCATACATATAGCTTGGTCCTAGCGAATAGATGGCCTGAACTTGATCCGAAGACAAGGCATCATTAAACAAGTAAATGGGACCGATCTGGCCAAAAAATGGGAACACGTCTCGGATGGATTCCAGGCCTTCGTTATCTTGGATATGTGGCAACGTGATACTTGTACCAATGAAGCAACTGGTAAGTACATCGGTAACTTTTGGATAGCTGAAACAAAGATGACGAAATCAAGAACTGTACAAATAAAAATAGAGCACCCCAAACATACTCAATGTGACTGGTCAATATTTCTAACGATGTTAAAACGAGCCTTTAATCAAATTGGTACCAAAAAAAAAATATATATATATATATATCTTGAATCACCTGCATCTTTCAGATGACACGAGCTCCCCATCAACATAACACCTCAGGAGGCTACCACCCCAGAAAGCTCTTCCAATACTGTGGGAAACACAAATAAAATGCCACTTCTTACTGACCAAATTGGTGTGCACATTTACACATTGCCGTTTCAGATTCAGTGACTGAAAAGGAAGAAGAAACTTGTATTAGGGCGAGTCATAAGAAATTAGAAATAGTGAAGAAAAAGAAACAGAAAAGTCATGTCATTTGTCTTACAACATAAGACAATCCATCGTTCCCAACAGCGGCAAAGCAGCCCTTCCCATTTTTTGACATAAAACTGAAGATACCCATTTTTCCATCTCCACGAAAGCTTTCTACCCTAAGCCAACAGCAAAAGGAAAACCCCTTATTGACAGGCCACTGAACAGGTGTTTTGATCACAATGCCCTGCAGACGGAAATAATTTACAAAAACGGTAAGACGTAAGAATAAGAAATAGCAAGAGTTTGTCTACTCACCAACAAAATTGCAATACTTAAAAATGAATATTCCGACAGATTATCACCACTTCTTGGTTTCAAATTCAAAATCTTTCAACTTCACATAGCCCCCACGATGTCTAAACTTTAACCAATTAAACTTGCGGTATGTTCAAATACTGTTATAGCACCGTTCACTAAACACTGAAAACAGATTGCACCGAGAAAAGCTAAAATAAATTGTAGCAGTACGAAAACACGCAGATTTTATGCATATAAACTTTCGCAGAGGGAAAAGCACTTACAGAATCAACCCCATTCATGTCAAAAAAGCCTGTTGGTCCTTTCTCATTCAGCATTGACAACAAACAAGCCAATAACAGTGAGCGGTATTTCTGTTGGTTACCCACTCTTTCACTCCGGAGAAGGGCAAAGATCTTACGAATATCCTTCCCAGAAATACTGTGGCCACCAATTGTCCGAGTTAGCTGTGTTATTTTCAAGATAACACTCTCAGCATCTTCCAGAGAGAACCAATCGAGAAGAAGGTTGAGCATTCCTGCCCGAACACATGAAGCACGATTTGATATGGAATCCCTAAGGAGTTGTTGAAACAAATTTAGCCCATAACACTGCAAAGACTCGCTGCTCTGCCAAATTATAAACATCCACAGTAAAGATATATCCCACAACCAGAATTTAGGAGAAGAAAAATCCAAGTAACATGAATAGCACCAACCTTCTGAAGTACATTTAAGTAAAGTATGATAACATCTTCATTCTGAATAGGGAAAAAAATTGGAAACAGGGCAGTAGAGTTAGCCGCCATTAATTAGGAGTGAATTAAAAAGAGACCATTTAAGTAGCAAAGTAATAATAACTGCATCATCACCTTTATAAGAGCACTGCCTTTATCATCAAATTTGCCATCAACAAGCATGTCAAGTAGAGCATCTAGGAGTCTTTGGGTAGGTTGCCATTGGAAGAAATCCAACAATAAGCTTTGCAGTGTCTGATAACCCTTGCCAGCAAGGGCTTTGAAAGCAAACTGAAGGCAACAACAGGAAGCAGTGCCAAAAACAAATTATACTAGTGCAAGACTGCAAGTAATCTTTGGGTCCAACTTAACTCAGAAAGATTTCCTAAACGGTAGAATACCCATCTGGTCTTTTGTTCTACTATATTACTAGTTTAGATCCAAGTTTTCTTGGATTTCTTTCACCACTACTCGAGTCCCAAATCAAGTTAAGCTAAATTCACATGTCATCCAGAGAAAAGCCTTATCTACAAAGAGGTCCGATGTTTGTAATTTGCTAACATGAAAATGAGGAAGTCTTACAGAATAAACATTTTAATGTTGCTAAATATGCTAGAAAAATCAACCCATGTTATTTTTCGCATCCTAAGGTGATAAGTGAAGAAGCGTTTTTTAAATGACCCTTATTGTAGTGAAAAGAAAAAGAGCAGAAGAGTCACCTTTGAGGCGTCGTTATTTGCAAGCAGAGAAGTTAGAGTTTGGAGGACATTTAACACCAACTTCTCTCCATTTGCTTCATCGAAATTACCATTTAACAGAGACACGATGTGTAAGAAACACTCCCCGTCACGAAATAGGGCTTGGTAATACTGAAGGGAGAAACAATAGAAGACAAAATAAAGATGATGTCCAACAAACGTTACAAGCACTAAGTAAAAAACTTAGGGTCATACCCTCGAGTCAGTTTGAATCAAGTCCCTCATACCGGCCAATAGATCAACAGATAAGTCAACAAAATCATTTTCTCTTTCCTTCACTTGAGTGAATGTTTCTAGATATTTGGAACACACTTGTAATTTTGCTGTTTTGTCTTCGTCGCACAAAGGCGTGATCTGAAAATTTGGAAAAGAAAATCTTTCTTTATGCTTCTTAAGAGGCTAAAAGATCAATAGAAGTATAGTAAAGAGTTACAAGTAGTAGTTTGAAAAGAAATACTACCTTCATGAGATCAATAATGTGCTTCATCACATTGTTCCTAACGGCCTTCTCCCAAAAGAGCTCAAAAAGGCAATCAACACAAACAGAGCTCCGCAAAACATATACTTTTGCATCATCTGTTGAGGAGAAAAACTCTGAGAAAATCCCAATGCATGTTTCCACGCATTCAAACGAACAATCCTCTGAATGAGACTTGTTATGAGGTGAATCAACTAGAACTCCACTGTCGTCACTACTTTCTAGTAAAGGGTCAACACACAGAGACTTCCTACTTTCCCTGGCTTGGGTGCAAGCCAACCTGAGCACACGACAGGGTCCATTCAAGGCCTTGAAAGAGAGTTTATTCTCATTTGAAAGCTGCAACGAGCGTAACAGACGCTGTGAAAGACCATTTGCAATACTGGGCGTAGATACAGACTGCTCAAGAGCATCTAAGAGAACAGATACACTCGGCTGCAATCACAACACAACAAAAATATTACTTCATCAAAGAGAATAATCAACACTCCAGCGTTGGGGGAGGATATACAACTTTCAAACAATACTCCAACTAAACCCACATTCTTATCGATTCTCAAGCAATCAACAACGACAAGCATCGGAGAAATTGAAATGCGTACCGAATGAGACGCAGTTGCAGGCGATTCCATTAGGGCGGGCGCAAAATCGGTTTCGTGTCAATGATTTGATTTGAGATCTATATAGCCTACGTACGGTTCGATCCAACGAGAAATTATCCGAAGCTCTCACATAACCCTTCTTCTTGGATCGGTGCCAAGGAGAGAAGAATAAACCCTTCTTCAAGTCTAATGAAGCATTTACCCCCACATTCTGGAAAGAAAAAGAGTGTGTAGAATTTACAAAAGCAGGTCCTTCCTTTTACTAAATGTTTATGTAATTTTCTCCATCTATTATATGTATCTCAATTTAACCCCATTTTCTTGAGGAAGGTTTTCTACCCAAACCGTCCAAATTTCATTGGTTTAAGTAAGAGACTGAAGTAATCTTTTTTTATAAGCTACTAGAAGCTCACACAATAAAAAAATGTAATTCAAGAAATGCAAAGCTTCTACAGAAAGGTGGAGAGGATATTTAAGCAAACACGGCTAAGAAGTTTTTGTAATACAAAGAGACGAAAAGATTTCTGAGGTATATCAGTACGAGCTATAAGATCTTTTATTTTTATCGTCTCGACACAGACCGCTTAACAAAGGAAGAAATTTAAAAACTCAATTTGCGATGCCAAGTAATAAGTCCACATGACATGATGTGGATTTGTAAGGCTGCTTGGTCAATCATAGAAAAAATTTTGCGAATGTGATTTAGTTCTAAAAGGCTTTTTCCAAATATATGAAATTCAACAATATTGTTTATAATTCTGAAGATAGACAACGAATAAGAGAAGAAATATCATTGTATTATATTTATGTGCAATGTGAGTTACAAAGTTATCTCGGAAATCTTGGCAATTCTCCAAATTTCCTAAAGATGTTGTTGCGAAGGTTCATTTGACAAATTTTGTATAAGGAGCTTGCGAAGGATTTCCACAAAGAAATGTTTCCTCACAATGCGTCATGAAGATCGATATGTCTAAAGCATTCGACGGTCCAATTAATTTTCATGTTAAACACATTATCAACTCTGAATTTTAGGTTGAGGTTATATATTGGATCAATCTTTTCATATCAATGACTTCATTTTCGGTAGTAGTAAAGGGTAAATTAACTTCAGAGTCAGAGGAATGTTTGCTTTCACCATATTTATTTGTAATATGTTGAATTTGTTCTCTAGACTGATCAATAAGCAGCGCCAGCAGAAAGAAGAATAAGATTCCACCCTTAGTGTAAGCAAATTCAACTGACCCATTTGTGATTTGCCAATAATCTAATAATATTTGCTGATGGGAAGAAGATATCTAAAGCAAGCTACATTCCTTTGACATAAATAATTTGATCTAACATGGGTTTTTTGACAAATCAATTCCTCTCATATGCAGGAGACTTCAACTTCTAAACTCATTAATCACCAGCATATTGGATTAATGAATTTCAGCTTATAGACTTCTCAATAGTTGTGTGGATGAGATAAACAAACTCTGGTCTATTTTCTTATGGTTGGATTTGGAGCTAAACCCAAGGAATGACAAAATAGTATGTATAGATCTATGTGTTCCAAAATTTGGCAGAGGCCTTGAGATAAAATTGGTAAACAAACCAAACAAAGTATATTTGGAGACTCATCTCCTCTCAATCAGTTTTATGGATTAAATGGATTATAGAATTCAAGTAGAGGATCAAGGATGTGGACAAAACTCATGTAATTCAGAGAAACTACATAATATTTCTATCGACTTCATATTCACAATGTTGTTTGGACCTATTAGTTAGACTAACACCACATAATTCAGCCTATTTTTAAGCCAAAGTAATATTCCATACATCAACTCATAATTTTCTTAATGTACAAAAAGAGATATTGTAACTAACAACGATATTTTACGTAAAGATTTTATTATTATTTTCTTAATACAGAAAATAACTTAAGGAAATAGTCATAACAAACGGATCAATATTAATGTACATATTTTTGGACCCTACATATAGATTATCGAACATATGATGCATACCTTTGTATTACAAACTTAACAATATTCATTGCACTTTTTAAGTGATATGTTATTCATGTATTTCTTGACTCTTTTTATGAAATGTTATCACAAATTTAATATCTGAAATTGAAAACTATATCAATAATTAAAATAATTGGTTTTATAATAATGTAAATTGATAGTTGTAACTATGATATAAATATATGCGAGGAAAATTCATTTTTAATTTAAAATTGATAGCTTGTGGTTAATGACAATGTTTTGAAAACCGAACGGGACACTGATTCAACATTGCACCTGGATCAATGGTCGGACCGGTTTAACCGCTTAATTTTAAATTAAGTAACTATATATATGTAAGTATAACTATAGATTAATTTTGATATCAATGTTATATTTTAAAACTGAAATGGAAAATTAAAATGAAAAAATCAAAAATTAAAACTAATTTATTTATATATGTAGCAGAAAACAATATTAAATTTTGATGAAATCTTATTAAAATTGCAATTTTTTTAACTTGAATTTGCAAAAACTGGGTTGTAATATTGAACTAGGTCCGATTTAACTCGAATCGATTTTTAGCACAACTCAGAACCAGTTAGAAGAGCGAGTCAGGATCCGACTGGTTCGATCATACGGTCCGATCAGATTTTCAAAACATTAGTTAATACAGTTCAATAATTAAAATATATATTTTTAATAATGAATATTTTTACTACTAAAAACATACATATCATCTTTAAATCTATTTCAAAAAATCTCACACTATAAAAAATAATGAATAATAAAAACATTAAAATCAATAGTTATAATGTGAAACAAAAAAAATTATACTAGATTTAAAATTTATTAAAGATTAAAAACCTCAAACCCGCGCTTCTTAAGCGCGGGTCAAAATATAATTCTTTCTTATATTTTGATCACTAGTCATATATGGGAAGACTGCATGAGATAACAAGTCCTAGAGGATTATATTGATATGTGTATGTCTGTTCACAGAACGGTTGGCATGGTGTGAGACGCCTACATCAGCAAAACACATGTCAACAACCCTAAATGAAACAGAGATTGAGAAGTTGAAATGTATGGAACAAGTCGAGGATGTGGTCCTATGAAACAATGCATCAAACAAATTTTCAAGGAAGTTGGATTCAAAACGGACTTGGGAACTTCTGAGAGATGAAAAGCTGAGAACTAAATGGTACAAATGGGTATGGTTTAAACACGCAAATCAGGTATACTTGTTCGAAGTAAGTCTTTGCACTTGGTTTATATACATTATTTCTAGATTAACACAAAGTGTCCAATAGATTGAAAAAAGTTTCCTCTTGGATTTACATGCGGAAATGGATGGACTGTTATCATGTCTAAGAGAGCTACAGATCCTCGTGGTTCGTTTTAAGATTAACTGTGGTAATTTGGACCATTTGGTAGACATGATCGGCAACCCGGTTGACTGACCGGTATTTACTTTAGAGCTAGCTTATATTTGTTTTTAGCATATCAGCTTTGAAAGTTTCAGTATTATCGTGGGGGCGGTTTTGTGGGAGGTCGGTGCTGTCTGGTTCGTCGCTGCAGCTTCCTCCGGTGAGTCAGCAGTACCAAAGTGGTGGAAAGGAGTGGGATTGGATCGGCGTCAACCCAATCTCTCGCTTGCTTCATTCGCCGGAACGGGGTTTCAGTTTTTGGTCGAGCTAGGGTCTGACCTGAGCGCGTGACGGTGCGTAGAGTTCAGATAAGGTATGTTCTCCTTGGATCTGTTGTGGCGTTGCTTTGGTGTAGCCTGCTGTGGTCTGTCGCTCCGGCGTGGGATTAGTATCTCGTTTCTTGGTTATTATGGTGGTTGTGGTGGCTCTGGTAGCCAAGTTGTTCATGTTCTTTGTGGATTCTGCGGCTGGTTCTCAGCAGTGGAGGCGTGAAAGGAGTTCTATTTCTCAGAGTTGTCAACCGAGTGAGGTAGGTTCTTGTGGCAGCATGTCGTGAACCGTGAGACTGCATCCGCGTCTCATTGACGGTTCTGTCTACCTAGGATAGTTTCTGAGCTTTGGCAGCGGGCTCGTCTGTCTCTCCCCCCAATAAATGCTTAGTTTGGTTATACGGGTGTGTGTGGCTGCTGCTGTTGCTGTTTGTTCGTATGGGCAGGTGCTTTGAAGCTCTCGGCGAGCTGTTTGCAAGTGGGCCATTATTTTTAAGAGCGGATTATCGGGGAGGCCAGAATTACCGGGTTCCGACTCTCAGTTGAACTTGGTTTATCTTTTTGCGGCAAGTGGATGGTGCGAACTTGGTTGAGCCTTGGGACTGCGGTGGTAGTTGTTGTGTTTGCCTTACCTGTTGTAACCAGATCGAATTTATGTTTAGATTTTTCTTTTCTTTTTTGTTTCTTGTTAATTTTGTGCTTCTGTCAAAAACAAAAAGTTGGTAATAATATCTTAACATTTTTACCAAAAAAAAAAAAGTTATCTATATATATAAAGTCTATCTATCTATATATATATATATATATATATATATCTATAATAATAAAACAGGATTTTCTCTTTATATATATATATATATATAAAGGAGAGTTTTCTCTCACATCCTGCTGCCACATGAGCATGGAATAAAGGGCAAATGAGGACACGTGGCATACTTTTTTTTATTCGTTTAACGTGTTTTATGATTGTTGTCTCGGTAAATTTGTTTAATGGGCCAGATTTTGTTTCTCAAAAATTTACTGGGTTTTTACTGTTTTACAAACAGGTCCATGGGCTTTCATGATCACATCAATACTATTAAAACAGGAATATGCCCCATTGATATTAGTTAAGTCCAATTTTAAAAAAATAATTTTTATATAACTGCATCAAATATAACTGCATCAGTTGATATATTCATAATTATGTAGATAATTGAGTAACTAGATCTAAAATTAACTAAAAGGGACGTAGGAAGCAGTTACGTAGAAGAGTTGATCAATTATATTAGAAATAATCAAGACCCACTTTACTGAATTATCTGACCCACTAAATAATATATATCTTCTTTTATCAAATAGTTAATCTGGTCATAGATTATAAATCAATACTATTAAAACAGGAACATGCCCCATTGATATTAGTTGAGTCCAATTTAAAAAAAACTGATTTTTATATAACTGCATCTAATTATATTAAAACACTAACTATGTTGTAATTTATAACTTCTTCTACCTCTAGCAGAAGCAGTTATCAGGTTCTCTTTAAAAGCGCTTTTTATGATCATCGATTAATTACTCAGTAACAAACAAATACAGAACTCAGACACAAATTCAGAGTACACAAATTATATTATCTATCCATTTGTGGTTTCTGAATTCACTTTCTAGCTGATTTCCTTCGCTCCACTTACTGGTCGAAGACTACAAAAATTAAGACAAAGGGCCATGTTCGAAAATGTTCGAGATATAGAGCTATGCTTGGGCGTGGTGATTTCGTCATAAGCGGCGAGCAAATCGAAGGTCGCGATTTTTTTCTTTTTTGAGTTTTGAATGTTTAAAACTGATTTTTTACGACAGATCTATGTATTTGAGACTACTGATACGTAATCACACAACAATTTGATAATTTACAAGGAAATAGTTGATGGCCGCATGAAAATAGATTTACAGTGTCAAAACCCTAAAAAAAAATCTGGAAAAGATGATGAAAATTACAATTATGCCACTTATTAAAAAAAAAAAATAAAAATGCACAACAAGCTTTTGTCGTATAGAATTAGGAAACTGCCGACAAAAAAAAATTAGGAAACTAATTCCAAGCAACTGAACCAACAATTGCCACCAGGCCACTGAAATTTAATATTATTGATCCCAAATTTATTAATTACAAAACTCGGTTTAACCAATTCCAAGCATAATCAAATAAGTTTGATTCTTAATACTTACCATAAATGAAATTTCTTGATCAATTCCTGATTTTAGTCGTTTGTAATAGGAAACCAAAATCATTCTTTTCCTTACACACAGTTATTTTATTTTCATTACACACTTGCTATATTTTCTTTAGCATTTATAAAAATAATTTTACATAAATATTTTTGGTCATTTATATTATTAAGTGGACATTATACCCGCGGGTAAAGATCTAGAACAAACAAATATGATTTTAAAAAAACGGATATACGGACATATAATTACAAAGATTGAGTGTATGCCAAATCAATCTTTACATTACTATTATTTTATAAAATAGATTTTGATTAAGATTTACATATATATGACTACAAAGAAAAACGTAAATATGATTACATAGAAAAACACAAATATGAAAATTAAATTTCTGAAAAAAATTAAAACAAAAAATATAGTTAAAACAAAAAATATACCCGTCCTCACTATTAAAACAGGAACATGCCCCATTGATATTAGTTGAGTCCAATTTAAAAAAAAATGATTTTTATATAACTGCATCAAATATAACTGCATCAGTTGATATATTCATAATTATGTAGATAATTGAGTAACTGAATCTAAAATTAACTAAAATGGACGTAGGAAGCAGTTACGTAGAAGAGTTGATCAATTATATTAGAAATAATCAGGACCCACTTTACTGAATTATCTGACCCACTAAATAATACTCCCTCTGTTCCTTAATATTACATATTCTAGGAAAAAAATTTGTTTTAAAAAGATCTATTTTTTATATTTTCAAGATATGTTTTATTAACTAATTGCAAATTTCAAAAAACTTAATTGCACTTACTGAATTGTTATCGGTTTAAAATTATGAAACAAAGATAAACACAAAAAAATATGCAAATTTAATGTGTTTTATTAAAATGTGTTAAAAATCTAGAATATGTAATATTAAAAAACAGAGGGAGTATATATCTTCTTTTATCAAATAGTTAATCTGGTCATGGATTATAAATGGTGTATTCTGGAAGTTTTTCTTTAATTTTATTTTACTTTTTAATTTCCAGTTCATAAAATGTTCCAAAATTTGAATTATCGTAAATGTTTTGTAAAGTCTGTACATATTGTTTGTTATATGTACCGCTAAGGAAAAAAAGGTACCGATAAGGAATATTTAAATAAGTTAAAAATATATCATATATTGCTAATAGGTAAGATTAAATATAAAATTCTAATTTAATATGGATTAGATCAATTGTATATCCTAATTATAAGAGATATCATATTTATTAGATAGAATAGATATGAAGTATATGTTTTTAATATTTAGTCACAATATGTCTAATAGGTGCAAAACAAAATATAAACAAAATATGTCTAATGGATTAAAGTATATGTTTTTAGCTATTTATTCTTTAATCCTTCGAATAATGTAGTATTTTGTCAAAATCAATAGCATGCTTCAATCTGAAACTAAATATATATGAGCATATTCTAAATACAAAATTGAAGTATTTAACAAAATCATTTAAGATATAGAAAATTTAGTCCAACCAAAATCTAAAAAGTATATTTTTGGAAGTAAATTTAAGATTATTAAAACTATTTAATTAAATTGATATTATTATAGAAGTATTATTTATAAAAATATATTCAACGAGTTTTAGTTAAAGGGTTTTAAATAGGTTATTCGATTAGAAAATATATATTAAATGTGATTATAATTAAGGTTAGTGAAAATCATATTTACACATTTACATATATATATAAATATTATTTATAAAAATATATTCTATGATATTTATTTAACGAAATTTAAATAGGTTATTCGATTAAAAATATTTATTAAATGTGATTTTACTTAAAGTTACTGAAGATCATATTAACCCATTTATATATATATATATATATATATATATATATATATATATAACAGAATATATTAAAATTATTTTTTAAAACATTTTTCAAAAAACATTGTTCGGTTTTTGGTGCGGATTGAATTTGATATTAGTTTTCAGATATAACACTCTAAGAACCGTTCCAGTATATCAATCATAATCGTGTTTGAATAGAATACTAGATTTTGACCCGTGCAACTGTACGGGTGTTTGTTTTCACTTTTCTATACATAAATTATTATTTTAGAAAATAAATGGTATATATTTTTAATGTTAATCATATACTTAAATATTTATATAACTATTTCAAATACAACAATTTTATAATTTACATGTTATAATTAATTAATTTTTTAAACCTATGTATTTTACCACTTCTTATTATATATTTATCTTATTATATTTGCATTTAGTTATTAAGCAAATTAATATATTCATGAGAAAATATATTTAAAAAATATTTTGTATTTAATTTATGCTAAATTCTGACCCGTATTTCAAAACTGGATTTCTTTTTATCAATATTTTTATGCTTATTCATTTTAGATAATTTATTATTGTATATATAAAAGTGTAAGATTTGTTAATTTTTAGACATGTATTATATAGTTTGTTAATTTTAAGCCGTTCTATCATCATATTATATTTTAAATAAATAGTTTATACTTATGAAAATAAAATTTATAAATTTATCAATTGAATATAATTTTATCATATTTATTTTAGTATAATAATTATATTTTAACATGATCAAGACTATAAAAATAGATAAAATAGGATATAATTTATTTATTTTCATTTCTAAACAATAACTTAAAATACATTAAGTTATTGTTTAAATATTTTTACACAGATTTATTAGAATTTTTAAAATATAATATATATTATATTTAAAATAAAAATATATTATGATTAAAGTAGTTACAAAGATGTTATATTATTAAATTTAAAGAAATACATGTTAATTTTTATACAAATATTATATAGTTTGATAATGTTAACCCATCTTACCAACATATTAAATTTTATTTTTGAACATAAATATTTTATAATTACGAAAGTAAAATATATAAATATATAAATTTAATACAATTTTATTATATTTAGCTCAATATAATAATTTTATTTTAATATGATTGATTATGATTATATAATAAATAAAATATTATAGATTTTTTATTTTTCATTTTATATAACTGAATATATTAATGTATAATAATATTTTAAACTAATTTCGAAATTAGTGAAAATATTTAAATATAATTTTGAAAATGAAGATCTTGTAAAAATCTTTTTAAACAGATTCGTTAGATTTTAAAATAAATATATTTATATTTAAAATGAAAAGATATCAAAAGATATTATGATTAAAATATTTTAAGAAATCTATTTATTATTAGTCTGAATTAAAATGCAGTATGAATTTCTATGAATAGGTCCATTAGGTCCATTTTTTAAAAAATCACACATGAATCAAGGTTGTGACTTCTGTTTTAATATATAAGATATTAAACACAAATATAAATTAAAAAAATAACACAAATATAAAAATTAAATTACTCAAAAAAATTAAAACAAAAAATATATCCGCCCTTCGAAAGGGCGGGTCAGAATCTAGTTGTCTCTTAAGACGCCTCTTCGACGTTTCAGATTTTTTTTTGGTTTCAGATTTACCACTAATCTTTCCATCTATTGATGATTCTCTTAAGTCTTCGCGAATCTCATAAAAACTTACCTTTCCCACAATCCTCTTTGGAAACATCTTCAGCTTCCATGATTGGAAGGGCTTGCCTTTGATGATTTCTGTTTTAAAGCCATGGTTGGAAGATCTACAGGTATTGCTTATTTCTTTCTCTTTGGGTTCTGTTTGATTTCAGACATAAATAACTTACTCCTGGATTTCCTTGAGATTGATGCGATTTTAGGTTTACCGGACAAGCCATGTGAAGAAGAGGATGGAATCAGATTTCTGAGTTCATGAAAATCTGACCGAAGATGCATTAGATTGAATCAATGATATTGTTTCCACCATTTGTGAAAGTCGCGACTCTTGCGTAAGAATACTTGTCTTCTCAAAAAATTATCCAAATTATGTTGTAGATCTCCAATAGTTCGACTTGGATCCAATGGTACTGTGCAGCATGTGAAACCAATTGAAGTCCTATCTCTGGTATTTTTCCATATATATATATATATATATATATATATATATATATATGCAGCTATGCTTCAGCATTTGATGATACTCATTGGTCTTATATGATTGGAGAGTTTGATGATAACACATGAGAAGTACTCTTTCTTGATTTTTTTTCCTGGCTTTGTAGCAGGTCTGACATCTTTTGCACGCATCATCGAAAGAGCCATGACGATTGTGGAAGAAAGTGGAGGCCGGTACCATGTTCTTCTCATAATCGCTGATGGACAGATAACAAAAGACGTGTTAGAACTGGAACTTGAGTTCAGTTATAAATATTCGCAGACATTTATATAGCTAATTTCTGAGCTTTTTGTTTAATAGGTGACAAGAAGTGTTGATACAGAGCATATGGCAAGCAGTCCACAAAAGCAGTAAACCATTGAAATAAATTGGAAAGTAAACTATATTCTAACAATCATGGATCCAAACAGATCAGCTAAAGACTTGCTTGTATATCTTCGGGCAATTGTCAATAATAGCACCTTTTGAAGTTTATTTCTCAAAAAGAGCACTAGAAGGAGAAAGTCACAAAAATGACATTCGTTGAAGGGTAAAATGTCCCTAATATCCTTGGTTTAAATTAAATAAACAAATAAAAATAAATAAAAATAAAAATAAAAAAAAATAAAAATAAAAATAAATAAAAATAAAAATTTATAGTTTCAGATTATATGTTTTCAGATTCGAAATTTTTATAATTCTTTTTAAAAAAAAAATTTTGAATTTTTTTTTTATTTTTTTTTCAAATTTTCTTTTTATAGTTTAAAAATAATTTTTGAAACTGTTTTATAAATTTTTATTTTTTATTTTAGTATTTATTTTTTATAAAATTTTAAACCCTAATTCCAAAACCCTAATTCCAAAACCCCACTCCCTTAACTCTAAACCTTAAGGTTTGGATTAATTAACCCAAAGGGTATAAGTGTATATTTACCTCTTTAATGAAACCTATTTTTGTGACTTTGAGCCTTGAGTGCTACTTTGGGAACAAAAACTTGGTTTGGTGCTATCCTAGTCTTTTTCTCTATATCTTCTCTCTCTATATATATATATGAATTGTCAAGGACTATCCTCGACGTTAAAATTATTCTTAATTTATTTCCTCTTAAATGACAGGAGAAGTACCAGGACTACTTGAAGCTCAAATCAAGAGTTGAAATCCTACAACATTCAGAACGGTACTGATTCATTACACATCTTAAAGTAAATGCTTACTCCAAATCTCAAGCTACTTAATTCTTCTGTCTTTAGGCATTTGCTAGGTGACCCGGTATGGGAGTGGATGAGCTTGAGCAGCTAGAACTTTAAGTAGATACATCACTAAGGCAAAAATGATCCACAAAGGTATACACAATCTCAAGAAATCACAAGCTTATATTTGATTTGGTCCAAAGAGAATTTAAAACAGTACCAAATCTTGGATTTGTTTTCTCATTGGCATGCTTGGTCGATGCTTGATCAACTATCTGACCTCAAAATAAAGATACATAAAAAACCTTACATTGTTCAATAATCTCAATACAACACTCTCATATTGATTTATTCACAGGAGAAAATGATATTGGAAGCCAACATAGATCTTAAGAGAAAGATAGTGCATCAAAATCTTATAGCCCAAGAAATTGAATTCATTTGAGATTTTTTAAAACATTGCTGTCTTTCTCTCTCTATAAATCTCAGTTGGAGGAAAGTGATGCAGCCCTTAATCAATCACTATGGGGAGCTTCTTCTTCCGCAGAACATCATCAACAACAGCAACAACAAGGGATGAGCTCTTATCAAGCAAACATTCCGAGTTAAGAAGCAGGTTTCTTCAGGCCTTTACATGGGACGTTTGTTTGTTTTTATGGAAAGATCATTACAATCATTTGTATGACAAATGCAAGCAACTCTGCAACATCACATAATATTATTAACGGGTTCTTCCGTGGATGGATGGTCTGAAAAAATTCATAGCAATCTATACGTATGTGTTCTATAGATAACATATCATGGTTGTGCCATTTGGTTTTTCCAAGAGAACAATAGTTCATGACTACAAAACACTGATATATAACTAAGGCTGTAATATCATGGTTGTGCCATTTGGTTTTTCCAAGAGAACAGTAGTTCACGATTACAAAACGCTGATATATAACTAAGGCTGTAATATCACACTCCAGATTCTTTCTTTTAGCTCCTAAAATATATAAATTTTCTGAACTTTTTAAAATAAAAATTTTTGTGGGAGAATTCCTTTAATTATTATAAAATATGATAGAAACTCAGTTGGATTATGATTAAATTCTTTGGATTATAATTAAATGGTGAAGCAAGTATTGCCTGCATTTGTATTTCTATCAAGTTTTTTTTTAAATGTGTTTGTACATATAGTCACATGTAATGAATTAAATTCCAAACTATTGGCTTTTAAAACTTCCCATTACATCATACCATTGAAATCAATTGGAAAGTATATACATTTTTCCTTAACATCAATTTTTATTTTAAGTTTAAATTTTAATTAAATTAATTTTGTTAAGACTATCAGTTTTTTTTATTTTACTTTTATTAAAATCGATCACAACCACTTATATTATTCCACTTTGATCTAAACAACTTAAAAAAAAATACACTTTGGCCGCTAATCATTATTGGATCGAAAAAAAAATCACTTTTCCAACATATTTTCATCTTTATATTTCTGAACATATATTCTTTGCTAAAATCATAAAATAAATTGTAAATTTATTTAATAAAAATATATGAACCCGGCGCTACTACCACTAGATATCCATATTCTGAGGAACATAATTAATGTTCATGCAGATTCTTTTGTAAATGAGGCTAGGAACCAAGGCGTTTCTCCCATGTAGTAGACCGAGTAGACTAAAGCTGGTTATTCGAACAACTTTTCTATCGGCTTAAACTTGATCTCACTGTATGGGTTATTGACAAAATAAAATAACATACTTAATAATATATTAAACTTTTTTGCAATTGGTTGACAAAATATTATTTTATCAACCATGTAGGTCTTCTATATCTTTATATATCCAAATGTCACTTACATGTTTGCGTACATATAAAACAACCACACCTTGTGTGAAGATTAAAAAAAATCATAAAGCGGTGTCGTTAGACATTGACGAGACTGATCGTGTTAATGTAACCCAGAAAATAATTCGAGACGTCCAAGAGTGATAGACTGGAGTTACAAGTGATATTGAATATCTATATTGCATAAGCTTTGAGATGAAAAAATGCACTGATTTGATGCTCAAAGTGATGAAACCATCTCTACACCTGCTTCTTATCGTTTGCCAAACTTGAACTGCATGCATCCCAATGTAAACTCTGAGTTAGAATAACTAAGAAGATGATATGCAAAAACCAGAAAATTAATTTTTTGATGTAAAAAAGTTTTTAATACAAATTTATTATTAGAAAGATATTCTAGTATAGTATTTAGAAGAATTTGGAAGGATTTGATTTTTAATAATTAGATTATATCGAGGAAATTGCAACGATTTCAGTTAAAAATACTCTAAAATTATGTAATTTAGATAACTTATAAAAATCCATCAAAACATTTTAAAAGCACAATAAATTTCTCGATGTGCATTATTTAAACATTTTCAATAATATTAAATTTCTCGATATGCATTATTTAAACATTTTCAATAGTATAAGCTCAATAACAAATATTTTTCTTTAAATGTTATGCTTGAGTGGCAAATAATTTGTCATTTTAGTACAAAAATACTAAAAATTCCATGTTAGGTACAGGGGCGAAGCCACAGCCAGCACACTGGGTGCATGTGCACCCCCTATTTTTTCAATTTTTGTTTATTTTGTAAGGTAAAATGATAGAAAATATTAGATAAGATAAAAAAAACTCTCTTTATTGCACCCACTAATTTATTTTATAAACTTGATGCACCTAGTAAATTTTATGTCTAGATTCATCCCTGGTTAGGTACGTCTATTTTAGTTCTTTTTTTTTGGACAACACATCTATTTTAGTTCTTTTTATTAATTATATATGTGATTTCTTAAAGAAAAATATAACATTTGAAATATGAGTAGCGATTCAAGATCTATAACAAACATACTATTCTTTTTTGGGCAAAAAGGTCCCGTACTATTCATTAATAGAAAGAACAAGTCAGAAATACTTTAAAGAAGAAAAAACCTGTCGCTAGGTTGAGTCTTATGTGGTACTCATTATAAGATGGCAACGATTTCAGCATCTCATATTTGTTGTGGAGAACAAAGAACCTTCCCGAAATATAACTTGTAACTGGTTCATAAGGTGAAACAGCGATCGAGATCCCGGCTGATACAAAACGATGAATTATAATTAAAAAAGGTAGAATATATCTAACAATAAGTTTTTAAAACAAAACAATGATTTGTTTTCCTTTTTGGAACATAACAAAACAAAACGATGAATATAATTTGTTTTTGGTAAAGATGAATATAATATTTAATCAGTGCCAGTCCGGATTCGTCTGGGCGCTTAAAGAGGATAAAACAAAATACTGCCCCTTTTTTTAACAATATATACTGTTATTATTGTTATCAACATTGTACGGATGCAACAAAAAGTACCAAATAGATTAAATTGTATATGCTATTCTATTATAAATATTATAATATATTTTGTACGTAATCAAAATAGTACAATATTATAAAAAGAAAAAAATAGTACAGTGCTAAATATTATTAAAACTTAAATCTATTAAAAACGTTATTTGGAGCTCACCTATGTGTTTTTCTTTTTATATTTGAATTCCAAAAGTTTCTAAAAAATTTACAAGAACTTAAAAAAAAAAGAATGAATTAAAAAAATTATAGGAGATGCAGCAGTCCTACTAAAGTCAATCACGATAAAACATGGAATATCCACAATTTATAATTCAAATTCATTGTTTATTGCTTGTCAACAGAAAAAAAAAACTGGAAAGAAGATAAATTGTCTTCTAATAAAGTAAAACGTCTAATAAACAAAACTACGGTCGTTGGAACATATAATGAAATCCTCTGTATCTTTAATTATTATCAGAAAAGGAAAAATATTATTATTATCAAGGGGAAAAAAAAGGACGCAGGATTCGAACTGTTGGCGGTAAGTCAAAATAATATATTGACCGGCCACTAGACTAAAGAAGATTTCTAAGAATCTGGTGCCCCTAAACGAATCATTTTCTGTGGCGCCTAAAGCCCATGATTTATGGACTTTAGCCCAGGACCGGCCCTTTAATTCGGAGACAACTCTTATTTCGTTTGAGACAGTTTGATATAGAAAATATTTCGTTATGTGCAGGATATGTCATATCTAAATAACATAACACCCTATAAGTGATATCACCTTAGCAATTAAAATAACAGATGTGATCATTAAATTGTAAATAGTATTTTCTGATTCTATATATTTAATTTATGAATTTTTCAGATATAGTACAACTTTTTAAATACAAGATAAATTTAATTAAACAATTATATATTTATATCTTGAAGGAGAGGAAACTTACTCATATTCTCGAAGAAGCAACAAAAGACTAGAACCAATATCGCAACAAAACCTCCTTTTCTTGATCTCTCTTTCATTTTTAAACCCATTTCTTCTTCTGTTGTTTTTTTCTTTCTTTCTTCTGTTTTTAAGTGTTTCTTTAATACTTTTGTGATGTTTTGAAGTGGAAGGAAGTGTGATATTAAGCTCTTCACATGAGTTATTTATATAAGATGCAGATGGATCCAATGGTTCCAAAGTTTCTTCAAGTCAAGAAGATAAATAGTTGACCGTTGCTATCATCAAAACAGTGATTAATCGTGCTCAACACGCTTGACTTGGATTAACTTATATTGTTGATCAACTGTAACTTACAATATGGGTTATGTTGACTTTGTGTCCTTTGAAGAATTCATGTATGTTTATAGTGAAATGACTTAACCCTTAGTTTAATTAAAAAGTATGTATTTTGTTTTTTTTATATGTCATATTTCTTTCACTTAAACTAGTTATATACTATTCAGTCGTTTTGTTTGCTTGTTAAAGATTACTGTTTAGTTCGTTTATCACCAATTAGATATTGATAACAACGCTTCTTTCTTACCTCTATTCTACTAACCTTTTATTAAGCTCCTTGTTAACTAGCCACATTATTAGACCAATCTTGTTCTTATATTTTGTTTAGAACATAAATTCATTTTTAAAGGCCAAAGTGTCCAAGACCATGTCTTTGTTTTCTTCCATTTAATGGCTTAGAGGTGGACACTTTACCGATATCCGAAGCCGCACTCGAACTCGATCCGAAAAACCCGAATCGAAATCCGAACCGAAGTAGCAAAATATCCGAACGGGTATTGAATTAGGAGAGATTGGATATCCGAATCCGAACATGTAATATCCAAACCCGAATGGATATCCGAAGATAACTGAACATATGTATAATTAACCATATATTTCTAATTTACTTCTCTCATTTTATTTAAAATATTTATATTGATACTACACATACTTTAAGTTCATATGATATACATAGAATTACTGAAAAAATGATTTGGTACTCACTTGAAATGCATGTCAAACTTTTTATTTCAAAAATTAACAAAAAGTTACATCCAAAATTCAAAAACAATAACCAAATTAATGTCTTTTTTAGTTTCAAAATGTTATGTCCAAATCTATTAACCATTCAATCTATCAAAAATTAAAAATTAGTTAAGTAAAAGTTATATTTTTAAATACAAGAAATTTGAGAAATGCAAAATTTAAATTTTTCTTTTTTCAAAATCTAAATATCCGAACCCGATCCGAAATAACCGAACCCGAAGTAAAAATATCCGAATCCGATCTGAAGTACATAAATACCCGAACAAGTTCTATACCTCTATACTGAAATATCCGAAAATCCGATATACCCGACCTGAACCTGAATGGATACCCGAACGCCCATCCCTAAATGGCTACCATTAAATGGCTAAAGTGTCCAAGACTATTCTTTGTTTTCTTTCTCAGGCACAATTATTTGGCCAGGCTCATGTATTTTTCCGAGACTGGGTCTTTGTTTTCTTCCACAGGAACAATAATTTTCTCAAACATTTAATTAACATTTAACACCCTTCTTATTTTCTCTCGAGAGCTGCAAGAGCTTTGCCACCGATAATAAGTTATAACTCATTTGCACATCTTTCAAATCTAAATAACATCCAAATGAAAAACTATTAAATAACACCGATCCATCCGAATATCATCTATTCGTTTGTCTCACTTGAAGTGAAGAACAAAAAGGGGTGAGAGCAATATAGAACATTCAGTAAGATATGAAATACTAAACGCAAAGTTTATAGATTTGTACATATCATGCCGGATATAAATAATTTAATCTTAACATATAACAAATACGACACTAATACACCCAATGAACAAAAATGGTCTTATTTATTAGATTAGTTTTTGCACACTCCAATAAAGGGTTCTCTCCATGATATTAGTGCCCACACACTTCCCAATTGATGTTTTATCAACTTCTTAATCTATGACTCCACAGATCGATTAAATTAGCCACAACATCCACACAATTTCAATTTGGCATATAAAAGCACATTTCTGTATCCGGATGACATCTATACTTGTCTTATTATTCAATTATATTTATTACATTAAATGAAAACAATGTTGAACCCTTTAACTTTTTGTTACTAGTTTAAGCAAACAAATCTAATATCTTAAACAAGAAACTCCAAATAGACTAAACTCATAGAGTGTACATACTATAGTTAAATTATGTATATTCGAAGTCATAGTTAGCGTACAAAAAATTACGAGAAGGACTCTTGTAACACCCTAGATCCTGTCAAGGGTCAGGCAGACGTCCTATGGACAAGCGTAGTCAAGGTTCGATTGAACCGTCGACCCAGATACTCCATAGGCGTAATCCTTAGGTCAAATAAGAAGCTTGGGTAGTTTTCTCGACCTAAACTAAGTTGCCGTTTAGCTCAGGATTGTATATGGCAGTGTAGAAAGCTGAGGTTAGGTCAATATATTGTAGTCAGCTCATCATAGTTAGCTAACCAGATCGGCCTGCTCAACAAGCTAAGGCGGTTGGGTTAAGTAGTGTGCAGTACAGGCTGGGTCCGGTGTGGTCTGGTCGGTGGTAGTTGAGGGGTGCGAGATCTGGGCCAGGATGACTCGGGTTGGATTAGGATTGGGCTTAGCCGAGGTGGTTGTGGGGTAGAGGAAAGATGGGAATGGGTATGGGTGAAGGGTCGTGATGCCTTGGTTGAAGGTTCGTGATGCTTGGGTCGAATGGTTGCAACATTTGGGTTAAGGGACACAATGGTTGGGACTAGTGGACACAGCCCTTGCCATTGGTGTCCCATCGACCAGATTCCCTTGTCTATATAATCTACATCGCCACTTCCTCCTTTTTTGGCATAAGTTCTATTTGACTATAAAAATTGTGAGAGAAAGAGTGAGAGGAGAAAGAGAAAGAGAGATTGATAGAGAGATCAGTGAGAGAGAGAGAGAGAGAGAGAGAGAGAGAGAGAGAGAGAGAGAGAGAGAGAGAGAGAGAGAGAGAGAGAGAGAGAGAGAGAGAGAGAGAGAGAGAGCGAGAGAGAGAGAGAGAGAGAGAGAGAGAGAGAGAGGAGAGAGGTCTAATCAGAAAAGGGTTAAGGCCGAGTGGTGGGTTCAGTTAGGCGAGTGCTCAGTTGGTTTGAGGCTGTCCGGCGAGATGGTTTGTCGGATTTGGAAAAGGAACGAAAGGGTATTTTTTGTGTTTGTGAGTTCTCTTATTCTTCTTATTCTCTTTGATTGGCTAATGTGACTACGATGGTTAGGAACGAAGGTCTATGGCTGGCCGGTTCATGGTCATGGCCTTTGGGTTAGATTAGGATTGTTTGGTTAGATGATTGAGAGTTGAGGCCGAGTGTATTATCTTTGTCTGGTGCATTCATGTAGGCTACTCAAACCAGCTATATTAGCCTATAGACCCTAAGTATGGTCCTATCCTTATGGATCGATGGGTCGCATATGGTGTTAGGTTATGATTAAGGCAACCGGCAGATGGGATGATTTCGCTAAGGTAGTAATATGAAGTGTTGTTGAGTCTAAAACATATCATGTATATTATTGGGAGTGGGTTTAAATGAAAACCACACATCTCATTTTTATTTATCATTTGTTATCAAATATTTGTTTTTGAAATAATTTCGTTTAGTGAGTTGTAAGATGATTGTTTTTTTAAATAATTTTGTTTTGAGTGAGTTGTAAGATGATTGTAGATGAATTAGAGAGTTTACATAATTTTAGTTTAAATCGTTATAGAATCTCATTTAAAACCATGCAATTTTAGTTTTATTATTTTTAACTAAGAAAACACACTAAAATAATTTAAAATTACTATTTTTTTAAAGGTTCACAACTTAAAATACTTCAATAATAATGAATTTAAAAATAATTTCTTAAATACAAGTTCAATAACACTATTTTTTTTTCAAAAAAGTAAAAAGCTTTATAAAAGTTTAAATTTAAATAATACATTAGTCATTCAATACAAATCAATTCAAATTCGCAACTGAATACACCCTCTAAATTTTTGTGAAAATAAAAAAAAATACTAATGTTGCATCGACCGATTAGATTAAGTTTTATATTAAAAGATATAAAGGTTTTAATATATGCATTTTGTTATTGTATATTCTGTGAAGGTTAGCAAGTCTGTTATCAAAATTTTAAATTTACCTAGTTTTTTACTTTTATAGTTTTATGGTTGTTTCCAAATAATTACTCTTGTATAGAAAAGACATCAACAAGTTACCACGAAACTTTGTTCGGTGGGAATGTAAACAGTAGATTCTGATATGTTTAGTCGCTGAGCAATACTGTAACCGTTCCTCAGAACAAAGAACCCAAACCGTACGCGTGTAACCCACGCGCCACCACTATCCTCTCTTTGTCTCGAGCATCCGCTTCTCTCCTGTCATCCAACCGCTCTCCTTCCCCAATATTGCTTGCTCTTTCGCCGCCGTACAAACACGAACAAAAATGATTGATAGGAAGAGGAAAGAGTTCATCAGTGAAGAAGACATGGCCACTCTTTTGCAAAGGTCTCTCTCTCTTCTAACTTTCGTTATTCGCTTTCCTTCTCCCCGCTTCCATTGATTCCAGGAAGGAACACTCTTTTATTTACAGATACGACACCATGACGATACTGCAACTGCTTCAAGAAATGGCCTATTACGCTGAACCCAAGATGGACTGGAACGAGATGGTGAAGAAGACTAGTACTGGAATCACCAGTGCTAGAGATTATCAGTTGCTATGGCGGCATCTTGCTTATCGAGACTCTCTACTCCCCAATGCTCAATCTTTGGTCTGTTATTATTAGTAGTATCATTTGTCTTGTTGTGCTTTTGTGGGCTTTACATTCTACCATGATTTATATATGCATCTTGTTACAAACTCAATTTAGCATTGCTAATGATTCTATTCATAACGGGATCCCTATTAATAGCGTATCCTTGCAGATAGCTGCTGTTCGTTAATTGCAAACTCTTGCTTGTGTAGGATGATGATAGTGACATGGAGTGTGAGTTGGAAACTTCCCCTGCAGTCAATGTTGATGCAGTATCCGAAGCTGTTGCGCATGTCAAAGTAAGATGGATAACTATTCTGAGACCCTTGTTCTTTTTTCTTGAACCCCCCCTCTTGTTCAGTTTCTAGAAAAGAGAGCTGCTTCTCTATGCCTTTGCTCATAACTGCTGTTTCTCTGTGGTATTTTATCTCATGAGAGATATATGAGTTCCTGATGTTTATCTATTTTCCTTGAATTTATTATTCTGTATTATACTATATTCGTATATATGATTCCGTTGATAGCTTTCTCGATATTCAGAAATGATTTGGTGATTTTATATTCCTACTTATGAGAGAACTAGCAGATCATGAATGCATTTTCCTTTGGTTGGATCTTTCAGTTTTGTTTTTTGATAAGCTCATGAAGGTCAGTAGAAACGTTCAGTATTATGTTCACCAAAATTGGATTGGATTCTTCCTGTGGCAAGGAGCTTACTTTTGTATCCTCATTCTCTAGTTTTCTCATTCTCCGGCAGTATTGTTCTTGAATTTTTATCATGCTAAGTTCCAAAGTAATTGGTGGAGCATTTATTATTAGAGTCTCAGCTAGTGGCTTCCATACTACCATGCAATTTTCCTAATAATTTAAGTGGTGACTACTGTTCTTGGGTATATCAATTTGCCTATTCTGGGTTCCTAATGATTCAAATGCTAAGTTTCCTGATTTTGTCTCCGTTTTAGGTGATTGCTTCTTCCTTTGTGCCAAGTGATTTAGACATTCCTGAAGACTCAACTTTTGAGGCTCCCTTGACCATAAATATACCTTATGGCCACAGGGGGCCTCAGGAACCATCAGACTCGTATTGGTCGTCAAAAGGGATGAATATCACCTTTCCTATTTCCCTTCAGAAAGCAGCTGAGGGACATAATGGAAATGGGCTAGCCAGTAGCGTGGCTGCTCGTAAGAAAAGGAAAAAATGGTCAGCTGAGGAGGATGAGGAGCTGATCGCTGCTGTGAAACGACATGGTGAAGGAAGCTGGGTGACTATTTCTAAGGAAGAATTTGAAGGAGAGAGAACAGTCTCACAACTCTCGCAGGTTTTTAATTTTACTTAGTTGATTTGTTTCATATTTTTGAATAATCTCCATATACTTTGTGCATCCTCTTGTGTCAGCATGAATGAGCGTTCTTGTGTAGTTTATGCATTCTTTCCTGTCACCATTTTTGTTTTTTTTCTCGTCAAATTATATTTGATGGTGTCAGGTATAGTAGTGTGAAGAAAGATTTACGAGGACTATTTTGGATGAGTATCTATGATGGTTTTAGTATATAGCATATTTCTTTCATCGTGTTGGTGGTAACAAACTGAATTTTCTTATTTGCAGCGGTGGGGATTTTTAAGGAAAAGGGGTGATACTTCAAACTCTTCTACCCAATCTGGCCTACACAGAACAGAAGAACAAATGGCAGCTAATCGTGCATTATCTTTGGCAGTGGGAAATCGAGTTCCCTCAAAAAAGGCTGCAGTAGGTATGGCTAACAGAAGATCCTTTCTAGCTAATTCTATTATTTATAAGTTCGTCTAGGCTCTAGTTATGTTATAATATACTTTCTTTGATTGTTCAAGTCCCAACACTTCTCTGAGTTAGATTTGTCATATGACTGTTTGTTTAGGCATACCTCCAGTGCGTACATCCGGTACCATCACGGGAGCACAAGCCAATGGTGCTAACAATGGTAATTCATTGCAAGGTCAACAACAGTCTCAGCCAGTAGTTCAAGCAACCCCCCGGGTAGCAACATCGATTCCAACTACAAAATCTCGAGTACCTGCAAAGAAAACAACAGCAAATTCCACTTCGAGGTCAGCACTAATGGTAACAGCTAATTCAGTAGCTGCTGCAGCCTGTATGTCTGGCCTGGCAACTACCGCATCAGTGCCAAAGGTTGAGCCCGTAATAAAGGCTTCCCCTGCCGCAGCATCTTTCCCTCGCCCATCAGCTATATCATCAGCACTGAATGCTGAACCCGTAAAGAATGCTTCCCCTGCTACCACGTCTTTTCCTCGTCCATCTGGTATATCATCAGCACTGAATGCTGAGCGTATAAAAGCCGCTTCTGCAGCCTCTTTCCCTCGTCCATCAGGTATATCATCAGCACCGAATGGTGTGCCTGTCAAAACCGCTTCAGCAGCCATTTTGCCACGTCCATTAGGCGTTATATCAGCATCAAAGGCTGAGCCCTTTAAAACCGCTCCGGTAGCCTTTTTGCCGCGTCCGTCAGGTACTATATCAGCACCAAATGCTGAGCCTGTAAAAGCCGCTTCCGCGGTGTCTTTGCCTCGTCCATCAAGTATTATATCAGCATCGAAGGCTGAGCCAGTAAAGAGTGTTGCTGCCGCTGGACCTTCGAATGTAAGGAATGCAGTTACTGGAAGCCCAAGACACGTGCTATCTTCTTCACCTATGGCTCCTTTCTCCAAAGGGCCTACAATCTAGAATAATCCATCTCCTGATTTTGAGTCGTCAAGATTGGCCCCTACACAGAGAGTTCCTGCGGCTAATGTAACTCCACAAAAGCCAAATGCGGGAGCGGGAGTTACTGCTACTTGCAAGCCTGTTGGTGTGCAGACACAGGGAAACATAGCAAACCCCATAGTTACACCAACACTTCGATCATATAAAGCCATCTCAACGAACTCAGTGATTACCACAGCAAAACCGGTGGCTGCAAAGGTGGAGACTCCTAGTCTTTTGCCTAAGCATACCCAAGTACCTCAGACTGAAGTTGGTAGTGGTACCGAGAAAAGTTCGTTGGCTAAACCATCTGGAAAAGAGAGTAGTACCACGGTTTCACCGCTTGTGGTGGCTGAGGCTGAATCAAAATCCAAGGGTGAAGAAAGTAAAGGGAAAAGTCTGGATGTTGCAACCGTTACAGGGACCGAGAAGAAGGGGTTGTAGTTTATATGTCGTGCATTGTTTTAGTGCTTTTATTCTTGTGTTTTCTTAGGACTGGAATACGATAATGTACAGTAGTAATACTCACTACTTACTTTTTTTTTTGATCAACACTCACTACTTACTCCAAAGAGATTTTTAAGGTCTAGTAGAAAACAGTAAAAGCAGAAAGAAGATACAGTTTGATTTAAAGCAATAGTTTTGGTACAAAGACAGTAAAGCTAGAAAACAAGGAACTAAAAGGAAAGGAAAGTAACAGACACATGACTTGATTGATTATTCAGGGAGCTTTCCAGGTTAAACCTAACTAGACTCTTGTTGCGGAGCTGGAAATGGACTAACACAGGAGAAGAGAGATGCTGAAGCTTGCTTCTGTTTTGTCTGCTTCTTTAACTTGACACCAAACAAGAATGACCGTAATGGAATCCTCGCTTTTCCACTCGAAGAGCTCTTGCTCGGAGTTGTCCTTGCTTCTGTTGCACTTGAGATCCCAATATCCTCTTCCAGTTTACTTAGAATTCTCTCTACGTCTGTCTTCAACACTCTTACACGATCAAGACCCGATTGAAGTTCGCTTGAAACCCTTTTGTTCTCTTGTTTCATGTTAAGTATCTCTCCGTGGAACTTTGCAGCTTGGTAACTGCTAATCTCTGAATCACTTACTTTACCACCACCCGAGTGAGCCGTGACTCTTCCGATTTCTTCTTGTATATTAGCTAGCGATGCAAACCTTCCTTGGAGTTCGTCTTTAAGAACTGCACTGGTTTCTAGCCACAACTGCAGCTCTGTTCGAATTTCTCTTAGGTGTCTATAGATAGGTTTTGCCTCTGATGCAGCTGCGTGCTTGCTTCTTGATGATTCTTGCTGTTGTTTGCTTTCGATTTTCAGCTTCGTTAGCTCTGACTTCAAATCCTGAACTGTTGTTTGGAACTTCTGTATCTGATGCACCGATGTGCTAAATCTTAACCAAAACTCTAGATTCTCTTCCAAGACAGCGTCGATATCTGCACGCACTTTGTCTTCCACAGCTGGAATCTTTGTTCTCGGGCTATCATCAACGTCTGCAAATTTCACCCTAACCTCATCTGAATTTGTCCTTTCAGGTATTCTCTTCACCTCTCCTACTTGATGATGTGGTGTAGTGGAAACCGAAAAATTAGAAGTTGGTGAAATGCTCACACTTTCACGCTGTCCTTGATCATGTTCCATCTGGTTATTTCCTTCTACTTGATGCGGAGAGTCTTTCTCTAGCGTGCCTAGTTTTTGGCGTAAAGACTGAATCTCTACGTCTTTGTACGCAACAGCATTCTTGAGTTCTCTTAACTGTAATGCCAGCTCGAAGAATCCTTCTCGGTTCTTCTTCTCGACTTCGCCTAACTTTCTCTTTACTCCTCTGTAGTCTCTTAGCACTGATGTGTAATCATCTAACAGAACCTTCTCTCTGTCCTCCATGCCATCTGGTAACAACTGTCTCCAGTTTGGTGTCGCTCCATCTTCGTCTTCTGTTACCAGCTCTTCCCCCTCTGTTCCAAAATAAGTGCTTGCTGTTTCTGACAAAGCAAAGGAATCTTTAGTCTCAGGTCTCTCTTCTTGAGCTCCTTCAGTGTCTTCACTATCTTCAACTACAATGGCATGTTTCTTCCTGTCTTCAACACTACTTTCCCTTTCTGTCTCCTTCGTGATTGACTTCAGATAATCTTCTGATCCTGAAACAGCTGGCAATTCCTGGAAAATTCCGGCTCCTTCGACATCTTCATCCATCTTCACATCTTGTAACTTGCCAGATAAATCATCAGCAGTCCAATTGGCTTCCTTGAATTGTTTCTGTAGACTCTTGTTCTGATCTTCTACCTTTTGGAATAGCTTTCTAACTTCACTCAGCTCCTTTTCAAGAACTGCTATCCTCTGTTTCATATCCGTGGAATCTGAAACAAGAGCCGCCTTGTCCTCCTCTAGACCACGTATATGTTCATGTAAACCATCTGTCTCTGATCTTAATGTCTTCACTAATGCAGTGTGAGACGAAGCATTGCTCTCCAACGAAACAATCTTCTGCACAAGATCATCAATCTTCTCTGCAAGCTTCACAACAGTTAGATTCTCATTTGAATCTTCTCTCTCAGATTCGTAGCTCGATTCTCGAACCACATCTACTTTTGCTTCTGTCTTAATGAACTTATCATGATCATCACTTTCCGGTTTCTCAAACTTGTTCCTCAAGGCATAAAACCTCTCCTTAGCAGTGGTGATTCTTTCCTTCTCAATCTCTGCTTCTTCAACAGATTGCTTCTGTTTCTCTTCAAGCTTAGCTAGTGTGTCCTTACAAGAGCTCAAGGCGGTGCTCGCCATCAATGTCCTAGCGTCACTATCATCAATGGCAGCACCGAGACCAAACTCATCTTGTAAGCTACAAACTCTCTTCTGCATCTCAGCAACTTCATTCTCCAAATCCCAGTACCTCTCATAAGACTCCTCATATGAGCTCCTCACAAACTCTTTCTCCGTCTGCAACGCCAAGATCCCCTTCTGAAGGTTATCAATCTCCTCCAACCCTTCTTCTTTACTCAATCCTGAACTCACAACCGCCGCTTCCCGCTTTGCTAAAGCAGAAGAAACTGTCCTTTTCAGACCAGCTGGTCCTTTTCTTGACAACATCATAGACTGACTCCTGAATTCTTTCATTGGCATCTCCGGGACTTGAGGGATGTTGCTTCCCTTGGGAATCAGATGAAGATGCGGTTGTTTCCGTGGATTCCCTTCGAAATCTTCAGTTTCATCATCCTCCAAAGGAAACTGAACATGTTCAGGAAAGGCAGTGGCGATGGTGCGGTTTGCGCTTTGAAGCTCTCTAGACAAATGATCATAGCGTTCAGCTAATGCACGGTATGATCGAAAAGCCTCCTCCACGAAACTAACAATCTCTGGTCTTTTACGGTAGTACATCTCAGCTCTTCTGGCGAAAGTGTCTCCATCTTCATCTATGATCTTAAGAGTATATTCAACTTTTTCTTCCATATCTAAATCACAAGAGGATTCTTTGTTTAGTGAGAGATTAAACAAAACAATGGGCACACACACACATGATGAAAAATAGAAGGTACCTTGAAGATTATGTTCGAGCCATTTGGATTGCTTTGTACGAATGTGGCTGGCCCACCACCATGAATACGCATTGCTCGCTGCTCTCTGCAACATGTTTTTGTCAGAGGCCGAATGTGATGCTTGACAAAGAAGAATCAAACATGGGCGTATATGCTTGCGTAAAATATAAAACATTGATCAGACAAAAAGAGAGAAATAGTCTTTGTCCGAGTATTTTGGTGGATCCTTTGATCAACCTCATTTCTAGGATGACAAATAACAAAAACGACAAGACCAATAAAATAAGAAATTTCACATTCCACATTGTTACAAAACAATCCAAAAAAATATATTACTAAAAGCTAATTCAGAAGAAACTTGTTCTTCTTGGACGATCTGAGGACTCTTTCCCCAACGGAAGCTTCACCCTCTTCTCTCCTTCTAACCATCCCTCGAGTCTTCACTCCCACAACACTCAAAACCAAACTCTCCTCGTTTCCACCGTCCATTCTTGGTGTCCGACACTCCTTGTCCGGCTTCTCAGTACAAGAACGAAGCAAATCTCTCAAACTGTCAACAGCATCATCCAAGATCTTAGCTTGAAAGCGAGGAGAAGCCGTAAAGAGAACATCTTGCAACCTATTCACAGGAATATCATCAAAGGAAACGCAGTGATCTTTCTCCTCCTCCACGAACCTTTCTTCAGTGTAGTCTTTCCAGTGGTAAGGAAACCCTAAGAGGAAACGGTTGCAATCCTCAGACGAAAACCCGTTTTGGAAAGAACGAGATCGGTTGATGAAGCCGCTGATAGAGACGGTGAGGCCATCAGATGTTTCGAGAGTGGTACTGTCATGTCTTGTTGAGATTGTTGCTGATGAGAAGAGTCGCACTTCAGGCCCGCCTTTTGATTCGAAGCCTGAAACGCCCAAACCCGTTTCGTTGGCCTTCTTAGTTAGCCACCAGTCGGACAAAGAGACGGACTTTAGGGTGGTGGTGGGTGTGATGGACTTGAGGGAGAAGGAGAAGGGCGTGCGTGGGGGGATCTCGTCCGAATTGGGTTTTGGCACAAATCTGGAGCAAGGAGCCGCCGGTGTGGAAATAGGTTCTCGCACAGCTCCCGAGCGAGTACGCGGCGAGGAACGGCGTGCTGAGAGTGACTGGAGTTTTGACTTGGTCGCCATCAGAACCAGACGTCTGGAGAATATCCCGAGAAAAACAAAAGAAATGGAAGCAAAATGCTCATAAACTTCCAATGAGCTCGAAGAGAAGTCTCTCTCTCTTGAATCAATTGCTCCAATGCCAGTAAAAAATAATTCTCCATTACTCCCCCAAAAAATTAATTAAATAAAACTTTAATTAAATTTGAAAAATAAGCAAAAAAAAAACTACGAAACCAAAAGGAACTTGCATAATTACAAGAATAAATTAGCTAAATATACTAACAAAGGTGGGATATCATTGAATGGGGGGAAAATAGTAATGTTGGGGGGAAAAAAATTGGAGGGATATAGGGTATGGAGTGTAAATAGGGGAAAAATGGTGTGTAGGGAGTACAATTTCTCTAATTACAATCCAACCAAAGATATTGACACAAACCATCCAGATCCGACCCATAAAATTTGGATATGTTTCTCCATAAGTTCCGTAAGAGTTGGTGTAACTGTAAACATTTGTGTTACTGTGTAACTTAATAAAACTTCAACTAAATCACACTTTTCGTAACCGTAAAACTTAGTAAAAGTTCAACTAATTTTGATTGTATCTTTTACATTGATATTTATTTTCGTGAAATACATTGGCAATACGCTCTTCTATTGTATCTTTTACATTGACAATATATTCTTTTATTGAAGTTAAATTAAAAAAAGATAATCTTATAGAGGAAAAGTAGAGACAATAGATTATGAAATATATTTTACAGACATTACATTAGGAAATGTATTTTACATAAACTTAACAAAAATAGATAAAAATTACATGTCATAACTCATAAACACACAACTAATCTCCAATTGGCCAGCCACGAGCAGTCAAGTGAATTTCATTGCAGAAGTCCCAAGCTGCACATTGCCAGAAACAACAATTGCATTTCTAGTGTGTTCTTGATCCATATATGGAGACTACAAACACTGGTTCTATTATTGCGGAGAACCAGCAATCATAGCAGACGTTGGGATATGTTCTTTCCAATAGAGACATAAACATCTCAGGTTTATCGTAACCCAAACGGCCAGAGAGCGCCCAACTAGTGGTCATGTGATACATCCGATCAACATATTCACGAGTAAAATCAGGATAGTTGTGAACCAATCCTCTATGATCAACGCTAAATGCTAAGTTCATCATATCATCTACATATTTGGCCAACAAACATCCTTTCTCACCAGCAAGATGAATTTGTTCCCTTCTTTCATCAAGTAAATGGAGGATGAAGTATTCATACATACCTTGCAAGTAGATGGCCGGATTACCCAGTTGGTAGCACTTAAGCATGGATGTTCTAACAGCACTGACCTGATCTAACCAGTCATTCAAGAAAATGAGATCGGCAAATTTGTAAAATTAATCTTTTCTGCCAAATGCGTTAAACCCGGGAAAAGCAAATCTTGTACAACCAAGATGTCTATTTGTTGGTAACGTCCAAACTCACTATATGCAAGAGTATCTCCAGCGACAGAAAAACCACCAATTAAACACTTTATCATCACTAATTTGTGTATTTCATAAAACTCATTTTCTTAAGTTTTGATTTAAATTGCACAACTGTTAGTCCTCCTGTTTTCGTTTACAAATAAAACAACTTTTATCTGCATGTTTTACTAAAAAAAATTATAGACGATATTATCACAAAATAGAGTTGTTATTTAACAAATAACACATAAATTATCGGTTCAAATGATTGCTAAATTTCACACTCTACCAACGTCATTTTTCTACTTTTCTGAAAAAGTTTACCTCTGCGTACAAAAGCCAAAAACCATCAGATTAAGTACTATCACACTCAGGGCAGTGCCTGAGTTTTCTAAGGTTAAAAGCAGTCAAAAAAATTTGGCCCCAAAAACAATTAAGCTGGTTTGAACTCATGACTTTGACAAATGAAACAGCTTATTCAGCCACTAGACCAACACAATTTCTTATCAAATTGGTCCCCAAAATTGTTTATAAAGATATTGGCCCCAAGCCCATGCTTGACCAGCTTGTGGTCAGGCCCAACCCTGATCACACTAAACAAAAAAAGCTCACCCACATTTAAAATTTTTAGAGCAACAAATACCAATCTTAAATTTACAATGACAATATACCCCCGCCCAGTACCGTGCAAAGAGTTTTAGGGGCCTAAAGCAAATTTTAAAAATAAACTTATTTACAACTTTAATGAAAACAATTTTGCAATATGATATATCACTTTCACCAAATACACATGTTTAACACTGCAAAATAATACGTTTATGCTATATTATGTCATATAGGTAAAAAATACATGAATTCAGAAGGTTAGTTAGTCTACTGTATGGAAAGGATTTTTAAAAAAAAAGTTTAGATCATTAAAATTAAAAATTATTTTAAATTCCGGGGCTCTAAGAAATTCATATTAATCGAGGGTCTAAGATGAAGTTTTTTTTTAATACACTGTAGGCACGTCTCTGACCCTGCTCTTAGGATGGGCACGCCACTAGTTATATAATAAGATGCTCTATGCAGTAATTATGTACAATCCAATTCAAACTAATTCCAAAAAAACACATTCGAGAAATTCTAAAAAAAAAAAAGTTTAAATAAATGAACCCGGGTTGCCAAACATGCATCTTCATTGGCTGCTCGGGTTGGAATTTGATGTTTCTTTGTCTTCTTTGAGGTGAAGCAATGGTAAGTGTGGTGTCTGTTCGTGGTTCCTCCTTCAACCCCAATAATATAGGCCTGCTACGCTTTGTCGATCAATCCTGCTTCTAACGCTGGTTGCTTCGCCTTCCTTGATTGTATGGTTATTCTCCTTTGGCGCTTAGTTATCTTGTTCTCTTTAGTTTAAGTTAGTTTCTTGGAGGTAAGTGTTTGCTTCAGTCCTTGTTTTTGGGTAGTATCTTGTTTCTACGCGGGCTTATGACTTCAGAAAGGTTGTATACTTTTGCTGACTTTGTGTTTAAAATGAACCTTTTATTAATCTAATAGATGATAAAAAAAAAAAAAATGAACCCGTAGTTGTGCCTGGGTCCAAAATTGGGCCGAGTCATATGAATTGGTAGGTGAAGAGGAAAAGCCTATAAAGAGTCAAATATGCGTTTGGTAAAAATTGTATAGTTGGCGGGACCACAAAATAAAAAATAGAAATATCCTCTCTTTTTTTTTTTTTTTCGTAAAAGGAAAAAAAAAAGAAAGAGTTGTTCATCATCGTTCATTTACCCTGAGGCTGAGGCTGAGGCTGATGATTGCCACAATAGGCGTAGATGAATTGTCTTCTAGTTTTGTACTCAGAAGAAAGTAATAATCAAAAGAAGCTCACCCTATCTTCTCCGATCTCATCGTCGTTTGCTTCCGATCGCTCTGGATTCCTCTTTTCCGAACGTCGTAGGTATGATTTAGCGAGAAACTATAAAGATTCCAAGGAGTAATCTGAGATTGGCTTTGATTAGTTCAATAAGTATGCTATTTGTGCAGGTTGCTAGCTAGCTCGGCTAATTGAGATTGCACACATACATACATAGATAGGGTCATTGTTGTGATGATGATGATGCGAACTGTCTCTCTACCACTCTCTCATCATAAGATCCATCAAGCTTCTGGATACCATAATGTGTCAATTATTACTTACTTAATCCCCTGCGTTTTGATATCTTCTTACAATTTTTCTGTTTCCTGCAGTGTCTTATTGCTTGTAAAAATCGTACACTGACACGTCTTTCATCATTTTCCACGGTATCATCTCTGCTCATACCATGCATTGTTTTTATGGTTTCGTTTCGTTTCTTGAATCGTCCACCTATTAGTGCTTTTATTTGATTTTCGGTGTTGTGAGGAACTTTACCACTTTTTTCTTATTAGTAACTTCCGTAGAAATGCTTGTGTGTCTGTTCCTATTGTATTTAACTTTGGTTGTGTCCGATCAATAAGTATATATATAGCTCTCAGTTTAAAATATGAAAATAGATTCTCATCTGAGGGTCCCTTGCCAAGTGTTATATGGATTCTTTACTTGTATAACCTTCACCTGGCCTTCTTTGTTTCCTTTCCTCTTGTCTTAGAGACAAGAAGACGTTTGGAGTCTTCAGCTTCTCGAGACCTTGCGTGGTTCAAAAGCCCCTGTATCATCTTGTACTAATGCATTCGTTTGCCGAGCAGCTCTCTTTCCAGGGAGTGGAAGCCACGGCCCCATTGTTAAATCAACTGCACTAGTACTCACAAGGTTATATTCCTTAACCTTTACTCACTTATACTGTTATGTGGCTGATGTGGGTCTACTTGCACACGCATCACATGTTCTTGCTTACAACTGAGACACCCAAAAGATCTCATATTTGAATAAGGGGAGTAGGATATACATTCCATGTTTCGTCTGTCTTTCAAATACATTTTCTATATAATGCCATCTTACCTCAAATTTCGTCATTGATAGTAGGGCATGTGATGCTTTACATGGAAATCCTCATTTAGTGAAACTACTTTCAGCAGTTGCGATTCTTGCATTTGGTACATGGGGAATTAGGCCCCTCCTGGGCTTAACCAGAGCTACCTTGTTTGAGGTGAGATGTCTTCTCTCTTATGTATTCCTTCCCTTCTTAAGAGTACTTGGTATACTTTATTCTTAGTGGACGCAATTTTGATTCCACTAGGGAAATGATGCAAATTCACCAAAGAGCAGCACACAATACATTGTTGTGTCATATCTTCAGCCTTTGCTGCTTTGGAGTGGAGCTCTCCTTTTCTGCAGGTTGACAATATTTTTGTTTCTTAACTATTATATGTTTTTACTAAAACCAATATGGAATTGTCTTTCAGAACATTGGACCCAATAGTATTGTCTTCAAGTGCCAGCCAAGCTGTTAAAACTCGCTTTCTTAGCTTTGCGCGGTCCATGTCAACAGTGTTGGCATTTGCCTGCTGTTTATCAAGGTGAGAAGTTTCTGAATACTGCTAGTCTGCTTTTATAAGAACACTGCTAAGTTGAGCTTCACTACTTAAGTACTTGCTTCAGAATAGATGTCTTCAAAAGACCTAAATGCTCTTTCTACAGTTTCAGCATTAGGTTCTTTCAATCAGTTGGAAATAGTGCAGTATATTTTGTTTCGGTCCTTGTATATCTATCATACCTTAGCTTTATTGAGTTTGAAATGTAAATTTAGTTTCTGAGCATGTTATACAATGTCTTTTCTGTAGCCTACTTCAGCAGGTGCAGAAATTTTTTATGGAGACAAATAATCCTGCCGATACCAGAAATGTATGTCTCCCCTATCTTTAAACGGACTTGAACACTTCTTTTTTTTTTTTGTATCGATGACTTTTTTTCTGTTGATGGTTATTGGCCCTCGTAAGATGCGATATGATACACTTCAGCTGTAGGGCTTAGTTTTCCTTAGTAGCTACATCTTAGGAAGAGTTAAATATGTTATTGTATCACGTCTAATCTTTCCATTAATGAAAGGGATATATACTATATATGAACTGTATGTCAGATCGCGATTCTCATGAAAAATAAGCATTTTATCCCTCCGAACTTGTATTCTTTTTTTTTTTGTGAATTTGCATTCGTTTATTTTAGGTGTTCTGAAAGAATAAACTCCTTTAACATCGATATTGAAAAACTCAGTTGGCTGATGCACAAGTTGTACTTGAGATTGGATATCTTTTAGCTAATTTCGTTTATTCGGAAGTATGTTTATCTGTTTTTTTTGTTATGCCAGATGGGTTTCAGTTTTGCTGGGAAAGCTGTTTACACTGCTGCGTGGGTCGCTGCTGCTTCATTGTTTATGGAGCTTTTGGGTTTCTCTACCCAAAAATGGCTAACAGCTGGAGGTCTGGGGACAGTACTGCTTACTCTCGCTGGTCGTGAGGCAAGATCCATTTTTGTGCAATACTTTGGCATACTAAACCTAATAACAGTGGGACAATAATACCTTTTGTGGATAGTGCAGATACTTACTAACTTCCTTTCAAGCATTATGATTCATGCTACACGGCCCTTTATTCTGAATGAGTGGATCCAGACCAAGATAGGAGGTTATGAAGTTTCTGGCACAGTAGAGGTCTGTTAAGTTGTCAATATATCTTAGCCATCACAGGCTGCCTTAGATTGATTTTCTTAATTGATAATCACGCCACTTGCTTCAAAGTTCAAACAGTAGTCTGTTTTTTATATGACTTTTGTTCCATGGAAATTGACTTTGCTTCATTATCAGCACGTTGGCTGGTGGTCACCTACGATTATCAGAGGTGATGACCGTGAAGCGGTTCATATTCCTAACCACCAGTTCAGTGTTAACATTGTGAGGAATCTAACTCAAAGGACACATTGGCGCATCAAAACACATCTTGCCATCAGCCATCTTGATGTCAGCAAAATTAATGTAAGAAAATATTCTTGTTTACACATTCTTTTATCCCTGCACTTGTAGAGTAGCTAATGCGACAAGTGGATGTATTATTTTTGAACTTTTACAGAGTATTGTGGCTGATATGCGCAAGGTGTTGTCCAAAAATCCTCAAATCGAGCAACAAAAAATACACAGAAGAGTCTTTTTGGAGGATGTAGATCCAGAGAACCAAGCCCTTAGGGTAAGACGATGCCCTTCTGTCAACATCTAATACATCTATTTCGCTTTAATCAGATTTAACATCCATATCTAATTCTGTTGTAGATTCTCATATCCTGTTTTGTGAAGACTTCGCGTTTTGAAGAGTACCTTTGTGTTAAGGTATGTAAAACTTAACTACATATACCTTTTCATAACCTTAATGTATGTCATCTAAACTGTGCACTTCAACTAAGAATTGTATGCAATTTGGTGCATGTCATACCCGCATGCGTGTACAACATCACTTAATTAGTTCCCCAGACATGGTTTCGTGTAATGCGTCAGTGCATGTGTTTCTGAGCATATGTACCTTTGTCACATGTGTTTGGTGTCTGTGTGTGTAACTTATGTGTCATTGTTGAATATTATGAACTTTTTTAAACAGGAAGAAGTTCTCTTGGACCTTCTTAGAGTTATCAGGCATCATGGCGCACGTCTAGCAACCCCAATTCGCACAGTTCAGAGGATGCGTAATGAGACTGAGGCAGACAGTGCAGCATTTTCAGACATAGTTTTCAATCAAGCAGCTATGAACCGTCGACTCATGTTGATTGAGCCATCCTACAAAATCAATGGCGATGATAATGCCAAGTCCTCCCGTCCTAAATCATCAGAGCAGAAAGGTGAAGAAAAAGACCCTGAAGGAGAAGCAACGGACTCCAAGGCTGAAACAGAAAACAACGGATCAAACACTAAAAATGAGAAACCCAAAGTAAGTCTTGATTCCAACTCTAGTACAGGCAATAAAGGTTCGAGAACCGGGTCAACGGACCAGTCTATAGAACACAAATCAGAAGAGAAGAAGAAAGATAGTGCAGGAGAGTCAACCAAATCAGAGAAGGAGAACGTTTCTGATGGCGAAAGTGCAACAGAGCAGACACTGAAACCAAAAGCAAGACAAGGGACCGAAAAGAGCAATGGAGATGAGAAAGCTAGAGATGTTCGTGGATCTGGTACAAGTTCTTCGTTAGAGGAAAATATTGTTCTCGGTGTTGCTTTGGATGGCTCAAAACGTACACTCCCGATTGATGAAGAACTCGAGGCATCTAGTTCGTTAATGTAGTCTTAAGAACTTGGTGTTGGATCGGAATTAGTGAATGTAAAATCAAATTGTGTTCCAAGCAATTTAGTACATTTGTATAAAGTAGAAATGGAAACGAAGAAATGAGCCATTTCATCTGTGTAAATTATATCAGTGACTCAAACTCTAAGTAGGGTTATTGGTTGGTGTGTTTCGATGGATTTGAAAATCCAAACTAAATTTAGAGTTATTGGTTTCATGATTTTAAAATATGTATTAACATCATATTTTATTCGCTTAATGTTTTATAAATTTTAATTTTTCATAAATTTTAATTTAAATCAAATGTTATTCAATCATACGGATTTACTAATAGATTTGATTTCATAATGTATTTGAATGGATTTTCATGGATTTCTTTGTTAAAAATACAAAGGCCCAAATCCGAGGGAAAACCTCCGGATTTATAAATACTAATCTGAGAGAATTTGAAAATTTGTATATTTTATTTGGATTTATAAATACTATATGGATTTCTAAATTAATCAAAATATATAAACCAATAAGGTAATTTGTTTTGGATAGTTTGAAGTTCTTTTGTGCTTTGAAAATTCATCAGGATCAAGAAGACTATTTAATTACAAGGGGAACACTTCAAAGAAAATATACCACATAGTGCGTTGCAAACTTTGAATTTAGAGATACCAAATGAAATAACATGACATGTAGTTTGTAAATACAAAACAAAACACACCAAATCAAACACATTTTAAACACCTGATAAAACCATCAACAAGACGGAACCATGCTCGGCGCCGAGATGAATCAATGCAAATCAATTGATGTTTCGTCATCTCCGCCTTGAAAATAAGGTTCCTCAAAAATGACAGATTTGTTATCATCAAAACTTTTTTTATGTCTGATCCACAAAGATGAGGATTAGCAATATAGTTGGATTCATCCAATGTAGAAAATTTTCCTTGACTTGGAAGTTGGAATGGAGCTGATAGGTTGTTGTATGACACATTGAATACAACCATGTTGTATAACTTTCCTAGATTTTGAAGTATTGGTCCCCACAACATGTTAAATGAAAGATCAAGGCTCTCTACATCCGTTAGATTGGAGAAGCTCTCAGGTGTTAGACCTAAAAAAGAATTGCAAGACAAATTCAAAGAACATACTCTCTAAAGATTTCCTAGTTCATCCGTGATTTCACCATTGAGTTCATTGTTTAACAAATCCATTCCAAACATAAGTCTAAACTTCTTTCACTGTAAGACTCATATCTACTCTTTGAAGCAAATTCGAATATGAACTTCAAATTGCTATCATATGCCATCAAACTCAGGTTGTATATCCAAGGACCCTGAATACACTCCCAATTCATTATCCGTGCCAAGGCCAAAGGATGATGAATATCCATCATTATCATGACTTGATGAACCCCTTCCAAATGATATGTTGTTGAGACATGAAGGTATAGATCCATTCAATTTTTTATTGGCAAGATCCAAAATCTCGATGCTACTTAGACTGCATAGATCCTAAGGAATATGACCCCTTAATCTGTTATTCCTCAACAGAAGAACACGACAACTCGGTTCTGTCATCTTTTCCTCTCGATCATTTAGCAACCTATGATGAGTCTCTTTGCTCGCTGTCCTCTGTTGGTGAGTGGTGGTCTAGATCTCTTTGGTGTATGGTGCGATGGTGTTTCTTGTTTTTGGTTCTTTCGTTTTATTTAGGGTTCTTTCCGTCAAAGTGGCTTCGGTGGGTTTTTTGTTCTAGTGGTCGCATGTTCATTAGTGGTAGAGAGCATCGTTGAATAGCAGTTAAAATTTCAAGGGCGAGTCATTTTGTGAGTTTTCTGTTTTCTTTTGGACTTGTCAATTTCCAAGCTCATTAGAGGTTTGATGATCCTTGTATTTTTTTCTTGCTTTTCTTGTGAAAAAATACTAAAAATATTTAAATGAATTAGCGAGATATACATAATGAGTTGAAAATTTGAGAAAGTAACCATGTAAAGATTTAATTAAGATATGTCAATTTGACACAATAATAGACAAGAAACTCTTTTTTCCATACGTGACTGTGCGTTTAACGCTGTTTGCACAACTGAAAATTATACAATACTATATATATTAAACAAATATATATATACAATTTGGTTCATATAAATATCATTGCAACAAACATAATACATTAATACATATTGATGCACTGGACCACTTACATTTTCTATTCTATGCTTCTATAATAGAATGAAATACAACAAAGCAATACATCATAATGTTAATTTTTGAGAGAGAGAGAGAGAGAGAGAGAGAGAGAGAGAGAGAGAGAGAGAGAGAGAGAGAGAGAGAGAGAGAGAGAGAGAGAGAGAGAGAGAGAGAGAGAGAGAGAGAGAGAGAGAGAGAGAGAGAGAGAGAGAGAGAGAGAGAGATTATGTTTTCAAATAAAATAAAACATAACAAATAGTTCATTTCAATGTTAATCGTTGTTCTTCAGAAGTGAGAAGATAGTGTCATTGTCATTGGTGGCATTATCAATATAATTGCGGGATGAGTAAAAGAAACCACAATAGGAGGTGGAAGAGAAGAAAATACATACTGTAATGTGATCATTTAATAGAATAGTACAATATATTAACACTGTTCGTCTTCTCCAAATCTGAATCCCATCTTCATTGTCGTTTATTGAATCATCAACCACCAACATGCTCACGTGATTCACCTTAAGATCTAGATCCATTAACATTGACATGAATCTTGCCACCGATCTTCTTCGCAATACCGCCTGGCAAATTTCATTATGCTTTGACTTTCCCTTTCTCGTATCAATTAATTGTGTATTCGTCTACATCTATTCATCACGTCTATCGTTTCATTTTTTTTCTTCTGAAGCTTCACGCAGATTCAGTCACTTGCAGTGACGGACATCGATGTATTCACAAGAGTAATTACGGTTTGAAGTTTTGATCATCGTAGAAGGATATTTTCGTCTGCTAATCTATTACTATGTAGTATATCATAGCCATAAGGTTGATATGGTTACTTTGTGAATTATATTTTTATGTATGGTTATAGGATTCAATTTCCCAAAATATTTTAATATAAAAGCTTTTAAAAAAATTGGTGACACAAAAATGTAGTCTACATACCAGTGAAAATACACCAAATTAAAAACATTTGAAACAATATATAAAAGCATCATTAAGTCGAAACCATGCTTTGCGCCAAGATGAAGCAAAGAAAAGAAACACAATAAATGTCATCAATATCACAGTGTAGCTGGTTCCAAGACTCCAGTAGAACATCTCCATATCAATTGCGACACCACCATCTTTTCTTCGATAGTTTGTTTCCTTTTCACCGGTAGTATTGTTATCATCACAACTTCTATTTACAGGTGATCCACAGAGAAAAGGATTACCAATGTAATTTGTTTCATCCAAAGTGAAAATTTTTCCTTGACTTGGAATAGAACCTGACAAGTTATTGTGTGACACATTGAATATAACCAAATAATCCAACTTGGTTAGATTATGTGGTATTGATCCGTTCAATATGTTGGAAGAAAGATCAATGCTCTATATGTCTGTTAGATTACAGAAGCTTTCAGGTACTAGACCTGACAAGGAATTATAAGACAGATTCAAAGCACGCATTCTCTGAAGATCTCCTAGCTCTCGTGGGATTTCACCACTAAGTTCATTATCCGAAAAATCCAGTCCAAATATGAAGTCAAAACTTTCTCCGATGTAAGAATCATATCTTCTCTTTGATGTAAATTCCACTGAAAAATCCCAGTATCCTGAGTAATCTAGATAAAACTCAAGTGGTAAATCCAGGAACCTAGAAACAAAGGACATAGAATACGCCTCTAAACTATTAGCATCTACCCCTCTAAAAGTTTTAATTATATCTTTTAATCTTTTCAGACTCAATAGAATAAACAAATATGGTTTAACGTTAAAACTTCATAACACAAAAAATCAATCGGATACGTCTATTTTGCTTGGAAACGTTTTTGAGACGTCTCCAATCTCTGACTAAGCCATCCCCGTTGAGTCAGGCCGTCTCGGGTTCACCATACATGTGTTGGGGACGTTTCCCAGGCGTACCCGAGCCGTACCCGTCCCCCCAGCGAACCCGGTACGTGAGACGGCACCAAGTGGGCGTACCCGTGCAACCTAGCTTAGTAATGGAATTACATATCAGGTATTTGAAGGTTTAACTAACCTCACGAGGAAATAAGTTGCTTTGGCCAGGAAGAAGATTGTTTCTGTCAACAAATAATTAAAGCCATTGGTTCTTTCACTTCAGGAAAAGGTAAGAGCAATACATAATAATCAAATTCATTAACCCCGTTTTCAAAATATGTTTTGGTAAATAATTAAAGATAAAGTTGAAATTTGTGCTGACAAAAAAGTTAAAATTTCTTGATTTGATTATGACGTTCTGTTTTACTATCCTCCATTCATTTTTGGCTCCACAGAAACAGCTTTGTGGTAAAAATGCAGCCATTCTCCACAATGTGGGATTGGCAAGTTTGGGCATACCTGCAAATTTGTATAGGATTATGGAAAGTGATATCTCTTATTAGACTTGTAGTAGAGTATATATACACGTACATAACTGAGCACTCTAGGTTAACATATTTACAAAGTAGACCTTGAACTTCTAATAACTTATATTATCTATACGCCCCCTCAAGATGGAGGGGCTGAGCACACTCCAATCTTGGAACAAGCATGCTGAAACTGACTTCTTGGGAGTGGTTTTGTGAGCGTGTCCGCTAACTGATCATGAGTAGATACATGTGTTACCCGGAGCCTACCTGCTTGAATCATGTTTCGTGTGAAGTGATAGTCCAAAGCAATGTGCTTCATTTTGGAATGGAAAACTGGGTTAGCACACAGATACATAGCTCCAACATTATCACAATATATGACCAGAGGAGAGAGAAGCTGAATTTGTAGTTCTGATAGAAGCGAGCATAGCCATGTGACTTCGGAAGCTGTATTTGCTACAGCTCGATATTCAGCTTCAGTAGACGAGCGCGCCACCCCTTTCTGTTTCTTTGAAGACCAGGAGATCGGATTCTGTCCTAAGTAGATGATATACCTGTTTGTGGAGACATAATCGTCTGTGTCACCGGCCCAATCCGCATCAGAAAAAGAATGTAGTGTAAGAGGTGTTTTCTTGTGTAAGAAGATACCATGTGATCGCGTACCAGACAAGTATCGGAGGACTCGCTTTGCTGCCTGCCAATGATCTCCAGTTGGTTTGTGCATAAACTGAGAGAGTCGAGCTACGGCATACGAGATATCTGGTCTGGTGAAGGCCAAATATTGTAAGCTGCCAACCACTGACCTATATTGTGTCGCATCTTGAAGAGGACTGTCGCTATCAAGCTTGAGTTTAGGTGTAGTGGGAACCGGTGTAGCGATAGGTTTCGCATCTGTCATATTGGCCTTATGTAGGAGATCATTGATGTATTTCTGTTGACAGAGATGTACACCAGAGTCGGTTCTAGTAACCTGAATGCCGAGGAAATAGTGTAGATCAACAGGGTCTTTGATTGAGAAGCGAGCAGCAAAAGAGTGGAGAACAGTTTGTATTTGGTGATTATCGTTCCCTGTGACAATAATGTCGTCAACGTATACCAAGACATAAGTGATCGTGTTGCCAGTGGTGTGGACAAACAGGGAAGCATCAGCAGAGGAGTTAACAAAGCCAGTGGTGAGGAGATGGCGTTTACGTGACATATACCATGAGCGCAGAGCTTGTTTAAGGCCGTAAATTGGTTTTCGCAGACGACAAACATAACCAGGACGATCTTTGTCTACGAAACCAGGGGGTTGCATCATGTAGACTTCCTCTATTAAGTCACCTTGTAGAAATGCATTATTGATATCCAGTTGCTTGAGTGGCCAAGACTTCGTGACTGCAATGTCAATGACAAGGCGTATGGTTGTAGATTTAATCACCGGACTGAAGGTTTCAGAGTAGTCCACTCCATATCTTTGTGTGTAGCCCTTAGCAACCAATCTTCCTTTGGAACGCTCTTCTTCACCATTCGCGAGATATTTTGTTGTGAATACCCATCGGCATCCAATAACATTTTGTGCTTCATTCGGTGGTTCAAGATCCCAAGTATGATTTGCTATATGAGCATCAAATTCAGCGATTGCAGCCTTCCTCCAACGGTCTTGTTTCATAGCTTGTATAATTGTTGTTGGTTCAGTAGCATCACCTTTCTTTCCTGCAACAGTAAGAGTGAGTTTCTGTATCGGTTTAATAATCTTGTTTTTGGCTCTAGTTTGCATTTTGTGGACATTTTGTGGTTGTTCTGTAACTGGATTTTCTGTTTCACTGGTTTCTAAAGGCACGGCTGGAGAGGGAGCAGGTTGATTTGTGGTGGGTAATGGCTGAGTCGTGGGTGTCGACTCATTTTGTTGTTGAGCAGTGGGCTCTGTGATAATAGGTTGTGGCTGAGTCATGGGTGTTGACTCATTTTGAGAATGAGCAGTGGGCTCAGAGGTTGAAGAAGAGAGTGTAGGTTCAGAGATAGAAGGCAATACCTGAGCTGTGGGAGTCTGTGACTGCGACGGGTGAAGGTCTGTGCTCGAGGGTCCCACTCTTCCCATTGGTATGGTGGAGGCTGGAGGAGCATAGGTAGTAGAAGACGAAGACTTAGGATGATCAGCTTTACTCAGTTTGGTGAACGGGAACTCTGTTTCCACAAACTGCACATGTCTAGATGTATAGACACGACCAGTGGACACATCAAGGCAGTAGTATGCGCTTTGTGTCAATGAGTAGCCAATGAAAACACATTCTTTTGACCGAGGCTGCAGCTTATGATCAGTATAAGGCCGTAACCACGGGAAGCATAGGCATCCAAATACTCTAAGCTTCTCATAGTTTGGTGTCTGACCAAATAATTTCTGATATGGCGACTGCATTGCGATTGTTGGGGAGAGTAAGCGGTTTATCAGGTAGACAGCAGCAGAGAAGGCATACGTCCAGTATTCTCGCGGCATTGTTGAAGTTGAAACAAGTGTGAGGCCTGTCTCGACAATGTGTCGATGTTTCCTCTCCGAAAGACCATTGTGTTAGGTGTGTGTGGTGGAGAAGTGAGGTGACTGATGCCGTGTTCTGAAAGAAATGCTCGTAGAGCAACATACTCTCCGCCATTGTCAGAAAAGAGTGTCTTGATTTTTGTTTGAAACCTGTTCTCCACCAAAGCTTTATATGCGATGAACACTTCCTTCACTTGTGATTTCTTTTTCAAAGCATAGAGCCATGTATAGCGAGAATAGTGGTCAATAAAGACAACATAATACCGATAATTGTCAACAGAGGTTATAGGAGATGACCATACATCTGAAAATATATATTCAAGGGGTTTATGAGAAGTAATAGATGTGTTTGTAAAGGGTAATATATGGCTCTTATTAATCAAACATTGAGAACAAGAAAGCTGTTTTTGAGTAGTTGAACAAATAGGAAGTGAAAACTGAGAGACAATAGTGTTTAGAATTGAAAAAGATGGATGGCCGAGCCGAGAATGCCATGAAAACAGAGAGGTTTTGGGGTTGGATGCAGTAACCAGTGCCGTTGCCTGAGCAGGAGTGACTGGCCATTCATAGAGTTCATTCTTAGTCTTGCCTTGGAGCAATGGGACCCCCGTGCTGAGATCCTTCACCTGAAAGGAGGCAGAGAAAAATTCAACCGAAACTCCATTAGAATTGCATAAACGATAGACAGAGATAATGTTCTTGTCAACATCAGGAACATATAAGATTTTATGCAATGATAAGTTGCGAGTAGGAGTTGAGAGAGTTGAGGAACCGGTGTGTGAAATCATATAGGATTATGAAAAGTGATATCTCTTATTAGACTTGTAGTAGAGTATATATACACGTACATAACTGAGCACTCTAGGTTAACATATTTACAAAGTAGACCTTGAACTTCTAATAACTTATATTATCTATAATTTGATCACTCCACGAGCTCTTCTTCTTCTTCTTCTTCACTAAGCTATAGCCCGACGGTTTCTTCACTCACTGGCATGTCCCTCAAGCCTTATCATCTCGAGTTCTCATTGCTCAGCACATTAGCTCCATCATCATCATCCGCAGATGAAAACGCACTGAGCTTGACTCTTCGAGCTCCATATACACAAGTCCAACAACACTGAGCTTCACTCTTCGAACTAAATTAATGATAATTTTTAAATATCATTTCCGGACACTACAGAGATCTCAGGCTAACACATATACACAAGTTCCAATTTCCTGAAATGAATCCTGTTGGAACTGATTAAAAAAAAACTAACTTTTCACAGTTTCTTAGGCTAAACACATAAGAACCCAACTTCGAAACTGAGGAGGAAATGAACATACACTCGCAGTTGATATATTAGACCCTACTCCCAACCCATATAATCAGATCGAGGAAGTAAAACTAAAATCTCCACCCGTCGAACATAGCGGGCAAATCAAATGTACAGTGTCGTATGCTACACTTTTTTCGCAAATTAGCTTCACAAGTGGTTTCAGTTACACGTTAAATGGGTCAAAATCCACACACTTTTTTGTAACTTAAAATCCAAACACTTGATGACTTGATTATTATTTTTGGGTGAGACCAACACGTGTGAGATAATTTCTTCTCAATAGTTTTACCATCTCAAATGAATAAAATCCTCAACTGATTTATTTTTGAAGAAAAGTCCTGAACTTTTTTCCACTAGCTCTGTTTTTTTGTTGACCAGCTTCAGCGTTTCAAAAATTATACAGAAAATAACTATTTTTACGGCATCAGTCATTTAATTGGTGACGCTGGGTTTTGTAAACACAGCCGCTCCTCCACCTTTTCCGTCGCTGGTTTTTATGACGTCACGAAACTCGGTCAATTTTCAGTCGCGGTGCTGTTAGCGTCTATTTTAGAATCAGTGAGATGAAGAATTTATCCACGATGAAGTGTATTTTTTGAGACGCTGGACGCTGCGGCAGCGTCAACAAAAAGAACAGCCCTACTGTTGATAAAATAATTATTTTACATTAAAATTTAAAACCAACGAAGATCATATTCAAGAAGTTTGATTATAAAGCTCATCAATTTTTATGGGCAACAAGTAAGAACGAATTTAAACATTTATAAGATAGTCAAAATCAAAAATTTATATCTATATATATATATATATAGTATTGTTTCCTCAACAAGGATCGTTAAAGCCAAAGATTGTCTTTCATGTTGCAAAGAGTTTATAGAAATTACTATTTATTTGAAAGGAAACATCAAAAAAAAAAATTAAACTTACAAGAAGGATAGATTAATATTTTCAAAACAAATATTAGGAATGTAATATTAATATAAACAAATACCAAAAAGTTATGTACTTAACCCCAAACCGATTCCCAACCAAGAAAATTACCAAATATTTTTAGTTTTAAAATTACCAAATATTTTTAAAATACTACTTATACACTCACAACAAAAAAAAAAGAATTACCCTAAAAATTTTATACAAAATATTTTAAAATTTTCCAAATCGCCGAAAGAACCAAATTAACCGAATAATTTATATCTAAAGCTATCTAAAATGCCTGATATTTAATGCAAAATAACTAAAAACTCATTTACTATCCGAATTATCAGAAATTACCCGAAAATCCGGAACCAAATTGGAACCAATATTTTATCGGACAATAGTCCATTCCTAACATTGTTACTTAAAGCAAACTGAAACCAAAAGAAATTTTATAAATAACCAAACTTTTCATATATTTGTAGAGTAGAAAAACAAAAAATGGAAAAAAAAATCAGAATTAAACTTAAAACCAAATGGGTTGCCGAATATTTAAAGTATAGTTAATATACCTAAAGTTATTAATTATGATTAGTTTTAAAATTACCAATTATTTTTAAAACACTGCTTATTAACTGAAATACACGAAACAAACGAATTACCCGGTTGATATTTTATCATAAATGTTTTTAAATTATTCAATTAATCAGAAGAATTGAATTACCCAAATATTATATATCTAATTTTTTAAAAAAATTATTAAATATTTAATCCAAAATAACTAAAAACTGACTTTTACCTAGATTTTCTGAAATTATCCAAAAAGCGCAACCTAATCAGCACTAGGGTGAGAACCAATATTTTATCATGTTGAAACCAACCTAAATCCATAACTATGTTAGTCTACACATTACATCTATAAACCTGTATGAAAAAGATTTAGTTTATACACTTAAAAGTAATAAAAAAATAAATATATAGAAGTACAAGAAATTTAAATTAAAAGTTCGTGTTGATTGTCCCCTCCACTGTTAATGAAATTCAAATTAAGTACAATAAAAATCATATATCCAAAATATAATTTCAAGCCAATAACGCAAAGTCACCATTATCGACCATCGTCTAAGAATTTGCCAAATAAAAAAAAAAAGAAACATGCCTACATATAACCATGAAAAGAGCTAATTCAAATAATTTCCACCAAACCAATTAAAAAATTCAATCAAATCTACCAGTTGCTAGGCGCAAAATTTTAAAATGAATCAAACATCACAACCGCAAAAAGACAATGATATATATGCCAAAATCACAGGACATGTAGTTTCATGCAAACAAATTATCCAACAACTTAGATCACACAAATAGTTTCGCCTCAACACCAATCGAAGCAAACATCCTGCGCGAAGCGCGGACCGACCCTAGTAAAGAATATATCTATTGCTGATAAAATGTGGGATCGTCCCGGATAACTTGTTATTACGCATGGCAAGGAGCATGGCATTTTCTAGCAATGTACTTGGAACCGGCCCACTAAACTCATTGTCGTACAAGTACAACAGACCCATATCCCTCCCACTAAAGTTGGAAGGCAAGCTCCCCGAAAACTTGTTTCTAGAGAGGTCCAGAAGTTTGAAGGGTATGTTAAACAGTGAACTTGGTATTGTACCATTTAGAAGATTATCTGAAACAGAAAAATACATGAAATGGAAGCCTCCAAACCAGCTTAGGATGACACCTTGTAAAAGATTATTTGACAAGTCGAAATATACTAGACCCGTTGAATTAAGCAGCCCATCTCCAATTCCGGTGAATTGATTGTTATCTGCAATCAAAACCATCATAGACGTCAACTTTGTTGGTTGTGAGAAAATTTGACCAGTAAAACTATTGTATGAAAGTTTCCAAGTAAATAGCTTGTAACAACTAGTAAGAAGTTTTATTGGTAGAGTCCCAGAGAAATTATTATGAGATAGGTCCAAGAATTCGATCTTTTTCATCTCACCAAACGAAAATGGCAGATTCCCTTGAAACCCATTATTGTAAAGATTCATGTGTCTTTTTCATCTCACCAAACGATACTCTCTGGAAGCCCTTGATAAAACTTATTGGATGATACATCCAAAATCTGCATACTTTGATTAAGTAGCAGTCTTGGAAACTGAAGCATGGTGAAAGAGTTGTTCTGTAAAAGCAAAACCTGAAGTCTTGGATAGTTCTCCAGAAACCAAGATGGAGATATTCTGGTCAACTTGTTGTTGGAAAGATTGATCAGACGCAAATCTTTTTGGTGTTGAAGAAATCTAGGAACTGTTTCCAAGTTACAATACTGTAACTCTATGACACTCAACTGAAATCTAGGTTGCAATGATATTTTATTCTCTATCTGCAGAAAACTAGTTCTTGTTGAAAGTTTGAACACCTTGAGTTTCGAGAGGTTAGCTATTAACTCCACCGAGAAGACACCCTCAAACTCATTATCTGAGAGTGATAAGTACTGAAGAGAACTAAGATTGCTGATAAGAGATGGACTCGTTCCACTGAATTTGTTTGAAGATATATCAAGAACTTCGAGTTTAGTTAAGCTACTAAAACACTGAGGAAGTCGACCAATAACCTCGCTTCGACTCAAATCAAGCTCCCGTAAATTTTTCAACTGACAAAGTCCTACAATAACATGAAAGACACCTCATTCAGTAAATAATAGACTCCCAAACAGCTCATAAAAACAAATTTAATATTGTAAATAAAAACTTAAAAGTTTGATTTCTTTTTAAATACCTTGCTCTTCCAATGTTCCAGAAAATTTGTTATCGCTTAAATCCAAAGCTTGAGCTTATGGAAATCCGCAAAACCTATGATAAGACAAAAATGAGCAGAGATTGAAAATTGTTTGTTTCCAAAATATCTTTGTCGATCCGTGAAGAGAATGAGAGGTAATTTCCCAAAAAACATCAAATTATGTTATTATTACTAGAATAACTTTTTTTTTAATTACTAAAATATTTTTTATGCCTACAATGCCCTATTTTCTTTGTTAACAAAAGAAAATTACAGAAAAAAAAATTTATTGCACGTCATCAAATTTTTTTTAACGAAACAATAAAATAAGTCTGCTATAAAAAAGCTGCAATACTTGATGGCAGTTTTAATTAACTGTTGCAGATTTATTTTTTACCGAAAATTTAGTATCGTAGAATTATACCATCACATACTTTCAAAAACAAGTCTACCTCACATGATGGTAGATTTGATTACACTCGCAGATTTATTTTATGTTGGCAGACTTTTAGTGGGAGATTTGTTTCCTATGACAGCAGGTTTTGTAATATGTCGAAAGTTTTGTACTGGCATGCAGATTTATCTCGTAGACTTTTTTTATAATTTAGCAGATTTTCTTTTCATGTTATGGCAGACTTATACTTCTACGTTTACAAACAACAAACTTTCAGAATAAGTATGCTTCTAGTTACGGCATGCTTTATTCTAGTTTCCGCAGGTTTTCAAGGGATGGCAGACTTTTTCATCCAGAATCAGTTAACAACTTAATTGGTTAACTAATTAGAAGAAAAAAAATCCGGTTTGCTCTAATTAACCAAAATTTTGACCATACCTTCAACTAGTTATTAAAACTTAGATTCCATAAAACTTCTTGTTCTCCAGGTCACGATCATTTTTTGGACAAGTGACTATTTTCACGTTAATCTCAAGACCAAACCTCATGGATATTATTAACCACCGATTGGTTTGTAAGTAAATATGGTGAACCGCCTTGGCTGACCAGGTATAATTCAGCTCTTTCAGCCTCAGAATAACTCCAAAAGATGATGTTTTAATGGATTCCCATGCATCTAAACCAACTACTTCTTCCACCATCTGGAAATTAGCCAAATGACAGTTATGATTCATGCTTCCACTTTGCAATGGACATTTCTCCTCTTCATAAAGTCTTGCTGGATATTTTTTTCCACTTTTTGATGTAGTCATCCGTCTGAAAATTTGTAAAATGTAGTAAGTATTAGAAAATTTAATTTTTCCAAAAACATACAAACGACCAAGACTGAAGAACACAAACGACCCAGACGATACCCAAATTGATATCAACAAATGTACAAACGAAAAACACTTCTATCTACTCTGTATCAAAACCAAATCGAATTCATTTGATACTCAATATTAAAAAAATCGTTTGACAGAGACTAACCTTTGATGGCAAAAATAGGTGAATTAAACTGATTGATGTGGAGAGGAGCTTGTAAGAGTGTCGAAATCAACGAAAATAGGGTTCGTCACTTGGATTTTGGATTCACTTTTTCTATGTGAATCGAAGGTTTTAGTGGTTGATTAGGGTGTGGAGATGAAGAAATTGATGAGAAATCATGATGGAAACTAAAGAGAGTCGAGAGTTTGAGGATTTCACAATTTGGGGATTTAGGGTTCTTGGGGTCATGGAAGAAAAAGTTATTGTGGAGGTATTTTTTTTTTCTAAGAGGTTTCACCTTTTTTGGTCAAGTAAGAGTAGAGTAATTTTGCCTTAATTTATTTTTACTGGGAACTAATTTTTTTTAATCGATGGGGCATTTCAGTCTTAATGATACATTTTCTATCTTTTCTTTTGTGTGTTACTAGTCATTAGTCATAAAATGTGAGTTAGTAGAGGTAATTTCCCAAAAAAAATTTTATGCTAACTTTACCTGGCAAAGGGCCACTAAGCATGTTCCCGCTTAGATCTAGCAGTTTTAGATTTCTCAAATCTTTTAGTTCTGCAATACAGGTGGCCACAAAAAAAAAAGATTAATAAATGAAACTATGTTTGAGGACTGATAATATCCATCTTTATGTTTTGCCCAATGTTTTTAAACCCGACCCGGACACTGAACCGGATATCTTACCGGATAGCTGGGTCACTGGGTCGACCGCGGGTCACTGCGGGTTAATAAATAAATTAATTTTATTATATAATAATCTATTAGCTATGAAAATAAATATACAAAAACTAAAGTTTAATATTTTTTAAATATTTTTTAAAACATAAAATAATAGTTTGGATACGTATATATTTTCTGTTTAAAAAGTATTTAGAAAATATTTAATTTAATTTTGATATTTTTATTTTTATTTGACATATAAAATATCAAAAAATAGTTTAGATTATTTAAATTTTTCTGTAACAAAGTAAGAGTTATGACATCTAAAAAAATCAAGATATAAGATTCATAAATATTTAAATTTCTAATGTGAATAATAAAGTAAACTTCAAATTCAAAATAAACCAAAAGTAAAAGATCATTGTAATAAATTGTCAATATCATAAATAAACTAACACCAAATCACATCAACTAATGGTTTTCTCTACCATTGTTGACTTCATTTTCTTCAAGTGACATAGTGAAATCTTCATCAAAATCTAAAAATCACAGATATAAAACTGAAAAGGGAAAACCTAACTCTTTTTTTTTGTCAGCATCTAACTTCTTAATTGGAAACTTAGAATATAAAACATAATCTAAAAACTAAAAAAAATGACGTAAAAGGTATTTATTGGTTCAAATGGTGGTTCAACCGGTATCGGATTCCGAGTTTTAGTGAATTTTTGCGGGTTTTTGTGGGTTTTTAAATAAAGCCCAAACCAGATTTTTTTGGATTACCGGGTTTACCGGTTCAACCGCGGATCCGGATCGGGTTTCAAAACACTGGTTTTTCCATTAGTAAAAACAAGAACTGGGCGTACCTTTTATCGGAAAAAGACCTTTCATATTACAAAAAAAAAAAAAAGACCTTTCATATTATTACCATGAAGAATCAAAGTTTTAAGCGGTGAAGCAGCATTCAGAAAGACACTGTTATTGACGAAGTTGTGACTTAGGTTCCGAATGGTAAAAGCAGATCAAGCAGTGCAGATCAAGCAGATCATGCAGATCAAGCAGGACAAGTGCAGATCAAGCGGATCATGCAGGAGAGATGCAGATCAAGCAGAACAAGTTATGTTTCAAAGTTATGAATGGCAAAAGCAGTTCAAAAGTGCAGATCATATATTGAAACAATAAAGATTACACCAAAATATCAAAACACATAATAAAAAATACATAAACAAAGGTAAAATAATTTAATGATTTGCCCATAACATATCGGCAATGTTGTCTCTAATGTTTGTCATATGATCTCCATCAGCCATATTTGCTGTTTCCATGTCACTTATTTCATTTTCAGAATCTTCGTTGCTGGTATTTGTATGTCCCATTTCTTCAACAAAATCTTCATCAAAATAATTTGAAATTCTGATAAAATTATGCAATCCCATTGTAGCACTTACCACTCTTTTTTGAACTGCGATATCATATCTCGGAAATTCACTCAAAATCCTCCATTTCTTCTTCCAAACTCCAAATGTCCTTTCAATAACGGAACGTAGAGATGCATGACATCGATTAAACAGTTCTTGTTTATTCTTAGGAGGAGGACCATTGTTGAAATGAGACATGTGATACCTAATAACACCATTCCGAGAAGATCTATATGGAGCCAAAAAACCTTGCTTATTCGGATACCCAGAATCAGCTACATAATACTTGTCTCCTGGAGGCAAAGGAAAATCAGAATCACCGTCTTGTGCCATCGTGAGAACTGCTGTATCGTGACATGATCCGAGTGCTCCATTCCAAACATATGTAAACAACATATTGAGATCACATATCGCCATGATGTTAAATGATGTCCTATCATGTCGATTCCAGTACATTCCTTGTAGTTCAGGCTTCACTTTAACACATACATGAACTCCATCCACAGCTCCTACAAATCCACTAAAATATGGCCAATATCTTCTGTCCATTTGCAGCCTTTCAGGAATTCGAAGTAGTTCTCGTCTTGTTGGAGTCTTAACATAATCACAAGCAAGTAACTCTGTCGCCCTAAGAACTTCAAAAAATTTTCTATTCACTGTCTCTTGTGTCCGTCCAAACCGTAATCCAACATCTCTTTGAACTTCATTGTGCCCACAAATTCGCAAAAACATTGCCACACTCTCTTCAATGCTAACATTAAGAGTGGGATGTAAACCATATTTTGATTCCAATATGACACATAAAGATCTGAAAACACCAAGAGACATTCGTAGTAACTGAAGACACGCAGCATCATCTTCCTGTAGTCGACGCCAAATATTTCTCCATCCTAAACCACCATCGGTTTGAGGTGCTCCTCTTTCAAAGAAACGATTGTAATAACTCAATGATGGTTGAATTATTAACTCTTCAAACTGCTCATTTTCTAAATTCCATAACTCAAGTCTTTCATCGTGATTTAGACTGTGGGGATTTTGTGATCGCAACTGACATATACGAAAAGCCTGAAAATTTTAACCACAAAATAAAAAATTAAATCAATGAGAAATATCCTTAATCAAAAATACAATACATAACAGACATTACAAAAGAAAATATAAAACAAAACATAACGACTACAAACAAAGCACGAATCTTATTAAGCTAGTTATCCGATGTGGAATCACTTTCTTGTGTTTCATTTAGATTTAGTCCTCGTTCAGTTCCCCAGATATTGAATAATCCTCCTCGTCTTCGTGGACGTGATGCTTTACTTGTAGAAGCATAGTTTGTGAATTCTGGTGAAACTCCTCTGATAACATTCTCGGAAACAGGAACTTCCTTTTGAGGCGCACCCCATTGTGGAAAAGGTTGTGTACCCCACTGCGGAACATTTGGCGGTGTACCCCATTGTGGAGCATTTGGCGGTGGACCCCACTGCGGAGCATTTGAAGGTGAACTCCATTGCGGCGCATTTGGCGGTGTTCCCCATTGCGGGGCACTTGGAGGTGTTCCCCATTGTTGAAAACCAGAATTCCATTGCCCACAAGTTGGACTACCAAACTTTTGGCCAGATTCTAACCGCTTTCCCACGAATTCGCCGTCCGGTGTATATCCACTAAGAGCTTGTAAAAACTTCAACTTATCTTATGTGGTTCTTTCGGCTCTGTCAATAAAGTACTTACGCCAAAATCTTTCTTCTTTAAATGCATGAATGCACGCCCAATAGAAATTGGTGTCATTTGGAAGATCCATTGATTCGAATATCTTCACCGCATTATCGAATTCATTGTAATCATCTTCATCAAAAGAATTTGGACGTAGTTGTTGCAAACTTTGGCGCTGAAACTCTCTAAAGCCCGTCATCGTATCTGTCAGAGTTGTCTCGAATGATTGTTTTCTACGACTTCCTTGGGATCCACTCCTGGCAGCGATCCGGGAGGTTCCTGCACCTCTTTGTGAACTACTTCCACGCCTTAGTCCACTTCGTTGTTGAACTCTAGAAGTAGGAATCTGAAAATGATCAGCAGCTGGTGAAGAATTCTGACGCAAATTCTCACGGGTGAACTGATTTGAATGACGCATTTCATCATCAATATTAACGCGATAGACTTCTTCGCTTTCTTGTGTCTCCTGGACCTGAGTGTCTTGCATATCACCGCCATATGTTTCAGTTTCATCATTATTTTGACCATCATTCAGCAACTCTTCTCTTCTTTGGTGCAAGGAGTATTGAGATTGTGATTGGACGTCGTATAATACGAAACATCGTTGCATCACATCCCAAAGCTCCGGTGGTTTTCGTTTAAATGATTTTACAATCCTATCTACCTGTTAATAAGATTATGTAGTTTTTAGCTTACAAATATTATAGATATGTTATTTTTTAAATATATTTTGGTTGTAATGGATATTGTTTGTACTTACTTCACGATCTTTCCACCATGAATCAGACGCAGATATCACAGATGTCGTAGGATCAACCGAAATACCCGTAGAATTTTTCATTAGATGCTTGTACTTTTTGTATTTTCTTTTCAGCTGATCAAGTTTTTCTTTGAAGAACCGGTAGTTTACGCTGATATTATACATTTGGTTGAACTTAGCAACGACAAACTCTTTACCGGCGGATGTAGGATCTTTGAAACGATAATCGCTCATGGAAATCGCTCGATCGTACAACTCAATAAATACTCGTTCTCGGTTAGGATTCCATTTAAAATTGTCTTCCCTCTATAAATTTACACAATTTTGAATCATTTTATTTTAGTATTTATTAACTATTCTAAAACGTTAAAAAAATAATATATAATTACCCGTACTGACGTTTCAGTAGGTAGATTTATATCTTCTTCATCAGAAAATGTTGTACTTTGTCGATGATTTGACGTCATATCTACAATTTTAAAATTTTATAAATAATATTAGATCGATCTAATTAGGAACTATCTTTATAAGCAAAACATGAAAACATAGATTTAAAATCAGTTTGATAGTTAAACATGCATGTGGATTTTGGTAGATATCAAAGACCGTTGGAATCAAGAATAGCACATGATTTCCTAAAATGATCTCCAAGTTGATATTTAAATTTAACCATAAAATCTATATTAAAAAAATGGAGATGTTTATATTGATTTTATAATACAAAATCATTTTTTCGTACAAAATCATATTAATTTATGACTGATAAATTTAGAAATAATATCTTAATAATAAATGTATTACTTTCTAAAAAAATAATTATAATGTCATCTATATTTATTTGTTTTTTATTTTCGGTTTTACATTTTATGTGAATTAAAATGTAACACATATCTTTTTCCAATTGATACAAGTATAAAGTATTATACTAATAATTTACATGTATATGTTTTACATTGAAAATATATTTTTCAAAATATCTCTCTTTTTATATATACTTTCAATTTTTAATAGGTTGAATTAAAATATGACACATTTTCTCTTTTCAGTTAATATATATATATATATATATATATATAGTTATATTATTTTTTTACATGCATAAAATATAGCTTAAACTCTAAAATAAAACGTTCAAAAAAACCAAAATGTATCATATATATAGAGAGTTTTCCAAATAAATATTCTTATTACGATATATTATATTTGAACAAAAATAATTAATATAATTAATTAAATATAAATAACAATAACAATAAAAAGTAATTTACCTTATGTTGGAGAGAATTGAGGCACAACACTATTAGCAGAGGATAGCACAAATCTACGACAGTCTTTTTTAACTTCCACCCTACATCACAAGAGTTTTTCGATTAATAATTGAAACTAATATAAATAAATAGATACAATTTAACAAAATGAAAATAAAAGATAATATAACCTTAAGCTAGACAAAATGAATATTGCACAACACAGCCTAACCAGTACACACAACACAAACTACTGCACTTTTGTTTTAATTTCCATAATACAGAACACAACACGAGAGTTTCATTTTTATTGTCTAAGGATTTTTTTTTGGGTGACCGGATGTGTGAGAACTAGTAATTCGTAATGATTGAGGTACAACACAAGACAACACAAAGTTATAGCACCTTTTTTATCTTCCACCTTACAAACAAGAATTTTTTCCAATTAACTATACTATATTTTCAATTATAATTATTATTTATTTACATGCATATTTTATAGATTAAAACTCTAAAATATAAATGTTCAAAAAACTATAAAATTTATATCAGACATATAGAGTTTTCGAATTTCATATACTATATTTTCAATTTTAATATATTATATTTGACAAAAACTAATACATATATGTATATATATATTTATATTTATATAATTACGTAAATATAATAAAACTAAATTAAAAATTATTATTACCTTAAGCTGAAAATAATGATTGAGGCACAAGACAGCACAAAGTTAATGCACCTTCTTTTTTTATCTCCCACCCTACAACACAAGATTCTTTTTCTAATTAACTATACTATATTTTGAATTATTAATATATGTATTATATATGTGATCAAATTAATATATATGAATGAAACTTACTGTAAGAATGAATGAAGCTTACGACAGTACTAGTATAAAAGAACTACAACACTATTTTTTCTAAGAATGGTAGTGTACATAATTTTTTTGGTTGTCTAGAACCTCTTTTAATCGAAGAAGTATGAAACTACGTATGTTCTTACTCTCTTTATTTATAAGTGGTGAATTATTAATATTTTCAGAATTAATTTAATTTTATTAAAAAATTCTATTGGATGAAAAAATGGTGGAATCCGTGAACTGCATCAAAAGTTGAGAGGGTAGAAGGACATGCAGATCATCTGCTTTTACATAGATAAAGACAAAAAAAGTTACCATTGGGCAGGTCTCCTGCTTTTCTTTTCTGGAAAAGTTAAAAACTGTGATTGGCTGTGGCAGTACAAAAAATACTAATGTGCAGGACATCTGCTAACGATCTGCCTCACCATTCACACTCTTAGATCAAGGATCTCAAGCTTTTTCAATTTCCCAAGGCTTTTATAACCTACAAAACAAAACCCAATAAAATTTTGAAATGTGTAGATAGAAAGTTAGCCACAGAGATGAAAAAAAACTGAATCCAGAGATATACCATGGATATTATCGAACCAGCCTGTGGAGTTGAAATAATCTAAATTTAGAGTCTTTAGTTCTCGAAAAGGATAGAGCAATGAAAGATTTAGCAGGGGACGAACGGTGTATGTAGAATTCAAGAAGAGGCCAACCACACTTCCAGTTGTAAAATTACACTTGACTCTGTCCCATTGGCAGCAGTCGCTGTCCGTGTCATTAGGCCAATCATACGGAAACTCGGAGTTGACATAGGCATTCAGCTCTAACAATCCCTTCCTTTCCTTCTCGATGCAACTTCTATATCCATGCATCTGCAGGGAAACTACAATAACCCATGTTGTGAAGAAAAATCGAGGTACAGAGAACACCAACATGTTTGTGAGAATCTAATAAACAAGGGAATAGAGTTTGTAGTTCTACAACACACATGAGAACTCCTTTAGATTATACCCATCTTCAAGTCATTTGACTTGTGGTAAGGATATTGCTGAATGATGACATAATGAGTGGGAAATCAACACGAACAAATCTTGAGTATCTTTGTTATTTAATTAGATCGTTATCTCCAAGGAGGTTTTGGCGGAAGACTTTAACTTCTCCCCCTTTTATATATAGGTTTAAGGATACACATGATTATCTTTGGAAGAGTTGTACAAACAAAAAGTTATAGTTATGTTACTTATGTACAAAAAGGTATTTTTGGAGACTGATGATGTGGAAATCTGCTTTGTATATGAGTTTTACAAATCAAAATTCGCAGGTACTCAATTTTCTAAAATTCAAACATATATGTATATATATACGGGACACTGGCATCTGCGATGATACTACCATGACGTCGACCTATGGTGCAAAGAAAACCTGCGATACGGACAACATCGGCGCCTGCCCTGACGTGACATCCAATAATTCAAAAACATTGAGAAATGTTGGATGGAACCGAAACTTTCAGCTCTACACCAAAATCTTTTATTTCTAACTGATCCAACACAGACTTGGGAAATTATTGCCCCTTTAAATACTTATGATGATGAAAGGCTCCAAGCACATTCTTGCTCTCCTTCCACGTAAGGCCGGCGCCAGACAACATCAATATTTTGCAAACTTTTCTGACAAAATGAAGGAAAAGACACTACTAAAAGGGAAAATGGGTAAAATCAACAAACATTATATTCGATTAAAGACAAAGAATCAATGTAAGATGTAGAATTTCAGCAAATCTTGCTAATTATAACTGCACCTTTGTGAAAAGATTGTCTATGTACTATTATTAGGCATGAGCATTTCAGGTATCGGTTCAGTTTGATTCGAGCATTTCGGGTATAAGATAGTTCAGATAGAGGACTAAAGGATCCATTTACTACCTGACCTATTTTTGGTTCGGCTCAGATAATAAAACTAAGAACCGCAAAATATCCAAAAATTCAGGGTAAAATATCAAATAATTACGATGATTTAGGTTAAATTTTTGAATATCTCGGATTAATTTGGATATTTCTAATAAAACTATCCAAATACTTTCAAATAGTTTCAGATACTTTCAGATAGTTTGGATATTTTTTAATTATTTAGTTATTTTCAAATAATTTTGGATACTTTTAATAAATTTTTAAATTATAAATATATATTTAGTTATGCTATATGAATATATAATTAATATTTTATATATTCGGGTATCTGTTCGGTTCTCGGTTTATTTTGGTTATTTCAGATATAGAAATATAGAAACCGTTCGGGTATTGAAGGGTTTCGTTTTGGTTCCCGTTTCAGGTAATTTGGTTCGATTCTGGTACGGTTCTTTGGTTCCGTATTTTTGCCTAGGCCTAACTATTATAATAAAGATTAAGCCATTTATATTTCATTTTAGAGGTGATTTTAGTTTATCTTCATCTCCAATGTATATATCTATATTTTCTTCTAAAATATAGATCTCTATAATAGAGCTGGTTTTGCTCCAATGTATGACTCTATAATGAGTTCATCTATTTTAGAGAAACATACAGAGGAATACTACTTTTTGTCTTTATATTTAGTGATGGTAATAACATTTTTCTATATTTTCATTTATAAATAGGGAAACTCTATTATAAAGGTGATTATAAATGTGTACATTGGAGCAAATCTACCTCAGTAATAAAGATTTTCTATTTTAGAAAAATATTGAGATGTAAATAGAGGTAGATTAGAGATGATCTAAATGACGAAGTAGGTATTCTGAATGATACAAGGTTGGAACGACGAGATATGTGGACAACACGCCATGGTGATGATGGAGTGATGACACTGGATGATAACCCATAACAACCGCCAGATGATGCTGGAGAGACGGCACAGATTGATAATTCTGAATGGCGATGTTAGCGAGACGAAGCAGAATGATAACGTGGGAGTAACACCATACGACGGCACCAGTTATGCTGCCACAATAACAATTTTGGAAACTGACGTCAGACTGACACCATCAGAATAATAACGCTGGATGGTGAATCCAGAGTGATGCTTCATGGGATAACACTGCTGGATAGCAACGTCGTCAAAGTGATGACGCCAGCATAATAGTGCATCTCGACGGAGGCACATGACGCTGCATCTCGCCGGAGGCACATGAGGGCGCATCTCGCCGGAGGCACATGACAGCGCATCTTGCCGGAGGCACATGACCGCTAGGCTCATGACCTTCTACATCTCCTGATGAGACTTTTATAAAATTACATTCTACTTGTCTCTTTAAAAAGTGTTTCTATTTCAATGAAGTGACTATATTTGTAGAGAAAGTGATGGATTATTCATTTTGAGTCGGACTTTTTTCTTTTCATAATGGACCAATGTAGGTGGAGCTATGTGGGGGTCGAAAGTCCATCTTCAACAATAGTTATCCTTGAGTTTGGTTAAAGAATGATGTTAGTGAATCGAATTATAGAAAGAAAAAACGTTGGTTCGGCGTGATTCAAGATTAGCCAGATTTCGCAAGATTTGATTATATGTGATAATACTATTTTCGTGACATGTTGTGACCTGACAGGGAAAATATGATTTACTCTACTGATAAAATTCAATGTTCAACAAACACGGAATTGTTATTTACCTGTAGACATTTTTTTATAGATGAATCTTCAAACACAATGAGCGCAAAATTTTGATACATCTATTAGTTTCAAGAAAAAAAATGTTTACACATCAAAATGGTTGTTCATAGAAAAACAACAACGAAGACAATGAGCATTTAATATTTATACTAATAATGAAAAAGGGGTCAAAAGAAGAATCGAACCAGAGTTTCATGAGTTCATTGCCTGAAACTTACCATTTGAGATATTGGTTTTATATAGTAAACAACCACAATTAAATGATTTTACATTTATAGGGTGTCATGTGACACCATTCCTTTTTTAGTGGATTCACCCCTATAATGAGCTATGGATGGTAATTAAGTAGAAGATGATTCCCTCATACAAACTTCTTTAGTTGTGATAGATGAAAAACTGAGTGTAATCTTTGACCATTAATTCGGAAGTTGCAGACGATACACCATTTTTCCATGTTTTTCTAGTGTCTTGTATGGCCCATAGTACTTAGAGCAAAGCTTCTATGAAGTGAGAATCACCACTGATTGCTGCCTATGAGGCTGCAAATTCAAGAAAACCCAGTCACCAATTTTAAAACTTCTTTCACTTCTATGAGAAACAGTCATCTGCTACATACAATGTTGAACCCTGAGTAGATGAAATTTCTAAAATACCAGCGGACTTTGTCTATACCTCTGTTCTAAAACTCGGCCGAGTTAGCGAGTCAACTCCCGGAAAATCGCTGAACGGTTGAGTACCGTGGCAAGTTAGAGCAATTCGGCCAAAAAATCGGAGTTCCTAAAATGTCTTACAATTTCACTCGTTTTAACCTACAAAACAACTAATCTACATAAGATTCATGAAGTTTACTTGAAAACAACAAAAAAAACAAAGAAATCGATCTAAAACTCGTAAAAATTGGAACAGCCGTCGAGTTTTTGTTGCAGAAAACCTAGAAAACCTAATGAAGAAAATGCTAAGTAAATGATAAATTTACCCCTCATTTAAGTTATAGCTAAAAAATGGCAAAAAGCCATCATCCTTGCTCAAGTCGGGTTGCTAAGTAATTAAAACATCCCTTAACCGCTACACCAAGTGAACTTCTTTGGACTTTTCACCAATACACCATATAAAATCGAAAATAAATCGCCGATTAATCCCCACAAAATCTTCGATTTTTTCATTCGGCGCTAAGCCCAGCCCGAGCGTACGAGGAAAGCACAGCGAGTTTCCGAACAGGGGTCCATACACACCTTCATATGGAGTGATAATGGTAGATGAATGATAGTTGGTGGTATATCTAAATTCTGTTAATTGTAGCCATTTACTCCACATATAAATATAAGGCTTACCACTCGTCATGCATCTAAGGTAAGTTTCCAAACATCTATCAACCACCTCAGTTATCCCATCATTCTGAGGATGATAAGCTGTAAACATATTCAGAGAACAACCTTGCAACTTGCATAGTTCTTGCCATAAATCACTGAGGAAGATTACATCTCTGTCACTGACAACGGAAGGAGGAAATCAGTGCCATTTGAAAACATTGTCCAAGAATGTTTGAGCGACAAAATTGACAGTAAAAGGGTGAGACGAAAGCACAAAACGACCAGCTTTGCTCAGTCTGTTGACCACAAATATCACCGTCTTACCAAACGAGTTTGGTAAACCATCAGTGAAATTCATTGAAATATCAATCCAAACTGTTCTTAGGATAGGGAGAGGCTGTAATAAATTCGGACTCGCAATGTCATATTTGCATCTCTGACAAAATACACAACTTCTCAAATACATATGTATACCTTTTGCTAACTCTTTCCAGTAAAACAGACCTTTCACCATGTAAGACCCGGCTTCTAAGCCAAATGAAGTTCTTACTGCTTGACCATTAAGTGGTCTAAGCCAATCAGTCCATTTAAGGTCTTATTCTTTAAAACATTCAGTCCAGTCATTCTATTATTCATTGTTTAGAGTCAATATGAATAATTTAGATAGATAGGATAAACTGATTTCTTTATTTATAAAACAAAAGATTCAATACAATTGTTGAGGTTGCATAATAAGCTACTATAATGTTTGATCCTAAACCAGTCTATCACCCTACCCATCTTCCTTGGCTTTGAGTCTTCATGGTTAAGACAATTCTTTCCCACAATCACCTTTGGTTCCTGAAACCAACATAATCATAAGCAAACTAACGATAGCTTAGTGAGTTCGGTTTCTATCATGCATCTTACATTCAGATTGTTTCTAAGTCTAACATGAGTTTCCCATTTATAAATATTGACTTATTTAGTCACTTATTCAAGTCAAATATGTTCAGTTTTCATATCTAGATCAACTAGCATGACCACTGAACAACCGAGTCACCCATAAATTGATTAAGCCAATCGACCATGATCTGTGATCTAACGTGTCCAGCCCTTATGACATGGATCCCTTGATCGGACCGGATTACTTCCATGGTCCATTACTCGCCCCTAAGGCTAACTCCATTGGTCAAGATGCAGAGAAAAAGAACTAAACAGTCAAGTTAGAAAGAAGAATATAACCGATTTCAACCGCTCAACCCTAGAACCGATTTGATCGATCCACTATATGGCCGATGACATAGACGGTTCATCCACTCACCTTGGATGTGTACTTAGGAGTGCCCACATCTTTCCCTTTATCCTTTGGATCCATGTTCAGATTGCTCTCAAACAACTGTTTTCGGATTTTTTTCTTAGCGTGACTCTAATCAGTTCTTCCCCTTTCCACGACCAAGTTTCTCTCTTATGTTTTGCATTCCTTTCTGATTTTTGGGTATTTTCCTACGAATTATGTGTCCAAAATCGCATCAAAAGCTTTGTATTTATAGAGAAAACTCGTCCAACTACCTCCTAGGTGAAACACATGTCCATACGCGCCTCTTCGGACAAAAACAGCCTCAACTGCTTAGCACTCTTGCCACATGTGCTAAGGCTTTGTCACCTTAGTATGGACCGATTATAATCAAACCATGCTCGACCACTGGTCCATAATTTCCCCCGAACACTCTTCCTAGCTGAGTTGAGCTTCCGCCAGCTGGTAGTTGAGCTCGGACTATCAGCTGATCTAGCTGACCTAATTTAACTGAGCTCAGACGTAAGTTCTTTCTAGGTCGGCTAACTAGTCTCACTATTTCTTTAGCTCGATCTAACTCTATTTCTTCAATTTCCTTTGTTTCCTTGTTTATGCTCAAACATGACTCAAAATAAACCCAATATTCAGACAATGAAGCATTTACCTTTGTATTTTGCAATTGGTTTTTATGTTCCCCTGTCCCATGGTATATCCCAGTGATCCTATCTAGGATCGGGGATATGACAAGTTTCCTCTAAACTATAAATCAACTGTTTTTCTTTATACCCCAAAAATTTAATAAATTATATTAATTTACATATTTTAAAAACTTCATATTTAAATAATTTATATCAATTTTAATCAAATGTGTTTTTAATTAAAATTATAAATTGTGAGATAAAATATAGATTGGATTGTAAATAGAATATATCGAGTAGACTTTTTATATGTGTCAGAATTTGCAAAGTAAAAATTATAAAAATAATTTTCTGATTTTTAATTTGTCACCTAATTTTTGTGAACTAGTGAAGAAAATGTATACTGATGTATTTCAAAATTAATTTTTAGATACATTGTTTTTTGAAAATCCTCCATATTGTGAAGCCTAATATAATGTCATTAAATTTATAGAAAAATTAAAGTAATTTTAAGGAATTAGTTGCATATTTTAAAGTGATTCCTAAAATACAATAAACTTTTGAAAATAATTTTGACATGCATAATGTAATTTTAAATCCTAATTATATGATTAGAATATAAATAAATAAATAAATATATATATATATATATATATATTAAATATTTTTTGTGAATATTTTAAGGTCTAAAAGGTATTTTTAAAATGTTTGAAAATATGTTAATTTCACGAATAATTTACATACCTATAGGAAATGGTTCTTAAAACTTTGTTCTAAAATTATTTAAAAAATAAGAGTTAAAAATTGGAAAAAAAATCAACTTTTTTATTTTAGTTGAAAAGTTATTTTATACTAGGGACTAAACTGATTATTCATTAAAATAATTTATATATGAGAAAATGACTAGGATAGCATTAAAATTTTTTTTGTCACAAATATAGCCTCTAAAAATAAAAATGACCAAAATCTATACTATATTAAAAGGGATATATGAGCTCCATTGAGCCTATCCACGTCAGCAATTAAATCAGCCAATCAGGAGACTTCCTTTTGCCACGTCAGCAAACTCTCTCCTGCGTTTTGTTTCATTTACGGTATGTATTATTTGGGCTTTCTAAATATTGAATTGTGTGGGTTTGTATAATAGTTATATTTCGACCCCCGGTTAATATGGCCCAGGCGTAAAAAAACCTTTCTCTATTGTCTTCATCGCCGCTTTCCTTTGAACCCTAATCACAGTTTCTTCGTCGAACTGCAGATCTTTGTAACGGCTTCACCTTCGTGCCATTAAACCTTGCAATTAATCACAGTTAATTCGACCTCCACTACGTCTCTTTACTCCAGAAAGTTCTATCTCTTCAGATTCTTCGGGATTATGAACCTATAATAAGCGTCTCCAGCTTGATGGTCCTCACAGATTCATCGCTCCTTCCAGCTCATAACTCATACAAAGTCCTGCAATAACGATGGCTGCTTCCCAGATCTCCCTTTCCGAGTTGAAGACATGATGTTGTACTCGAACCGTTGTCACACGCTTGCTTACTCTGATTTTGGGAAGCAAGGAATGTTTAGAAGGGGGTGAACTAATGGGCGTCGATAAGGTTTTTTGGATGATCAAGTATTTTTTTTTCCAGTTTCTGTCTTACTTCTTCGTTGTCATGTCGTCCATATTTTCGGATTCTAGCTTCTGATTACAAATATCCTTATTTTGTTGTCTTATCTCATCGAAGCATCTGTATATGTCCATCGCCTGAACACATTCCTAGAACTTCTTAGGGAGTGAGCTATGTTTGAGCTTAGTGGATTCGATGTGACTAGAAGCAACAATTATTTCAAGCTTTGTGATTCTCCTGTGGCCATCCATCTAAACGAGTTTACGAAGATGGTTGAAGTTCCTGCTGTTGCTCATCTGATTTCTACTGAGATGTTTAGGTTTCGATCTATTGAGCAACTCATGTCTTTAGCTAATACTAATGTTGAGCTTCCAGGTATGTCTTCATCTGTACTTCGTCGCTATGAATTTAATTTTTGTATTCACACATCTTATACCATTTAACCCTTCTTCTGCACCACATGTATGTCAACAAAACTTATTTATTTACTTGACTCCTTATATAAGATAGTAATAGGTAATATTGTTGATCCACAGGGTGGTGGCCACACCCCTGATGATGATATGCATTCCAAGTTCAATGTTGGTGTCTCATCTGGCGGTAATCCCGCTGAGGGTGGTGAAGACCCCATGGAACCATCTGATGCTGAGGAAACCATAGCAAGTCATGAGCACACATAATACACTTCTGAGACTGTTTATAACGTCCCACCAGATTCACCTGAAGGGAATCCACCGAAAAAGGGTCGGAATGCAAAGTCCTTTAAGTAGCAGATATGAGGAACTTTGCCAACGTGTTGACATACGCTTTGTCTTTGTCGTTCAGTTTATGCTAGGACAGTTGGTCCACTATCTAATTTCATTTGTTTTTGTTTCTATTTGCTAGACGTTTGAAGTTTTTAATATTACTCTTTTCTTATTTTATAATGAACCCACTTTTATGGAATACATGACTTGATACGTATATGAAACATATATTAAAATCACGCAGGGTTCTGTCCTCATTATTAGTCAACTAAAGGCACTCAAACATAGCAGTAGCGAGAATCATATCAAATCTTGAAGACTCGAGACCTGAGCAAAATTATGGTTAATAAAAAAAGAATAATAGCTACAAAAGTCAGTAAAATTATGGTTAGTAAATTGATATTAATACACTAATTGTCATCAAACGAGTCTGTTCATCCCTTTACCTTTTGCCCCCGTCAGTAGCTATGTTATGCAATGACCATTAACAAGAGTCAGGGCCAAAGTCTCAAACAAGTTGCATTATCCTGTGTGACTTTGCCAATATACTTGAGGAGTCTTCAGGAACAAAGGGTGAAAACGGCATCACCAATATAGTCTACAAAGAAATATTCAGCAACCTCGCTGAAAACTAGATGACACAATTTTTTTACATTCAAAAGGCCTCTGCGTAAATAGGAAATTAAGCAAATAATGACATCCATGGTTAACATATTTTGTAGGAAAAAGGTAAGAAGAGGAGTCTGATTCATACAAGGACACATAAATCACACCATGGAAATATATAAAAAGATTACCAGATTCCTAGGAATATCATCGATCAGCATTCTAATCAGTCCAAACAGTTCACTCTCCCTGCCTTACTTTCAGACTTACAAGAAAGATATAATCAGATTTTCAGTAGCATGATTTCACAAATATACTCCTTTCTTATTAAATATGAACGTAAAATTAGAAAAGCAACAAATAGCAATCATGAAAACAATTAAAAATATCAAAGTGGCCTATTCACTACCTTTGGCGAGAGGACGACGGGGAAGGGGATGAACTCAGCAAGCAATTTGGCGTAGATGAACTGAGAGTAATAAAAGTAGGATATAAGCCTCAGATAGAATGTCAACATAGACGAAAATAATCGATCAATGAGAAACTATGTTTTTGCCATGACATCTCCTCTATTTGTTTTTACAAAATGATCCTTTAACTTTTTACTTAAACAATTATAACCAAAAATATTTTTAGTGAAATATAATATTTATATAAATATAATTATATTTTTTTATTTACATAATAGTTTGTAAATAAATATTTAGTGTAAATAATATCATAATTTTATAAAATACTAAAATAAATTGGACTGGTTTATAACTTTCACAAATAAAAAATATTATTTGTAAACTTAGAAAAGAATATATCAAGAATATTCTTTTTATGAGAGAAAATAGAAAAATACATCGGAGACAAATCCATCTCTATTATGAAATTCTTCTATTTTAGAAAAAAAAATAGAGGAATACATTGGAGATGGTCTAAGGCATGACCGACATAAATGATCGACGTTGAGATTTCAGCTTTTCTTATTCTTACTATTCTAATGTTTCAATATAATTTGAATATTTCCTTTGTGTAAAAATAATTTTTGTTTCACTATAAAAATTGTTTTTATATTTCAATGTAACTTTTTATTTAATGGATATTGTGTGGCCGATTAAATTATACAAATTACTGTGTAATTGATTAAATTTATATATTAAATTACAGTTTTCTAAAGTATAACTTTTAAATATTACAGATTTTAATTAAAATTGATTACATTTTAAAACATATAGAGTAATCTATAAACTAACTCTATATAGATATGAGGAGAAAATTGCAAAGTAGTCTCACCTTGCATTTCTCTCATTCTGTGCATTCCTAATTGGAAGGAGATAATCAACATCTAATATTATGTTACTCTCAGTATATTAGAAATGGTTGAACCGTAAACCAATTAAAGATGATGTAAGGAATACATAAAGATGTATTTCCAGTTATCACAAATATAGAATTAATTGACAACAACTTAATTAAGTCCAGCGCAGGACAACAGAGAAGAGTTTTCATACTTTCTAATATTATAATATCTCACTATATTAGTGAGTAAATGAGTTTTTTCTAGCACAAATACTCACTTCATTTTTGGAGTTTAAGCTTTTATATCTGATGATATTAGTAGTTTGATCCCAAAAAAAAATGGTCAAACTGTACATTGTAATTGGAGAAAGAAAACAAACAAATATCAACTGAAGACTTTTAAGGTATATGAACAAAAATTAGAAATAACAATTATCTACTATTAAAGAATAAGGCAATAAAATTGTAAAAATACAAAATAAAACAAAAAAATATACAGAGAAAGAAAGATTTAATAAAATAAAATCAAAATATAATTTCCGTAATTGATACTCCCTCTGTTCCTTAATATTACATATTCTAGAAAAAAAATTGTTTTAAAAGATCTATTTTTTTAAATTTTCAAGACATGTCTTATTAACTAATGGCAAATTTCAAAAAACTTAATTGCACTTACTGAATTTTTATTGGTTTAAAATTATAGAACAAAGATAAACACAAAAAATTATGCAAATTTAATGTGTTTTATTAAAATATGTGAAAAAGCTAGAATATGTAACATTAAGAAACAGAGGGAGTAGTTCTCAGTTACACTAAAAAGTCTAAATTTACAACATACACAGTTTTATTTACATCTTTAAACCTATTATTTAAGTAAAATGATTCTAAAAAAGTGCCAGCTTGAAGAGTTAGAAAATATAGTAATATACGATAAATAATAATACATAACGTTAAAATTACATTATCACTAATCAATAAAATGACAACACATTTATTAAAACCATAGAATGGCACGCAACAAGATCTTATTAAATATACAAACGATAAATTAAATATGCTCAACGCAAACACACATAAAAATGAGACATCATATGTGAATATATTTAAATAAATAAATTTAAATATATTATATTCTTGATAATTTTAAAATTACTTAAAAAGAAACAAAATTATTAAAAAATTAATATACAAATAAAACTAAAGCAATATTTTTTAACGTCAAAATAATAAATGAATAAAAATATATTATGTTAATAAAATAGATTTTAGATTTTAAAGACTTCTAATTCATGTAATATTACAAAATTCAAAATTTGTTTATTACAATTAATATTTTACCATTAGATATATTAAAATAATATTCTAGATCGATATTCAATTGTTAGTTTTCAACTATTACACGTAAAAAATATTATTAAGTATGCTTTTTTTTTTAAAAAAAGGGATTTTATATTTTAAGTACGTTATGGGAGTACTTTTTCTTTTTGTGAATTTATTCGAGATGAGATTCCGATCTTTTAAACTAAGATAATTTATATTCTATACATAATTATATTTTTTTACATAACTGTAATATCTCGGAATTGATTTTTCATATTTTATTAGTTAATTGTATTACATATAATAGAAATACTTACTTCAAACCTAAAATATATAAAAAAAATTTTAAAAATTATTTATATATAATTTAATATACAAAAATTCACATACAAATAAAAATGATAAATGTAGAAAATTAAAATATATTATCCGCGCGTAGCGCGGAAAAAAAGATCTAGTACCACTTAATGTTTTATCAAAAGAGATAAATATACACTTATACTCCAATGTTAAATTAATTTAGACATTAGGGTTTATAGTTAAGGGGTGGGGTTTAGGATTTAGGGTTTAGGGTTTAAAGTTTAGGTTTTAGGGGTTAGAGTTGGGGAGTAGGGTTTTGGGGATAAGATTTCAAATTTTGAAAAGAATTTAAATTTTTCAAAAGATAAAATGCTATTTTGGTCATTTTAGTTTTTGAGGGATATTTTGTGACATAAACTTAGAAATGTATTATTTTGGAGAATTTTCCTTTATATTTGTTAATGAATGAAATTTTCTAGTTTCTATTTATGTAGATTATTTTATTGACAAAATTTTGTTCAGAATCTATTGAAAAAAAAAGATTATACAATAAGGAGTTTTATTTAAAATTTGAAAAATTCAACTTAGAATTTGGTGAGTTTGTCCATCTTCCACAAATTCATATGTAAACCTTCTTATCACTGGCGTACTTGTCAATCCAGAATGAATATTATTCATTTTTCACAAAAATGAATAAGAATGGATTATTGGCAAGTGGATATGACATGTGACAAGGCAATGAGACGTATCCCGTGCGTAACTTTCCTTCTTCCCTGGATAAGCATTTGCCACCTCTTTCGCCTTGTTCCTCTTTACTTCGCTCTTCTTGAATATTATATAAGATTTAGTGATGCAAATTCATATTTAAATTCATAGTTTTAAACTACTTTTTACTACTGATTAGTTTCTTTCTTTTCTTCTTCGATAATAATACTAATCCGAAAGAGGAATAATTTTTGCACTATTGATAAATAATAAATAATACACAAACAAAATATATAAAATATACTATTAATAGTAAGATCGAAGACCATTGAAAAGAAAAAATAGAAAAGACAGTTCCACAAAAATGGCGTTAACACTATGTGAGTCTTCTGATCAAAAGCTGATCAAAGTTTATCAGCTGAACTAATTTCCTAAACGTCATCCTTGTGTTTCCATGTTCAGGTGGAAGAGCTCGTCGCTTCGTCTCTGCAACATCAGTATATAGCAATGGTTGTCTTCAAAGAGTGAGTCCCACACCTTGATCTTGATATTCTCAATTACATAACTTCCAACCTAAGTTTACATTTTTATTTAAAACTACTTGTTGAAGCTGCAACAAACCGGATCGAATCGGTTTCAGCTTGGTGAAGCAAAAGCAATAAGATTATTACCAAGGTGATAAGTTAAGAGTTTTGTCTTTGTTTTTCAAAGTTGCGTTTCTATAAAGCTAGAATCTTTGAAATTAAGGGAATCTAATAATAAAGACAAAGATTACTCTGTTTTTTTTTTTTTTTTATGGTAGGAGGACAAACATGGTTCAGGAATTGGGAAGTAGAGAAGATTTTTTGCAAGAAAACAGAGATACTGAGACAAGTTATGATTTTCTGGGTGAGATGAGACAGAGGTTTCTTAGATTCAAGAGACAAAAGTATTTGTAAGTATAGAAACTCACTTTCTTGATCATCTATCTTTTTTTTTCTCTGTTTTTCTTTGATTCTTTTTAAATTGATGAATGGAATCCATAAAATCAGACCACAGATAGAAAAGTTTCAAGCTTTGGCCGTAGCTCAATCACCAAAGGTGAGTGTGAGACTCAACAGAATTATTCAGGTTTATTCAATTAATTGGTAAAGAAATTACTGACAAAGAAAAACAAAACAGGTTATGGTGATAGGATGTGCAGATTCAAGGGTGTGTCCTTCTTATGTACTAGGTTTTCAACCTGGTGAAGCTTTTACTATCCGAAATGTTGCCAATCTCATCACGCCCATTCAGGTGTATAAGAGTTACTCATTTTTCTACTTACAGTTTTTCTTACATCAAGATAACCTCTGAAACCCTTTTGTTGTTTTCCTCTTTTTGATTGAAAGAATGGGCCAACAGAAACCAACTCAGCTCTTGAATTTGCAGTCACTACTCTTCAAGTAAGCTTAAACACATACATAGTGAACATTGCAGCGAAAGAATGTATACACTCATGTTGTTTCTGCATAGGTTGAGAACATTATAGTAATGGGTCATAGCAATTGTGGAGGAATCGCAGCGCTTATGAACCATCAAAACCATCTAGAACAACCGTCTAGGTATAGATATATCTACACTAATGTTTTTTTCTCAACAAATCTTCAAATTGCTTTATTCTAGCAACAACTTTTGTGTGTATAGTTTGGTAGAGAGATGGGTCATGAATGGAAAAGCCGCCAAGTTAAGAACACAAGAAGCTTCATCACACTTAAGTTTTGATGAACAGTGCAGAAACTGTGAGAAGGTATCAAATTTCCAAACATCTTCTCTCTGTTACTTCAGGGTCGCTTGTACCTGAATCTGATTTATGTGTGTGCATGTTGTGTTTGGAGCAGGAATCTATAAAGGATTCCGTGATGAATTTGATAACCTATCCATGGATAAGAGATAGAGTAAAGAGTGGTGAAGTAAAGATTCATGGATGTTATTACAATTTGTCAGATTGTAGTCTTGAGAAGTGGAGACTCAGTTCAGACAAGAATAGCAATGAATTCTATGTTTCAGACAAAGAGATATGGAACTGAGAAAATGTACAACAACTATCAGTTCCTTTGTATATGTAAACCTAATGCAATTACTGTAAATAAGTATTAGGTGCAGACTGGAAGGAAAACAAAACAAATTTCAATGAGGAATTACTAAAGATATTTAATTGAGCTCATTAGATCCCCAAACTTACAACACCACAAAATACTTCAAACAGAACAACATTACATTGATGATCATAAGATGACACAAAACAAAATAAAAACTGACGACAAAGAAAGAAAACATAAAATAGAATAATAGAATAAGAAGAGACTGGTATTGATGGATAATCTCTCTCAGGTCTGTCTCCATGTTCTTAAACTTCAACCCCACCATTGATGCACCGCAACACCTTCATCTCTAAGTTTGCCATATAGAGCCAAACACTCCCAATAAGCCTTACCACTCTTACTCTGCATCTTCCTTCCCCTTAGCCCTAAACCCTTTGGCTTGCACTCCAAGAAAAGCTCATCCACCATTTTTATGGACTTGCTCCTCATCATCTCCTCCACCACTTCAGCCTCTGCCTTCATCACCACGTATTCCTCCTCCTTCACATTCTCTTTGAGCCACTCGGTCATCCCCATATTTTCAGATTCTAGGCTCATCTCATCGTTCACTGTCTTAATCTTGTACATCTCAAACTTGAGGTTCCTTGTTGGGTAATTCTTAACGAACCATTCTGTTCCACTGCTTCCTTTTCCATTACCCACATCGATAAATACTCGCCTTGAGTAACTCCCCAGGTCCATGGTGTCCCCCATAAGGTCTGGGAGGTACCTTGTCCGTTTCAAGTAGGTTCTTGATTTCCTCGAAGCTGCTCTTGGTGGTTCAAGGAGAACATCCTCTAGCTTACTCAAAGCTTTTTTCTTGGCCTCTTCTTCTGTGATAGCGAGAAGCTTTCTCCCGGGGGCCACTGTGCCCTCCTGTTTTCCCTCTGTTTTCCTCATCGCCATAACCGTGTACTCGGAGCTCTTCATGTAGACTATTTCGTAGTTTAAGTGTTCCAAGAAGTTTGGAGGAAGATCCTGGAGGTTGATCTGGACGGTGAGGATGCCGCCGACTTTGAGAGCCCGGTCTAGAAACTCAGCAGAGTCAATGTGACGAGAATGTGCAAATGCAAAATCAAAGGTCTCGCTTGGGACCCTACTCTGCGTCTCCTCATCGCTTGCAGATACGAAAAGCACCTCGGTTTCGATAACTGTTTGAGAGTATGAAGTAACCGTGACCTCATCATCTCCTCCACTAAGTAGGAGGGCTTTATCCCCAAGCTTAAACAGACCTTCCTTCTCTAAATCATTCAGAAGCAAAGGCAATAATAGCTCATGTTGGTCAGATTCAACCAACTTAGATGCAGCGGTCGAATCAGTTTCACACTTCAGGAGACTCAACCAAGTAAACGAAAGAAACAACAAAGCCAAAAGCATTGATCTCATAAAAAGAGTCAAGACTTCAGAACGAGAAGCCTTGAAGAAAGAATCTGCAGAGCCCAGAGAAGAGCTTGAATGTTCTCTTTTTTTCAAGAGGTAGTGACAATGCTTTTGGCACATGGAGTGAAAGTCATGGACAGTAACAAACACCATTTTTTTTTATGTTTGGTGAGACGAAGAGAGCGCCCCAAAAGTGCAGTTGAAAGTTAAAGAAGATGAAAAAGAGAAGAGAAAGCTAATAGAGAATTAAAAGGAATTATAAGAAGAGAAAACAGGTAAAAGAAGAAAAGAGAGAAGAGAGAAGGAAGAGAGAAAGGCGAGTCTAGCGAGTGCAGAACCTAGCGGCTGTATGATTTCCACCAGTTAGAGAAACACGGCTGCTCTTCAAATTAGACCAAAGGGACATCAGCTGCCTCATTCTCTGTATCTCCATTGCGGTTATCGCCTATGTACCTCTTTCTTGCTCTCAATCTGCTATTTCATCATTTAGACACACACACAAATATATATATATTTTCTTGGTTTTAATATATTATGTCTGGTTATCAATGAATCCTCAGATGTTTCTTCCCATTCTTTCCAAAGAAAAGATATCACTCACGGAAGCAACATATGGGATGAAAAAGAGATTGAGAGCAGGAAAAAGGTTTTTGTCGAATTGATTTTGTGGATTGATTTCTTGAGGCTTAAGTTTTTTTTTCTTTTCCGCAAGAGGTGAGAGAGATTTGGATTGAAAATATAAAGGAATTTTCTGTTTTCTTTTTAAGCCTTTGTTTACGCTATACCCCTACCTATTTAAAGATTTTCAGCTAAATTCATGGGAGCAATAACCTGTTTTGCAAGTAATCTCATCACCCTCTTTTATTAGGGTATGGCCACATCAGTGCTAACGTATTCCAGTTCTTACTTGTTTTAACTCTGTTGTTATAGGTATGATGAAACATAAACTAGTTGGACATTTAGACGGCGCTTAATCATTTCCAAAGAAAATAAGAACAATCTTTGACCAACAAACAAAAGGTACGCCTTCCTTTCACAATGTAAAATGTTTTAGAAGATGTTTCAAACTATGATGTTTTACTAGTTTAAAAATTATTGAAATTGGTTAATAAATAATGTTTTATGGCATCATTTAAATGATTACCTTCTCACCTTAAATTCATTTTATTAATAATATTTTTAATGTAATTTATCAAATGATATATATAACAAACATAATATTATTTACAATGATCATTTTTGAAAAACAACCAAAATTTTTGGTGTCATCTGAAAATAATATTTTGTTTAGAACTTTCAATCGTACATCAAACAATTTGTTATTGTTGGGAATAAACAATTTAAGAAGGCATTACTCATGTTTTCGAGCAGAACGCCGACCTTCTGATTCCTGCATGGAAGAAATTTCGGCTCAAACTTGGCTTCATTTCTACATCTAGGTAAAATGGAAGAATTCTAGTAAAAGAAATTATTCTATATTTCAAAGTATGGAAGTTTCTAACTTGTTGATTGCCGCTTACGAACAACCCATATAAGGGGGATTCATACCCTAGAACAAGAGATCGACCATTATACACACAAATACTAGAGATAGGCTGCTAGAACTATGATTTTTACACCAACCGTTTGAGTTCCTACTCTAAAGATCAATAATACAATACTTTTTTGTTTACTCTCTTATACGTTGTCGTAGTACCATAAACCCATCTACACAAATTCACCCTAACAGTTTGGTGCTAAAAGGCAGAGAGGAGAGAGAGGATGGAGTAATCTAGACTATGTGACGATGATGCAAAGTGAACATAACTGGCAGCTTCCGGCCACTCCATTCAAAATTGAGTTGGAAGCACATATCGAACCCTTGCAAAGCGAAGTCACAGAGTTACAGAGTTACACAGAGCTCGGGAAAATAACACCTCTACAGGTAACCGTGAACTACTCTTGGAGTTTCAGGTCTCATCACCCTCTTTTATTAGGGTATGGCCACATCAGTGCTAACGTGTTCCAGTTCTTTTAGTTGTTTTGACTTTTGACTCTGTTATAGGTATGATGAAACATAAACTAGTTGGACATTTACAACGAACTTAATCATTTCCAAAGAAAATAAGAACAATCTTTGACCAACAAACAAAAGGTACTCCTTCCTTTCACAATGTAAAACGTGTTAGAAGATGCTTCAAAATATGGTGTTTTACTATTTTAAAAATACTTTATTGTAAATTGGTTAATCAATAATGTTTTGTGGCATCATTTAAATGATTAGCTAACTCACTTTAAATTCATATTAATAATATTTTCTTTTAAAAACGTAATTTATCAAATGATATATATATAACATAATATTATTTACAAAGATCATGTTTGAAAACAACCAAAATTTTAGGTGTTATGAAAATAAATTTTTGTTGAGAACTTTCCGATTGAGAAACATACATCAAACAATTTGTTATCGTGTAAGATTGTTAGGAATAAATAATTGAGGAAGACATTACTCCTGATTTCAAGCAGAACGCCGACTTTCTGGTTTTTGTTTAGGAGAAATTCCGGCTCAAACCTTGCTTCATCTTTATCTACGGGTAAAATAGAAGATTTCTACTAAAAACGATTCTTCCATATTTCGGAATATGGAAGACTACGAACAACCTATATAAAGGGGATTCAAACCCTAAAACAAGAGATTGACCATTATAGACACAAATACTAGAGTTAGGCGGCTAGAACTATGGTTTTTACACCAACGGTTGTAGTTCGTATTCTAAAGATCAATAATTTTTGTTGAGAACTTTCCGATTGAGAAACATACATCAAACAATTTGTTATCGTGTAAGATTGTTAGGAATAAATAATTTAGGAAGACATTACTCCTGATTTCAAGCAGAACGCCGACTTTCTGGTTTTTGTTTAGGAGAAATTCCGGCTCAAACCTTGCTTCATCTTTATCTACGGGTAAAATAGAAGATTTCTACTAAAAACGATTCTTCCATATTTCGGAATATGGAAGACTACGAACAACCTATATAAAGGGGATTCAAACCCTAAAACAAGAGATTGACCATTACAGACACAAATACTAGAGTTAGGCGGCTAGAACTATGGTTTTTACACCAACGGTTGTAGTTTGTATTCTAAAGATCAATAATACAATACTTTCTTGTTTACTCTTTTATACATTTTTCGTAGTACCATAAACGCACATACACAAATTTGTCCTAACAGTGTAGCTGTAGAAAGAGAGGGGGGGGGGGGGGGGGGGGGGGGGGGGAGGGGATAATCTAGACTATGTGACGATAATGCAAAGTGAGCATAATGAGCATCTTTCGGCCACTCTGGTCAAAATTGAGTTGGGAACACAGAACGAACCCTTGCAAAGCCAAGTCATAGTGTTACACAGATCCAGGGGCGGACGTAGGTGAAGACGTACGGGGTCACGTGCCCCCGTCTCTTTTTTATTTTCCTTTCATAAACTATACAATTCAAGCAATGCTCTTCTAAACCTACAACTAAATATCATGAAATAAAATTATGTGCCCCCGTCTAAATGGACTCTTGCGTCCGCCACTGCACAGATCTCGGGAAAATAACACCTCTACAGGTAACCCTAGACTACTCTTGGAGGTTCAAGTCTTGAAGAATACAATGAAAACTTTCACAGATCGAAGCTATAAAATTGGTTCTTCGAGAAGATAATTCAGCTCTTCATACGACGAGCAACAAGAGACGATGGTTCCGAATCCGCGTTCGGCTCATGCAACCTCTGGAAACTCCGACTGAGGGAGGCATCGCCACCCTACGGACTCCACCACCGAATGGAGAACCAACTACTGGGACTGATACTACGAGAGGAACTCAAGAGAAACATTCAGATAATGTGTCTGACTCGTAATATAGACGGTGAGATGCAGGAAGCAGCCGCCGTAAAGAAATCCGCGATGACAGCCTATCTATAGCAGGTCTTATCCAAGAAGTTCAAAGTCATTCAGTTAATGATTGAGAGTTAGTCAATGATTGAGAGGCTCCCGGGTGCCGCTCCCCAAATCGAAAGAAGTGCTCATGATTCCTACGCTTACACCCCCTTCGTGGATGACATTGCCTTGATAGAGATGCCAAATAAGTTCTCCTGCCCAACATGAGAATATACGACGGCATCAGCGACCCATACAACCAAATAAGTTCTCCTGCCCAACAAGCAGTGGATGCTTACTATAACGATCTAGAAGGAACTCAGGGAAGCCACAATGTGCAAAGATTTTGGCTCAACTCTTGACCGGGCCCGCCTTGCAGTTGTACATCAACCTGCCAAACAGATCGATATGTTCCTTGGCAGCCATAACCGACTGGAGCAGTTTGTGAGTACCAGGAACCTAGAGAAAAAAGTTGACGACCTTTACGAATTTCTTCAGCATCGGGTTGATCCCCTGCGTAGCTATATAGCACGCTTCAACCAGGAGAAGATATCCATCCCAGGATGCAATACCTCAACCGCTCTCTCCGCCTTCAAGAGAGGCATGCTACGTGACGGAGACTTGTACAAGAAGTTAATCAAATACCAATGCAAGAATGTACAGGGTGTATTATCCCGGGTATGGGCACATATAAAACGGGAAGGGACTCAGCTATCAATCCAAGATCCCTAAAAACAGGAACAGAAGGGGGCAAAAAGCAACATATACGACAAACCCAATCAGAAGCCTGGAAAGCAGGTAACACAATATAATGGCAGTGTTGACATGGCCAGACATCTCCAATCTCTCCATCTCAAAGCTAGAATTGGTCAATGTTATGAGGCAGATGGGACCGTAGGTCAAGTAGCCTCAGAAGATGAGAGCACCGGAAACATTCTAGAACCAGAACCGTGGTGCGAATTTCATAAAGACCACGGCTATAAGACCGAGTTAAGGTTCCATTAATCTCTGACATCCGATGTTCTATTTGATTCTCAAGAGCTCCGATCTTACGATCTGATTCTAATCCCAAACTGTGTGTATGCTTCTCCAAAAAACCGAATCTCTCTTTTGTATCACGGTCAGTCTTAGCCGATTTATCGCAACTGATCCTCAAACCCTCAATTTCATCATGTAATTTCTTCACCTATGGATCCTTCTGAGCTTCTGGAACCATTGAAACCTCCATTGACGTCGAAGATAAGCTTCGCGTGTTGATTTCTTTGATCCAGTATCACAAACGTACCTGTTTTTAATGAACTAACGGTATTATTTATATGTGTAAAGAGTGTTTACAAATTGATTAGCAAAACCTTGACCTCATAACAGTTAGCGGATGATTCATATCGTCAACGGATGATTCATATCGTCACCCAAATATCACTAATACAATTAGCATAAAATGAAATGTAAAATAATATCTCTTATTTATATACTACGCTTCTATCCTTCTCCTTGTCCACATCACTCTTATTAATCCAGCTCATCCACCTTCATCCCTTAAACACTTAACTCGTCTGCAACCTCTTCTTCTGCTTCCTGAAATAGACCTTAAACAGTGTATGGGAAGATCTGCTGCTGGCGAAAGTGCAAGACATGTTCCACAATAGTATATGGACAAGTCCAGAACCAAAATCGTGCTTTGTAGTAATAAAAGAACCTTTAGCTAATGGCAGTTATGTTCGTCGAGGACATCATTTTTTAGCTATTTTTTTAAAAAGACATCTTACACCAACTCTCCCTTATATTAAAAGAGAAATATTACAATATTTTAATTATGATATTTGTCATAGCTAAAATGATTCGTCACTAAAGAATTAAATTGGTTCATTTAAATATATACTATATTTTTTATTAAACTAATCATAAATTAATAATTAATGTACAAATTGATATTTTATTTCTTTCCTTAAATACAATTTACAAAATTACCTAATATGATAAATATATATAATGCAATTAACAAGTTTGAATAATAAAATTTGGTAAATTTTTTATATCCTTCATAATTTTTGTTTAGTTTTATATTATTAAAATAAATTAAACAATCATATTCGCCATATAAGAAAATTTTATATGTTTCCATATATGTTATATTTTAAATTTTTGAAAATGAAACTTAATTACTAAAATTGTTAAAAGTCTCACATTTAAAATTTGTGATCAATGGTTAATTTGTTTTTGTTATAACATGACACAAATGTTCATAAAACTATATATATAAATTCTAATTTAATAGATATTCATATTAAAAGTATATATATATGTATATATATATATATATATTAATACTGTTTAAATTAAATTATATACCATATAAAAATAAATAATTTATTTCTTAAATTCTCATTGAACAAGTATTCAAAAATTAATATTTTGATTTTGCAATTTGCATTGAATTTTTAAATAAGATTATAAATTACTAAAATTATGAAAAGTCCACATAATTTTTTTTCTTTTTCAGAAGTTCAAAAATTTTGTTATAAAAATACAAATGATCATAAAATTATATGAGTGCAAAAATTTATTTAATAGATAATCATATTACAAAATATTATATATATATATATATATGTTAATATCATTTAAATTTAAATAGAGCAAATTAGCTCAATATACTGAAAAGAGTGTGATACCATTGAATTGGGGAAAAATGGTAGTGATGGAGGGAAAAAATTTGAAGGGAAATAGGGTATGGAGTGCAAATATGGAGGAAGTTGTGTGTAGGGAGTACAAATACTCTTAAATATATACCACATAAAATAGGTAAATATAATTGTTTTGATTTATTCATCATAAAAAAATGTTAAACAAAAGAGTGATTACTTTGATTTACGTGTTCGTGCCAATTCAATAGTATATGTAATAGTTACCTGCTTATCAATTATTCAATATATATTTATTATTTTATAATATGTGAAAATGCGATATAAATAATAGTGTACGTAAAAAGACTTGTATACCGAATGCTTGTCCACGTAAGGTGTGGATTTTAACCTAGTATTATTTGCAATTCTAAAAATAACATAATATCCGTACATTAATCTATATTTTAAATTTTGTAGTAATTTAGATAAGCTAAAAATGGACTAGAATTTGATGCAAAGGAATTAGTTAAGGATTTGTTGTTATGTTTCTGGAAGGAAGTGTGCCTATGGTTGTTAATTTGTGTACTAGTATTTTGGGAATTATCCAAAAATGACTCAAAATTTGATTTTTACTGCAAAAATATATCCAAAATTGAATTTAATGCAAAATAAACCCAAAATACTAGTAAAATTACAACAGCCCGTTATGACCAAACCAAAAACATATATGCACTTTTACAAATATAACCATGCGAAGTCTTGTCTCTGGTTAGTGAAGTCTTAGAAAACTTCTCTGGAAGTCTTCTCATGTATTAGATCTTAAAATAATTTATAAAATTTATAAAAAAACTATTTTGAGGAAAAAAAAATTAAAATCATGTATTTATAAACATTTCTAAATGATATAAATTTATATCTACTTGATATATGGTGTTTTTGACATCTTGTATATATGTCTTCTAATTGGTTTTCAAGTTTTTATCGAGTCTTCCTAGTCCTTTTCGAGTCATTACAGGTATGGTGTTGTACATGAGGGAAGATAGGCCACTTGGAGCAAAAAGGATAGAAAAGAGTGCAATTTGAAGTTTTTCATGCAGAGCAGTCTAATTGGTTGTTCCCGATCGAGCGGAGCAGCCCGCGTACCTGTTCCCGCGGCAGAGATTTTTATGGAAACATATAATATTTTGGGATTTACCCTAATCATCCCAATTTTATATCCTGCAGCCGCCAGAGACCTGCAATATATCTTTTCCTGCTTTCTATTATTATTCTATGCTATTTTTGGAAAAGAAAGCAGACTAGAGAGCTTTGTACCTTGGGGATTTGCTAGTTCGTAAAGGGAGAAGGCCATCTCTCTCGATTTAGAGAAAAATCCCATGAACCCTATCTTTACTTATTTTGCATTCATATCCATGTTTATTTCAGTTTCTATCTCTGTGTTTTTTTGTTCCATGGTTGAGTAGTCAGTTTACTTAGTCTAGGGTGTTAGGATATTGAGATTCATGAGCTGAATACAAATAGTAATTACTAGATCTCGCGCAGGTTTTCGTTTTCATTTATTTTTATATAAATATTTTGTTTTCAATTTCAAATTGTTATATATTATAATATATATGTGTCTATCAATTTTTAAAACTTAATAAGTTTACGGTATATTTTTTACATTGAATAGATTGTTTCAAACTTTCATATGTATTTGTATCTTCTTCTATATATATATTCGGATCATTAATTCGTTATTAAAATCGTAACTATATATATAAAGATTAGTAAAATATTGTTTTATTGTCATATTCAAAGATATTGTAATATTTCACAAATTTAGAAAGTTTTTAAAAAATTAAACTTTTCGCTTCATAGATTTATATTATAGAGTAAATAATTAAACATTTAATTTTTGTTTAATTTTTAGAATAACTATATAGTTTAAAATTTGTTTTCATTGGTTTAAGGTAGTAAAGCTTAACCATTGTTAGATAATATGAATTTTGTTATATAAAGAAAAATCTTTATAATTTTGAAAATTATCATCGATAAATATTTAAATAATTAACATATGAAGGTATAGTATTACAACATTAAATTATATCTATTTAATTAATATTATCTATAAATCCAATGGATCATCCATTGTTTAAATCCAATTATTGATAGCCCAATAAAAATTTCTGGTAGGCCCAAAATTTAAATCATAAGATTACAGATTAAATGTAACATGACTTTCTAGGAATATGTCTATTAGGTCTATTTTAAAAAAAAATCACACATGAATCAAGATTGTGACTTCTGTTTTAATATATAAGATTGTTTGATTGTCTCCATTTATTGTTACACTTAAAGCATGCATCAAGTTAATCACTTAGTGCCTGATTCTAGGTTAAATATATTCATCAAAAGTGTTTTAGGTTGCAAGAAATAAATGAATGGGCAACTCGTCCCTAGACAGCGAAGGTAGATGTTAGGGCGAGTTGTAAACTAATCGAATCTGAACATAATGTTTGTCTTCATATTCTAATCCAAACGACAGTTTAGGCATTAGGATTGCTTGATAAAAGGGGAGACGCCACGACAGTGGGTCGAACTTTATATGTTTTTTGAGTTCTAGACTTGTTTGGAATTTCTCCTTGAATAGTTGTTTAGCTCATGCTCGCTTGATATACGATCCATCGCCCTAGGCTAGCTTTCTTAATCATCTGAAAACCTTAATCCAATATGTTACTTGCTTCTTACGATACCTTAAACTCAAAACCCCCGTATTGTTTTAGCTTAATATTGAACTCATAAAGATAAAGTGTAAACTGGTCCTCTGGAATTGAATCTCAAGTACTACATCTACATTGTTAGCTTGCAGTAGTAAAGACAAAGTTTTAGTGTATAAAGTTTTGGCGCCGTTGCGATGGGGACAATATATTTTTACCTTTATTTTTCAGTTCTATATTTAGTCTAAGACATCAAACTTGCTTTTCTCTCTTTCTTGTAGCTAATGATCCAGGTGCATGACCAGTAGATATACTCGGAGCAACGTACAAGGATCATTGTTAACGCTTAGCGACGAAGAGCTCGCAAAATAGAACGACAGAACCGTCAACAACCGCGGCCTACTAACACCACAATGGGTGAAAATACAGACCATGATGATCTCATTGCTGCAATGGTGCTCATGAAACAACAGATGCAGCAGATGCAACAGACCATCAATGCACAACAAGCTGCTCAGCAAGCAGCGGCTGAACTTTCTGCACAGCAAGCTGAGCAACAAGGCGCTCCCATCGGAGAGAGGAACCTCTCGTGGAACTTCCCTACCACTCGCTCCGTCATCAACCCCCCTCCTTCCGCTCGACAAGATGATGAGATCAAGCCTGCTTTGATCGGCCTGGTGCAGAAAAAGATGTTTAACGGCCTCGCAGCTGAAATTCCGATGGACCACATCGAAAACTTTGAGAGAGTCTGCAACTTCTTTTGCACAAATGGAGTGCCACCAGACTACATCTAATGCACCATCTTCCCACTCTCTCTTGATGGGAAAGCAGCTCGCTGGCTAGACTCTCTCCCAACCGGTTCTCTCACTACATGGGAACATGTCCGAGCAGCGTTCTTAAATCACTTCTACACGAAATCCAAAACCACGGCTCTGAGGCATAACATCTCCAATTTTAAGCAAAAGACTGTCGAGCCTTTCTATGATGCTTGGGAGCGTTCCAAGGAGTACCGAAGGGAATGCCCTCACCATGGTTTGAGGATGATTACATACTGGAAGTGTTCTATGATGGAGTGAGCTGTGAGTTTCGTAATGCTCTAGATTCCTCGAGTATATGACGTCAAGTTCACTCAACAAGAACAAGGAGAACGGTCACTCCAAGAACTTAAACATCAAAGGATCTAGCGGCAAAGGTTGACCAACTGATAAAGGGCAATCAGAGCCAAGTATTCATCATGGAAGAAGCCGTACCAGAGAGCAGTGCTTTAGATGTCACACCTGAAGCAGACAACACTGTGGACGATGAACAATAGGTGAGCTACATCAATGGACAAGGATGGCAGTACAAGAACTACCACCCGAACCCTAACGTGAGGAACAACACTCATCTCTTTGCGTACCCTAAGCTAGACAAACCAGTTGACAATGCGTGGAACAGTCAATGACAGAACACAGGGTATCAGAAGGATTACCAAGGAAGAACATATGTTCTGAGCCAGATGCAGCACAACCAGTTCCAGAACCAAAAGCAGTAGACTGCTCAACAGGTTGCTGCACCTACGAGTGCTCCACCAGATGAGCTGAAGGGTCTGGGTATGATGATGCAACAGCTGTTTCAGGGTCAGCAGGATAATGCTAAGGCGTTGAATCAGGTTACCACAGATATCAACAACAGAATGGAGAACATTTTCACCAAGGTTAGTACAAAGTTCGACACTGTTGCTAGTCACATAAGGAAGATGGATGCTCAGATTGCTCAAACAGCTGAAAGTGTCAAGAAGCAACAAGGTACCCTTCCTGGAAAGAGTGTGATGAATCCTAGAGTTGATCACTGTAATGCAACAGAGCTGAGATGTGAGAAAGGTGAGGGAAAAGAACCGGACCAACTGTCTGTAGAGACTGCTCCAAGCGTAGAAGAGAGAACATAACAACCTGCTAGCTTTGAAGTGAGTGCTCCCGATGCACCTACAGAGATTCCACCAATGCGAGTCTATCTTCCGAAGGTTCCATACCCAATTCCACCTAGACATTTGATGGATCCCATTAATGCAGAGCAGTTGGCTGGGTTTAGGAAGATGGTTAGAAGGCTTTCTCAAAATATCTCCTTTCAACATGCGTGGGAGATTCGGCCATTACATGTTCTTCAAAAATTTCAGAGAAACTCAAAAGGAAATTAAGGCTCTCTTTACTGAATCATTGACACTAACACTGAGAGTATTGCCTAATATTGATGATCCTGGAAAGTTTTCTTTTCCATGTTCCATTGCTGGAGTGGAATTCAAGGAAGTTCTTTGTGACCCCGGGTCTAGTGTGAACCTTATCTCAAAGGCGATTGTAGACGAGTTAGGCATTGTTGATGTTGAGCATTCTCTGGTGACTCTGGCTTTTGCAAACTCTCACACGGCAGTCCCTTATGGCACCATTCGCAATCTTCCTGTTCAAGTAGGGGACTGTATTCTCCATTCTGAATTTCAGGTTGTTGAGATGAGCAAAGATTATGAGATGCCTTTGATTTTTGGAAGGTCATTTATGGCTACAGTGGAAGCAATCATCGACCTGCCTAATAAGAGAGTCTCCTTCTCCAACATCAGCAAGAAGGTTTTCTACAAGGCTGTCCCAAACAAATCACAAATCCGATACGCCTCTTGCATCTCAGTGGTTAATGGAGAACATCCGAAATTTTTTCCTAAGGAGTTTGGAGATAAGAGTGAGATCAAAGAAGTCCTGGATGGAGATCATCACACTGATACCAAGAAACTCAGTGGGAATGCAAGGGTGAAAGAAAAAGTCTAGAAGAAAAGGGTCAATTGTGACCCTATGATGACTTTGATACCTCCCTTGTGTGATGAGAAATCCATTGAGTATGAGGTAAAGTGCAAGTGTACCTCTAAACCTTTCTCTAAATTCAGAGTAATTCTCACACATGAGCTGAAAGAGAAAGGAGAAGTTGATGTGAAATGAGAAGAGTTTTGAAGCTGAACATGTCTGATTGTGGAGCTTGTTTTGGAACAATCCCTCATGCCTAACCCGACTGATCCCAGTCACCAAGTCAAGCTAGTGACTTAAACAAACGCTTGGTGGGAGGCAATTCACTAGTAAGTGTAAATATAATTTGGTTTTGTTTTTGTTTGCTTATTTTTCGTTTTAGTTTACTGAGTCCTAGGTCAAAAAGCAGAAAAATCCGTGATACTTAAAAATTTTGGGTTGCTGAAGGAACGACTGTTCCAGGCAGAGATCTTGCGATGGAACACCCAGAATTTTCATGGAGCGCCCGCTCCACTCAGGTAAGTTTCGCACACAAAAAAGATGTTTATTCTTGTTTTCACCTTCTCTCTGATTTATTTTTCAGACCAGGGATCTTATGAAGTAAGTCTGGGGGACAGTTTTCGTCGTTTACTAACTTGTTTCTTTCTTTTGAGTCAGTTTGAGTCAGTTTTTAGGATCGAGTCAGTCAAAACTTTTTGGGAATTAGGACCTTATGATGTGTTGATCACTAACCACCTCGTGCTTTAGTTATCTTATTCAGTGACCTTAGCAGTGATGAAAGACACACATGTGGACCTAGAACACCCTGATATTATCTCATTTGGTTCTCCAGAAGATTTTGGCTTGTCGAGGTTACACTGGAAAGACTCAGCTCCATTTAACTTGAACCTAATCTTGACTGCAATTCTTCTTATTATGGGCATTAGATCAGGGAAACGAGAATACACTCAGGACTTCTTATCCTTTTTATCCATTTAGCTAGTTTCTACCCTGCACCTTAGCCTTTATTCCACCTTCATGCATTTGTTTTTTAGTGTAATATGTGCAGATATCTGCAAAAAGATCGGAGAGGAAAGGATCAACACAGCCTCTTACTCGTTACTGCTGTAGAAATACCGTCAGAAAGGAGAACAAGCAGATTAAGGGAGCAACCGCTCCATAAGCAAAGAACTGCGCAAGAGCAGGGGTGGAGAACCAGAATGGTTGCGAAATCAGAACCACCAGTGGCACTCAGAACAATCATGTATTACCTCCTTCTTCGTCACATCACCATACCAGTCTTAAAAAAAAACAGAATAAGGTGATGGAGAAGGGGGGAAGAAATCAAAGAAACATGAGCCACTGGGAAAGTCGAGCAAAAGAGTAGGATACCAAGTTGAAAACATAAAGAGCATGCATGTGATCTGATCAGCCAGACGGTTGATCCTGATAGAGCAGAACCGTCGTTCCAGAGGTAGCAAAAACGAGTTGGGGTTGTGGACATCAATGGATCTATCCTCTCTTGCTATTTTGCGCGATATCCTACATGCTCTACAAAAAATGGTAGCCCCTAAATACTCTTAACTCCACCATCAAACAACTTGTTCAATTCCTAGACTGTCTACCCTGAATAATGCTTATGATGAGAAGTTCACGCTACTTTTAATTGAATGAAAGGAGCTTTGTCTGGAAAGTGTAGCTTTTTCAGGTTTGAGATGTAGAGTATGGAGCCAATCTTGAACAGCAGTTAGAGGGCTTTGGTAAGGGTGTGTTGTCCTAGTTTTACTGCTTATATGGTTCAGAGATTCGTGGTTAAAGTATGGTTGCTGAGAATAGGAGAGTTCCCACACTTTCAAACTTTTATCCTTGTTCTTGATACTTAACATTGTTTGAGGATAAACAAGGATCTAAATCTGAGGGAATTGATATACGGTGTTTTTGACATCTTGTATATATGTCTTCTAACTGGTTTTCAAGTCTTTATCGAGTCTTCCTAATCCTTTTCGAGCCATTACAGGTCTGGAGTTGTACATGAGGGAAGATAGCCCACTTGGAGCAAAAAGGACAGAAAAGAGTGCAATTTGGAGTTTTTCACGCAGAGCAGTCCGATTGGATGTTTCCGATTGAGCGGAGCAACCCGAGTCCATGTTCCTGCGGCAGAGATTTTTATGGAAACATTTAATATTTCGGGATTTACCCTAATCATCCCAATTTTATCTCCTGCAGCCACCAGAGACCTGCAATATATCTTTTCTGGTTTTCTATTATTATTCTACGCTATTTTGGGAGAAGAAACCAGACTAGAGAGCTTTGTACCTTGGGGATTTGCTAGTTTGTAAAGGGAGAAGGCCATCTCTCTCGATTTAGAGAAGAATCCCTTGAGCCCTATCTTTACTTATTTTGCATTCATATCCATGTTTATTTCAGTCTCTATCTCTATGTTTCCTTGTTCCATGGCTGAGTAGTCAGATTGCTTAGTCTACAGTGTTTGGATACTGAGATTCATGAGCTGATCACAAATAAAGATTATTGTTTGATTGTCTCCATTCATTGTTACACTTAAAGCTTGCATCAAGTTAACCACTTAGTGCTTGATTCTAGGTTTAATATATTCATCAAAAGTGTTTTAGGTTGCTAGAAATAACATGAATGGGCAACTCGTCCCTAGCCAGCAAAAGTAGATGTTAGGGCGAGTTGTGAACTAATCGAATCTGAACTTAATGTTTGTCTTCATATTCTAATCCAAGCGACAGTTTAGGGATTATGATTGCTTGATAAAAGGGGAGACGCCACGACTGTGGGTCAATCTGTATATGTTTTTGAGTTCTAGACTTGTTTGGAATTTCTCCTTGAATAGTTGTTTGGCTCATGCTCGCTTGATATCCGATCCATCGCCCTAGGCATGCTTTCTTAATCATCTGTAAACCTTAATCCATTCTGTTACTTGCTTCTTACGATACCTTAAACTCAAACCCCCCCCCCCCCCCCCCCCCCCCCTTATTGTTTTAGCTTAATATTGAACTCATAAAGATAAAGTGTAAACTGATCCTCTGGAATTGAATCTCAAATACTACATCTATATTGTTAGCTTGCAGTAGTAAAGACACAGTTTTAGTGTTTAACTACTAAAATTGAATTATATTCAACATAGATGAGTGAATTTAGATTGAGTCATGATAGTCTTTGGTTTAGGGTTTGGTAACATATGTTATAATATTGTTTGTTTTTCAGGGTTATATTTTGGAATGTTAATTTTTTAAAAACTAAATAATTGTGACCTACATGTGTTTAGTTTTGTGTATATTAAACACTTTATAAGTTGATTTTAAGTTCAAAGAATTTTTTTTTTGCTATTTAGTTAGTTATTTGATTGGATTAGGGTTCAAAAGACTTCCCAGAGAAGTCTTCTAACATATAACGCAACGACTTTCCAGAAGACATCATACATGTTCCCGCCCAAACTTTTAGTAGAATTATAGGTGTCCTGCTTAAAGTGAAGTTTTCCAGAAGTCTTCCTGGGGAAATCTTCTCATGGATTAGATCTTATAAGTACTTTATAAATTTTATAAAAATATTTTGATAGGAAAAAAATTGAAATCGTGTAATAATTAATATTTCTAAATGAGGTAAATTTAGATTTACAAAATAGAATTATTTTCAGCATAGATGAGTGAATTTGGATTGATTCATGATAATCTTTGGTTGAGGGTTTGGTAACATATGTTGTAATATATTTTTGTATTTTTAGGGTTAGATTTTGAAGTCTTAACTTTAAAAAATAAAAACAAATTGACTTACATTTGTTTACTGACTATTTAATAACTTGATTTTAAACACTTCTAAATTTGTTTTAAGTTTAAAAAAGTGTTTTTTACTTTGTTATTTGATTATAAGGTTTGGAAGACTTCCAAAAGATTTCCCAAGAAGTCTTCTAACATATAAAGCATTAGAAGAATTCTTGGCAAGAATTTAAACATGTGAAGTCTTCCGAAGTTTTTCAGGAAGTCTTCCGAAGAATTCTAGTAATTTAGGGTTTATAAGGCGTCTTAGAAAACTTCCTAGAATACTTCACAACAAGTTTTCTAATTTGAGAAGACTTCTCAAGAAGTCTTCTCATTAATACTATATTTTTTACTATTAATTGTTAATTGAAAAACTAACTTAAGCAGATTTTTTGTGACAGTGAGAAGACTTCATCTAACAGCAAAGAAAACTTCTCAGGAAGTATTTTATAAAAAATAAAATTTCTGACAAACTTCGGTCAATTGTAAAACTAACATGTTTATCCAAAAAGACTTCTCGAGAAGTTTTCTCGTTTTTTTGTTAACAAAGAAAAGTTAGGAAGTCTTCTATTAAAAATACACACAAAGTCAATTGCAAAACTAACTTATGCATTGACCAGAAAAAAAAATGATTTCAGAGCATTAAACCCATGAGATTACTTGCTTAGCTTCTCCAAGCACGAAGAACTTCACCACAAAAGTGACTCACTCGTTAATGACCAAGAATCATGAGCTTCAATGTCTATATGAACCTTACTAAGTTTGAAATCAAAATCTTTGTTTTTTGGATGAATCTAGAGAGAAAGCGAAAGAGATATGGTTTGTGTGCATAAGAAATGAGATAGAGAGAGTAAAAAAAAACTTTTTGGTACGTTAAGAGCTTCAAATTGATTGTTCATGGTGGTTGGTGTATTAATGGAAATGACAATATTGTAAATACTTGATGATGAAGATGATAGAATAAAACACTCATTTTCGAAAAAGAACAAAATAATAATGACATTTACGTGAATAACTCGAACTTTTAGATTTACAAAAATTGAATTATTTTCAAATGAGTGAATGCAGATTGAGTCATGATAGTCTTTGGTCGAGGGTTTGGTAACATATGTTAAGGTATTTTTTTGTATTTTTAGGATTAGATTTTGAAATCTTAACTTTAAGAAAATAAAAATATTATACTTACAATCTTTATTAGTTGGGTTTTTCTAAATATTCTAGGATGGGATGAGCCTCATCTTCATTTGCCAAACATCAGCAATTCAATTTCTAAATTAAATCAAACTAAGAATCGACGGTTTATATTAGGCCTGGCATTTTGGGTATCAGTAAGGTTCGGATCGGGTATTTCGGATCTTTGATAGTTCAGGTAGGGAGCTAGAGGATCCATTTACTAAATGGCATATTCTCGGTTCGGGTTTGGTTTGGATAGTAAAACGAGAAACTGAAAATACACGGAAAATTTTGGTTTTCATTTGGTTATGCTTCCGGTTCGGCTATTTCAGATAGTTCAGATATTGCGGGTAAAATATCAGATATTTTTGAGTAGAATATTGAATAATTAGGATGATTTAGATAAAAATCTCGAATATTTCAGATTACTTTAGATATTTTGGATAAACTATCTAGATACTTTCGGATATTTTCGGGTAGTTCAGATACTTTATAATAAATTAGTTTTCTTTAAATATTTTTGGATACTCTTAATAGATTTTTAAATTATAAATATATAATTAGTTGTGTCATATGTATGTATAATTAATATTTTTATATATTCGGGTATTCGTTCGGTTATCGGTTCACTTGTGTTTGGTTCAATTATTACATATATAGAAATATAGGAACCGTTCGGATATTTAAGGATTTCGGTTCGGTTTCAATTTTGGATATTTCGGTTCTGTTCTGGTTCGGTTCTTTAGTTCTATGTTTTTTTTGCCGAGACCTAGTTTATACTTTACCTCAAAGTCAACATTTACTATCACACTATCATTGTTTGGTTATGTGTAAGTTATATGGTACCCAATAATAGCTAATTCAAGCTGTATATCTGCTACAAAAGTTTTACTATATGGCCGAGTACTGGTTAATTTGTGGCTAAATTTAACTGTATTGTAACTATTTCTGAAATTATTCATTATGAAATACTTCGCGGTACTATGTGTTTTAATTTGTCTTATTCTTAATACAAATCTATCACTTTATATCAATATGCCATAGTTTTTATATAGTGATGGTCTCTTTCTCTTCCCACTTACCTTATATTATATAAGCAAGCTTCATAAATACGCATTGATAATATAAAAATATTGGTCAAGTCTACCATATAGATGTTAATTACATAAAGTACATAAACAGGTAGGGTTATTTATCATATGAAGCGATTAGTGATTAGTTAACATACCGAAAAGAAAAAGGAATAAAAGTCGCAAGGTTGTGGAAAGATAGGGGCCGCCACAGACTGGATTTGGAACAAGAGAATTGGATTTAAGTAAGTTTCTTAAGAGACAATGTTGGAGAAAATATATAAATTTGAGATAGCATTTGTGTTTTGTCATTTTGTGAACCTATAAAATATAAAAATATACAGAATATAATAAAATAATTTTAATCTTTATTTGTTGATCAACTTGGCCCATGTTGTTGCACTTTACGTTAGGTAACAGATCAATTCCAACTCACCAATCATTATTATAAAATTAAAGTAAATGAATAAATAAATGGCCCATATGCTCAAAACATGATCTTCGACAAAAGATCCTCTTTTCCTTTGCGTAGTGTTTATGACGTGTAAACTGTAACTAGTTTTAATGTCTTTGTCCGTCTATGCTCTTTTGTCTTATAACATCTATTAGATACTTTTTACAAGTGGCAAGAAAATTATTACTCTCAATTAGACGCTGAGATAAATATTTTTTATCCCTTAAATACGACTAATTAGTATTGATAGTCAAATAGAAATGGAGTTTAATGAAATTGAGATTTGATATCATAAAATACCTAAGTTAAATTATTACATTTTAATCAAACTAGAGCCTTTTCCGGGCTACGCCCGGGTTGTTTTATAATTTTTAATTTAATTTAAGTTTTTAGCATTTATATTTTGAATGTATATATATATATATATAATTGTATTAATTATAGAAATAAAATCATCAAACAAATATAAAAAATTTAAACCGTTTCTATCAAACAAATACAACTGTTAAATTCACAACTAATTTAAACTTTGGAATAATTGAATTTCCATTTTTCTACTAACAATAAGTTTTTACTTATGCTATTGAAAATTATATTCTCTTTTGCATTGTCTCCTTGTTTTTATAACATAATTTGAGTATTTATATCGATTTGTTTTTATCTTTTTTTACTGAATCAATTTGTTTTTATCTGCTTTAAGAAAATGGTGGAATTAGGAACAATTGAAATCACAGTGATTAAAGATACAATGGTCATGAGAATGAGTTGTAAGAATCATGTCACTATTTTCTTTTCCATGCGAGTTTTTTTTTTTTTAAGAAATATAGAACAAAATATCCTAGATAATATTTATATTTCGCAACATTTATTTTGTATGTTTCTTCTCTAATAGGTCCATTTCACTGGTTTTTTTTTATAAAAGCATATAGTATTTGGAGAAAATTCAAAAACATTAGTTGATTTTAAAAACTCGAGATTTACTGACCTTAATCAAGTAGATTATTAATGTGTCAGACAAAGAAAATCTTTTCTTTAGTTTTTATTTATTTTTTGAAACTTACTTTTTCTTTAGTTCAGGTTGTAGAAAAACAACAGTCGTAAAAAGAAAAGTATGTAGTCCTAGATTATCTATTTTCACGTATAGTAGAGACCTTGACAAATTTGCCTGCCCCAACCCAAATACACTATGAGGACGATTCAGTTTCTGAAAAAGTGAATGGCAAATCCATTAGCTGTGATGTCAAGTTAGACACAATAAATAACAAAAATAAGGATAAATATAATATATTTTTGTCATCGGATATATATAATCTATTAGATCCAAATAAAATGAATGAGGAAAAATGACCTTATTTTCCTCCACCAAAGTGTTAAAAATACAATAAAGTGAAATGGGAAGAGCTTATCCTCATATGCTTGTGTGTTTGTGTTGTATTATCACACAGATTAATTTTCTTAAATAATAGTATTGATGACTAATGTTGCTCAAGGATAGCTCATGCATCTAACGAATTCAGTGACTTTTTATGTGAATTCAGTACCGCTTGCATTTGAAAAAAAAAAAAATAGAATAGGTTGTTGTATGATGTTATCAGCCTAATGTCAATGTGTAAGAACGTATACTCTGCTTCTGATGTTCTGAATATAAGGAGATTGGATACTTTAAAAATTTTGGTATATAGAACATGAGAATCCTGGGATGAAAATCAGAAAATATACTTGCTTGAAATCACTTTGTTTAAGAAGTCTGATCTTAAATTTACTTTTTGAACAATATCGATTCTGAAACGCTTAGTATATCAAACGAAATCTTTGAATGTTTTTCTTCCTCATCAACCAGCAAAGAAAACAAAAAACAGAGTTCGGTCTCGAAATCACAATCCCTCCAGACACGATAAATAATTGAGATTTCTTCCCTTTCGACACCTCAAATGTCCAAGCACAACCTTCTTTGACTGTTGAGTTCTCCTCCTTTACCCAAGCACCCGCTTTTCATTGTTCTTCATCTTCTTCCTTAGTCTTCTTCCTTTCTTTTTCTTCTTACCATCTTAGATAACCACTTCCACTGCAACAGATGCATTTTTTTAAACAATCACTCTGTAAAGATGAATCTGAACTCTGTAAAGATGAATCTGAGACTAACAAATACTTGTGATAAATCAAACCTACATCGCATTTCAAAATCCACTTCTGTAGATGCAGACTATTCATAGGAATAATGCTAAAGAGAAGACCAAATAGATAAACACTTAATCAAAGTCGTAAAATTTCCAAAATTAAACGATCAGAGATAGAAATAAAATATCAACTCGCGAGCAAAGATGTATTCTTTACCTTACAAAAGTCCTGAACAACAGTAGTTTAGAAACACTTGAGTTTAAGCTCTTGGTTCCCATCAGCCGTGGCTAATGCTCCAGCTTCCTCGCTAATAACAGCCAACATTTCTTCCCACTTCCCTTCTTCATCCAAAAGCTCAAAATCAAGATTTTAAACAATCAGTTTCAAGTAGCCATGCCTTACAAAACAGGGAGATCGTGAAAACAAAGCTTTGAATGAAAGAGTTATAAAAGAACAAAGACGTAGTGGGTGTACCAAACAGTGAATACAAAAAGCTTTTATTACTTACAAATATATTTGGTTGAGAGTGATTCTTGAGAAGCTTAAGTTCCTCCTCCATCTCCTGAATATGAGTTTCTATAAGCCAAAGTAGAAAAGTCATGAAACAATCAGAAAGAACCAACTAAGATCACGTGATGAAAGAGATGACGGATTACAATATTAACAAAGAAACATGTCCGTTATTAGCAAACCTGAGTTTTTTTCCTTGGAGGCGATCCAATCAGAACTTGGGACGATCAACTAAAATCAAGTTAATTCAACAATAACAATCATTAGAGTGAACGCCAAAACAAAAGTAAAATTATGTAACCAACAAATTAAGATGATAGATTTTACTACATATTTAGAAAGAATCAGCTTGGGAGTTTGTTGATTACCAAAAACTCATAAGAGGAATCAAACATGACGGAGAAATGGAAAATAAAAATTGAATTGCCGAGAATGATAACAGTTTTAAAAATCCAAAAGGAAGTTAACTAATTATCCTTTTTATCCGCAAGAAACTCTTGGTATCGAGATTAATAGCTATTGAACAGGCAAGGGATATTTGAAAAACCTAATAATCCCAGTACATGATGAGTCTCCAGACAACCTCTTGAGAAAATGGCAAATATGCAGATTGTCGAATGTCAAGGAGGACGACTAAATCGAGATTAGCCATGACGGAAAAGGTGAATAGAAAAGTAAGAACTGCAGAGTACTTGGTTTGGGTAGTGAGGGTTCATGTGTATGGCTCTAAATTTATAGCAAGTGGTTGAAAGAAACATGAAACATCTGGATTTGGAGGATGAAGAAGCATCAGGAGGTTGATCAAAACAATAAAGGACTGAGTAAAGAACATCATTGATTGATGAAGTAAGGACAGCTGTAACGGCAATTACAGAGGAAATGATCGGTGGCGACCAAGTGGAAGAAACATCTTTCGATGACGTTCCGGAGTGAAAATAGGTTTAGGTGTAATGTTTAATCTGGGCCACAGCAAATTTTTAAAGCCCATATAAAAACCGCAGTTTCAATGTATTTAACTCAGCGAAGCTGACATGGCGGATTAAAATGTTCCTATTGGTCGAATTTAATTGTCGACGTGGAGGGCCTCTCCTTGCACCATATTCCCCTTTTAGTATAGGTTAGATTTAATGAAGTATTAATTTATGAATATGGTTGAATCGAGAAAGATTTTTTACAAATATGGAAATTCTTTTAATTTATGAAGATATTAATTTTATAAATAATTGCATTATGATCAAACTGGTTGGTAAGTGACCGGAACTTTTAAATCACAAAGCGCGAAAACAAACATATGGGGAAAATATAGAAAATGATAAAAGTATTTGGGACGACCTTTTTAAATATTAAAGAAAGAAAAACAAAAGGGTCTTAAAGCCTTTTTCAATTACCTTTTAAGGACTAAATTCCGCAAAAATTCTCTCAGCCACCCTCTCCTTCCTTCCTTCCTTCCAACGATAAGACATAGAGGCGGAGGAACGATTTCAATTTTTGTTTTCCTGATTGTTGATTGGATTCTGATCCATATAGTCTCCCAAGGCTCGATTCCTTCCTTCTTTCTCCAACTGGTTAGTTTTTCTTTTCTAAAAAAGAAAATATTGCTCCGATGAATCTGTATCTGTTATTACTTTCGGGGGGGTTTTTTTTTGGGCATTTAATTGATTAACTGATGCGGGAAGAAGAAAAAGGTTATTTGATTAATGTTGATGGTGAAGAATCAGTTTTCTTAAAACAAAGTGTGTAATATGATAACTTAGCTTAAGGAGAAAGCAACTTGAATGGTGAGTGGACTAAATAAAACATTTAAAAAGTTTAATGCTTTCTGTAACTGTTGCATTGATCTGTGTTACTGGATTCTTAAGACAAGCTTAAAGACAGCTGCTTTGTGGGGGTTGATGCAATGGTTTAAATAGTCCTTTTTTTTTTCCTTTTGATCTTTGTTTGTTTGCATTTCAAATTAGTGGATAAAATCAATCTTGTTAAAATGTTGTTTTTGGGAGGAAAGAGTGAGAATGGCTGGCACCAAGGGATCAGAGAGTGTTAGGAGTTTGATGAACCCAGGGAAAAATGCTTTGCTCCCTCCAAAGATCCCGTTTCCTAGTGGTTTGATGGGTTCAAGGCACGGTCACAAGGTTAGTGTTGAGAAAGCTCACCAGCGGACATCCTCCGAGAGCCATTTGGTAGAAGAAGAGCTTCCCTTTTGGCTTGATGATCTTCTCAATGAGCCTGAGAGCCCTTCTCGCAAGTCTGGCCATAGGCGTTCGGCTAGCGACTCTTATGCTTACCTTGACGCAGCTAATGCTGCTACAACCATTAGTGATTTCAGCTATAGGAATCCAGTTTCTTCTATTCAAAGAGGAATTCAAGAGCTTGATCCTAGTCAGGACGCTTCCTTTTACGCCGATGGTAGTTTCCTCAAGCAGAGGAATCGACCATCTGGGGCTCGTCCTTCTTGGACTCGAGAGAGTGTTGGTGGTGGGAAACACATGGGAGCATCATCATATATCTCTCAAGATGCAACAGCGGAAACAAAGAGGCTCTCTTCTGAGGAAAACAACTCCAATCCTCAGCCTGGGGCGTATGAGGCTGATAATACTAAACGAGCCAAACAGTAAGTGATCTCTTTACTCCTTCTTGAATGATTTGAATAGCAAATATCACGGATGACTGATTTATCTTAACATGGCTCCCTGCAGGCAATTTGCACAACGATCACGGGTACGTAAGCTTCAGTATATATCTGAGCTAGAAAGGAATGTACAAACATTGCAGGTAACGCTAAGAAAAAGAAAAAAAAAGTGAAAGATGTATTCAGTTATGATATTTTTTTTTAATTTCCTGTCGATAGGCAGAAGGCTCCAAAGTTTCAGCTGAGCTTGATTTTCTCAACCAGAGGAATCTTATTCTGAGTTTGGAAAATAAAGCTCTTAAGCACCGCCTTGAAAGTATAGCTCAGGAGAAGCTTATCAAACAACGTAAGTTTCTTCTCCGGAAAAATGTTCTTCTAGCTTCTTTTAGTCATCAAGATTGAACATTACGTAATATTTGCACTCCTCCTATTTACTTTAAGCTGCTGCAGATACTAATAAATACGCTTTACAATACTTATTAGCCCATTGGATACTGTACTACGACTCATGAGTTGTCTATTGTGCAGTGGAACAAGAGGTGCTGGAAAGGGAGATTGGAAGACTACGAGCTCTGTATCAACAACAACAGCATACTCGTCAACAATCAGCAAGTCACAAACGTGCAAGTAGCAAAGATCTGGACTCTCAGTTCTCGACTCTTTCCCTGAACGCTAAAGATTCCAACTGCAGGCGTGACTCTTTATCTGTCATGGGTCAGTTGCACTTTTAGTCAGTGTCTCTCTACCCACGGGTTCATTACCTCTAAGAGGGCATGCCGTTTCAACGAGATCAGGCCCTACTCTATTGTCTCGTAATGCTCCCTCACTTTTTATTATGGTCTAGTGCACCTGGTTTCCATTGCCTGAAAACCTATATTACTTCCAGCATATGGCTTGCCTGAGGTGCTTTAGTTTGAAGATCAGACACCTGGACTTCATTAATCTGGTGATTGTTGTGGTGACTTGTGGTTTGGTAAAAGATACACCGATATGTGGAGTTGTACTATGCTATCTACTGTTTATTTGTTTGTATTTTATGTTACTGGTAAAATGGTGCATTCCCGTCGAGTGAATGGTTCATGTAAAGTCGATGACGTTGTAAACTTCCCCCAAGTGTGAAGATAATTTGATTGCTTGAGAATTGCTGAATTGTACAATTCAGATTCTGAATTCTTGTGTCGAGGCAGTTAAGCTGGTTTGGAAGTTTGAGTTGCAAAAGTTCTTCACCTACTGGCTAGGAGAAAAACTATTTTCTATAGTGCTTTATAAAGTTATGACAAAACTACTTTTTAAAATTTATGATAAAACAATTTTAATTAACAAATTGCATGCTAAAGAAATGAAGCTGGTGTACAATAAAATTTATAAAATATCAATCCACTAATAAAAACAAGTTAAACAAAAAAATCTTAAAATAACATTTATAAGAAAGTAAAAGTACAAATATACCTTTTATTTCACGGTTAATTATGTACTTGTCTATATGTCTATCAATGTTCTTGAAACTTTGTATAGAATTAAGGCCCAAAACGTACAAATCAAGGCATATATGAAGCGTAGGCGTTAACAAGTTATATATTTATACTATATTTTTAAAAAATTATGTGTGCTAGTTAAAAATTACTTTGATGAATTATAAAGATAAGATATATTTAAAAACAAATTAAACAACTTATGAAATAACACTAAAAACAAAATTAAGAAATTAAACAACCTATGAAAATAACACCAAAAACAAAATTGAAAAATTGATGATGAAGACAATATAACTAAATTAGTCATAATTTATATGTTACTTAATTTAACCAGTTTTACCAATTTAAATAAATTTAAATCAAGTCAAATAAATCTAAACAAAATTGAATCAGATAAATTGGATTTTAAAAATCATTTCAATTATGAGCGATTATTCGCTTAGGCGATGTGTCTCGTAGATCAATTTTTTGAATATTGATATATATATATATACACAATTCGTTGCACAAAAACAAAGATATATATACGATTATTTGGTTTAATTGAATGATTTCAATAGAACAAGCAGACATACATAGTTAGTATCTGATATAGACCCAAATCAAAATTTAAGTAAACTCAATTTAAACTATTAAAATAGAGCCTTATCCCCCTAATAATTATTTCTGAAATGAGTTGCATATTTATCATCACCATATTCAGTCTTACTAAAATATGATAGCATGACTTTTGGAAAATGATGTAGATGCCATTAACCTAATTATTATGACGTGTACAATTTTCCTTATAAAAATTTATATTTTTTGGTAAGATTTTTTAAATATTGTAATGACTATTAACTCATATATAACCTTTAATTTAATTATTTTACATATATTTATTTTAGCAAAATTATTTAAATATACTAATAATTAATGACTCATATATCATCATTAAATTAATATACATATATATGTCACATTAATAAAAATAAACTAAATATAGTTACAAATATATATTTTACATTAACTTATATATCAGATTTTGTATATATATTATCAAAAATAGTTGTAAGTATTCATCAACAAATACAAAGCTAAATCAAAACTAATCAAATAATTTCACAATGTAAACTGAATTTTTCTTTTGAAATAGAAACAAATATTATACATAAAATTATTATTTATGTGCATGTGCATGGCCATAAAAATTTCTAGTTAAATATAGATATATTCACTAAAAATATTAACAATCAATTTAAATTTGACTTTAAATGTAAAATAAATATGCAAAAAAGGTTGGACCCGGTGGTTATGGACTTTGGACACATGCCCAGAAATGGCACGCGTCTGATGTGCGATATTTCCAGATAGAATTATATTTTGTCCGTTTGTGTACGAGTGGATGTAATTTCACTATTGAGTCACGATAATTTGGACAAATGTGTTTTGCATAGCCAGGATCATTTTCTAACGGGTGCATAAGATATACAAAATTTAGATGGGCTAAGAGGGAATCGAAACTGAGATTCTGAGGGGGTGCACTTATGCATTAAACCATCACAACTCACTGATTTTGGTTGAACGTTTGCATACTAAATAGCTATTATTAATAATATTATGGATGCATGCGCCCCCATAGTGGCTGTACTAGCTTCGTCCCTGTGCATGTATGATGTAATAGTAGAACTCCGACATGGCGGTTTTGCCAACTTGCAACTCAGGGCAACATTATCGGTGATGCTAATGACATATCTTAGCATTAATCGTATTTAATTTAAATATAAATTAGCCAATATTACGAGGGACACTGCTTAACTAAGAAGTCTTTTGTCTCGTCCTTAGGAGATACGTGGCGTCATGGGAATGGCGGATGAAAATTCGTAAGGGCAAAATCGATTTTGGATCGAGTTTCACTTTCCTCGTCTCTTCCGTTCTCTCTCGCGGTGATTGAAAGGGGGATTTTGTCTCAACGGCGCATCTCCTCTCTGACGGTTCTCCTCCCGGAGGATCTCCTCCCGAGGCATCTCCTCCCGACTCTGGATCTCTCCACGGTTCTCTCGACAGATCTGTTGACGGTTCTCCTCTCTCATCAACATCGTATTCCGTGATTCGAAGGTGAAAGAGTAGGTGTTCCTCCTCCGTATGATTTGCATGTATTTGGTTCTCGTTTTCGATCTACTTTATTGGGATTTGCATGTATATTTTTTTCGTTTGTGTTATTAATCTGATAGTAATTTTTACTCGTTCATTGCTTTGATTGCTTTGCTATATATCTATTATAGGGATTTCAAAAATCGATTTAGGGATATTGGCTAATTTTTACTCGTTCATTGCTTTGATTGCTTTGTTTTGCTTTTTTTTTCGTTTGTGTTATTAATCTGATAGTAATTTTTCGTCTCTAGAGTCTTTGACAGAGTGTGGTTATTTACTGATATGTTTGTTCTTTTGATTCTGAGGTTAATAGGTGAGGTGAGGTTCAACTACAATAACCCGGTTTCTATTAGTAAACAGCTCTAAGAGAAACAACCATTTCGTCCACAGCTCAAGGTAATTAACTTTCTCTTCAGCTCCCAAGTAATCTAGTTGGTATATTAACTCGTGTAAGCATGAACTATTGTTTCTGTGATGAATGGTGGAGAGATTATTTGTGTGATGAATAGTCGTGACGTAATCTAGTTTCTATACTGAAATAAACATCTAGTTTGGTTGCAACCAAAACGTGTAGACTTGAACTCTTGTTTCCGTTATGAAGTATTCTTGTTTGTATACTGAATTGATAGTCTAGTCTGTTTGCAAGGGTGGTTTTTTTGGTAGTTAATGCACTTGGTAGTTAGGTTATTATGGTTGTGTAATGTGTAATAACTGAGATGTACTTTTGTAGTTAGGTCATTATGATAGTGTTAATTAAAGTTTCACCTATTAAACCATCATTCCACTGAACGATTTAATATTCATCATCTTCTTTCTCTCTTCTCTGGTATAACTCTCTCAGATTCCGGTTTCTATTCTCTTATCACTTCTCTCTTCTTAATCCTATGGATCCAAGGATTTCGTATAACCAGTCTGCTGGTTATATTGGCCTTCTTCACAGTCAACACGAAAGTGTTCATCATGAGAACTCTCCTTATGAGAGTTTGCATTCTGGATCTTCACAGATCCCTCAATTAAGTTCACAACAATGTGAGGCTCCAACTCCACCTACAGACACACCGGTGGAGCGTGGGAGGAGACATAAATGGACCCCTGCAGAGGACGAGATGCTGATTTGTGCCTGGTTAAACACATCTAAGGATGCTATAGTCGGCAATAACCAAAAGTCAGGGATATTCTGGAAACGAGTAGGAGATTATTTCTTTGCAGCTCTGAATGGTGGAGATGGTGGTGAAAGTTGCGAGCAACTCCATTATAGGCAGAGGTGGCAGAAAATCAATAATCAAACTAACAAGTTTTGTGGTGCATATGCGGCTGCGGAGCGACAAATTAGTAGTGGTCAGCATGAGAATGATGTTCTCAAGGTGGCCCATGACATATTTTATGCTGATCAGGAGTCCAAATTTACACTTGAGCATGCGTGGTGTGTGTTGAGGTATGAGCAGAAATGGCTTAACCTCAACAGCACTAAAGCTTCTGGAAGTTCAAAGAAGAAAACCGTTGAAAAAAATTCCCAAACATCAACCACAAGTGTTGGTGAACAAGAGATACGCCCAGAAGGTTTAAAGGCTGCAAAAGCTAAACGGAGTAATGCGAAGGGGAAGTCTGTTGCTGAGTATACAGCGGTTTGGGAAATGAGGAAGGAGGATTTGGAGAGGGAAGAGAAACTGTCAAAGCTTGCCATCTTAGACACTCTCCTAGCCAAAACCGAACCACTCAATGAGGCTGAAGAAGTAGCCAAAAACAAGCTCTTCGCCGAGTATATCTAGAGAAATATCTCATACAACATGTCCTAAAACCTTTGTGCAAGAACTTTGTTTTTTTTATTTGTGTCTTAAGTACTTTGCTTTTTCTGTTTTTAATGTGAACGGTGTCTATGTTTTTAATCTATTTCCTGGTTGCTTTGTATGTCTATCTTTATAAATTAATCTATTATGTTTACTTGCTCGTTGATTAATTATAATGAATGTCCATCTTTATAAATACATGTGAATCTTTGTTAAATAACTCTCTAATATTTACCTTAGCCAACCTTCCCAGTCTGAGGACTTTGGTGGGGATGAGTCGGACAGTGACTACAATGAAATAGAAGCTCTGATTCAGCAAGACCAAGCTCAGTTAGACTACGTGAACGCTCAGGAGTTTGTGTACCCTCCGCAGCCTGAGGTTGAATTTGGTTTTCCACATACATGCTACTGTGGGAGTCAGCCTCAGATAGCTACGTCTTACAGTACAACCGATCCAGGTCGCCGATACTACACATGTACTAATGTTGATGATGAAGAGTGTCATGTGTGGAAATGGTGGGATGAGGCTGTAATGGAGGAGATGAGAGCCAGGGATAGACACACACTTCAGTTAGCCGAGAAGGTAGATTCTCTGAACTTCTTGAGTGACTATGAGACTGACCAGAAGCTTGTTAGACTAGAGAACATGGTGTGTGAGTTGGCCAAGAATAAATCAAGGTATAGCTTTGATTACTTTGTTGCGGTTATGGTTATGGTCTTAGTTTTCAAAGGTATCGTCCTCATCTTTATCTAATGTATTATGGTTATGGTTTAGTTATGACTTGGATTAGTAATGACCTATGTGTAATGTGTACTTGTGTAATGTGTACTTGGTATTTGGATCGTGACTCAAGTAATTTGATATTGTAAGCTCGTGACTCAAGTTACATCTTACTGTAAGCTTGTGACACTTTCCATATAGAGTATCAACATGTGAAATTTCAATCACAATTCACTAGATGTCAAAAGAGTAATTTCAAGTGTCACAAGATGTACTAAAGGGTCACAAGACAAACAATATACAATCTCATAAGACAAATAATATACAATCACAAGATATGAACTTCTTGAGCCTATAAATAAGAGATACATATTCTCGTTAAAATTACAACTTCTCTACTTCTCATATCAAAAACAACTTCTCTAGTACTCAGATTAAAAACAATTTTTTTTTAAAATTAAAAATGGCATCTTCTTCCCATTATCATTACCACAAAGATGATGATGCTGAATTTGAATCTATGTTTGAAGATTTTTTAGAAATCCCAGATATTATTCCCAAACCAAAAGAGCGAAAAATGTATTTTTATTGAGAGAAACCGGGAAGAAGGCCACATGAAACTTTGGAATGATTATTTTAGCGAAACTCCGACATTCCCGCACAATATATTCCGGAGACGGTTTCGAATGAACAAGACTTTGTTCTTGCGTATTGTGCATAGACTCTCCCAAGAAATTGAGTATTTCCAACCAAGAGAAATGCAGCCGGACGGTCTAGCCTATCTCCGCTCCAAAAATGTACTGCAGCAATTCGACCATTGGCGTATGGTGGTGGGGCTGATACCGTTGACGAATATGTCCGACTAGTGAAACAACAGCTAGAAAATTTTTGCACCATTTTACCGCTGGAATCATCCAACTATTTGGCAATGAATACCTAAGACGTCCCACACCGGAGGATCTGCAAAGACTACTATATATTGGAGAACAACGTGGATTTCCAGGGATGGTTGGAAGCATTGACTGTATGCATTGGGAGTTGAAAAATTGCCCAGCCTCTTGGAAAGGAATGTATTCACGAGGAACCGGAAAACCAACTATTGTGTTGGAGGCGGTAGCTTCATACGACCTCTGAGTATGACACGCGTTTTTTGGAGCTCCAGGTACTATGAACGATCTTAATATTCTTGATCGATCACCTGTTTTTGATGTCATTATTAACGGAGTAGCGCCACAAGTAAACTTCTATGTAAATGGTAACCCGTACCATTTGACATATTATCTCACGGATGGGATTTATCCGAAGTGGACGATTTTTATTCAGTCTATCCGACTCCCACAAACTGAGAAGCATTCATTATTTGCTAAAACCCAAGAATATATGCGAAAAGATGTGGAGCGTGCCTTTGGAGTGCTGCAAGCTAGATTTGCGGTCGTCAGAAATCCCTCTAATTTATGGGATAATGACAAAATTGGAAATATTATGAGAGCATGTATCGTCCTCCATAATATGATTGTCGAGGATGAACGATCATCATCCACTCAGTATGCGGTCGATGAATTTCAAGAAAGAGAAGAGGTGGATACATTTTCTGTCAATATGGCTTCAAATCTCGGCAATTCGATTGATCGTCGAACAAGCGTTCAGAATAGACAAGCCCATCAAAATTAAAAAAAAAACGATTTGATTGAAAATATATGAACTAAATTTGGACATCTTCCAAATAACATATAATTTATAAGTTTATATGAATTGAATAAAAATTTTGTTTTGTTTTATTTATTATTTGTTATTTTTTTTAACTTTGTAATTTTCATATGTTTTCAATTTTAATGTTAAACTTCTCTTTTATATGTTTTATTAAAAAGTTGTCCTTTATATCTCATTACACATTAAAATAAATATTTTATTTACTAAGATACAAGACAAGTTCTACCAATAATCTACAAAATTACAAATGTCCTTAAACTTTGTCCCTAACTTAAAAATATTAATAAAATATCCTAAGGACTTCTTTTTTGTCCTACCAATAATGTTGAGAATAAATGTTTACTAACTTTTTTAAGAAATTACTTTTAAATTAATCATTCCCTCTATATATTCACGTGTTTGTTCCGCAAATATTATTTAAATAATGATTGATAGCAAGGACAAAAGAAGAAAATTGAAAACGCATTGAAGTATATAAATATATAAGATGCGCATCTGCAGTGCGCTGCTGCTACCTTTCTTCTTCCGGTCAATAAAACAAAACCCTTTCACTCTCACCAAGAGCCACAACAATGTCAATGTCTATCCTTCTCCCCACCAATTTACAACAATGCCCTTCTCCTTCCTTCTCGCCCTCAACCCCACTACTCTCCCCGTCTCCTTCCACCGCTTTCTCCTTCGTCGGAACTAGCCGGAGATGCCTCCGACTGGTCACCTGTTGCGTCTCTTCCGTTCAAAGCTCCGTCGCGAACGGTTCCGCTCCCGCCGCCGTTATCGTGGAGAGAGACCAGATTCGTCTTGGTCTTCCTAGTAAAGGACGCATGGCCGCCGACTCCGTCGATCTTCTCAAGGTGACAAGTTTATTGCACTGTTAATGCGATGACGTTGAAAAATAATTAACAAGTTTTTAGCTTCAAAGCCTCACTAATTGTACTTTTTTTAATTTATTTATTGATTCGTCATGAGTCTCAGACAGTAGCTTTCTGTTTCTGTCGTTTTTTTTTTCTGGTAAAATGTTAATATAAAATGAAAGACCAGCCCTCTAGCTCGAACCCGGGTGTATAGTCTCTTATGTTTCTTTAGCTTTTGAAACTTCTATGTTATGTTTAAAAAACTGTTTATTAAAGTGATGATCATCTCTTTCTATACAAGATTTTTTTTTTTTTTTTTTTTTTTGAACTTCTTAGAAGTGTTAGTGATTTGTAATCTCTTAACTCGTTCTGAGTTCTGACTCTTGATGTTTGTTCTGTGAAGGACTGTCAACTTTTCGTCAAACAAGTCAATCCTAGGCAATACGTTGCACAAATTCCCCAGGTATTACATTCCAAGAGAACTAACTACTCAAAACGACAGCGTCTGTGTGTGGGTCTTATCTAATTATACTGACTGGTGATCTTTTCATGTCCTCCAGTTACCAAACACTGAAGTCTGGTTTCAACGGCCAAAAGACATTGTCAGGAAGTTACTGTCTGGAGATCTGGATCTAGGTATCGTTGGTCTTGACACACTTTGTGAATATGGTCAGGTACGTCACCACCATTATAAGTTTTCTCTTGAACAGCTTTGATATCATAACTTAAATGTTTGAGATTTCTTTCTTTTTTTTTTGTAAGGAAAATGAAGATCTTATCATTGTCCATGAAGCTCTCAACTTTGGAGACTGTCATCTATCCATTGCGGTATCCTCTAATCTATTGTGATTAAGAGTCCTCGAATGATTACGTTGGATGCCTATCTTAATGCAAATCTCAAATGATCTCAGATACCCAACTATGGCGTTTTTGAGAACATAAATTCTCTCAAGGAGCTAGCAGATATGCCACAGTGGAGTGAGGAGAGACCATTACGCGTTGCTACTGGCTTCACTTATGTATGATTAGTTACACATTCTCCTTTTGGTGCGCTGTTGTAATTAAATTAAATTCCTCTCTGGATGCATTGAGCTTTGACATAATATTTTGGAAAATGTTTCAACTGCTATTTGTAGCTCGGCCCCAAATTTATGGAAGAAAACGGCATAAAGCATGTGACGTTTTCAACTGCAGACGGAGCTTTGGAGGCAGCTCCGGCGGTGAGTGAGATTTTACACTATTTAACATCTATGCGAGGTTGCTATCTTTGACCTTTGTTGTTTGCTTAGAGGTTTATTTTTCTATTCTGAACTTTGAAATTGCCTATAGTGGAAAGATTTTTGTAGCCGCGCAAGTAGCTTGAGACGAAGGATTCTTTTGTGTTGTTGACACATATTTTCTTGTTAATTAGATGGGAATAGCTGATGCCATATTGGACCTTGTGAGTAGTGGGACAACACTCAAAGAGAACAACTTAAAAGAGATTGAAGGAGGGGTTGTGCTGGAAAGCCAGGTGACTGTTAAGAGTCTGCATAGAATCATTTTGTGGACCATTATTCCTCAACGTTTCCTTTTTAAATTTCAGGCGGCACTTGTGGCAAGCAGAAGAGCATTGACCGATAGAAAAGGAGCAATAAAAACAGTTCACGAGATCCTCGAAAGATTGGAGGCGCATCTTAAGGCAGATGGCCAATTCACCGTACGCGCTTTGTCCTTTTTCCTGCTTTCACTTTCTTTTCTCTAAATATTTTCATTTTTTTCAGGTTGTTGCAAACATGAGAGGAAATAGTGCTCAAGAAGTGGCTGAGCGTGTGCTGAGTCAACCATCATTGTCAGGATTGCAGGTTAATGTTTTCAAATGGTTGAAATTTCTTAACCCTTAGCTTTTTGTATTTCTCATTGACTGTTTATAATGAGAGCAGGGACCAACAATAAGCCCAGTTTACTGTACACAAAATGGGAAAGTATCGATTGATTACTATGCCATCGTGATTTGTGTGCCAAAAAAGGCTCTTTACGAGTCTGTGAAGCAACTAAGAGCGGTTAGTAATCCGTGTAGTTTCTTGCTTACTAATCTCACCTTCCAAATATCTGTGTATACTGTTCGCTCTCTTGGTTCTCTAGTCATTGACCATCAATGTTATTGCAGGTTGGAGGCAGCGGGGTATTAGTTTCACCTCTTACCTACATTTTTGATGAGGATACTCCAAGATGGGGTCAACTCATGAGAAACCTCAATCTTTAAATGTTTTGGTAAAGGGTAGATGCTTACTCTGAACAAGCTATAAGAAGAACCATTGGTGTAAGTCAGTGGGTTGTTACCTGTGTCAAGTTTATAGTTCTGTTTTTGTTTTTTTTTCTCTTGTTGCTGTTGTAGTTTCTACCTCGCTTTTCTGTATGGATCATGTGCGTTGTTGTTAATAATCTGTTGGACCAATAATAAAAAAAAAATAATAATAAAGATGCGACATGTTTGAAGCTTTTGTAATTCATTTTGGTATCAAGGAACACATTTTTTTTTTGGTAAACATCAAGGAACACATTTGTTAACAGTTTATCACTGGCCTTGTCACCTGACGTGTAATTCCAAAAACAGGCTCCTTCTGCGCACACAGGCTCGTTGTTAAGAGTTCTTCAGTCTGACTTCAAAATTTCATTTTTTTTTTTTTTGACAGCAAACATTTATAGACTCATGTAGACTCTGTAAATCAAGGTGGTAAATCTGCATCTATGTGCACGACGAAAGACGGTTGTTGTCGAGCACTACGTGCCAAGCTATCCACCCTTTTGTTCTCCATCCTAGGAATATGAACGATTTCTGAGTTGACAAAACTTTGTCGCAAAACCTTGATATTTTCCAGGTAGTTTTGAAATGCTGGTCATTCCTCTGGTTTCGAAACCATCTTCACCAGTTGAAAACAATCCGTTGCAAACGTAACCTGAAACTACCTGAAATTTTGCATACATTCCATTGCCCAAATTAATGTCTCCATCTCCGAATGAAAATGCGAGAGGGATGCCCTTACATTCCGTGCCCCCAATAAGCCATCAAACCCTAGTTTCCTTAATAATATGATAATGTAGTTCTTGTGTGACGACACGTTTCTGTGTCTACACTTGTTTACTTTAAAATTTTAAATTAAAACATCATGCATTTTTATATAGTATGTGATTTAATTTAAACAATATTAAATATATATATATATATATATATTTTTTTTTTTGAATCTGAAACCGGTAGGAACCGACCCAGATCAAAACAGAAAGTTTATCAGGTTTTATATGGATACACTATTTATATACTTGTTTACTAGGTGTTCGTTTGTTCATGAGTGCATAATCTTTTTATAATTATTTATTAATACAAACATTATAATTTAAAGACATCATGATAAATTGTTGTTCAATCCGTCAAAAATTGTAAACTGAACATCAAATTATTTATATATGACAATTTTTTCATCAAAATGTATAAACTTGTTATTGCATTAAAGTTTTTTGAAACATTCACATATTTTTAATATTTTTTAAAATATCTTTATACACGACATTCATTCATAATTAATAAATCTAATAAATAAAACTTTGAAATGACTGAATATTCTATTTTTAGTTATACATATTTAATTTTTTATTGATTAATATTTAATTATAAAATTTTGTTTCTAATTTTTGTGACGGCAATTTTATTTTCGGATAATAACATAATATATATATATATATATATATATATAAATTATCATTAAAATTTACAATAAAAATTTCTTTTTAGTTAAAATTTATTACATTAGTTTATAATAAATTATATTATTTAAGAAAAATATATTTAATTAATTATTAATGATAATCAATTGTATATTTCTTATCTCCTGTGGAAGTCTTTGCTGGCTAAAAGTGAATGTATAACTCACAAATGGACCTTTTTTGCAAATTCAACTGAGCTCTAGGCAATGAACCTATATCCTTGTGACCACATGATGGGAGCAGGGGCAGACCCAGGTGAGAAGGGGTTGTAGTACAGACCCCACACTCCTTTTTATTTTTTCTTTAATAACTAACCTAAATTTATTAACACCTGATACCCCTCACCTGTATATAAGTTACACTATGTGCCATATACTATGTAAAGTTCTCCGTCCGCCCCTGGATGGGAGTGTAGTGGGATGTCTAGGAATCCAGATTACTTAGGACAAAACCCGTCTACCACCGGACCACATCGTGTGGTTTGATTTTGGTTCTTGAATACACTACTTATTGGTGTAGGTCTCGTGTTTATGCTATTTTCAATCGTTTTTTCTGTTTGTTCACAAACTTTCCTTCTTTAAGTAATGGAATTCAACCGGAATTTTTATGGTTCATAGAGCCATTGAAGCTTACGATTCTTGGTGGTTGATATCTTGCATATTTACATTGTCTTATCCATTTATTCATGTGCATTTTCATCATATAGATTAGGATTTAGCCATGTCTAGGTTGCATTTTGCATACATATGTCTCTATCAGGTATTTGAGTACCACATGAGTTTCTGGAGACATTTGGGTGCATTTGGAGCTCAAAGGAGGTGATTAGAGTGGTCTTTGGACGAGCACTGCCTGGAGCGACCTCTCGGAGCGACGTGCTGAAGTCGCTCTGCACCACATCCCGGAGCGACTCATCCAGAGCGACTGCACAAAGTCGCTCGCGATTTCACGTCCGGAGACACACATTCCGACCTCGGAGCGACCTTCCAGAGCGACGTGCTGAAGTCGCTCCCGAAGCTTGGAGCGACCTTACCAGAGCGACAGGGAGAAGTCGCTCGCCATCTTGGTTCTCGGAGACAAGAAATCGCTCTCGGAGCGACCTCTCGCAGCGACCCAGCGAGGTCGCTTCCGAAGCCTGGAGCGACTTGTCGGAGCGACGAGCCGAGGTCGCTGCGCGTCTAAACTTCACTCGTACTTATGATTTCTCAAGGGCCTTTTGGTCATTTCATTATGCACGTTTTTATTTTCTAAACCTATGTTTTATTACTCTGTAAGCCACCAGGAGGGAGATCATCTTTGTTCTTAGAAAAACCACCAAAAACCTTTGGAAAGTCATCTCTTTGAATCAATTGATCAGTTTTGTTATTGAAATTCTGTGTTCCCATTTATTTCATGTGTTTCTCTACATGATTAATCTGAAATCCAACATGGGTTTAAGAAGAATCATGGAGATTAGTGAGTAATCACCTTTTGAATTCATGGGTTAGGGAGATTAAGGGTGATTAGGTTAGAACTAGGATGTTTTAGTGTAGATCATTCATATTTCTTTGTTAGTAGAGTGAACATAAAGCATCTTCTGAGTTGGCCACTCAGTTGTTGATCCTTAGGCATTTCTCACCCGAAAGGTGTTCGATGAAATGCCCGAGACAACTCTCCTAGGCTTTTAGCATACTTTGCCAAAGACATTTGTTGTTAGAGATGCTAAGATAGCTAATAGACTTGTTAGTAATGATTGCTTCCATATATTCAACCAAAGACATTTGATGTTTGAATTGTGTTAAGTAAATGAACATTCACCTAGACATAGAGTTTGTTTAGGATTGTGTCTAAGCTTAAGGTTAATTGATTGATTGATCGTTTGCCATCTTTAGTTCGAAACTTGATCACCTGAGGTCTAATCCCTATATCCATGAGTTCTCTTTTCCAATAGTTAAGAAAGTATCGTTTAGTTATCCTTTTTTATTAGTCATAGTTTAAAAACCCATCTAAATCATCGGTTGCACTTAGATTAAGTGATTACTTGCATTCTCGGTGCTTTGATATCTCTCAGAACTGGTTCGACAATCTTTTATAATACAACATTTGTCTTAGGAGCCTTGAAAACTCCTAACATCAGTGGGTCACTTTTGTTTTAGATTATGAGTACTTGGAGAAGACTTATGTGTGTTAAACAAGTTATCTCACTCGTTGAAATTATGAAACCAGTTTTTTTTCCCCAGACCTGTAAGTCGTCTGGCTGTAAACGATTTACATGGAAATCTTCTGGTCAATGCAGAAGTTAATTTTGAAATTAACTTTTAAATATGTTTTTATAGATGACTTACATGGAAGTCGTCCATCTTTGTTTGTTAAAAAAAGATTTGTAAGTCATCTAGGGTAAACGGGTTAGTTTTGCATTTGACCAGACTGTGTTAGAAATTTGAATTTTCTTGGACGACTTACACGTAAGCCGTCCAGTAGAAAATTAAAAAATCAATATTATGTTATACCTAGACGACTTACATGAAAGTCGTCTCAGGTTAGTTTTGCAATTGAAAAATAAAACAAAAAAATTATATTTTTCTAGACGACTAACAAGGAAGTCGTCTATCCGACGACTTACATTGAAATCGTCCATGATTTTATTCCGAGATTCTGGTCAAACGTTGCTTATCTTGGACGACTTCCATGTAAGTCGTCGGACGGACGACTTCCCTGTAAGTCATCTTGGAATTTTCTTTATATTTTTAATTTTTCAATTGCAAAACTAACCTGAGATGACTTACACGGAAGTCGTCTAGGTATAAAAAAATATTGATTTTTTTAATTTTCTATTGGATGACTTACGTGTAAGTCCTCCACGAAAAGTCAAATTTCTGACACAATCCGGTCAAATACAAAACTAACCCGTTTTCCCTAGACAACTTACAATTGACAGAGCGGAAATACCGTCTAGTAACCGATAACGCGAAGGTAACATTGAATTTTGAGAATGCCTGTTATCTAAGCCTTCTTAACGCCGTTGAATTCTTATAGAATGCCCGTAAGTAAGGATTGAAGAGTTTGTTAACACCAAAGCTCTAAGTATATATATTAATCAATAATTCAAAAGTTGTGTCTCTCACAAAGCCAAGAGATCACAGTATATAGGGACATAAGTCCTAAGACAAAAGAATAAAGGAAAACCTAAACATAAGCTTAAAAGGAAAATATATATAACTTAGAAAAGGAAATAAGAACACCAAAGCCCGAGAGGATACAATGTACGCTACATCAGGTCTCCCCCCCCCCCCCTAAGGAAGATTAGTCCACGAATCCTGCAAGTGTAATGTCATCGGGTTCGTTTTTGAACAAGTGCAGGACATTGAAGACGTCAGCCGTATGCACGTGAGGAGGTAAAGCCAAACGGTATGTGTTGGCATTCATCTTCTCCACGATCTCCACTGGCCCTATTTTGCGAGCCTTCAGCTTGTTATAGTGACCCACCGGAAAACGTTCCTTCGTTACAACAGCCCACACAAACTCCCCGACTTGAAAATGAACTTCGCGCCTATGCTTGTCTGCTGCGCGTTTGTATTTAATTGCCGCGCCTTCCAAGTTGTCTTGCGCCTGTGTATGGATGCTAGTCAACTCGTCAACAAGCTCCACCGCCCGACCATGGAACTCTCCCGGCTGTGGAAGTGTCGTTAAAGACAATGGTCCACGAGGTAAAACTCCATAAACGACTTTGAAGGGACTGAAACCGAGACTGTGATTGTTGGCATGATTGTGTGCGAACTCGGCTTGGCAAAGAAGTGCATCCCACGAACGGAGATTGTCGCCAACCAAGCAATGCAACATATTCCCTAAGCTTCGATTCGTGACCTCCGTTTGGCCATCTGTTTGTGGATGATACGCAGAACTCATGTTCAAACTGGTTTTGAATAACTTCCACAGAGAACGCCAGAAGTGACTAATGAATCTGGAATCACGATCAGAGACGATCGACACAGGGAGACCATGCAACCTATATATCTCACGAAAGAATAGTTGGGCAAGCTCATGATTAATTACATGTAAGTCGTCTCGAGTTTTTTTTAACAAACAACAATGGACGACTTCCATGTAAGTCGTCTATATTAAAAATCAATTGCAAAACAAACCTAAATGGACGACTTCCTAGAAGTCTGCCAGACGATCACCGTGGAAGTCGTATGCGTTAATGTTTAATAAACTTTCATTTTCTCTAAAACTATAAAGAATTTTTAACATTTTCTTGTTAATTCATGTCTATTAATCAATATTTTAGCTACTGAATGAAATTTATAACTTAATTTGTGATATTTATGAGGTTATCAACATTCATGTTTATTAAAGTTTCTAGCTGATCCGAGAAGACTTCCACGGATATGTAAAACTAGTTTTTGAATAACTTGTATTTTTCAGAGTATTAAGTAACTTCAAGATATGTAAAAATCATATTTTCAAAATATGTTTTTTGCCTTAGTTTTATTAAATTTAACTAATTTTTTCAACACAGACTTGTAAAAATTGTGATATGTTTTTACTGGTTACCATTGTTTGTTTCCATCTCTTTAGTATGCACTAATGATGATTATTTCTATGAGTTGGTAAAATACTTGTTTTTTAAAATGTTGTATCAATGACTTAAGTATCATTATTGTTATATACATCAATGATTTTTTTTGCTATGAGTGAGTAGAATGGTAAAAATGATTCTTAATATGTTGTATCAATCACTTAAGTATCATTATTGTTATATGCATCGACGATGTTTTTTGCTATAAGACTTCCCAGAAGACTTCTAATGAAAGTGTTATATCTTTGAACTTATGTAATGGTTTATCTTTTCTGAATTTGACTAAGTTTTCTTGAGAATTCTTCTCCTTTAGTTGTAATAAATTTGATTAATTTTTTCTGTTATTGTGTTTTGGTATTGAAGTTGTATCAATAACTTCAATTATGTCAAGTAATTTTGGCAAGTTAATATTGTGGAATATGAACATATTTACCAATTTTTTTATTAATATCTCTTCAAATTTACAAAAACAAATCACAACTAAAGGAGTACACATGCAAATCACAAAACATACCAGAAACAAAACTATTATAAGATTATTCATCTACAAAGACAAGCTTGGACTCCACTTGATATGGAAGAATACTCCGCCATATTTTAGCGCATTATATTTTAGAAGACTTTCCATAAATCTTCCAAAGTCTGCTCCACATCTTGAAAACATGCATATCAAAAAATGTTCAAGTGGCTTAAAACAGACAAAGTGAGTGTAAGATTATATAGATCTACTTTTATAGAACACACAAAGTACATATCCAAGTGGAAGATTAGAACCATCTGGTTAAAAACCTGTAACAAAAAGATAGATTAGTGAGAAAGACATGAGACAAAAATAAAAAATTCATATAAAGTTTGGTGTTTTCAAGTCAAAAAGATTAGAATGGGTTTGGAGAGTTTTAGTTTGGAAAAAAAGGAAAGAACTTTATGCAACATGAAGTTACCAAATGAAGAAAAATCAGATATTTAAACTTACCAAAACGCTCAGATCTGTTATGCAAGGGAGACATGTGAGAAGATTCCGTCAGAAGATTTCCAGGTAAGTCATCCTGGAAGTCTTCTAGCGCATTATATTTTGGATGACTAACATGTAAGTCATCCCAGAAGTCTTCCAGATCTGAAAAACGTTCAAATGGCTTAAACCAGAGAAAATGAGTGAAAGATTAGATAAATCTACTTTTATAGAACACATAAAAATACATATCTAAAATTAATAGATCTACCTTTAAATGAATGGAAGATGAGAACCATGTGATGAAAAACATGCAAAACAAGATAAACTAGTGAGAAAGACATAAGTAAAAAACAATAAATTGATATAAAGTTTGGTGTTTATAAGTTCAAAGAGATTAGAGAGACGTTGGAAAGTTTGAAAATGAGGAACATACCAATTTTGTTGCAGCCATTTGAGAGGAAGAGAAATAATGTATAAATGTTTCTTTATATATGGAGACAAAAATTCCAATAAGGTTAAATATTTTCGATTCAAAAGACTTTCAAGTAAGTCTTAGAAGACTTACTAGACGACATACTTGTAAGTCTCTTAGAAGACTTCAATATTTTTAGCAGGAAACTAAAATATTTTTAGCAGGAAACTAAAATATTTTTTCCGGGAGTTAGAAGACTTTCAGAGAAGTATTCTAATCACCAGACGACTTACCTGTTAGTCGTCTAGACCCTAAACGCAATCCCTAAACTAAATTAACTAACTAAACACTTCATAAAATCAAATTAAATTTAAAAAGTGTTTACTATACACAAAAATAATCACATATAGATAAAAATTTAAATTTTCAAAAAAACATTTAAGTTTTCCAAAATCTAACCCTAAGAATACATACAATACTACAACATATATTACGAAACCCTAGACCAAAGAATATCATTATTCACTACTTTCACACATCTATGTTGAAAACAATTCAATTTTATTATATCTTAATTTATATCACTTAAAACTATTTATAATCACATGATTTTAATTTTTTGCTTATCAAAATATTTTTTACAAAATTTATAAATTATTTTTAAGATCCACTATACCACACAACTTCCATGGACGTCGTCCAGAAGACTCGGAAGACTTAGCGGGGATATATTCGTAAAAATGAGTTATGTTTTTTTTGTTTGGTCACAAGATGCTGACTGTAATTTCACAAGGTTTTTAGATTACTTTTGCATTTGATTCAAATTTGGGTATATTTTTACAATCAAAGTCAAGTCAAGTTTTAAATCATATTTGGCAAATTCATTTGAAAGGGTTGTAATGTCAAAAAGTCCATAGTTACCCAAAACATTACTGGAAGGGTTGTAATGTCAAAAAAATCCATTAAAATTTTGCATATTTGAGTTTTTGACGCTTGTTTTGTTTTGGATTTGGCACATATGCTTTTTTTGGTTGGCCCATAACAAACCCATTAGAAAAACGACGACGTAAGTGTTAAATCTGCAGAGAAGGGTCTTAAAACTCTAAAAAAGCACCGAATCGTCTGGGGTCTAATAAGCGACGCTCGAAGAGTCGAAAGTCGAAAGCGCGGTCTCGTCGAGTTCTATTAAAAGTTTGGTAAAAATCTCTGTTTCCCTCCAACTTTTTGAATCTCTTCCTCTTCCTCTTCCCCCAGTCCGCAAGATTCTCTGCTCTGCTGGTTTGCCCTAGATCTAGTGTTTAGTGAGTGATTCAAGATTGTTTTGATTCGATTAGCCTATATATGATCGGATCTCTTGATTGCAAATTGTTTGTGTTCTTTCGGATAATCTAATCCAATCAAGGTTTTTGCAGGAGTCTCTCGTTGTTAGAGGATGAAGCGTAAGGGAGGACATAAGAAAGGGAACAAGTCTAAAAAGTCCACTGAACCAGAGAATTTGAATGAGTCTGTTCAAAACAGCGACTCTGAGCAAAGTTCGGGTGAGTGTGAGAAGAGTAAAACGGAGGTTGATGCACCTGACAGTTCACCTAGTGTAGATCCGGTTAAGTCTGTGGGGCGTGTTAAGGTTAAACTGAAGACCTCCTCCAAAGCACCCGAACCTGATGTTCCCTTGACTACTCCTCAAAAAGAGGATCCTGTTGTTCCTCCTCGTTTGCCTGAGCGAAAACCAGTTCTCAACGTTTATAGGAAGATGAAAGGTATTAAGATCAAGTCCTGGAAGGCGGTTGATGGGTCTAGCTCTGTTTCTGAGAAGCCCCTGGATGCAGTTGATAAGGAGACGAAGACGCCTGATGAGACTTCTCAGCTTGAACCTGATAGTGCACCCGTTTCTTCTCAGAAGAAGACTGATAACAATAAGCAAGAACTGGAAGATTCTCTTACGGTGTCGTGTCTACCTTGTTTGTTTGTTGGTTTCTTCTTCTTTTTATGGTGATGAACAATTTTAACTAAACCTTATTGGTCTTAGGTGGTCAAGAAGATTATGAAGATGGAAGCTGCTGATCCCTTTAATGTTCCTGTCGACCCAGAAGCTCTTGGGATTCCTGTAAGTGTGTGATCCATTAGCTTCATCTTTATTTTATATATCCACCGAACATATCAACTTTGGCTTGTGAAAGCTCATTTTGATCTCAACTTAAAATTTCTTTACTACATTTACTAGTCTTGTTATTTAGCTTAGGGTATGGGTTCATCTTTATGTGAAGGAAATAATACTTGTTTTAAATCTTTTCTTTGCTTGTCAAGGGGTTTCAGAATTGTTGTCTAACACGTTTAGCTGTTTTCGGGTTATGTAATTAGGACTATTTCGATATCATCAAGACACCTATGGATTTTGGAACAGTATGCAGTAATCTTGAAAAAGGCAACGTATACATGAATTCTGAGGATGTTTACAAGGATGTCCAGTACATCTGGAATAACTGTTCCAAGTACAATAAGAAAGGCGATTATATCGTCGACCTGATGAAGCGAGTCAAGAAAAATTTCATGAAGTACTGGGCTGCCGCCGGATTGTATACTGAGCAATCTGCAGGTATTGTTAAAAATTTAATCTTCTCCAGCATTTTACTATTTCTTCTCACGCGTTGTTAAATTTGGTAGGTGTAGTTTTACGTTTCTGGTTCCCCTTAGGCATATAAAGTAGACATTGTGAACACATAAAACTTTTAACAATACCTGCAGATTGTTAACAATGTACAGTACTGGCATTGTTTCTGGTAGCTATGCACTTTGGGCTGAGTAATATAGCTTACGGTTTAACTTATATGGTTTCTTCGATTTACGATCAGAGAATGCTCAAGTAGAGGATGGTGGAAATGCATCCTCCAAAGGTAGTCAATCCAAGCAGAAGAGCCAGAAGCGCCATGGGTATATGCCTTTGAAACTTCTTTTTTTTTTTCCTTTATGATACGTGGGGACTCATAAGCATAGTTTGGTTTCAACGTTTCATCAGTCTTCCTAGGTTTTATAGACAAGAGGTTATCTTTTGCAAAGCTACTGTAACCTAGGTTTTGTCAAATTGTATTCTGTTTTCTGTAGCCCAGTTCATACGTCTTGCAGTTGTGATATAGAGCTTGTGTTGTCCTTTATTACTGGGTTTGGGATTTGTGATGGGATTCAGTTTCATTTGATAGTGTCATTATTTTCGCTTTGCAGAAGGCATCACAAGAGTGATTGCATGTGTGCGGTATGCATTTTGAAGCGACGTAAAAGAGAACGTCACAGTTCTCAAGGAAATTCTGGAGCAGTAGAGGTTAGTAATGTGTTTTGTTTATCCAAAGAGAGCACACAGCCCGGGTGCTTGGCTTCCATTGGCTGTAACTAAATATCATTCTTTCTTGAAGGAATCTTCACCTGTGAGAAGTCCTTCTGTGGATAATTCATCTATTAATATGCGTGAGGAGCAGGACATGGATGTTGATGTTGACAACAAAACTAGACAAGGAAAAACAGAAATCGTGGAACTAGATAGTCCAGTGGCAAAAAGACAAAGAGTTGGTGAATATAAAAAACAAAATGTGGAGGAAGAGGAGACCCTTGAGGTGGAGAACGAAACTAAATCCAAACCTACTGTCCAGGATAAGACTCAATCGATTGATACATGGACAGAAGAGACTGGTGACGAGCCCGTGACTAGTGCTGCCGAGAAATTGGCTGTTTTAGCTTCTGTTGAAGGTTCAAAAGCAACTCAGAATGAAGAGGAAGACAAGGCAAAACGACTCCGGGAGCAGAAGGTACTCTCCGAGCTTTTATTATGATGTTTTGATTAAGCAGCAAGCACTACTGAGAGTAATTGTATTATTGCAGGAGCTGCAGGAGTTAGAGCGTAAACAATGGAGAGCTAAGATGCATGAGAAGTTCCAACTCAGAAACCCTCAGCTGCTAAATCTTTGCGAGACTATCTTTCCTAAAAGCAACAATCAAAGTTCTGTCTGGAACGGACCTCACTCACTGTTTAAACGTCCAGAAGGCTCAAATCGTACTAGTTCCTTACACAAAGCAGTGGAGGCCTTGATGAGAAGTAGTAGTTAAGGATTCACAATGTAACATAAGTATTTAGCTATCGCTCTTCGCTTTGCCTGTTTAGATATGTTTGATTGATACATCAAATGTCAAACACCATAAGATTCTTTTCACTGAAAGCAGAAACATCAATTTGTTCATGAATTTTTAGACAAAATGGATTCGCTTTTACCTAATGATTTGACTGCCATGAGACGATAAGAAGGGAATAAAACGTCAATTAAGGCATTGACTTAACTATTCCACACAATGTCTAAAAATTGTCCAGTTGATTGTTGGGTCAAGTTGTGTAATGCGAGAGCATGAAAACGACTTTCCAATGAGTTTTTTTTCCTTCCCAACCCATGATTGCTTGTTTTCAACCAATCAAAGTTAATGTACACATCTTAATCTCTATAATATTATTTGAAAAGTTAGTTTCTTATGTGTCGCTCTCATATTAACTCTCACGATGGTTGATTACAATTATACCCTTAATGAATTAAAATATTAAATACTATTATTTATTTTTTATTTAGTTTTCTTTTAAATTTTTTCCAAAAACATATACCTATAATAAAAAAGGAATTTTTTTTATAGAGTTAAAAAAACCAAATTGAAAACGAAAATATATGTATATATAATATGATTTCAAAAAAAGGAAAGTTCACAAAACAATAATATTACAGTTAAAAAATATTTTAAATAACATAAAATATAATTTTAAAATAATAAAATATTTTATTTATATATATATTTTCTTAGATGAAAAACATAAATTTGTATATGATGTGATTTCATTAAGAAAATTTTACACAGATAATCTTGATATTAGAAAAAGAAATAACATTTCTTTTAAAACATAATTTTAAACAATACAAAAAAAATTCAAACTAATAGAAGTATTTTTATATATCTATCTATTTTCTTAGAAGATTACATAAAATAATTGAGAAACATAAACTGATATATGTTTAATTGACTAAGAATAGTTTATAATTAGTATTATTGAAGTGTTTTATTTATTTTTCATATATTTTGTTGACTATAATATCTTCCAATTACATCAAAAAAATATCGATAAATTATATTTTACTTATATAATATTATTTTCAAATAAAATCACAATTTTGTTTACTGCTTATTTTTAAGAGATATTAAAAACAAAAAAAAAAATAGTTTGATCAAATAGTTGCAAAATATATATATTATATTTTATCATTATTAAAGTTATTTGTTTTCTTAATATTAAATTTTCTTTTAAATTTTATGTTTGTGGAACTTAATATAACCATAATCAAAATACCAAAGCAAATTTGAATTCTCATTTTAATATTATTTAAAATAAATTTTAGTTTCCATTCAATAAATTAAAGGCATAAAGTTATTTAGAATTTATAAAATATTTTAATTATTGTAAATATTAATATGTGTTCATGAGCTTCCAAAAATGTATCACCTACTTATGTATGTAACTTCCTATTGAGCATCACTTTATTTTTTAATATATTTTTAAAAAAATCAATTTATAATTTGATAAATATTATGAAAATACATGCACGTTTAAACGATAAATAAAATTGATTTGATTTGACTTGGTTATAATAAAAAGTAATTACATTTCATTTGAATTTGAAAGAATAACAGTAACTCAATATACTCACAACATGAGTGATTTGACTAATCTAACTTATATCTAAAATCATAGATTTAACTACAATAAGAATATATAATTTTATAAGAATAGTAATTTATTTTATAAATATAAATCATAGAACAACTCAAAACACATTAAAATGAAAATAAAATATTAAACAACTGTTGCAATTTACTTCTTTTCTAAAATTTATATATATGCATGAGACTTGAGAATATTATCGTGATATTAATTTATGTAATTTGGAATCAGACACTTTAGTTTATTATTTTTTTTTTTCTAAACACAATATATCTGAAGTTGTACATAATTTTCATAAAATATATTTACATATTTAAGACAACAACCACCTAAATGCAAATAAGAAATTAATCAAAATTTTAATATATTTAGAATAAAAAATATTATAGTTGAATTCAGAGATGCAATCCAAATTATGCAAATGATATCTAAATTGATTGTAAAAACAACATAATCGATTAAATATAACATATATAAAATCATATGTATTATTAAAGCAATATAACATTATAAATATAAATGATGCATACAAATTATAAATTAATTTAAAATTAAAAATAAATAGCAGTCAATTATTATAGTATATTTATTTCAAAAACATTTATAGCCGTGCATGAGCACGGGAAAATCACCTAGTATCATATAGTGGAAAAGATAATGATTTTCAATTTCAAGATTAATTTCCAAATTAATAGGCATTTATTTACAGGGTATACCATTCAAATGATTATCAATCACATGACAGAACATAAAACATCGATTCAATAAAAACGTTATTATAATTGTGACATAACAAAATATATTAGTGGTATATCGCCATCTTTTTTTGGAACACAATAATAACAAAAGAGAATTAAGCCTCCTCTTTAAAAAAAAAAAAACATAAACTATAGCAAAGAAAATTAAACATGCTAATTCTTAATAAAAAGTTGACAGCAGATGTTGGATCAAATTAAACGCCATTATGCAATGCAGGTCTCAGGGTCATCAATGTCTGATTTTATTTAATCCAGTAAACATATAAAGTAGAATGTTTTTCCTATTTATGTATAGTGAAAACAATTAAAAATTGTGCTATATACATAACACAATCCAGTTTACATATCTATACTATTATTTATGAAGTGATTTTGCTGATTTGTCACATTCGCCGTGATTTTAGCTAATTTTGCTTATTTGTCATATTATTATTAGTTTTTAATTTAAATATTTAATTTATTAATTTAAAAAATATAAATATTTCGAAATTTTTAATTAATTTATTAATTTAAATAGTATACTGTTTCGAACTTTCTAATTGGAATTATAATTATTTTAACTTTCACAAGTTTCTTATTAGTTTTAGCTTAAATCATTAATTTATTCATTTAAATAATATAACTAACTCAAAATTTCTAATTGGAACTAAAATTATAATTGTTTTAACTTCACAAGTGAAGACTAATTCTTGTTTTCATGTGATGTAAGATGTTTTAAATTTTATAGTTTCATTTTTCTCATTCATTCCAAATTGTATCGGTTATAGTTTTTTTCATCCTTTAGGTATAGTGTTTTCTGGTTGTTTCAATTGCTTGCGTTATCTTCATGATATCACTTTTATTCTGATGAACGCTCTCTTTTCAGTGGTTCAATCATTTTGTGCAGATAAACAATATTTTTTTGTCAAACAATATTATTCTTTGAGTTGTTTGCATTAACGGCTATATGAACAACGTCAAAGCTTAATTCTCTCTTTAGCTTTAGATCCTTTTTTGGATTCTTGACATCTATATTTATGTACTTTCGATATTTGTTTTCTGTTTAGTTGGAGTTTTATGTTTTTCTTTCTTTCATTGAGTTTAAAAGACTAGGAAGCAAATCGGTTTTGCTACATGCAGTTTAGAATTATGGATTAGTTATTCTAAATTATTTAATGGCAGTTATGTCACTTATATGTTGTATTACTGTTTAATTTATAAGAAAACTTATGCTTTGATATTAAGTTTAGAGAGTTGCTTATGTAATCATGTTATGAACATGTGTTTCATGGTTTAATATTTAAAACGGCTAAAGTAGATATATTTTTAATGAATAATTAGATTTATCATTATATAATTAACTATAATAATAATAAAACTATCATTTTCTATTTTTTTGTTTATTAAATGTAAACTTATGAAATATTTCGATAACTCAATGTATATATTTATCAAGTAAACCAATGAAATAATATAATTATCTCAATTGTTCTTTTAAGTTTTCTTCTAAATTATCATCGAACTTTATTTTTTATTTACTTTTTATTTATTTTATTTTACTTGGATTTGTGTGTTTCAATGTTTTTTGGTAATTTAATACATTTTTCTGGTTCAAAAATACAAAGTAGATTAAGAGAGACCAAAAGTTTACATTCTTCGTTGTCCAAAAGAGAAGTTCACATTCTTATTTTACTTTATTGTGTGTAATATTTGTTATGTAATTATGCTTTCATGGTTTTATAGTTTTATAGCTTTACTTTGTACTAAGAAGACTTAGACCGAAATAAAAATTAAAGAAAACTAAAATGATTAAGAATATAAAGAATAAGTTATTGTCATGTTTAAATCATAAGAAATATATTAATAACTATTAGTAAAACGATTATGCCCGCATGTGCGGGCAAAACATCTAGTTACATAGTGAAACTACTTATATTACACTATTTCCTTATTTTCCTCCTGATAATAATGACCTATATTCTTAGCATTAAACTTTTTTAAACAATAATTTATTATGATATTACAATTATGAAAAAGATTACATAGACGATTCGATAACCGACAACAGTACATGTCTTACGAGGGTCTACGCCTAACTACATCACCTGAGGCATCCTATGAAGTTCCATGTCTGACCGGACTTACTTGCTCTATATTGAAGTTGTAAGTTTTTCTTCCATAGTCTGCATAATTGTTTTAATAAATCGATTTCTCTAGGAATTGAAACATAGACCTCCTATAAGTCTGGGATTCGAACCCCAGACCTGGGTGTAGAAGTCTTTAAACTTTAACCAATAGGCGACGGTGCTTCCACATTCTTAGTGTTAAGCTTATCAACAAAATTCATACTTTTTGACCCTTCTTCATAGTGTAGAACTTGAAGTCCTTCTCCATGATCTACACATTTCAAAATCATCTTAACCATAATACTAAATGATTATAACTTAGAAGTGTCATAATTAGTAATGCAGAAAAGGTTGATATTTCAGTCAAAAAAAAAAGGGGTTAATATTCTCATTTTTAATACGACTTAGATATATAACATATGAGTCTATCAACAACCTGAGAGAAGAAGAAAATCTAAATTACTATTGACCATTGAAAATTCTCCTAAAAGTTGTACATGGTAATTTCATTATTTTTTTCTTACATTTAGTTATTTTCTGTTGATGTTTTTATCGAGGATTTGGTTGTCCGATCGTTCATACTTTGTGATTGTCTATAAGGCATGTATTTTGTCATTTGAAAATACCATAAAATTAGATTTCATGAAATTAGATAACTTGCCTTTAACCATTTATCTCTCATCAAAAAAAAACCATTTATCTCTGATTTTTAAATAATATGGTCGAAAATAGTCTGTTGCAATAATATTAAATAAAATGTTTACTATTAATTCTGACTAATATTAAAACTACTTGTATACTCATGTTTGTTAGAATGTCTTTTTAGTAGCTTTTGTCCCTTCAGTTTTATAAATTTAAAATCATTAGAGATCTATGAGGAAAATACTACTATTTTGTATTTTTAAAATGATGATACATATTTCTTTATATTTCTTTTTTTTTAGATTTTTATTAATCCATTTTATTTTTTAGATTTTAATATAAATTAAAATAAATAGTAAAACAAAACCCAAAACAATAAAATAATATTTAAATACAAAAAGAGAAAGTATATAAAAATTTAAATATTTCATGCAGCTTATATACTTTAGCGAGAAAAATATCAAAATATCATGCAGCTTATATACTTTATCTATTAAATTAAAGAGTTGGAATCAACACTTTGGGCCGAGGCACATGTACTCAATAGTCAGAAAAGGGAACAACATGTACATGTCAGATCCACGATACAAACTTCAGGACGATGGTGCTTTACAGATGGTTCTTGGAAAGATAAGAAATTATTCTCGGGACAAGGATGATATAGTACTTTACCGGGATTCGATGGTTTATTAGGAGCAAGGAATGTAAGGGCATGTCTTTTACCTCTCCATTCGGAGATGAAAGCTTTAATTTGAGCAATGGAATGTATGAAGAATTTAAGACAATTTCATGTTACATTTGCAACGAATTGTTCTCAATTGGTGAAGATAGTTTCGGAACGAGAAGAATGACCAGCATTTGGAAGTTATCTGGAAGACATCAAGCTTCTACGAAGGAGTTTCCACAACTCAGATATTGTTCATGTACCTCGTACCGTCGTACGGAGAATCAAAGGGCGGATAGCTTAGTACGCAGTGCTAGAAGACAGTCGTCTTTCGTTGTTCACATGGATGCAGAGTTGCCGATTTGGTTTACATAATCAATATGAGTCTGTGAATTTTTTGCTATCAAAAAAAAAATTAAAGAGTTAAATTTATTTTGTTAGATTGTTTGACATCTTCTATAAGTTCAAATATCTGTCGAGAAATACAAATCCTATCATAAAAGGGTCGCTCACATGTCAGCAAATAAATCAGTCACTGACTTGTGTCTGTAACATGCATATACATTACGATACTTTTGTCACATTGAACAATAAAAAAAATCGATGTGAAGATGTGAACTAAACATTACGACCAAAAAAAAGAAAGATGTGGACTATTGCCATCTATCCCGACCCATCTTGTTGCCAGTAAACTTCAACCATTACTCCAATTAAATTCTCTGCGTTTGGTGTCAAGGATCCCAACAAATCTGGCTCCCACTGGTATCTTTATCTGTATCTACAATGATCATATAATTTAGTGGAATTCCTCGGCTCTGTTGCATTTTATATTTATATGTGCAATTGGATTTACCTTTTTGTGAGATGCCAGAATCTTTATTGAGGGTGACCATGGTTGCTTCAGTGGTTGCAGTTTCTATTTCACCCCGTCTAGCGATGTTCAGAAACACTTTTTCAAGAGTCGCAAGCCCGAGCTGTAAGGCCGAGATTCTAAACTCAGATTCCCCATTTTCTACCTCAAAAAATATTGCAGAAATATCTCTAGAGATAATATATAGTACATTTCTTACCGCAAGAAATGTTTCTTTGTCGTGGGGGATAACAAAAATCAGAAAGCCTTGTTTTTGGATCAGCACGCTCAACTTTCAAGTGCTGCAAATAGTATATTAGTAATTAGGGTAAACTGTCCGGTAAAAACATATTTGGGTCTTTATAATACCTCATTACAAAATCTCTCCAGTGGCTCGTGCGAAGCTCCAGCACCGATGCTATTGTTCTGTTTGCTTTAAGAGAAGCTAATGGTAGGAACAAAACCAGTGCCGAAGTGGGAGTGCAATTAAGATTACTAAAACCTAGGTTATGACTCAAGAGAAGGAAGGTGGTGATCAGTGCCGTCCCGTAGTTGAGAGTGGCCTAAAGCAAAAAAATTATGTGACCTTTTACATAAGATACTAATGGTAAATAGTAACCACAACAATACAAAAAGGATTAAAATAATAATTATTATTATGGTTAAGATAGGAAATATGTTGGATAAGATAAAAATGGAATAAGGATATGAGAATTTAAAATCAAACAAGGTAACCATTTCTCCAAAATATTATATGAAATGGCCTTATTTTTAGTATATAAAATATGGCCTGAATCAAATGCTTCATCTGCCTTACGGCAGGGACGGATCTGGTGGTGATAGAAGTATTGTGTACTTACGCCGAAGAATACAACGCTGCCATTACTGTATCTGTTGGGTCTACCGATCCCATCGAATCTTTGAGGGTAGTGAAAATAACAAAACTTATTTCCCGACTTAGAAGCCACCACGAAACACATTGCTTCTCTTAGAGTTTTGCTATTGCAGATGTAGTGTCACATTCTGACATTCAAAAGGTAAGGCACAACTGATAGAACCCCCAAGACTCGTATCTTCAATTGAATATCACAGCATGAAAAGACGAAAGTTTGTGAGACACCATTATATATCAGTTTAAAATATACAATCAAGGATTAAGCATAATTATTTACCAACGAATTCATGGCGCCAGCCTTCTTGTGATGGTCAAATCCAAGTCTCACGAGAAGATAAACCAGCCTAGGAAGCTCATGGTTTTCTACATCGCAAACATTGTTGTTTCCAAGGAAGACCTTTTGGAATGAGCAAACATGAAAAATAAACAGATGCGTTTGGGAGTAATGCATACACACCACACTTATAACAAAATGAAACAGTTGACACCTCTGAGAATCTCACCTAGATCATGACAGGATGATCGGGCCAAGAATTACTGTCATGCATAGTCCAGTCATCTTCAGTAACTGTCTGTCAAGTCGCAACTATAACGCATTGATGTTAACCTTGAATTCTTAATCTCTTTGTGTCAAGGAAAAGAAAATGTAAATTTTGTAATATAAAGTCAGAAACTAATATTAACAAACCTTCATGGTTCCATGTATAAAAGAAAGTGAAACCACCAAAATAAGATTTCGTGGTTTTAGTTTTATAATAGCAACAGAGAGTAGTCGTTTAACCACATACCGGGTTTTTGCTCTATTTCGGTGATCTACTTCTTGGCCATCTTCCTCATTATCATCCTCGTCCTCATCCATCTGAAGGTCGTCTGCGTCAACAACTTGATCAGATGTCTTTTTCTTTAATGGTTGACCTGCATAAGAAACAGTAGATAGGTTCAAATCGGGGAACTTAATTAAGAAGCAATCAGAACTGAAGATTAAATAAAAAGGTGCACATCCCACCTGATATCATAGTTGTGCTTTAGCCTTGGAGTTTAATGAGGCCAGTGTTTTGGCCTTTGGGGAAGACGATGTGAGGAACTGTGGTCTTGAATCTCACCATATATATAGTTAGGTTGGGGAAAGGGAAGAGGTTATTGTGTTGAATGGTACAGTTATTGATCTTATAGTGGGGAGGTCGATAGGCAGAGATATTGTCTTCAACTTAAACCGCTGAAGGGTGTAAAGGAAAAGTCACAGAACAACGTTTGAGGAAGAGACGATAGTCACGATACAATTGTGGAAATCTGTGTTAGCAAAAGGAGTGAGCTGACGTGGTAAGTTAAAGGCATACGATTGGTTGATTTTTTGGGCTGATGTGTCAGCTCTCTCCTTTGAGGAATATGAACTTTTAGTATTGGAAGATGAGATTTACTGATAATTTAATAATACTAGTCTAAGTAGTTAAAATATTTTTACATGAATTTGATTAAATGATTAATAAATTTATGATCAGTTAACCAAAAAAATCTATTTAAAACACTTTATAATCACTAAACTATCTTATCTATCACCTCTTTTAATTTTGATGCAAATTAAATTTCAGTTGCAAAATTTTCATAAATTTGATGCAAAATTTAGTAATGACAAATTCAGTGGAGTTATACATGCAGTTACTATATAGATTTTCAATCACAACATCACCTTATTTACTATACTATAGTCTCTTTGACTCAAATTCAAAATATTTTATAATTGCAAAGTTCTCAAATATTCCATTAAATATAATCCGTTCAATCTTGAAAGCAAACATTTATATTGAGGTGTCAAAATGGGTAAACTAACTCAAATCAATCCATATCCAAATGGATTAAGCAGTTTATGGATCATGAGTTAATCCAACCCATTAACTAAATGGATTGGACTAAACCATAACTCATATAAATTAATGAGTTAGTGGTTTTAATGGGTTAACTCATTAACAATACTATTAATAAACAAAAATTTAAAAATTCTACTATATCACAATGAAATTACTATCAACCTATTAACATTGAATAACAAAAATGCTAATAACAAAAAATTAATTCATTTTTAACCCGCGGTTCACCCGCGGTCAACCCAATGACCCAGCAACCTGGTAAGTTGTCCGGTTCAGTATCCGGGTCGGGTTTAAAGACCATTAATCCATTAATATCCAAATTATTAACTCATTAGAACCATGTGTTGGTTTGGTTTGGATCAATCCATTAATTACAACCCATTTTGACACCCCTAATTATAATATTACTTTTAAATCAACAATAATTTCTTAAAACTTCACCAAAGATCGACATATAAGAAATACATCTAATTAAAATAAGTAAAATTAAAAATTATCGACCAAAAAATTATTAAGATTTCACCAGTGATTAACACATAAGTAAATGTCTCTTAAGTAGCTTCTCACTTAATATATAATTTATATTTTTATTTTATAAATGATTTAATAACTCTTATAGATAATTTAAAGTTATGATAAAATTATGTTTAAGCCATGATGAATGATTTGATAAATGTTTTAAATCTTTATATGATTTATAAAGAATATATGGACATCATAAGACATTAAAAATTATTATACTACTCCATATTTGATTATAATGTTTTATATAAGAATATGAAATTATTATATTGATTTCTATAAATTTGTTTTCTATTCATTATTTTCTGTAGTTTAAAAATATAAAAATGAAATGATCAAATATTATTACTCTATTTTTTGTCAACCCTTATCACTATTTCTATAATTTTGACAGTTAGTTACCATCAATTATTATTTTTAATATCTTATAGATTATTTGATAAGTGATATTAATTAGTTCCACACTATCTTGTATTTTAGATCTAACTAAGATAATTAAAAATGAAAAGTCATTGTCTAATCAAATTATAATAATTTTTAAAATTTTTACCATTGATTGTCATCTAAGCAAAAGTCACTAACTTTTAACCACTCCGGTAATCCTCTAAATGTTACTAAAACTTAACAGAGGTAAGTAACATTCATGTTTCCATCTATTTTCTTCTTCTTTTTTCCTAATGTGTCACGCTAAGTTGCTGCATTAACTACATGTCTACATGCCTAAGACCTTGATTTGTAGGACATTAGCATTAATAGTAACAGTATGCTATAGAAGTAATATGCAACAGGAGTTGTATGCTTTTGCTAAACTGTGTAATTAGAAGATTGGTAGAGCAGTATGAGTATGTTATTTAAAATTATTATAAAAATTAATATATAATATATAATATATTTATTTTTAATGAATATATTTCTAATATATATATATATATATAAATATATTAACATATAAAATTAAAATGATATATAATTGATATATTTTATTTAATAATTTAAAAATTATGTTTATATCAAAAAATATTAAAATATCTATTTTTTAGAATATGTTTTTCACATTTAAAACAAATTAAATTATATAAATTATATTATATTTTAAATGTGAAATACTATTTTTACAAAAAAAATATTTTTATTGTAAATTAATTTTAGAAATTAAATTTTATTTTCTGGATATAAAAATAATTTTATGATATTATTAAATAAAATAAATGAATTAATTATAGATTTTTCTTAATTTTATAAATTATAAATGCAAATGATCTTCTTAGAGCTTCATATGAGAGCATTGGCCAGAGAGCATTAGCATTTAATAAATGATTTTCTAAATGATTTTCTAACAATTGTTAATTGGATAATGTAGAGCATAATGCTAAACTGCTAATGCTAATGCTCTACCAATCAATGCCTAATTCGATCTTTTGTGGACACATATCCAATGTTTTTAATATTTCCAGAAAAGTCATACTTGGTCCGATCATAGATTAATGTTTTAAAATTTTCAACAAAGGCTAATCCGTCTTTCAAAACACTGATATTATTTTCATATGTTATATACCATTAAAATAGTCATACTAAGTCCATCTCATTAATTATATTTACTTGATTACTTACATTAATCGATTAAATATATAATATTCCTAAAAAAATTAATCATAAGTATATCAATAAGAAATCATTTTTAATGTAAATTTAAATTTTACTTTTAGTTATAACAAAATCTGTTGAGAAAAAATATAACAAAATCTTACTAAGAATTTTAAATATTTTTTAAAAATTAGTGTATTGATTAATTTCGTAATTACTGTTATAATATTCATATAAATAAGAGAAATTCCCTAGGATACACATAAAAATTTTTTTGTCACAAATATAGACCTTAAAAATAAAAATGACCAAAATAGAGTTAAATGTTTTATCAAAAGAAGTAAATATACACTTATAGAGTTAATTAATCTAAACATTAGGGTTTGGAGTTAAGGGGTGGGGTTTAGGGTTTAAGGTTTAAAATTTAAGATTTAGGGTTTAGAGTTTAGGGTTTCGGGTTTAGAGTTGAGGAGTGGGGTTTAGAGGATAGGATTTCAAATTTTAAAAAAATAGAAAAAAAAATATTTTCAAAATAAAAAATGCTATTTTGGTAATTTTAGTTTTTGAGATCTATTAAAAATGTCTATTTGAGAGAATTGCCCTATAAATAATGGTAAGTAAAATTTTATTATAAAAAAATCGATGCTATTTTTACGAATTTTATAATTATAGTATATATTATATTAAAACAGAAGTAATATGTGAATTAAATATAAAAATTATATTAAATTGGTAAATTAACATATTTTAAATGGATTAAAATTTGTAAATTATCCAATATTTTTATACAAAAAATAAAATTGTTAACATATGTCAAACTTTTATAGAACTCAAAAATATGTTAGTATGTAATAACAATTAGAAACAAAGTAAAATGTATATAAAATGATTATATATTAATAACGTCGAATAAAAAACTTAACCAACAAAATTATAGAGTTAAACGATATAAAATACTAAAATACAAATCATTTATTTAAAACATTTGCGATAATATCAAAGTCAAAATCTATTAAGCTTTATAGCTACTACCTACCTTCTAGGTAAACATTGTCTGCCTTTTGAGCACTAATACCCATATTTCAACACCTCTTCCCTACAACAGGTTTTTCCTATGTCTAAAGACTAATCAAAGCATTTGTTGGACTTATACCAAATATTTAAGTATATCTTAAATAGTATAATATATTAAAAAAGATTTACAAAATTTGGAAGAAAACACCTAACCCTAATAAAAAATGGGGAATTGCCACTAATACCACTTTCCTAATACCACTTTTCAACTTTACACTTTTCAATTTTACCATTAAAATTTTAATGGCTAATGTACCATTATACCCTTATTTAATCAAACATATACCTATTTTCTTTCTTCCACGATTCAAACAGTTCCCAAATTGAACGACGAGATTCACGACTCCGAGGAGATTCTACGGTTATGATGATTTCTCCGGCGAGATTCGACGACTCCGGCGAGATTTGCAGACCCTGACGTCCGACGAGATTTGGCGAAGACTACAAGCTCAAACGAACAAAACATGACGAATGCGTAACAAAGGTGAGAGGATAATATATGGTGATTTTCGTCTATTTCTGTAGTTTAATCTTTGATTTCTCAAAATCGATCAATTTCTGAGAAGGAAGACGAAGTCTTTCTCATGAAGTTTTCAAATCTCAAATTTATAAGACTTTATAAATTTATCGATCAAGAACATAGTGCTTATGAATGAAGACGACTAACCACCATCAAGTTTTTTCGATTGTGTTTATGAATTCCATGGAAGCTTCACTGTTTCAATCTCCTTCTTACTTTCTCGATTCAACTTAGTTTTACAATCTATACCAAAATTCCATAAAAGCAATCACTAAAGCTTTTGGATATCGTTTTTGGTTTCGGCTTAGAGTAATCAGAAGAATGCTGAAAGAACCCTCCTTTATCCACTTGTAAGTCTAAATGAGACATATAAGCTTGTTTGGTAGTTGTCTCAGTGTGAGATGCTTTTATCTTTGGGTTGCTTATGAATTCTTAGTTTAGTATGTGTCTCTTGCTTCAGTTTATCCATTGATATTCCTTGTTAATTTGGAAAATTTTGTTAATTTGGTGAATATCTTGTAGTTTCAGGGCTAACTGCAACTCGATCTGTGTATATTTTAGGTTATATAGAAGTTTATACTACTTTTTCTACTAGTTTAGCTAATAGAATGTTTTCATTGGGTAATTATGCATTTTGTGTACTTGTGCTGTGGGTATATATATGCTTTGGTTCCGCCGTTCCGGTCTTTAGTGGTCATATACTTTGGTTTTCAAAGCAGGAGCAATCCGTTTCTTTTGCTCTAATATTTTAATTATCAGGTGTGGCAATGTCAACTGGGCTAAGCGTTTAAAATGTAATGTCTGCAACACCAATAAACCTGGTCAGAATGAATGTGGTGTGAGGAATGACTCAATGTCAATGACAACCTTCATTTGTATTGTTCTTTAACAGTATTCGAGCTGAGGATTGGTATTATAGATGCTTTTGCGGTGAATTTAGGATACATTTATAAGATTTTTGTTCGATAATAGTAGTCTTCGTGCAGCTTATTCATCTTTAAACATGGCCTCGTAGATAACTGGAAAAGGGGAAACAATATTATCTTCTGAAATTTGACCGAATGCTTTCTTTGGTAATATGTTCAGTATGACAAAGCTCCTAATGCATCAAAATGTGCTTTCTCACTTGAAATGTTTTGGCCAAATTAGTTTTGCATTAAGAAACGTTATGTTTCAGCCTGATAGGCTGTTGTTCACTGTTCTCTTGAAAGACCTGTGCTTATTCATTTATTTTCTCCATATAGGGGAGGTCGTGGTGGTGGCTACAAGGAATTGGATGAACAAGAATTAGAGTAAACAAAGAGACGAAGGGGTGAGGCTGAAGAAGTAATAGTATATGCTTCTAATGCAGAGTTCTTTGTTACTTCTTTTGTTGCATTTAGTTCTTTTATAAATGTTTATAAATCATTTTTGAGTTCATTGTACTCATTTTGCCTAGCATTCCTCAAAGACTTCCCAAGTTCACACATTTATATGTTTTTTATAGACATATGCGATCCACTTTTGTTTGAAAACTTCTTTATAAAGACTTATAAATCGTCCAGTTGTACTTTTAACAATATCCTAAAATTCAGATTTATAAAGAATTATAGTTCTGTAAAAATGTAATGTTCACTATCCGAAAATCTTAATCTTGACCAGAACTATTCAAATAACAAGTTAAGCCTTATTTGTTTTTTTGGATAACAGAAAGAAGCAAATCCTAAAATTAATTGAACTCTTGTTTAAATACTTCTTTATAAAGATTTATAAATCGTAGAGTTGTACTTTTAACAATATCTTGAAATCTAGATTTATATTTATAAAGGTGTAAAAAAATATTTGGAACAAATTTAATTTTCAGTAAATAACTCTCGTTTCCTTCTCCTAAGGTCTCTGACACTGTTGTTGAGCCATATAATGCAACGCTCTCTGTGCATCAGCTCGTTGAAAACGCTGACGAGTGTATGGTTCTCGACAATGAGGCTCTCTACGACTTCTGCTTCCATACCCTCAAGCTTTCTAACCCCTCCTGTGAGTAAAAGACTATGTATATATTAACCTTAATGTAACATTTGGGTCTTGACTTGTTTGTTTTGTGTGATTTGCTAGTTGGTGATCTGAACCATCTCATCTCGGCTACAATGAGTAGTGTTACATGCTGTCTTTGTTTCCCTGGTCAACTCAACTCCGACCTTAGGAAGCTCGCTGTGAACCTGATCCCTTTCCCAAGGCTCCACTTCTTCATGGTGGGTTTTGTTCTGTTGACATCGAGAGGATCACAGCAATACAGTGCCTTCAGTGTCCCTGAGCTGACCCAGCAGATGTGGGATGCGAAGAACATGATGTGCGCTGCTGACCCTCGTCACGGACGTTACTTAACTGCATCCACTGTGTTCCGTGGAAAGCTGAGCACTAAGGAGGTTGATGAGCAGATGATGAACATCCAGAACAAGAACTCATCCTACTTTGTGGAATGGATCCCGAACAACGTCAAGTCCAGCGTCTGTGACATTGCAACATTAACTCTTATAATATTTTTATAAACTCTTATATACAGATTTATAAGCCTCTATAAAATTTAATAAGACTTCATAAAAGAATTACCTTTTGAAATTCTACAAATCCTCATAAATGATTTTATAAACCCTTATAAATAATTTTAAACATTCTTATAAATGATTTATAGACCCTTATAAAAAGTTTCTATATATTCATATAAATGATTTTTAAGACTTTATAAATGAAATTACCTTTCTAAATATTTATAAATGATTTTATAAAACCTTATAAATATTTGGTATATTCTTATAAGTGATTTTATAAAGGTTTATAAATCATTTATAGGAATATATATAAACTATTGATAAATGTTTATAAATGATTTCTAAATTTTCATAAATGATTTATAAACATTTATAAATTATTTATTATCTTTGTAAAGCCTTATAAGGATTTTATTATGATGATATAATTTGATATGGTTTCTCTGCCTCTTCTTTATAAAACAATTATATCATTTCTCAGATTTTCTTAGCAAACAGAGGTACATCATTAACATCATCCACAATCAACTAAAGGATATATATATAGACTCGGTAAGGTTCAATCATGATTAATGAGCAAATCTACACTCAAGAACGATTCAACATCCAGAAATATTCTATAATTCACCACAAAACAGCCATGAAGATCGTCTGATCCACATCTAAAGCCGCCTCCGGAGACTTCTCCAACACTCCCCATTCTTCTTGGAGACACTCGCTCTTATTCTTAGCTAAGAACGCAACGATATACAGCAAACTCAATATCCCCATGAACCTCTGCTGCCTCATCTCGCTGTTTTCCACCACATGAGAAATATATATAAACTATTGATAAAGGTTTATAAATGATTTCTAAATCTTCATAAATTATTCATAAACATTTATTAATTATTTATAATCCTTATAAAGCCTTATAAACTGATTTTATAAACTCTTATAAATGATTATACTTTAATAATATATTTGAAAAACTTTATAGACTGATTTTATAAAGTCTTATTAATTGTTTTATAAACCATTATAAATAATCTTTTATTTATTATAATAATTTACAAACATTTATATTAGAATTATAGACACTTGCTTTATGAATATTTTACTACTAAATGTTTGTAAAGATTTATAAACTCTTGAAAAAGATTTATTAACTCTTATAAATTGTGGTATGAAGATTATTAAACTCTTATAAAATTTTTATAAACCCTTATATACAGATTCATAAACTTTTATAAATATATTTATAAAACCTTATAAATGATTTATAAGTTCTTATAAATAGTTTTATAAACCCTTATAAGAGGTTTCTAACATGCAAGATAATATAGATTAGCTAGAGCCCAAGCTGCAGCAAGACTACCTTCCTTTCCCTTGTATCAGAACTTTGCAATTGATCAACCTTCTCAGTGGGAAGATAAGGGCCAGTTTCATCCATCCTAGGACCAACAGAGCCTCTCTCACGTTTGTCTAACAGATGCTGGAGAAGGAGGAACATGCGAGTGGTTCCTGTTTGCGTTTCGAGGAGCTTTGTTTTCCTTCATTGTTCCATTTGCAAATGAACATCCCGCATAGAACTTATCCGAAAGACCATCTTCTGGATCTTTAGCTTCCACTTCTGCTAACATCTCAACGGCTCTGTCGTAAGACTTCGTGAACGGTTCATCTACGAACTCAATCTCTGCAGAAGAATCTCTCACAGCATCAATCAGAGATTTAGCTACTGGGATTCGACCCATACGCATCAAGCAGATGGCCATGTTGCACTGTTTGTTTTTGTCTGGCTCCAAACACAAAGCTCTCCTATTCATAGATACATAAGTGCATATAAGGAAAAGACTCGCAAGGGCAAACACAAACTAACAAGACCCAAACCTTGTAAAGCATTGAGTTGTACTACCAACAATATCTTAAAACCCAGATTTATAAGAGGTTATAATTTTTTAAAATATAATGTTCACTATCCGAAAATATTTCCTAACCAGAACTATTCAAATGACAAGTCTAAATCAACCTTATTTGTTTTTTGAATAACAGAGGAACGAAAATCCTAAAATTACTTGAACCCAGATTTATAAAGGTTTATAATTTTTTGAAAACTCAATGTTCACTATCGAAACTCTTTCTCTTAGATCGACCTGTTGTAAACCAACCTTCGTTGATTTTTTTTTTTAAACAGAAAGAACAAATCCAAAATATTACTTGAATCGAACAAAAAAAATACACAAATTAGAAACATACCAGTGTGAATCGTGGAGAGGAGCCAACATTTTTGAGGTTTTGAATCGTGATTCTCGTAATTGCTTATCGCTAGATGCGTGAGAGAGAGTGACGATGGAACTCAACGGAGACGACGATGGATCTCGTCGGAGATGACGACAGATCTCAACGGAGAGAGAAGAACGATCTCCACAGGGAGAGAGACGATGGATCTCGGAAAGAGAGACGGCGGATCTGACGGAGAGAGACGGTGGATCCGACGGAGAGAGAGACGGTGGATCCGAAAGGAAAGAGAAGAAGGATCACGACGGTGGAGAAGAAAGAGACGATAGATTGAAGTAAAGATAAGGTTAGTTTAGTCTTTTACCAATTAATGAATGTGCTATTTATGAAAATGTCCTTTGAGTGGTGGTATAAGTGAAAAGTGGTATCATGTAAAGTGTATAAGTAAAATTTCCCAGAGAAATTACCAAAAATACCATGTTTATAATATACTACTTTTCATATTTACACTAGAGTTAATTTATCTAGACATAAGGTTTAGAGTTGGGAGGTGGAGTAGAGTTTTTGAAATGTGAAATTTAGGATTCAAATAAATATATAAATAAAATACTTAAAAAATATTTTTTTTTAAATAGTTCCAAAAAGAATTTTTGATTTTCAAAAATAAATTTAAAAAAAAAAAGAATTCAAAAAAAATTCAAAAAAAATTCAAAATAATTCAAAACAAAATTATAAAAAATTATAAAAAAAGTTCGAATTTGAAAATGTATAATTCAAAAAAAAATTATTTATTTATTTATTTATGTATTTATTTATTATATATATAGAGAACAAAAGTATAAGAATCTTTTGCCTATTAATGAAAAATGCATTTTTGAAAATGTCTCTAGTGATAAACATGAGGTAAACATGAAAATTTTCCTTGAAAGTAACAGAAGTAAGTAATACTTTCTTACGTTTCAATCTATCTTCCCTAGAACTGTATTTATTTTCCTAACTCGTCACGCTAAGTTGCTTACGATGGATTCAAATGTATTCCGGAAAGTCAAGATAAAAGGTTTAAGCCTAGAGACGAACTCTCTATGATGAAACATGGTTAAATTAATAGTTATTTATCTTGATAATTATTGAAATCCAGCTTTGCATCACATATGGTGGTGTAGACATTAGTTGTCTGAAGCATTATCCATTTAAGCGTGGTCAGCGTGCTTTTCTCCGACTCATGATGATGAGAATAGAGGAATAAGAAGCCGTAGAAATTTCAATCTACACAAGACTTGACCGTTGACTTTGAATTACAACCTGTTGCTGTAATGTAGGATCAAGACGTTAAAAGGTAACTTGGTTTGAAAGTCTTCATATTCCTAATTTAGCAATAAAGTTTTTATTAGGCGACTAGCAATCATTTACAGCCTAAACTGTCCTTCATTTTTCTTCATCGTAAAAACAAACTTTACAAACTGGATGTTAGATTTGAAAGTCAAATAAATTAAAATGTTTCCTAAACATCAACTGTTACTTTGGTAAGTGATGGAGGGTACGAACAAGATATCATTTCAATCTAGGGTTTTCGATTGAAAACTCTAGAGACCTGCTTCTTGAAGAAGATGAATTTAATCGAATCTCTTCCAAGACTTCTCGAACAAGATGAATTGAATCAAATCTTTATCAAGGTATAAAGCTCAAAGCTAGTTTATTAATTATCAAAAGCGTCCCTTACAAAAGCCATAAGAGAGTTCTTTATATAGAACTCTTAAACCGTCATTAAAATCCTTAACCTAATAGAAAAGGCAAAACATAAACCCTAAGTAAAAAGGAAATAACTTGAAAAGGAAACTTGACGTTGAAGCTACTCGGATGCTGCTGCATCAGGTCCCTCGGGGTGAAGAGGATTCGACCGCGAATCAGAGGGCTGCTCGGGAGGAAAATAGCGAGAGAGATACTTGACATTAAAAACATCAGAAGTAGTTATATCAGCTGGGAGTTGGAGACGATAAGCATTGTCATTGATACGCTCAAGAACCTCCAAAGGACCAATCTTCTTTGCTTTTAACTTGTTATACGAGTGTGCAGGCATACGATCTCTAGTAAGAACTGCCCAGACCAAATCACCGACCTCAAATACGAGACGCCGTCTATGGGTGTCTGCCGCAGCTTTATATTTTTGAGTCGATGTCTCCAAGTTGGATGTAGTTTGCTCATGTGTCTCGAGCACTTTCTCCATGAATGCTTCAGCTCCACCGTGAAGACGAACACGATCGGGCAAAGTGGAGAGATCTAGCGGAGCACGAGGAACGATTCCATAAATGATCTGAAACGGACTGAACTTCGAGCTTCGGTTAACGGCATGGTTATGGGCAAACTCAGCCTGGGGAAGCTTTGAATCCCACGACTTGATGGCTGATCCGACTAAGCTGCGTACTAAGTTACCAAGAGAACGATTCGTGACCTCTGTTTGGCCGTCAGTTTGAGGATGATACGCAGAACTCATATCAAGACTTGTATCGAAGAGCTTCCATAATGAGCGCCAAAAGTGACTAAGAAAGCGAGAATCTCTGTCGGAGACAATCGACAATGGTAATCCATGAAGCCGGTACACCTCTCGGAAGAACAAAGTGGCGACTTCAACTGCATCAGTTGTACGTTTGCAGGGTATAAAGTGAACCATTTTTGAAAACCGATCTACCACGACAAAAATTGAATCGAACCCTTTTTGAGTCCGTGGCAATCCCATGACAAAATCCATACTAATATCTGTCCACGGTTGAGTTGGTATTGGTAAAGGAAGGTACAAACCATTACCTTAGATATAACATATGAGTCTATCAACAACCTGAGAGAAGAAGAAAATCTAAATTACTATTGACCATTGAAAATTCTCCTAAAAGTTGTACATGGTAATTTCATTATTTTTTTCTTACATTTAGTTATTTTCTGTTGATGTTTTTATCGAGGATTTGGTTGTCCGATCGTTCATACTTTGTGATTGTCTATAAGGCATGTATTTTGTCATTTGAAAATACCATAAAATTAGATTTCATCAAAATTTCCTTGTGTTGGTCATTATGAAATTTGATAACTTGCCTTTAACCATTTATCTCTCATCAAAAAAAAAAACATTTATCTCTGATTTTTAAATAATATGGTCGAAAATAGTCTGTTGCAATAATATTAAATAAAATGTTTACTATTAATTCTGACTAATATTAAAACTACTTGTATACTCATGTTTGTTAGAATGTCTTTTTAGTAGCTTTTGTCCCTTCAGTTTTACAAATTTAAAATCATTAGAGATCTATGAGGAAAATACTACTATTTTGTATTTTTGAAATGATGATACATATTTCTTTATATTTCTTTTTTTTAGATTTTTATTAATCCATTTTATTTTTTATATTTTAATATAAACTAGATCTCGACCCGCGCAACCGCGCGGGTTTTTATTTTCATTTATTTTTATATAAACATTTTGTTTTCAATTCTATATTGGTATATATTAATATAATTTTATCGTATATTTTTAAAACATAATAATTTTATCGTATATTTTTTTATTGAATTGGTTGTTTCCAGATCACGTTTTTTTTTGCTAGAAAAAAAATTGATAATTATTTAATTCCTATAATGTAGTAGACATATTATTTAGTTCCTATAATCTAGAAAGTGAATTATTTAGACATATAATAATGATAATATTAGAAATTAATGTAACATGACTTTCTAGTAAAAGGTCCATTAAGTCTATTTTTTTAAAAATCACACATGGTCAAAGTTGTGACTTCTCTTTTAATATATAAGATTAAAATAAATAGTAAAACAAAACCCAAAACAATAAAATAATATTTAAATACAAAAAGAGAAAGTATATAAAAATTTAAATATTTCATGCAGCTTATATACTTTAGCGAGAAAAATATAAAAATATCATGCAGCTTATATACTTTATCTATTAAATTAAAGAGTTGGAATCAACACTTTGGACCGAGGCACATGTACTCAATAGTCAGAAAAGGGAACAACATGTACATGTCAGATCCACGATACAAACTTCAGAAAGATGGTGCTTTACAGATGGTTCTTGGAAAGATAAGAAATTATTCTCGGGACAAGGATGATATAGTACTTTACCGGGATTCGATGGTTTATTAGGAGCAAGGAATGTAAGGGTATGTCTTTTACCTCTCCATTCGGAGATGAAAGCTTTAATTTGGGCAATGGAATGTATGAAGAATTTAAGACAATTTCATGTTACATTTGCAACGGATTGTTCTCAATTGGTGAAGATAGTTTCGGAACGAGAAGAATGACCAGCATTTGGAAGTTATCTGGAAGACATCAAGCTTCTACGAAGGAGTTTCCACAACTCAGATATTGTTCATGTACCTCGTACCGTCGTACGGAGAATCAAAGGGCGGATAGCTTAGCACGCAGTGCTAGAAGACAGTCGTCTTTCGTTGTTCACATGGATGCGGAGTTGCCGATTTGGTTTACAGAATCAATATGAGTCTGTGAATTTTTTGCTATCAAAAAAAAAATTAAAGAGTTAAATTTATTTTGTTAGATTGTTTGACATCTTCTATAAGTTCAAATATCTGTCGAGAAATACAAATCCTATCATAAAAGGGTCGCTCACATGTCAGCAAATAAATCAGTCACTGACTTGTGTCTGTAACATGCATATACATTACGATACTTTTGTCACATTGAACAATAAAAAAAATCGATGTGAAGATGTGAACTAAACATTACGACAAAAAAAAAAGAAAGATGTGGACTATTGCCATCTATCCCGACCCATCTTGTTGCCAGTAAACTTCAACCATTACTCCAATTAAATTCTCTGCGTTTGGTGTCAAGGATCCCAACAAATCTGGCTCCCACTGGTATCTTTATCTGTATCTACAATGATCATATAATTTAGTGGAATTCCTCGGCTCTGTTGCATTTTATATTTATATGTGCAATTGGATTTACCTTTTTGTGAGATGCCAGAATCTTAATTGAGGGTGACCATGGTTCCTTCAGTGGTTGCAGTTTCTATTTCACCCCGTCTAGCGATGTTCAGAAACACTTTTTCAAGAGTCGCAAGCCCGAGCTGTAAGTCCGAGATTCTAAACTCAGATTCCCCATTTTCTACCTCAAAAAATATTGCAGAAATATCTCTAGAGATAATATATAGTACATTTCTTACCGTAAGAAATGTTTCTTTGTCGTGGGGGATAACAAATATCAGAAAGCCTTGTTTTTGGATCAGCACGCTCAACTTTCAAGTGCTGCAAATAGTATATTAGTAATTAGGGTAAACTGTCCGGTAAAAACATATTTGGGTCTTTATAATACCTCATTACAAAATTTCTCCAGTGGCTCGTGCGAAGCTCCAGCACCGATGCTATTGTTCTGTTTGCTTTAAGAGAAGCTAATGGTAGGAACAAAACCAGTGCCGAAGTGGGAGTGCAATTAAGATTACTAAAACCTAGGTTATGACTCAAGAGAAGGAAGGTGGTGATCAGTGCCGTCCCGTAGTTGAGAGTGGCCTAAAGCAAAAAAATTATGTGACCTTTTACATAAGATACTAATGGTAAATAGTAACCACAACAATACAAAAAGGATTAAAATAATAATAATTATTATGGTTAAGATAGGAAATATGTTGGATAAGATAAAAATGGAATAAGGATATGATAATTTAAAATCAAACAAGGTAACCATTTCTCCAAAATATTATATGAAATGTGGCCTTATTTTTAGTATATAAAATATGGCCTGAATCAAATGCTTCATCTGCCTTACGGCAGGGACGGACCTGGTGGTGATAGAAGTATTGTGTACTTACGCCGAAGAATACAACGCTGCCATTACTGTATCTGTTGGGTCTACCGATCCCATCGAATCTTTGAGGGTAGTGAAAATAACAAAACTTATTTCCCGACTTAGAAGCCACCACGAAACACATTGCTTCTCTTAGAGTTTGCTATTGCAGATGTAGTGATCACATTCTGACATTCAAAAGGTAAGGCACAACTGATAGAACCCCCAAGACTCGTATCTTCAATTGAATATCACAGCATGAAAAGACGAAAGTTTGTGAGACACCATTATATATCAGTTTAAAATATACAATCAAGGATTAAGCATAATTATTTACCAACGAATTCATGGCGCCAGCCTTCTTGTGATGGTCAAATCCAAGTCTCACGAGAAGATAAACCAGCCTAGGAAGCTCATGGTTTTCTACATCGCAAACATTGTTGTTTCCAAGGAAGACCTTTTGGAATGAGCAAACATGAAAAATAAACAGATGCGTTTGGGAGTAATGCATACACACCACACTTATAACAAAATGAAACAGTTGACACCTCTGAGAATCTCACCTAGATCATGACAGGATGATCGGGCCAAGAATTACTGTCATGCATAGTCCAGTCATCTTCAGTAACTGTCTGTCAAGTCGCAACTATAACGCATTGATGTTAACCTTGAATTCTTAATCTCTTTGTGTCAAGGAAAAGAAAATGTAAATTTTGTAATATAAAGTCAGAAACTAATATTAACAAACCTTCATGGTTCCATGTATAAAAGAAAGTGAAACCACCAAAATAAGATTTCGTGGTTTTAGTTTTATAATAGCAACAGAGAGTAGTCGTTTAACCACATACCGGGTTTTTGCTCTATTTCGGTGATCTACTTCTTGGCCATCTTCCTCATTATCATCCTCGTCCTCATCCATCTGAAGGTCGTCTGCGTCAACAACTTGATCAGATGTCTTTTTCTTTAATGGTTGACCTGCATAAGAAACAGTAGATAGGTTCAAATCGGGGAACTTAATTAAGAAGCAATCAGAACTGAAGATTAAATAAAAAGGTGCACATCCCACCTGATATCATAGTTGTGCTTTAGCCTTGGAGTTTAATGAGGCCAGTGTTTTGGCCTTTGGGGAAGACGATGTGAGGAACTGTGGTCTTGAATCTCACCATTTATATAGTTAGGTTGGGGAAAGGGAAGAGGTTATTGTGTTGAATGGTACAGTTATTGATCTTATAGTGGGGAGGTCGATAGGCAGAGATATTGTCTTCAACTTAAACCGCTGAAGGGTGTAAAGGAAAAGTCACAGAACAACGTTTGAGGAAGAGACGATAGTCACGATACAATTGTGGAAATCTGTGTTAGCAAAAGGAGTGAGCTGACGTGGTAAGTTAAAGGCATACGATTGGTTGATTTTTTGGGCTGATGTGTCAGCTCTCTCCTTTGAGGAATATGAACTTTTAGTATTGTAAGATGAGATTTACTGATAATTTAATAATACTAGTCTAAGTAGTTAAAATATTTTTACATGAATTTGATTAAATGATTAATAAATTTATGATCAGTTAACCAAAAAAAAATCTATTTAAAACACTTTATAATCACTAAACTATCTTATCTATCACCTCTTTTAATTTTGATGCAAATTAAATTTCAGTTGCAAAATTTTCATAAATTTGATGCAAAATTTAGTAATGACAAATTCAGTGGAGTTATACATGCAGTTACTATATAGATTTTCAATCACAACATCACCTTATTTACTATACTATAGTCTCTTTGACTCAAATTCAAAATATTTTATAATTGCAAAGTTCTCAAATATTCCATTAAATATAATCCGTTCAATCTTGAAAGCAAACATTTATATTGAGGTGTCAAAATGGGTAAACTAACTCAAATCAATCCATATCCAAATGGATTAAGCAGTTTATGCATCATGAGTTAATCCAACCCATTAACAAAATGGATTGGACTAAACCATAACCCATATATATTAATGAGTTAGTGGTTTTAATGGGTTAACTCATTAACAATACTATTAATAAACAAAAATTTAAAAATTCTACTATATCACAATGAAATTACTATCAACCTATTAACATTGAATAACAAAAACGCTAATAACAAAAAATTAATTCATTTTTTAACCCGCGGTTCACCCGCGGTCGACCCAATGACCCAGCAACCCGGTAAGTCGTCCGGTTCAGTTTTCGGGTCGGGTTTAAAGACCATTAATCCATTAATATCCAAATTATTAACTCATTAGAACCATGGGTTGGTTTGGTTTGGATCAATCCATTAATTACAACCCATTTTGACACCCCTAATTATAATATTACTTTTAAATCAACAATAATTTCTTAAAACTTCACCAAAGATCGACATATAAGAAATACATCTAATTAAAATAAGTAAAATTAAAAATTATCGACCAAAAAATTATTAAGATTTCACCAGTGATTAACACATAAGTAAAAGTCTCTTAAGTAGCTTCTCACTTAATATATAATTTATATTTTTATTTTATAAATGATTTAATAACTCTTATAGATAATTTAAAGTTATGATAAAATTATGTTTAAGCCGTGATGAATGATTTGATAAATGTTTTAAATCTTTATATGATCTATAAAGAATATATGGACATCATAAGACATTAATAATTATTATACTACTTCATATTTGAGTATAATGTTTTATATAATAATATGAAATTATTATATTGATTTCTATAAATTTGTTTTCTATTCATTATTTTCTGTAGTTTAAAAATATAAAAATGAAATGATCAAATATTATTACTCTATTTTTTGTCAACCCTTATCACTCTTTCTATAATTTTGACAGTTAGTTACCATCAATTATTATTTTTAATATCTTATAGATTATTTGATAAGTGATATTAATTAGTTTCACACTATCTTTTATTTTAGATCTAACTAAAATAATTAAAAATGAAAAGTCATTGTCTAATCAAATTATAATAATTTTTAAAATTTTTTACCATTGATTGTCATCTAAGCAAAAGTCACTAACTTTTAACCACCCCAGTAATCCTCTAAATGTTACTAAAACTTAACAGAGGTAAGTAACATTCATGTTTCCATCTATTTTCTTCTTCTTTTTTCCTAATGTGTCACGCTAAGTTGCTGCATTAACTACATGTCTACATGCCTAAGACCTTGATTTGTAGGACATTAGCATTAATAGTAACAGTATGCTATAGAAGCAATATACAACAAGAGTTGTATGCTTTTGCTAAACTGTGTAATTAGAAGATTGGTAGAGCAGTATGAGTATGCTATTTAAAATTATTATAAAAACTAATATATAATATATAATATATTTATTTTTTAATGAATATATTTCTAATATATATATATATATATATATATAAATATATATCAACATATAAAATTAAAATGATATATAATTGATATATTTTATTTAATAATTTAAAAATTATGTTTATATCAAAAAATATTAAAATATCTATTTTTTAGAATATGTTTTTCACATTTAAAATAAATTATATTATATAAATTATATTATATTTTAAATGTGAAATACTATTTTTACAAAAAAATATTTTTATTGTAAATTAATTTTAGAAATTAAATTTTATTTTCTGGATATAAAAATAATTTTATGATATTATTAAATAAAATAAATGAATTAATTATAGATTCTTCTTAATTTTATAAATTATAAATGCAAATGATCTTCTAAGAACTTCATATGAGAGCATTGGCCAGAAAGCATTAGCATTTAATAAATGATTTTCTAAATAATTTTCTAACAATTGTTAATTGGATAATGTAGAGCATAATGCTAAACTGCTCTACCAATCAATGCCTAATTCGATCTTTTGTGGACACATATCCAATGTTTTTAATATTTCCAGAAAAGTCATACTAGGTCCGATCATAGATTAATGTTTTAAAATTTTCAACAAAGACTAATCCGTCTTTCAAAACACTGATATTATTTTCATATGTTATATACCATTAAAAAGTCATACTAAGTCCATCTCATTAATTATATTTACTTGATTACTTACATTAATCGATTAAATATATAATATTCCTAAGAAAATTAATCATAAGTATATCAATAAGAAATCATTTTTAATGTAAATTTAAATTTTACTTTTAGTTATAACAAAATCTGTTGAGAAAAAATATAACAAAATCTTACTAAGAATTTTAAATATTTTTTAAAAATTAGTGTATTAATTAATTTCGTAATTACTGTTATAATATTCATATAAATAAGAGAAATTCCCTAGGATACACATAAAAAAAATTTGTCACAAATATAGACCTTAAAAATAAAAATGACCAAAATAGAGTTAAATACTTTATCAAAATAAGTAAATATACACTTATAGAGTTAATTAATCTAAACATTAGGGTTTAGAGTTAAGGGGTGGGGTTTGGGGTTTAAGGTTTAAAATTTAAGATTTAGGGTTTAGAGTTTAGGGTTTCGGGTTTAGAGTTGAGGAGTGGGGTTTAGAGGATAGGATTTCAAATTTTTAAAAATAGAAAAAAAATATTTTCAAAATAAAAAATGCTATTTTGGTAATTTTAGTTTTTGAGATCTATTAAAAATGTCTATTTGAGAGAATTGCCCTATAAATAATGGTAAGTAAAATTTTATTATAAAAAAATCGATGCTATTTTTACGAATTTTATAATTATAGTATATATTATATTAAAACAGAAGTAATATATGAATTAAATATAAAATTATATTAAATTGGTAAATTGACATATTTTAAATGGATTAAAATTTGTAAATTATCCAATATTTTTATACAAAAAATAAAATTGTTAACATATGTCAAACTTTTATAGAACTCAAAAATATGTTAGTATGTAATAACAATTAGAAACAAAGTAAAATGTATAAAAAATGATTATATATTAATAACGTCGGATAAAAAACTTAACCAACAAAATTATAGAGTTAAACGATATAAAATACTAAAATACAAATCATTTATTTAAAACATTTGCGATAATATCAAAATCAAAATCTATTAAGCTTTATAGCTACTACCTACCTTCTAGGTAAACATTGTCTGCCTTTTGAGCACTAATACCCATATTTCAACACCTCTTCCCTACAACAGGTTTTTCCTATGTCTAAAGACTAATCAAAGCATTTGTTGGACTTATACCAAATATTTAAGTATATCTTAAATACTATAATATATTAAAAAAGATTTACAAAATTTGGAAGAAAACACCTAATCCTAATAAAAATAGAGAAATTGCCAAAAATACCATGTTTATAATACTACTTTTCATATTTACACTAGGGTTAATTTATCTAGACATAAGGTTTAGAGTTGAGAGGTGGAGTAGAGTTTTTGATATGTGAAATTTAGGATTCAAATAAATATATAAATAAAATACTTAAAAAATATTTTTTTTAAATAGTTCCAAAAAGAATTTTTGATTTTCAAAAATAAATTTAAAAAAAAAACAATTCAAAAAATTTCAAAAAACAAATTCAAAATAATTCAAAACAAAATTATAAAAAAATTATAAAAAAAGTTCGAATTTGAAAATGTATAATTCTAAAAAAATTATTTATTTATTTATTTATGTATTTATTTATTATATATATAGAGAACAAAAGTATAAGAATCTTTTGCCTATTAATGAAAAATGCATTTTTGAAAATGTCTCTAGTGATAAACATGAGGTAAACATGAAAATTTTCCCTGAAAGTAACAGAAGTAAGTAATACTTTCTTACGTTTCAATCTATCTTCCCTAGAACTGTATTTATTTTCCTAACTCGTCACGCTAAGTTGCTTACGATGGATTCAAATGTATTCCGGAAAGTCAAGAGAAAAGGTTTAAGCCTAGAGACGAACTCTCTACGATGAAACATGGTTAAATTAATAGTTATTTATCTTGATAATTATTGAAATCCAGCTTTGCATCACATATGGTGGTGTAGACATTAGTTGTCTGAAGCATTATCCATTTAAGCGTGGTCAGCGTGCTTTTCTCCGACTCATGATGATGAGAATAGAGGAATAAGAAGCCGTAGAAATTTCAATCTACACAAGACTTGACCGTTGACTTTGAATTACAACCTGTTGCTGTAATGTAGGATCATGACGTTAAAAGGTAACTTGGTTTGAAAGTCTTCATATTCCTAATTTAGCAATAAAGTTTTTATTAGGCGACTAGCAATCATTTGCAGCCTAAACTGTCCTTCATTTTTCTTCATCGTAAAAACAAACTTTACAAACTGGATGTTAGATTTGAAAGTCAAATAAATTAAAATGTTTGCTAAACATCAACTGTTACTTTGGTAAGTGATGGAGGGTACGAACAAGATATCAGCTCAATCTAGGGTTTTCGATTGAAAGAGACCTGCTTCTTGAAGAAGATGAATTTAATCGAATCTCTTCCAAGGCTTCTCGAACAAGATGAATTGAATCAAATCTTTATCAAGGTATAAAGCTCAAAGCTAGTTTATTAATTATCAAAAGCGTCCCTTACAAAAGCCATAAGAGAGTTCTTTATATAGAACTCTTAAACCGTCATTAAAATCCTTAACCTAATAGAAAAGGCAAAACATAAACCCTAAGTAAAAAGGAAATAACTTGAAAAGGAAACTTGACGTTGAAGCTACTCGGATGCTGCTGCATCAGGTCCCCCGGGGTGAAGAGGATTCGACCGCGAATCAGAGGGCTGCTCGGGAGGAAAATAGCGAGAGAGATACTTGACATTAAAAACGTCAGAAGTAGTTATATCAGCTGGGAGTTGGAGACGATAAGCATTGTCATTGATACGCTCAAGAACCTCCAAAGGACCAATCTTCTTTGCTTTTAACTTGTTATACGAGTGTGCAGGCATACGATCTCTAGTAAGAACTGCCCATACCAAATCACTGACCTCAAATACGAGACGCCGTCTATGGGTGTCTGCCGCAGCTTTATATTTTTGAGTCGATGTCTCCAAGTTGGATGTAGTTTGCTCATGTGTCTCGAGCACTTTCTCCATGAATGCTTCAGCTCCACCGTGAAGACGAACACGATCGGGCAAAGTGGAGAGATCTAGCAGAGCACGAGGAACGATTCCATAAATGATCTGAAACGGACTGAACTTCGAGCTTCGGTTAAAGGCGTGGTTATGGGCAAACTCAGCCTGGGGAAGCTTTGAATCCCACGACTTGATGGATGATCCGACTAAGCTGCGTACTAAGTTACCAAGAGAACGACTCGTGACCTCTGTTTGGCCGTCAGTTTGAGGATGATACGCAGAACTCATATCAAGACTTGTATCGAAGAGCTTCCATAATGAGCGCCAAAAGTGACTAAGAAAGCGAGAATCTCTGTCGGAGACAATCGACAATGGTAATCCATGAAGCCGGTACACCTCTCGGAAGAACAAAGTGGCGACTTCAACTGCATCAGTTGTACGTTTGCAGGGTATAAAGTGAACCATTTTTGAAAACCGATCTACCACGACAAAAATTGAATCGAACCCTTTTTGAGTCCGTGGCAATCCCATGACAAAATCCATACTAATATCTGTCCACGGTTGAGTTGGTATTGGTAAAGGAAGGTACAAACCAGCATTGGAAGCTTGACCTTTGGACGTTTGACAAGTAACACAACGCTCCACAAAACGTTCCACGTCCCTTCGCAGCGCTGGCCAGAAATACGACGCAGAAACAAGGTGAAGGGTTCGATCTCGTCCGATGTGACCTTCATTATGCAGCTCGGAAATAAGTTGCAACCGAAGACTACAATCAGGAACACAAAGACGGTTTTCCTGGAATAAGAAACCATCATGGATCGAGTACGGTAAGGATGGACCAGCAGAAACGGCAGTCCAAATTGGGCCAAAAAACTTATCGGTCGGGTATAGGTCCATAAACGAACTAAATCCAGGGACCGAGACATGAAGGACGGAGAGGAGAGAGTGTCGACGACTCAGGGCGTCAGCTACGCGGTTGCTAGTTCCCGAGGTGTGCTTGATCACGAATGTAAACTGTTGTAGATAGGCGATCCAAGAGGCATGTCGAGCAGATACTTTATCTTGAGTGCTAAGATGCTTTAGGGCGTCATGATCAGTGTAAAGTACAAATTCCTTGTGGAACAAGTAATGCCTCCAGTGCTTGATTGCTTGCACAATAGCATAGAACTCGATGTCATACGTACTATAACGAAAACGCGCACCAGATATCTTCTCGCTAAAGAATGCGATCGGCCGGTTTCGTTGGCTAAGGACAGCGCCAATCCCACTTTTAGACGCGTCGCAGTGGAGTTCAAATACCGCCGTAAAGTCTGGTAAAGCCAAGATAGGTGCTGAACTAAGTTTGTCTTTGATGATGTTGAAAGCAGTAGTAGCAGCCGGTGTCCATATAAAAGCTCCCTCGCGAATACAGTTAGTCAAAGGTGCCATGATAGCACTAAACTGAGGAACAAAACGTCGGTAAAAAGATGCAAGCCCATGAAAGCTCCGTGCTTCGGTGATAGTATGTGGTTCTGGCCAAGTCTTGATGGCGGATACTTTTGCAGGGTCGACGGAAAGGCCCTTCTCTGAAACAATGTATCCCAAGAAGTGAACGTGTGCGGAACCGAAAGCACATTTTTTTTAGTGTTGCAAAAAGTTTATCCCGTCGAAGAACAAGGAGGACTTCCCGCAGGTGTGTCATATGATCCTCCATGGTGAGGCTGAAGATTAAGATATCATCGAAGTAAACAACGACGAATTTGCCAATGAAGGGACGAAGAGCCTGATTCATCACTCTCATAAACGTGCTTGGTGCGTTAGATAAGCCAAACGGCATTACCGTCCACTCAAAAAGTCCTTCACGAGTTTTGAAAGCTGTTTTCCATTCATCTCCTTCGCGAATATGAATCTGGTGGTAACCGCTTTTTAAATCCAGCTTAGAGAATATCCGTGCTGTCCCGATTTGATCAAGAAGGTCATCAAGGCGAGGAATTGGGAAACGATATCGAACAGTTATTTTATTCACCGCACGACTATCCACACACATACGCCACGAACCATCCTTCTTTGGAACTAATAGGGCTGGAACGGCGCAAGGACTCATGCTCTCCCGTAAGAAACCTCGAGTAATTAGTTCTTCAACTTGCTTTCGTAGTTCCTCATGTTCTGTTGGACTCATTCGATAGTGCGCACGGTTGGGGAGATTAGCATCAGGGATAAAGTCTATTTGGTGTTGAATATCTCGCAATGGTGGCAATCCCGGAGGAAGATCGTTTGGGAAAACGTCCTCAAATTCTTTGACGATGGCTTGAAACTCTGGCCGAGTTTCATTGTCAAGAAGTGGCGACGATGGCGTCGCAGTTAAGATAAAAACTATATCTTCTTCGCGCATTACCGCTTCGAATGGTGTCTTGTGTAGAAGTAAGAGAGGGTTAGATGAGTCTGTAGGACGTGCTGGAGAGGGAGTTGTAGGTGATGATGATGACGGCAGTGAAGGTTTAAGGGTGAAGGTACGATTGTTGAATGTGAAAGTATAGGTGTTTAGGAAACCGTCGTGTACTATTCTTCGGTCGAACTCCCATGGACGTCCGAAAAGCAAATGACATGCATCCATTGGAGCAATGTCACAGTAAATTGTGTCACGATATGTATCACCAATAGAGAAGGTGGCCAAAGCTCTACGAGTGACCAGGAGATCGTGAGTTTGCTGTAGCCAGGCGAGTTTATACGGAGCCGGGTGCTGTTCATCTTTGAGTGCGAGCTTTGTTACGGCGTCCGCGGCAATAACGTTTTCACTACTACCAGAGTCGATAATCAGTTTACATACTTTCCTTTCGATGGTGCAACGAGAGTGAAATAGATTATTGCGCTGGGGGAAGTCGTTGCTGCTGCGTGGTGCTAGGCAAGAACGGCGCAACATTAGACAAACACCAGTATCGGGCCCTAATTCCTCAGGTTCGTCATAGATAGGTTCATTGAACTCAATCTCAACATCACGGCCTGAAGAGTCAAGCAAGAGGCCTCGTTGATTTCGATGAGGGCAAGCCGCCTGCCTGTGCCCAGCTTCGCCGCAGGCGAAACATCGCAAGGTACCTGTGCGGGCTGGTCGTGACGCATCAACGGGAACAATGGCTGTCGAGGGTGTGGCCGCGAGCGGTGCCGGTGTTGTAGCTGTTGGAGTTGTGACCTGTGATGTGCGTTGTTGCCGAGTGGAATTCCACGGAATGGAGGTCGCTTTGTTTTGTGCTTCGACGGTTAAAGCCTGTTGATGAGCTTCTGAGAGCGTGAGAGGATTAAACAGGTTCAACGTATGCTGAATTTGTTGTCGAAGACCACCGATGAAACGGGCGACTAGTTGCCTATCTGAATCATGAAGATCAATTCTGTTTAATAACAAGAAAAATTATGTGGCATATTCTTCTACCGTACGGCTTCCTTGACGGAGATGTTGTAGTCGTTGAAATATTAACTGGTCGTAGTTATAAGGTAGGAACGTCTTTCGCATATGTTTCTTCAATTTGTCCCATGTCTCGATTTTAGGTTTGCCTAAACGAAGTCTGGATGCCTTAAGTTGAGTCCACCACGCGGTTTCTCTGCTGTGAAACCGCATCGCAAGGACAGGGACACATTGGTCAAGCGGAACATGCTTAAATTCTAGTATTTCGTCTACCGTAGCGATCCAGTCAAGGAGATCTTCCGCGACCTGGCTGCCATGGAACTCTGGTATTTCGAATTTAAAGCTCCGATCCCATTGGTCATGAGGTTGAGCTGGTTGAGCTCTTGGTCGATTTTCTCCAAGAATCGCGAATGGGTTAGCATCGTCTTCGTGATCGGATTGTTCATCATCTCGTTCTTCTACTGGTGCGGCGGCTGGTGCGTTACGTTGAGCTAGCAGACCGTGCATTGCTTGAGTAAGTTGAGCAAGTTGTGTCTGCATCTCTTCCATGGTGCGTTGTGTGATTTCAGCTTGGGTTTCTTTCTTGGCGCGGGGCATGGTGACGAACGAAGGTTGTGGGCGCGGGGTGCGGGTGGTGATGGTTTTGCTCTGATACCAACCTGATGGAGGGTACGAACAAGATATCAGCTCAATCTAGGGTTTTCGATTGAAAACTCTAGAGACGTGCTTCTTGAAGAAGATGAATTTAATCGAATCTCTTCCAAGGCTTCTCGAACAAGATGAATTGAATCAAATCTCTATCAAGGCATAAAGCTCAAAGCTAGTTTATTAATTATCAAAAGCGTCCCTTACAAAAGCCATAAGAGAGTTCTTTATATAGAACTCTTAAACCGTCATTAAAATCCTTAACCTAATAGAAAAGGCAAAACATAAACCCTACGTAAAAAGGAAATAACTTGAAAAGGAAACTTGACGTTGAAGCTACTCGGATGCTGCTGCATCAGTAAGTATGGCATTCGTAGAAATATCATAAAAATAACTTCTTAAAGGAATTGAATATTTGTTAAATGTTAGTTGCAAAAAAAAAGAATATTTGTTAAATGTTTTCTGGACAGTCTGTTTTCTACTAATCTGATATCAATCTTCCAAAATTAATAAATTTGTCCTATGTTTTTTACCATTATTTTTGCTAACAAAATATATTTACTGCAAATATAATTATTTTATATGTAAGCATAAGTTGGAAAATGTACAATGAAAAATGTATATCATTCAGATTGGTTGATTTATTTACATACTAATATGTTTATTTTTTCTGGGTAAATTTATTCATAGAACATTAGATTTAATATTAAAATAATTAACTTTTATTTGTGTCAGTACGTTTAGCAAAAGACAAAAAAATATGTGAAAAAGGTTTTTATTAATTTTTTATTAGACCTTATGAAAGGTTGTCTACGTACCATTCTTTGAGGATTAAGCCGAACGTAATTCAATTTACAAAGAGTTGAACAAGAGATCAGACTGTTTTCGCGATGCTTGTCTGGTAATAGAGTGCAAGCAATAGAAAATATGGTAAAAACCAAACCTAAGGTTTCTAAGTGCAAAGAGTTTTGGTAACCAAAGACTTATTTTTTTCTTTCTGCCCGGATGTGCTTATATATGCTTCCAGAGTCGGTCGTCTTTCTCCTTCCATCACGATTTTGGTTTACTCTTTCGCAGAGATTCTTCCTTACGTTCTCGAAACTCACGTTTATCTTGGAAACTTCACATTTATCTATCTTTTACATTTATCTTCACCAAGCCAAGTAAACCGACATTGCAATCCAGACTGGTTCTCATTCGAAGCCATAAGTGGGCTTTCATCATGTTTTAGGTAGTTTCAGGACGTTTTACGACTTACTTGTTTTTACGACTTTTCTCTGAGAAATCGTCGATTTGTCCGGTTTACGATTTTTATGTTGTTGGTCTTATGAAATGATAAAAATCAATTCATTTAGTCAAAAACACAATGGTGTTTAATTAATCATCCTCGACTCGAAATTTGACTTAAACTTTTATGAGAAAATAATGTCTTTGCTTGTTTTCTTCGTGAAATCTCAATGGAAACTCCGACTGCGACGAAACTAAAGACATTTCAAAGGAGATTCAAATGAGAACATTGAGAACAATGGATATGGCAATGAAAAAGGTTTTTGGGCGATGAGAAATATAGAAGAAGCTTGGAGGGCGATGACAAAGCCTCATGGGCGATAAGGAAGAGAGATGAAGCTTGGAGGGCTATGAAAAAGCTTCATGGGCGATGAGGAAGAGATATGAAGCTTGGACGGCGATGAAAATGCTTCATGGGAGATGAGGAAGGGAGATGGAGCTTGGAAGGCGATGATGACAAAGCTTCATGGGCGATGAGGAAGAGAGGTGAAGCTTGGAGGGACGAGATGAGATGACAAAGATTCATGGGCGATGAGGAAGAGAGATGAAGCTTGGAGGGCGATGAAAAAGCTTCATGAGCGATGAGGAAGAGAGAAGAATCTTGGAGGGCGATGACAAAGCTTCATGGGCGATGAGGAATAGAGATGAAGCTTGGAGGGCGATGAGGAAGAGAGATAAAGCTTGGAGGGCAATGAGAGAGAGAGAGAGAGAGAGAGAGAGAGAGAGAGAGAGAGAGAGAGAGAGAGAGAGAGAGAGAGAGAGAGAGAGAGAGAGAGAGAGGAGAAAGGATGTGGGTCCCAGAGTGATGAAGTCTTTCTCCTGTTCCTTTCTCTTTTCCGTTGATCGTTTCGTATAGTTTCAGAATTGTTTTGTTTGTTTTACTTTACACAAGTTTTTAGCTAGGATTTTCTGAAAGTTGTTTTGTGGAAGATTATCTTGTAGATTTTCTTACAAGAGTTTTTTCGCAGAAACTTTCCGAATTTCATTTTGTGGAAGATTGTTTTGTAAAACTCGTTCGCAAAAACTTTCTGAAATAACATTTTTCCGATCATCTCATGTTTGCATAGAAACTCTTTTATTCCTAGTTTGTGATGAAATATATGAATTTTGTTCGTGTATCATTATGCAAACAGGTTTGGCTTTTGCAGTTTAGTTTCTTCGGTATTTCCATCTCATATTTACTTTTGGTACAATTTCTCGAAGATTTTAGCCGTTGGTTTTGTGTGGACCGATTTTAACCCTAACAATATTAGTTGTTTGTACCAGAGGTTCTTGGTGAAAATCAATGAAATGGTTGAAAAAAATAAACTAAAGAATATAATATTTAGATAAAAAATTTATCTCTATACCAGGATATATCTTATATATTAAATGAGAAGTCACAACCTTGATTCATGTGTGATATTTTAAAAAATGGACTTTCACTAAAAATCAGTTATGATTCATTTGGTCCTACTAATATGACTTAATAATATATAATTCCTAATATAACAATCGACTCCTATAAAACCGGATTGGTTAACAAACACATACTCCCTCTGTTTCAAAATAGTTGATGTTTTGGTTCAATGCACAAGAATTAAGAAATACACTTTTACCTAAAATAATAGCATTTAAAATATAAACTAAAACAAATTCAACCAATCATGAAAAAAAACTATAAAACATCATTGGTCACACAGTTTTCAATAAAGCTAAGACTAATATAAAATATCAAAACATCAAATATTTTGAAACATCTAAAACTCTCCAAAACATCATCTATTTTGAAACAGAGGGAGTATTTGATTACTTAATAAATTATACATAGTAGTAATATAAACCATTGTATAGTTCAAAATACTGAACCGATTTAAATAATTTAACCAATATATATATAATGAGTTGTATTAAAATAGAAATTATGACTTCTTTCATGTGTGATTTTTTAATTTGAACCATTTAAAAAATATTAAATGTATTTTATTAATATTAATAATATATATAATATTTGAAGTACTTTAGTCATAATATCTTTTGATATCTTTTAATTTTAAATATAATTTTTCTTAAATCAAACAAATCTGTTTAAAAAATTTTAACAAGATCTTAATTTTCAAAAATTCTATGTAAATATTTTTTATAATTCGTAATTAGTTTTAAAATATTATTATACATTAATATATTTTATAAAATGAAGAATAAATTATCTTATTTTACCTATTATATAATCATAATCAATCATATTAAAAGAAAATTATTATATTAAACTAAACATGATAAACTACATTAAATTATTAGATTTATATATTTTATTTTCAGAAGTATTTATGTTCAGAATATAATATGTTGGTAACATGGGTTAACATTAGCAAACTATATAATACATGTATAAAAATTAACATGTGTTTTATTAAAGCTAATAATATAAAAATTGTTGTATTTATTTTAATTATGATATCTTTGCATTTTAACTATATATATATATATATAATTCTAACAAATCTGTTGAAAAATATTTTAACAATATCTTAACTTTCAGGAAGTTTATGTAAATATTTTAACTAATTTTGTAATTAGCAATGAACTATTATTATTCATTAATATATATTCAATTATCGTTTATAAAATGAAACACAAAAATTATATCTTATTTTATTTATTTTATAATAATAATAATTCATGTTAAAGTAAAAATATTATATTAAATTAAATATGATAAATTATATTAAATTGATAAATTTATAATTTTATTTTCATAAATATAAAATATTTATACTAAAAATATAATACGATGACATAACCACTTAACATTCGCAAACTATATGATACATGTATAAAAATTGAATGTATTTTAGATTTTTTGTATATATAAAGAATATATTTTTAAAATGAATAAACGTAAAAAAAATATTGCTATAAGGAAATACGACTTTGAAGGTTGGCGGGTCAAAATTGAATATAAATTTGATACAAAATAATTTTCAAATATGTTGTTTCATGCATATATTAATTTGTTTAATAACAAAATCCAAATACAGTAACATAAATATATAATAAGAAATAACAAATACATGTGATGGTTTTAAACTATTGATTGTTACACCATGTAAACTATAAAATTGTTATATTTGAAATAGGTATATAAACATTTAAATATATGGTTAACGTTAAAATTGTATATCACTAATGAACTAAAATAAATATATATATTTATAAAACCGAAAAAGAATACCCGCGCGGTTGCGCGGATCAAGATCTAGTATTGTTTTAAATAAGCAGAGGTATTTTCAAAGTACCAACGTTATCTGTGAAAGGATTATGTTATGTGATGCCGTATCAGAGATATTTGTAATTATTAAAAAGTGAAAACAGTTAGTTATATGGCCGCCAAGATGGACCTAGACATCGTCTACGCGCACTTCTCTTCAACTATGCTCAGATCATCTTATTATTATATAAGATATCCAAAGAGAATGAAACGTACTTGGATTTTAAAACTCTTCAGAGCTTGAGACCTGAGAAAAAAAAATTCATGGAGATGTCAGAAGCTTCAAAACAGACTACAAGACATGGTACTTTCGCTGTCTTAAATTCTTTTTTTTTTCTATATTGTTTCTGCTCCCAAAAATAGCAACTAAGGATTATAAATTTTCTTGAATCAACAGAAGAATCAGAGCACCTTCAGAATCCAGAACCAGACCAGATATTGAGCCAAAGAAGATCGTTGATTGTAACTCAAAGAAAATGGTGGCTCTCTGTTTCGTTGTGTCTTTTTCTGGTCGTGCTCGGAGACTCTCTTGTCATGCTTCTCTTAAACTTCTTCTATGTCCAAGACAATCGAGAAGATAGTGATCAAGATCTACAATACACAGGAACATGGACACAGGCTCTGATTCAAAACGCTGCGTTTCCAATCCTTATCCCTCTCTTCTTCATTTTCCGTTCCCCAAAACAAAACCCTGAAACCAACAATACTCGTTTTCTCTCTTTTCGTATCCTCTTTCTGTACATGTCGCTTGGTGTTCTTGTTGCTGCTCATAGCAAGTTATTCGCTCTTGGGAAGTTATACGCGAACTATGGTGTATTCACGTTGATTTCCGCGATCCAATTGATATTCACAGCTATTTTCACAGCCATCATTAACCGTTTCAAGTTTAACAGATGGATCATCATATCTATTCTCCTCACTATTGTGATATACGTATTCGGTAGCCCTGAATTTGGAGGAGAGCCTGATGAAAATGAAGAATTTTATAACATCCAAGCTTGGTTAACCTTCGCGGGTTCGGTTGCTTTCGCACTATCTCTCTGCTTCTTCCAACTCGGGTTTGAGAAACTTTTGGTGAAAACAAAGAGATATGGTAACAAGAAAGTGTTTAGAATGGTCTTGGAGATGCAAATATGCGTCTCTTTTGTCGCATCAGTTGTTTGTCTTGTTGGTTTGATTGCAAGTGGTGAATATAAGGAATTGAAAGACGATAGCCAACGGTTTAAGAAAGGCGACACATATTATGTTTTAAGTTTGGTTGGGTTGGCTTTGTCGTGGCAGGTTTGGTCGGTCGGATTGATCGGGTTGGTGCTTTATGTTTCGGGTTTGTTTGGTGATGTCGTACATATGTGTACTTCACCACTTGTGGCTCTGATTGTTGTGTTAGCATTTGATTTTATGGATGATGATTTTAGTTGGCCTAGAATAGGTGCTTTGATAGGAACAACTTTGGCTTTAGGATCGTACTTCTACTCAATGCACAAAAAAAACAAGAAGGAGATGATGGAACTTGACCGAAGAGAGAACAGTGTTGAAGTTTAATCTCTCATGTCAAATATACGTTTGGGTCTTTTCAAATACTTTCTTGTACTTCTTTATCTTTCAAATCAATGTCAAATATGTTGTATAGATCTGAAAACTGTGTAATTCATTGTTAATTGTTGTACTTTTCCGGTACTTGTTAATAAACGTAAAAAAAAAAAAGTGGTTAATGAGGATTTGGTTCCCTTTGTGAATTGTATATTTCTCTTATTGAGTAATGGAATTTTTTTTGCTCAACAAAAAAAAGTAATGGAAAATATTATCGAATATAAAGAAGAGCCTAGACTAATAAATAAAAGGGAAAGGAAATTTAAGTTCCTAATTTATAGGATGGTGAAATAATGAACCACTAGGTAATGCGTGCACGGATTGAAATAGTTGATTAGATTATCTATTTTACTTTGTAATAAGAAATTTGTAATATAACTTTTTCTAGGGACGAACATTCATATATTCATTCAAATCCAATTGATTTATTGCATATTCGGTTCGGATTCGAGTTCGGTACCCATTTTAATTATTTAATTTTTAACAAAAAAGACCAAATATACTTAAGTTCTCAAAATCCAAAACTTAAAATAATATAAAACATAAAAAATTGAATAAATGTAAGACTAAATACTTAAACTTACATAAAAATTAGTCCAGCTTAAATATTTGGATTGAAAAATATATATTTTGAGTATTTTGAACATTTTTGTTATTTTTAGATATTTACTTGTAACTACTTTGATAATTTTTAGATATTTTCATATTTTTTAATATCTAATAGATATAAAATTAAAATTAATTAATATATTTAAGTATATAATTATAATTTAGATATTTTTGCGATCCGGAATATTTTAGTTTAGAACGGATTTGGATATGGTTATTCGGATATTAAAATTTTGGATCTATTTCAATATTTTATCAGTTTTAGTTTGTGTTTTATATTACTTTCAAATCAAGTTTGGTTCGGTTCTTTGGATTTTGGTATTTTACCAAGGCTTATTTTCTTCTATTAATATAGAACAAAATAAAATAAATGTGTAAAACAACAACAATGATTAAAAGGGCTTATTTAGGGAATAACCTTAAAAAAAAAGAGAAATTAAAAGATGTTATTCCCAACATCCCTACACATAATCGCCTCTACAATCAACTACTTCATACAGCTACCTTCCAGGTAACAATATCAAAAACTTCCTTTAAAAATATAAATAATGGTCAACTAATCATGACAACTAAAACATATAGTTTAACAAATTCATATGAGGCAAGAAATTAACCACAATGATGAAAAATCATAAACAAAACTCATAATTAGACTGGTTTTTAACTGGTCCTTGCCAAACACAATATTTACATTGCAAAACTTACGTTTCACCTCATATAAAACTATATTATAGATCAATGACAATGAAGCTACACTATGAATAACAAAAATATCTGAGTTAGGAAACTGCAAAACATAAGTAATTAAGAACATATAGTTTTCATTGTGACAAGTATTATCCTCATAATAACTAACACTTGAGGGTCTTCTTTTCTGCTCATGTGTTTAATTTTGAGATTAATTTTCTTTTTGTCAAAACTGTTCATTTAATAACAACAACACCTTCATCATGGGTCCAATTTCTTCTCCAAATAATTTTTTGTTATCCAAGACATTTTATCTTGTTAATATTTTGACTGAGTAACCATTCTATTAATTAAATCTTGAATTTTTGTAGGGCTGGGCAATCGGATTTCGGTTCGGGTATATTTTGGTTTTAGGTTTTCAGGTTCATGAATTTCCGCTCCATTCAGATATTATAAAAGTTTGGGTCGGATTCAGTTCGGATTTAGTCGGGTTTGGTTTGGTTTTAGTTATATTTCCAAGATCCGATTGAACCTAAAATAGTTTTGGTTTTGGATACGTAATCGGGTTATCGGTTCCAAAAATATTAATTTGTACTTGATTAAACTCAATATATATCCAATAATTTATATACATTTGTTTACGTGGATTCCTCAAAACTTATTGTTTCCTTCAAAATAATTTTAGCAGACTTGTCTATCAACCAAACGAAACTCTTCTTTGTACTATACGTAACAACATCAGATATATCATGACAAACCAAAGCTTTGTATGCATGAAAATCATACATAATGAAACGTAAGCAAATAAAAATTAACAACTAGAAACTCTATAAACCTAAGAAACACTATTTAAACATTTAAAAAACATTGTTTAAACTTGAAAAGTAATTGAATTCCAAATACAATTGTCAAAGTATAAGAACATTAATATTTTAACCAAATACCAAAAATATATATTAAACTAAGTATTTGAGTCAATTATTTATGTAATAAATAATTATTTTAGATGTTCAATAATATTTTAGTGTATTTTAAATACATATTAGAAATTAAGATCATGTTTGGTAAAAAAAAAATTTGGAGGATTTTGAATCTTTCGGGTTCTATCAGGCCCGAGTTTGGTTCGGATAAAACGATAACCCAAAATACCATAAAACAAGATCCATTCGATATTTATATTTTGGATTCATTTTTGTTGGATCAGGTTTGGTTCTGGTTTTTTTGGTCCAGTTTATTTGCCCAATCCTAATTTTTTGGCATAAAATATTAATTTATAGATTTATTTTAAAGAAATCTATATCAATTTAAAGAGGATCAACTGATCCAGTGTATAGACAATATTATAAGTGAAATAAAAACATATGCATGTTTTGTGGCAACTTTCTATTCCTTAACAAGTGGGAAAAAAAGGCAACAAGTCTCTTAGAGCCGTCGGATCAATCTAACGGTCAAGAAAACTTCATCGAACATTCTGGAAACATGAAGCACAATGCGTACTATAAAAGAAAACCTCAAGCGCTCTCTCTCTCACACACCTTAAACTCAATCCTAATCCTAATTCTAACTCTCATCGATCTTCACAAGTCTTAGCAGAAGTTTTTGTGAGAATGTCTGGAAAAGGAGAAGGTCCTGCGATCGGAATCGATCTGGGAACGACCTACTCGTGCGTGGGAGTATGGCAACACGACCGTGTCGAGATCATCGCTAATGACCAAGGTAACAGGACGACTCCGTCTTACGTGGCCTTCACCGACTCCGAGAGATTGATTGGTGATGCCGCCAAGAACCAAGTCGCCATGAACCCCATTAACACCGTCTTCGGTACGTAATCTCAGCTTGATTTATAGAAACATCTTTATTGAATATTAATGACATTCTAAAGTTGATTTTGATATTCTAAACTCTGTTAATTGTGACAGATGCAAAGAGATTGATTGGTCGAAGATTCAGTGACTCATCTGTCCAAAGCGACATGAAGCTATGGCCTTTCAAGATCATCCCGGGTCCTGCCGACAAACCCATGATCGTCGTCAACTACAAAGGCGAAGAGAAACAGTTCGCCGCTGAGGAGATCTCTTCCATGGTTCTCATCAAGATGCGTGAGATCGCTGAAGCCTACCTTGGTGTCACCATCAAGAACGCTGTGGTCACTGTTCCCGCTTACTTCAACGACTCTCAGCGTCAAGCCACAAAGGACGCTGGTGTCATCGCTGGTTTGAATGTCATGCGTATCATCAACGAGCCCACAGCTGCTGCCATTGCCTATGGTCTTGACAAGAAGGCCACCAGTGTTGGAGAGAAGAACGTCTTGATCTTTGATCTTGGTGGTGGTACTTTTGATGTCTCTCTTCTCACCATTGAAGAAGGTATCTTTGAGGTCAAGGCCACTGCTGGAGACACTCATCTTGGTGGGGAGGATTTTGACAACAGGATGGTTAACCATTTTGTCCAAGAGTTTAAGAGGAAGAGCAAGAAGGACATTAGCGGTAACCAGTGGCGGAGCCACGTTATGTAACAAGGGGGCAACTGCCCCCAGTACTTTTTCAAAATCCTGTGTAAAACATGAGTAATTTTAGTTATGCCCCTGTGTTTATAGCAAATTTATCCCTAAATCTATAAGTAATTTTAGCTATGCCCCCAACAAAATATTTCTCTACATCCGCCCCTGGCGGTAACCCTAGAGCTCTTAGGAGGCTGAGGACTGCCTGCGAGAGAGCAAAGAGGACTCTTTCTTCCACTGCGCAGACCACCATCGAGATTGACTCTTTATTTGAGGGGATTGATTTCTATTCCGCACTCACTCGTGCTAGGTTCGAAGAGCTCAACATGGATCTTTTCAGGAAGTGTATGGAGCCTGTAGAGAAGTGTCTACGTGATGCTAAGATGGACAAGAGCACAGTCCACGATGTTGTCCTGGTCGGAGGTTCTACACGTATTCCAAAAGTCCAACAGCTTCTCCAAGATTTCTTCAATGGTAAAGAGCTTTGCAAGTCCATTAACCCTGACGAGGCTGTGGCTTATGGTGCAGCGGTTCAGGGTGCTATTCTTAGCGGTGAAGGCAATGAGAAGGTGCAAGACCTTCTTCTCTTGGACGTGACCCCTCTCTCTCTTGGTCTTGAAACCGCTGGTGGAGTTATGACCACCTTGATCCAGAGAAACACAACTATTCCGACTAAAAAGGAGCAGGTTTTCTCCACCTACTCAGACAACCAGCCAGGTGTGTTGATCCAGGTCTACGAAGGTGAGAGAGCTAGAACCAAAGACAACAACCTCCTTGGAAAGTTTGAGCTCTCCGGCATCCCTCCTGCTCCACGTGGTGTTCCTCAGATCACGGTCTGTTTCGACATTGATGCAAACGGCATCCTCAATGTCTCTGCCGAGGACAAGACCACTGGCCAAAAGAACAAGATCACGATCACCAACGACAAGGGTCGCTTGTCAAAGGACGAGATCGAGAAGATGGTGCAAGAAGCTGAGAAGTACAAGTCAGAGGATGAGGAGCACAAGAAGAAGGTCGAAGCCAAGAATGCTCTTGAGAACTATGCTTACAACATGAGAAACACCATCCGTGATGACAAGATCGGTGAGAAGCTTCCTGCTGCAGACAAGAAGAAGATTGAGGATTCCGTTGAGGAGGCCATCCAATGGCTTGATGCTAACCAATTGGCCGAAGCAGACGAGTTTGAAGACAAGATGAAAGAGTTGGAGAGTGTGTGCAACCCCATCATTGCTAAGATGTATCAAGGAGCTGGTGGTGAAGCAGGTGGTCCTGCTGATGATGAAGCTCCTCCTGCTGCTGGAGGTGCTGGTCCCAAGATTGAGGAAGTCGACTAAACTGCTTCTTTAGTTTTCCAGTCTCAATTTTAGTCTTGTATGTTTTGTTTTTTTTTTTTCTAGTTATGTACTTTATCCTCTGTGGACCTTATTGCGAATTGAGTTGCAGTTTCAAACTTAACGATTGCAGAATTTTTTTTTTTTATTGGTCTCTGTTTCTGTGGTTCCAAATTTTCAATTGCTTCGCTTTGCATTTATGGCTTCGGAATGCGCACTGAGTACAAGTGAATTGCTCTGAAAATTTGAACTCTTGCTTTGATCTGTTTGTGTCATCTTGTTTCTTTCTCTTTAATCTTTACCTCATTGAAGTCTAGCTTCAGACTGAATCACATTTCTGATGTTTTGACGATAGTGTGTGTTATAAGCAGACGCCATACCAAAAATAGTTCTATCAACTTCATCACTGTGGAGTTCAAGAAAATATCACAACTCACATTTACATAAAAACTAAGTGTTTGATTGTTTTAACTAGTTTTTGGATTTTAGATTTTGGTTATTGATTTTCAAGTTTTTGTTTTTAATTTTTTAGCTTTGGTTTTTAGATTTTAGATTTAGATTTTTGTTTGTTTTTGTTTTTGGTTTTGCTTGTACTTTTTAGTTTTTCTAGCCAATACATTATTTTAAAATAGTACAAAAACTAGTTGATGTCCCCCACAATGTGTAGATCAATATATATATATATAACTTTTAATTCTAAAATTTATTTTACTAAAAAATTATTTTATTAGATATAAATTTTAAATTAATATTATAAGTCATAAAATTTCAATATTCATATTGGTAATTAATTTATTAAATTATTTTATTTTGTTTCATAGTTTATTTATGAATGTAGATTTTAACAAAAAAAATTTCTATAGTAGAAATCAAATTAAGAAACTTGGATTTGAAATTAAACACTTGGCCTTATTGGTTTATATATTTTAATTGATTTAGAAATCCATGTAGTATTTATAAATCCAAGTAAAATATGCAGATTTTTAATTTTTTCGGATTAGTATTTACAAATCTGGAGGTTTTCCCTCGAATTTGAGTCTTTGTATTTTTAGCAAAAAAATCCAAAAAAAACTTTTCAAATCCATTGTAAAATCAAATTTCTTACTAAATTCGAACGACTGAATAACACTTGATTTGATATAGAATTTATGAATCATTAAACCAATAACACTAGATTTAGTTCGGATTTTCAAATCCATTAAAATACAACAACCAATAACCCCCACTAAGGAGGTGTTATTGGTTTATATATTTTTATTGATTTAGAAATCCATATAGTATTTATAAATCCAAGTAAAATATAAAAAATTTCAAATTTTCTCGGATTAGTATTTACAAATCCGGAGGTTTTCTTTCGGATTTGGGCATTTGTATTTTTCACAAAGAAATCCATGCAAATCCATTCAAATACATTATGAAATCAAATCTATTAGTAAATCCATATGATTGAATAACACTTGATTTGAATTAGAATTTATGAATCATTAAACGAATAACACTTGATTTGAATTAGAATTTATGAATCATTAAACGAATAACACATGATTTGATTAAATATTTTAAAATCATAGAACCAATAACACAAGATTTAGTTTAAATTTTCAAATCCATCAAAATACACCAACCAATAACCCCCACTAAGTGTATTTGGACCGAAAAGAAATCCAGTGACACTGAAAGTATTATAAATAATTACAACCCATAAAATATCAACAAAATAATAATAACCTAAGAGTATTCAATCCAAAAAAACCAAACCATTTAAAACCGAACTGAACTAAAATAGAAAAAATTAGTTTGGATTTCGTAATAACGAATAAACTCGAATGAATGTTATTTTTTTAAAAAATCGCAGTATTTGGATATGTTTAGTATATTAACCAATCCAACCGAATAAACCGAAAAGATCGATTAATTAAAATATTAGTATACTTATATATATTATAATATTTCTAATAAGAATCAGAAAAACTGTCTATAATACTAGTCATTAAAATCATAAAAATATAAGATAAATATGCTCCAAAAAAAATATAAGTAAACATAATTATGATATTATCGTTAGATATTTTTTAATATATATTTATCAATTAAATGTTGATAATTATATATTAAAATACATTTTTAAAATAATATTTGTATATCAGTAGAAATGTTTATTAATTATCTTAAATATCATGATAAATATATATATAAAAAATTATCTAATAATATTAATAAAACTAATGATTTATCATAAAATCATGAAGACAATGATAAGTAATCAAATTCACTAAAATCATGGAGAAAATAACAAGTAAACAAATTCACTTCTCAAATAATAGTATAGATAGATAACAATAAAATATAAAGAAGTTACCATTAAAAATTTTCAAAATATAATGATTGTTATTTAAAAATAAAAAATACATTAACATATTTTAAATTATTTTATTTTTAATATTATACTAAAATATAATCATATAATACCTATAAATTTACAAAAACAAAAATATTTCAAGTTTTAAAACTAGTTATAAATTATATTTTATTTAAAAAAAGTTGAATGGCTATTTTTTATTTTTCAATATTATTTTAAATATATTTTATTTTATAAAACACATTATGTTTTACAATTTTTGGCTATTGTTTAATGTATCTAATTATATTACATTATTTACAATTTATTAATATTTATATGCATATCTAAATTTATTTTTACAGATATGAAACACAAATAAATTATTTTTTAAATGAGAATCTCATGTTCAAAAACTTGTATGATAATTTTATCTTAATGAAAATATTATTTATTGATTTTTAATTAATTAAAATGAAGTACTTTCTACAAAAAGAAACAAAAATCATTTTTTTCTATAAAATCCCACAAAAGTTGGTTTTGATTTTTCTTCATAAATTGGTTGAACATTTCAAAAACGTTACACAAAACTCTAGGGAGTCTATTTATTGAAAATTTTGGTTGGCAAATCAAATAATTTTTACAAACAAATATAAGCTAAAAAGTAAAAGCTAAAACTTGATTGGATGAAAAATGAGTTTTGCAGAAAACGAAAACTAAAACAAAAACCACAGACCATCATCACCTAAGTTATCCCATAATTTCTCACAAAACAAAAGTAACATTTAGAAGAAGCATTGCAAGTAAAGAAAAAAAGAGAACCCTAGGCGTCACCCCTCCCCTAACGCATTCAATGTTGTGTTAGTTGCTCCTTTTCTTTTATCTAACTTTTCATTTTTATCTGAAGGCGCTTCCTTCAGACCTCTTCGGTTCTTCGTATTTCATATCTGGCCATGAAAAACTCGATTCAAGAGTTTCTCGAACTTCTGGAGGCATGGCGAACTGAGTCAGGAAGGTGGTTGTCACCAGAGGCGGCTTTTAGGGTGCGATATCTGATGGAACATTTTTTCCACTGCCAACCCATGTGAGGCAAAAATCAAAAGCCAAAAGAGTTATGAAGAAAATACCAGAGATGAAGGATGCTTGTGATTAGTATCAAATACATAATCTCATTTACAATGAGTATCTTATCAGAGATCATGCAGCCATGATGAAGGCTGCTTGTGATTCGGAAACCATTGAATCCAAGATTGGTTTCAGTCTAAACACCAGAATTTTAGTAATGATCTTACACATCATGTTACTTAAACCAATAGGACAGAACTCCAATAAAGATTGCGATATTTCAGTCAGAATCAACAAAGGTTTGTTTTGTTTACGTACGAGTGCATAGATCTAGATGGACCATCTGGATGCATCTTCCAGATGTACAAACGAACAGGGCCTATCTCTGGTAGAAACGGGCTGTGAGCCCGTCATTTTATATAATCCCCCGTGTCAAAGCATGATTCATGGCAGGTGTAACTATTGACTGAAAAGTCTCACAAATTTCATCAGATGAATAAGCACAATCTAATATATACATAATACTGTAGAAATTTTCAGCATGACTACCAATCACAGTATCACCTTTGTATACCGTACTTTCATGATATTTGATTATAGTAATACTATTTCTAACATATCTAGTCTTTGTAATAGAATGATAGAATTTTTTATTACGATCACAAACGTTGAGCCATGTATTTCCACTTTTAAAAACCAGTAAGTGTCATCTGCTTTATAAGCTTGGGCAAGTTCTTTCTTTAAATATGTAATCATGTCCGGATTTGTATTCTGAGAACTTATGGCCTGATCCAACACACTCTTCAGCTCTTCAACGCGTCTGGAGGAATTGAGATTCAAATTTCTTTTACAAAAAGCCAGGGATTTACGACAATCCTTAATTCGTGTAGTGATACCCTCTCACACCCGCAGGTCCCGATTCATTCCATCCTTTAGCTACATTATCCCAGAAATCATCACAATGCAGTAGGAGTTTGTCATAATGAAACATCTTTCTTCTCTTAGAAGGTGTAGAGTATATTGTCTTAATAACAAGTCGGTGATCTGACCCATACAACTTGAGTAACTCTGATTCAGTGTTTGGAAAAGCCGTTTCCCAATCACCATTAACAATGACACGATCTAAACATGATCGGATTGTATGCTTACATCGTTTCCCCACCCATGAGATCCCTTTTGTGTTGTAAGTCAGTGAGTTACATGCAATGTACATGTTTCAAAAATCCTGAAAATATTTTTCATCACGGAGCCGGCCTCCTTTCTTTTCTTGGTTAGAGAGAATTTGATTGAAATCACCTACTAGATCCAAAGGCCTTGTCTTGTGGTTACCATTCTTTCTATTCTTTTCCACAACACATGGTGATACTTAAGGTTTGGATCACCATAAATACAAAATAAGTAGAAAACTATATCATCAGATTTCACTTCAACCTCTAACATTCTTACATCCCAAAATAAATTTCTGACATAAACCTCCTTCTTCCAAAATAAAGATAAGCCACCACTCCTACCAACAGAAGGAATTGAGAAAATATTATCAAATTCTAAGACAAAAACTAAGTCACACACACAATACAACTACTATACTTTCAAAAATGAAAAACATATCCGGGGAAACAGAATGACATATTTCTTTGACTCGCGGTTCAGCCAGCAGCCCACATGCCCCATGAAGATAGGAAATTGGAACTGTCAGGGCCTTGCTGGGAGTCTGGAATTGGTGATCTCGAACCGGAAGACTCCTCTTGGCAGTTCTTCTTGCCATCGGGATTCAGGACCATCCCTTGGAATGGATGTGGTAGACTTTGCAGAGCTTCATCCATCTCATCCCTCTTACATTTATTCAAAGCCCTTTGTCTTTCATATGCAACAATTATGTCAATGTAATCAATATCGATACCTTTACCTTTCAAGAGCCTCCTCTGTTATATGGTAATTTCCTCTTCTGGTGCAACCGGCCCTTCTAAACCTGTATCTGATCAATGATGGCGTCAATGACTTGCTTTGTTGTGTGAAGAGTTTCTTCACTAATAGGTAAATATGGATCATTTCCATCATCATTATCATCATCTTTATTATCAGAGTCTGCGTGTGGATCATCATCTGATGTTAGGAGTTTTCAAGGCTCCTAAGACAAATGTTGTAGTATAAATGATTGTCGAACCAGTTCTGAGGGATATCAAAGCACTGAGAATGCAAGTACTCACTTAATCTAAGTGCAACCAATGATTTAGATGGGTTTTAAACTACTACTAAACTAGAAAGCAATAACAGAATGATACTTTCTTAACTATTGGAAAAGAGAACTCATGGGCATAGGGATTAGACTTTGGGTGATCAAGTATCGAACTAAGGATGGCAAATGATCAATCAAACTATCAACCTTAAGCCTAGACACAATTCTAAGCAAGCTCTATGTCTAGATGAATGCTCATTTGCTAACATATCTCAAACATCAAATGTCTTTGGTTGAATAATATGAAAGCAATCATTAATAACAAGTCTATTAGCTATCTTAGCATCTTTAACAACAAATGTCTTTGGCAAAGTATACTAAAAGCCTAGGAGAGTTGTCTCGGGCATTTCATCGAACACCTTTCGGGTGAGAAATGCCTAAGGATCAACAACTGAGTGGCCAACTCAGAAGATGCATTATGATTACTCTACTAGCAAGGAAATATGAATGATCTACACTAAAACATCCTAGCTCTAACCTAATCACCCTTAATCTCCCTAACCCATGAATTCAAAAGGTGATTACTCACTAATCTCCATGATTCCTCTTAAACCCATATTGGATTTCAGATTAATCATGTAGAGAAATAGATAAGAAATCAACAAGAACACAAGAACATAACAATCAAAATCCAAGAGATGAACTTCTCCAGAGAGTTTTTGTGTATTTCTCAATAGATCCAAAGATAATCTGCCTGGTGGCTACAAAAGATGTTTAAAACATAGGTTTTCCAAGTGCAAAACGTCCAAAATAAATTGCAAAAAGGTCCCTGAGAAATCATGATTTTCGGCAGCAAAATAACGCGGAGCGACTTGCAGGTGTCGCTCCGGGAAGTCGCTCCAGGGCCGATTTTTGGTGTCTCCGGGCGAGAGGTCGCGAGCGACTTTGGTGTGTCGCTCCAACGGGTCGCTCTGGATCGGGAGCAACCTTGGTAGGTCGCTCTGACAGGTCGCTCCAGGCTTCGCTTCGTGTCGTCTCGCCATAGAGACGCGAGCGACCTCGGGGTGTCGCTTTGGGAGGTCGCTCCGAGAGGGGTGTGAGATGCGAGCGACCTCGGGGCGTCGCTCTGGGCAAGTCGCTCTGGGGGGTTCTTTGGAGCGAGCTCATGACGTCGCTGCGGAACCTCGCTCCCATGCTCTGCTCGTCCAATGATCACCTATTTCACGTCCTTTAAGCTCCAAATGCATCCAAATGTCCCCAAGAACTCCATGTGGCACTCCAACACCTAATAAGGACAATGAATGCAAAATGCAACCTAGACATGGCTAAATCCTAATCTACATGATGAAAATGCTCATGGATGAATGGATAAAACAATGCAAATATGCAAGATATCAACTCCCCCAAACTTGTTCTTTTACTTGTCCACAAGTGAACTTTCTAGAACTCATATGGAGAGAGGTTGAAGGTGGGAGCACATAGCCAAAAGAAACACAACTAGCACCCTCTCTTATTACACTCTAGCTTCTCTAGGCCTATCTTAACTCTTTTTGTTCTTACACTCATCATCAAGCATCCACACATTCAAATCAACCAACTCTCACATTCATTAAGCACAAAACATCAGGTGAATTCTTGCAAATGGTCAGTTGGTCCAAGTCATTTGGTTGGGTAAGGGAAGGCTTTTATTCAAGTGATTCAAGAGGTTCAAAACATATGATCTTTAAGGTGGTTTACTCTCGAAACAAGTAGCCTTGACATTGCACATAATGTATCTAAGAAAGGGATCAACTCATGCATACAATGCTCAATCTCCATTGTTCTACCCTTTTCCCAAACGTACAATTACACAATCATTCTCAAATGTCAAACCCAACTCACATCTCTCACCAAAAGATCCTAAGAACATCAACTCTTTCTCTTTGAAATCTACAAGGGATTTTTCACAACCTCAAAACATTTCTTAGCTCTTAACAACTTTGCTAGCCCCCTTTTTCTTTTCTTTTTCTTTTTTTTTTCGTTTTTCTTTTTCCTTTTTTTTTTTTTTTTTTTTTTTTTAGGCTGGGGGCCAAGACTTTTCAAAACTTGAGCTAGATGCTTCTCTACTTATCCCAACAAAACAATTCACTTAAGCACAAAGAGTCTATTTTTTTCCTTTTCATTCCTCCCAAATCATAATCACAACACTCACCCCCCACCTATAGCTAGACAATAGAGTGCCCAATCTAGCAAGAATGAAGATCAAGCATTGTCGTTCCCGATACTCTCAACATTATGCACATGTAAGACTTTCCGAAAAAGGCCTCACTCATCAAACAATGAAAGCTTAAAAGGAGGGAAGGGTTTTGGGAGTGGTCTACCACTAGAGTTTGTCAAAATAAGATTGGCATAAAGGATGTGACAACTAAAGTGTGTATAGCCATGACTCAGTACACAAGGGACCATGAGCAAGAGGCATTAAGTTCGTTCAGTTCAAATAAGGTTGTAGTTGGCTTCAAAGACTGAGTTTCAGCAATCAACAAGTTTCAGGAAGAGTTTTCAAGGCTCGAAACATACAAGTCTTTTTGAGAGGTGCAAAAGCTACTCAGGTGCAACGTAGTGTTCTTTACAAGACATTTAAAATCATTGCTCCCAATGCATGTGAATGCAACCTATATGCTCTAGACTCTCCTAGAAATGCAAATGATGCAAACTAAATGATTGATTTTTTTTTTAATATGCAAATAGGTATGCAATGCATGACTCAATAAAACAACATCAAAGCAAACATGATCAAATACTTGGTACCTCCCCCAAACTTGAGTTACACAGTCTCTGTGTTGTCAAGTAGAGAGAGAGATACCGAAAAGAAGACTAATATGCAAAAATAAAATGGTATATACAGGGGAGTGTGATGGGTTACCTTCTATGGGGAATGAGTAGAGGGAGATGATCCCTCCTCGTCGTCCTCAGGTGGTAACTCTTCAAGGTGCTCATCAGCAGGAGTGTCCATCTCTTCAATGTAGAAGGCTTGCCCGAACACAGTTGGTTTCCTCATTTTCCTCTTGATGTCAAAGTGGAGGATGTTCTCTTTACCCAAATGGAGATCAATCGTGCCTTCCTTCACATTAACAATAGCTCCTGCTGTAGCTAAGAATGGCCTTCCTAGAATCAATGGATCTTGAGCCTCCTCACCCATCTCAAGCACCACAAAATCTGTAGGTATCTCATACCTTCCAATCTTCACAGGGAGGTCCTCTAAGATGCCCACAGGATACTTCACTGAACGATCAGCTAACACCAGAGAGAGTCTACACTTCTTGTACTGGTGAATCCAAGCTTCTTTGCAACAGACAAAGGCATCAAGCTGACACTAGCTCCCAAATCGCAGAGACTTTTCTCAAATACCATAGGTCCAAGAGCACAAGGTAGTGTGAAGCTTCCTGGATCCTCTAATTTCTCTGAACATCAAGCCTCTGGATGATGGCATTGCACTCATGGGTAAGAATCATCATGCCTTCCATCTCCTTCTTCTTTGCAGCTACAGCATCTTTCAAGAACTTGCTGTATTGAGGAATCAACATAAAAGCATCGATGATGGGCATTGCAACCTGAGCTTCACTCATTTGCTTCTCAAACAGAACCTTGTATTTCTCTAGCAGCTGCCTCTTGAATCTACCAGGGAATGGTAGTTTGGGTTCATAGGGAGGAGGAACAAAAGAACTTTCACTTGCTGGAGTAACAACTTCACCATCTTTTACTGTCTTCTTCTCTTCCCCAACCTTTCCTTTACCTTTGGCTTCCACTATCTTTTCCAAGATCTCGTCATTGATCTTCTCATCAACAATCACCACTTCATCATCTATGTTGATGGCAACCCCCTCACCTAGTTTCTCAGCATCCTTGGTGAGGGTTTTAGGAGGTAACTGTTTACCACTCCTAAGGGTGATAGCTTTGGCCTCCTTGGGGTTTTGGTCAGACTTTCCAGGTAGAGATCCTTGCTGGCGATTCTGGTGAGTGTTCATGGAAGCAAACTGATTCTCTAAATTCCTGACTGTAGAAGCAAGGTGTGAGAATTTGTTGTTGAGCTCATTGTAGCTCCCATCAATCTTGGTATGAAGGTTCTTCAACTCATAACCAACATGCTTCTCACTTCTAGTCTGAGACTCCAAGATTTGTTTCAGTAAGGTATCAGTGCTGCTCTCTTGAGGAGCAGAGGAGCCAGACGAGGGGTTTTGCTGAGGCTGATAGCTGCCTTGCTGGTTGTTTCTAGGCGGATAACCACTCTGTTGGTTGTTGGGATAGGATTTCTGTTGGTAGTTGTTGTACTGAAAGTTGGGCTCCTTTTTGTACCAGCTACCATTGTTGTTGATGAAGCACAACTCTTCCTGACCTTCCAAACCCTCAACCTCATTGACAATAAGTGGATCTTCCTGCCTGGAGTTACCAACAAACTTCAGCTGCTCTTGGGTGGCTTTTTCAGCAATGAGAAGGTCGATCTTGTCTTCCAAAGCTTTGATCTCTTTCCTCGTCTGCTTATCATCTGTTCTACTGCCTCTGTCGTGGTCTCCACTGTAGACTGCATCACTCTTTACCATGTTGTCAACCAGCTCTTCTGCATCCTCCTCAGTTCTCCCCAAGAAAAACCCATTGCTAGCTGTATCCAGTCTGGCTCTGTACTTAGGAAGAGCACCACGGTAGAATGTGCTCAGCAAGCTCTCCTTAGAAAAGCCATGGTGTGGGCATTGAGCTTGGTAGCCCTTGAATCTCTCCCAGGCTTCACTGAAGCCTTCCAAGTTCTTCTGTTGAAAGCTGGAAATCTCGTTTCTCAGCTTAGCAGTTCTTGAAGTAGAGAAGAACTTCTCCAAGAATGCTTTCTTGCAGTCATCCCAAGTGGTGATGGAGTCGCTGGGTAGAGACTTCTCCCACTGACGTGCTTTATCCCCCAAAGAGAAAGGGAATAGCTTGAGCTTTAAGGCATCTTCGGACACACCATTGGTTTTTGACAACCCACAGTAGCTGTCGAACCTGTCCAAGTGATCAAATGGATCCTCTAGAGCCAAGCCATGATACTTGTTGTTCTCGATCACATTGAGGAGTCCTGATTTGATCTCAAAGTTGTTGGCTGCTACAGCTGGTGCTCGGATTCCCAATCTATGACCATGAATGTTGGGGCGGTCATAAGTGCCAATAGGTCGCGCTGCTCGCTGTTGGTTTTGAGGTATGTCTCCCATATCAGTATCCAATCTCTGCAAGTGAGCCTGTTGCTCTTCTTCTCTTCTCTTTCTAGCACACTCTCTCTCTAAAGCTCTGATATCTGCAGCTCTTGGAACTAGGTTTGATGGACCCCTGCTCCTCAAGTGCATACACCTGTAGATTAAAGGGAGGTGAAGAAGAATCAGTAACAAAAAAAATAAAAATAAAAATGACTTAGTCTCAAGCAAGTGACTAAATCTCAATGTTGAAATCTACTCAGAATTTGGCAACGGCGCCAATTTGATGTTAGGAGTTTTCAAGGCTCCTAAGACAAATGTTGTAGTATAAATGATTGTCGAACCAGTTCTGAGGGATATCAAAGCACTGAGAATGCAAGTACTCACTTAATCTAAGTGCAACCAATGATTTAGATGGGTTTTAAACTACTACTAAACTAGAAAGCAATAACAGAATGATACTTTCTTAACTATTGGAAAAGAGAACTCATGGGCATAGGGATTAGACTTGGGTGATCAAGTATCGAACTAAGGATGGCAAATGATCAATCAAACTATCAACCTTAAGCCTAGACACAATTCTAAGCAAGCTCTATGTCTAGATGAATGCTCATTTGCTAACATATCTCAAACATCAAATGTCTTTGGTTGAATAATATGAAAGCAATCATTAATAACAAGTCTATTAGCTATCTTAGCATCTTTAACAACAAATGTCTTTGGCAAAGTATACTAAAAGCCTAGGAGAGTTGTCTCGGGCATTTCATCGAACACCTTTCGGGTGAGAAATGCCTAAGGATCAACAACTGAGTGGCCAACTCAGAAGATGCATTATGATTACTCTACTAGCAAGGAAATATGAATGATCTACACTAAAACATCCTAGCTCTAACCTAATCACCCTTAATCTCCCTAACCCATGAATTCAAAAGGTGATTACTCACTAATCTCCATGATTCCTCTTAAACCCATATTGGATTTCAGATTAATCATGTAGAGAAATAGATAAGAAATCAACAAGAACACAAGAACATAACAATCAAAATCCAAGAGATGAACTTCTCCAGAGAGTTTTTGTGTATTTCTCAATAGATCCAAAGATAATCTGCCTGGTGGCTACAAAAGATGTTTAAAACATAGGTTTTCCAAGTGCAAAACGTCCAAAATAAATTGCAAAAAGGTCCCTGAGAAATCATGATTTTCGGCAGCAAAATAACGCGGAGCGACTTGCAGGTGTCGCTCCGGGAAGTCGCTCCAGGGCCGATTTTTGGTGTCTCCGGGCGAGAGGTCGCGAGCGACTTTGGTGTGTCGCTCCAACGGGTCGCTCTGGATCGGGAGCGACCTTGGTAGGTCGCTCTGAGAGGTCGCTCCAGGCTTCGCTTCGTGTCGTCTCGCCATAGAGACGCGAGCGACCTCGGGGTGTCGCTTTGGGAGGTCGCTCCGAGAGGGGTGTGAGATGCGAGCGACCTCGGGGCGTCGCTCTGGGCAAGTCGCTCTGGGGGGTTCTTTGGAGCGAGCTCATGACGTCGCTGCGGAACCTCGCTCCCATGCTCTGCTCGTCCAATGATCACCTATTTCACGTCCTTTAAGCTCCAAATGCATCCAAATGTCCCCAAGAACTCCATGTGGCACTCCAACACCTAATAAGGACAATGAATGCAAAATGCAACCTAGACATGGCTAAATCCTAATCTACATGATGAAAATGCTCATGGATGAATGGATAAAACAATGCAAATATGCAAGATATCATCATCCTAACTAAATGCCCAAAGAGGACAATCCTTTGCTTAAGCATACTACATCATTGGTAAAAGGATCTGAGGCGTATTCTCATTCACCCCAAAATGAAAATTTCTCGGAAATCGCAAAGGGTTACTGATATTTTCAAAGCACTCGATCCCACAAGAAATCCACCCTAGCTGAATTTTCATTGAAATCCACATCCACCATAGGTGCCAATATATCACTAATGAAATGGATCATTGATCTTGTGAGATATTGAAGTATAATGCCTCTAGTCTATATCCAAAATCCAAGAATTTTGGAAGCATCGTCCAAAAGGTTAGGAGACCTGTAACATCCCGAGTTGTGATATATGGAAAAACTTAAGAGAATTGGTTTGGCTACCTATGTCACTAAAGTTGACTTACCTTTTCGTCACACATTTGTTTATCTTCCAGAGTTAAGGGTGCTTGAGATGGAGTAGTGAGTGAGGACAAAGCACGGAGAAACGTCATGTGGTGATTACATGGTCAGTAAACAACACTTTCGTGCCTTAGAAAATTAATGCACCACCCATCAGACGGGATGGGGCCCACGGGCCAAGAGAGCGGGTGTGCGTGGCCCATTAGCAGTGGACGGTCGGGGCATTACAAGTGGTATCAGAGATGGTTAGCCATCTCGGTTCTGACCTGAGAGGCGTCTTGAGACCTGTTGTGGGCGCGTTCTCTGAGAGGAGGTGAGGTGTAACATCCCTAGTTGTAATATATGAAAAGACCTAAGAGAATTGATTTGGCTATCTATGTCACCAAAGTTAACTTACATTTTTCGTCACACTTCCATTTAAAACTTCAGATTATGCGTGCTTGAGCTGGAGTAATGGAAGGATGGGCAAGCTATTGGGAAGTGATTCGCGATACCGTGTGAGTGAGGCCAAAGCACGGGAAAATGTTATGTGGTGATTTCATGGTCAGTAAAAAAGACTTTCAGGCTTTGGAATTGTAATCGATCTTATTTTTTAATGTTTGCACGGGATCCTCTTGAGTTGATTAGACACGCGGAAACTGAATGCCATTAATGGTTTGGCGCAAATTCTAAAACATCAGATGAGACTCAAACAGTAAACCAAACAAGTAATATACTTTGCAGGACATTTGTATGATAGATGGATCATGGAATGGTGAAGCACATTGCACTGGTTATGACTGGGTATGGATAGATAGATCATGATTTGAACAATTCATTTGTTGAGAAACAAAAATAATTGTAATTGCATTCAAAACTGGAGACGTTAATTTGGACAGTAGAATCAATGCTACAACACACAGATTGTCAACATTTTGGGACTGACTGCAAAAATATTGTGTCGATCCTAAAGACTCGAAAGCATGTTTCTCCATGAAGGTAGAGAAGGTATCATTACTTTAGAGACTGATTTCCAGATTTTAAGATTTCCACATACCAAAAAAGCAAAATTGTACACCATATGGTTTATTAGGATTGTTCGTATTTTCATCGTAGTTTATATTTTTGTTATTTTTTATTCCGGTCGGAATACCTAGATCATATATTTTTGAATAATAAAATAAGTTTCTGGTGTCAAGAAAAATGTTCATATCCCTCCAGATTTATTATTTAACAAAATTAATTTCCTCGGATATATTTTTTTCGTAGCAACTCTCGTCTCTCGGATACCTTTTGCTTCATATAACTTTTCTTGCCAAGTTTGAGTCTGTTAAATATCTAACAATTTAATTCTACTTTCTGTCCAAAAACAGGAAGGGTGATACAAACTGGGAAACAGACAAACGCCGCCAGGGTGGAGCCACAGAAACAAATATTATTAAAAAAAAATAAAAACGAATCAGGCAACCCGGACAACACATAAAATACGAAACCCGAACCCGGGTGACAGAGTTATCGGGTATCACAGCTGGATACAGCCTGTCACCAACGAAGAGTCTCTTCCTCTATCTTTTTTTCTTTCTCCCTTCCCTATCCTGTTCACGCCTCATTCCTTAATCTCTCTCTCCCGTCTCCGATTCTTAGGGTTTTCTCCGATCTCCTTCCTCCCGGCGCTCAGATCTTCTTCCCCGTTCTAACTCTTTGGATCCAGATTCTCCCTCCTTGTAAGCTCTCTAATTTCACCCCCAATTTTGGTTTGTTGAATTGTGGATTCGTTTTCGCGTTGCTCGTTTCTCTTGAATCATCTCGTTGTTCCTCTGCGTTGGATCTGGTTGTCTTTGATATCCTTCGTGATTGCATTATGCGCGAGACGTATTGACTTTGGTTGAGAATGTCTTTTCGCTTGTTGACTTGTCTTTAAAATCTCTTGTCTGAATCTAGGTAGTTTTCAGAAAAAAAAAAATTATTCTGTGTTCTTATGAAAGTTTTAATCAGAGATTTTCTATGGGGAATGATCGACAGCTAGAGATTTGTATTAAGATAATATTTTGTCTTGTTAAAAGATCTGATTCATCCTTGTGGTTTGTTCAGTTTATGTAGGTAACAAAACAACAACACACATATCAAGTGCTAGAGTCAAGATCACAAAAAGTTGTGTATCGGGTGATCGGATCTTATCTCTTTTACTGACTCTCTCCTCTTTGAAGCTGGTATCTAATCTGGAGAGAAGGCGCAGCTAGTGGCGAGAGAACTTTTGTGCATCCATGCTGGTAGAGAGCATGCGTGGATACTGTCTTTTGGGTGATGCCCCTGACAAAATTAGTTCCCGATGCATTCGGCGTGCTGACCATCTCTCTAGTCGCTCTGCTTATTCTTCTCGGTCTCCTTTGCATCGCCTACTCCTTCTACTTCCAGTCTCACGTTCGTAAGCTTGGCTTTACTCAGCTTGGTTACTTCTCCGGTCCTTGGATTATCCGAATCACTTTCATTCTCTTTGCTATTTGGTGGGCTCTTGGTGAGATCTTCCGGTTGAGCTTGTTTAGGCGTCACACAAGGCTGCTGAGCGGCTTGGATCTCAGATGGCAACAAAACGTCTGCAAGTGGTACATCGTTTCCAATCTAGGCTTTGCGGAGCCTTGCCTCTTTCTGACTCTCATGTTTCTTCTGCGCGCTCCTTTGAAGATGGAGTCTGGGGCTTTGAGTGGCAAGTGGAACAGGAACACTGCGTGTTACACTCTTCTTTATTGTCTACCCATGCTTGCTCTTCAACTTGCGGTTGTTTTGTCCGAGTCACGCCTCAACGGTGGTAGTGGCTCTTATGCAAAGCTCTCACGCCCCTTCACAAGAACCTATTCGCGAGTTACTATTGATCATGCTGAGGTTGCGTTGTGCACCTATCCTCTACTGAGTACCATCATCCTCGGTGTGTTTGCAGCCGTACTAACAACTTACTTGTTCTGGCTTGGAAGGCAGATACTGAAACTGGTGATCAATAAGCGTCTGCAGAAGAGGGTATACGCTTTGATATTCTCTGTCTTTAGTTTCCTTCCGTTGAGGATAGCTATGCTCTGTTTGTCGGTTCTCGCTAGTGCAGACAAGATTGTGTTCGAAGCCCTTTCATTCTTAGCCTTCTTGTCCCTCTTCTGCTTTTGCGTGGTTTCCATTTCCTTGCTTGTCTACTTCCCGGTTTCTGATTCAATGGCCCTGAGAGGTCTAAGGGACATAGATGGAGATGATAGTAGGGCTGTGACTGAAGAACGCAGCGGTGCTCTGTTGCTTGCACCACAGAACGAGGATAGCTTGAGCTTAAGAGGTCGGAGATCTTCTTCACAGGAGAGGTATGTGGAACTCAGCCTATTTCTTGAAGCTGAGAACTAAAATTGTCGGAAGGCTGTTTCTTTGGCTTTTGGCTATGTTTATGTACAGATTCCTGGTGAAACAAGCAGAGCGAGAAAGAGGGGTTAGTTAAAAGACTTAAGTTTGCGCTAAAAAGGCATAACGAAGACAACTTTGATTGTAAAGGAGGGATTGGGGGATTTAACTCTTGTGAGGGTTTGTTGTTTGAAATGTTTTCTGCTTGATGGATCATATTTTTGTACCTTTATTATGTGATCATTTTTGATTTTAGAAAAAAACAAAACACAAAACTAATTTCGTTCTTCATGGCATCCTCAGCATAAGGATTTAGCCAATTTGGCATCAACTAATCCAATATAATACTCAAAAGAAAGAATGACGAGTGCATCAACCCAAAAATAGACAAAGGAGACTCCGGTGATACAATTTAGAACTAGGAGTAGGATGACCCAATTATACAATTCGGAATTAGGAGGTTATCTTTGTTTTCCTATTGTATAGGATAATCCAAAGGAGTATCAGCCACACTATCTTATAACCATCCCTTTGATATTAGAGACACTTTACAAGTTTTCCTATTGTATAGAATGATCTACAAGATGATCTAAAGGAGTATCAACCACATTATTCACAGTGTTCCTCTGGCCTGCAGTGCCTATGATGTTGTGAATTTGAAGAAGAGTTATTTTGGTAGATGACATGATTCCTTAAACGAGAAATCCTATCATGCAGATCATTGTACTTGACAAGAGTATCTCCAGAGATGAATCAAGTTAAAGAACCTTCTTCATGACTTCGGGTCGGATTATACCCCAATATGTAGATTCCGTCAATGATTAATTTATGGTTCCACAACGGAGAAACAGAAAACAATCTTTGATTTTCGAGCCAACAGAGTTATGTTAACACACTAACATCATATCAGTAATTCTTAAGCGTGCATGAAACTTGATCCACACACTGTATTTTCTGAGGTCCATCATAATTAACCGACCCAAAATAAAATAAATTTCAACAGAAAAGGTTTAATACCAACATCCTCATTTTAACGTCACTGAGATGGATCAAGCATATTACAACGGTAGTGCGGTGATGATAGTAACGAAAACATATAGATCAATATATATATATACATATATAGAGAGATTTTTGCTATTAAATATTGTAGGGTGCGGTGCGGTTTATCTTTCAAAGCCGGCTTTGAATGTAAGAAACCACTCCGCACCGCACCGCAGTTAACAATAACAATTTTTTTTACATATACCATACATCTATACATTTTTATAACTGTGAAAACCGCACTGCAGTTTAACCGTTTGTTCCGCACCGCTCAATCCGCATTTACCATTCGGAGCCATAATGTATTTAGGTTTGCGGACTTGTCGTTCATCTAGTTTTCTTATTTTCCATGGATATGAGAATAATTTTAAAACTCAAAATAAATTATTTTAATATAATATTTATTTATTAAAAAAATATTTATATTATTTATTGATTTATGATTTTAGTGTGATTATATGTTTGCATAGATTTTTTCTAAAAATTATAATTTTACTATTATATCTAATTGTGCCCTACTTTAAAATGATCCAATTTAAAATTGAATAATCCTTTATATATTAATTGAGAAGAATTACAAATTTTTTTTGTAGTCACATATCATCCCTAGAATGATTCTTAGAATCTCTAGAAAAATAAGTTGGTCTACCTAAACATATATTATACTTTTATTAAGCTAATTATCAAATTGGTTAGTAGTTTACAAAAGAATATTATCCATTCTTTCCTTAAATAAAAGCTATAGAATTACCTAATATGATTAACATATATATGAAAATTAATGATTATTAATAATAAATATTTGATAACAATTTTTATATCCTCCTCGTTTGTGTCTAATTTTATATTATTAAAAAATTAAACAATCACATTAGCTGTATAATAAATTTTTTATGTCAATACAATTAAAATTTAGCTATATACTATATAAAATAAATAAAATGATTATTTTGATTTATTTACTTAAACAATTATTGTAAATGAATAGAAGCTAATGTTTTGATTTTATGTGCTTAATTTAATTTAATTTATTTATATATATAATGCATAAATAAATACAAAATAAATAATAATATGTAAAAATCATTTGGATGTTCATTCCGCGCTCTTAACCTATAGTGTATTATATTTCTTAGTTTATTAAGTATCAATTATATAGTTTTTTGGTATACATAATTTTCATACAAAATAAAAAAAATCGGCATGATATCCCTTATATATTAATTGAGAAACATTACAACATTGTGTTTGTAGTCCACGTGTCACAATGAGAATGAAATTCAGAATTCTTAGAAAAATATGTTGGTCCATCTTTACTTAGTATATTTTTTATTAAACTAACTATTAAATTGATAAATAGTGTACAAAAAAAATATTCTCGCACTCTCTTTAAATAAAAGCTACGAAATTACCTAATATAATTAACATATCTATGACAATTAATAATTATAAATGATAAATTCCTTAAATAAAAGCTACAGAATTGCCTAATATGATACGTATATATGACAATTAGTGATTATAAATAATAAATATTTGATAATAATTTTTGTATCTTATCTCTTTTTTTTGTTTAATTTTGTATTATTAAAAGATATTAAACAACCACATTAACCATATAATAAAAGATTAAGTTTTTCTTATATGTTATATTTTGAATTTTTAAAACGATTATAAATTATTAAAAACGTTAAATGTTTCACACTATAATTTTGTGATCAATGGTTTAACTTTTTTTTTTTGGTAATAACAAGATACAAATGATCATAAATCGTATGAATATGAAGTCTCATTTACTAGATTTTCATAGGAAAATTACTACAAATATCACATTCAGAGTACCACTTTTCATGTTTACACTAATCACTTTTACCCTCACTTTTAATGAAGGGTAAAAAACAATTAGACCCTTAGGGTTAACTAATCTAGACTTAGAGTTTTTGGAATGTGAAATTTACGATTCCAATAAATATTTAAATAAATACTTAAAAAATATATAAAAAATAGTTTCAAACATAATTTTTCGTTTTTCAAAAAGAAATTTGAGAAAAAATAAAAAAAATTCGAAAAAAATTTCAAATTTTTTTTTTATAAATTTCAAATTTATACTATATATTAGTATAGTTTAAAATTAAATTATATAACATAAAAAATAGGGCAATTGTCAATAATAGCACCTTTTGAAGTTTATGTCTCAAAAATAGCACTAGAAGGAGAAAATCACAAAAATGACATTCATTAAAGGGTAAAATATCCCTAATACCCTTGGTTTAAAATTAAATAAACAAATAAAAATAAATAAAATAAAAATAAAAAAAATGAAAAAAAGATTTTTTTTTTTATAGTTTCAGATTATATGTTTTCAGATTCGAAATTTTTGTAATTTTTTTTTTCGAATTTTTTTTTTAATTTTTTTTTCAAATTTTCTTTTTATAATTTAAAAATACTTTTTAAAACGGTTTTTAAAATTTTTATTTTTTATTTTAGTATTTTTTTTTATAAAATTTTAAACCCTAATTCCAAAACCCCACCCCTTAACTCTAAACCCTAAGGTTTGGATTAATTAACCCAATGGGTATAAGTGTATATTTACCTCTTTAATGAAACCTATTTTTGTGACTTTAAACCTTGAGTGCTACTTTGGGAACATAAACTTGGTTTGGTGCTATCCTAGTCTTTTTCTCTAAAAAATACTTAAATATGATAATTTTTAAATTTGTAAAGAAAAAGTATTGAAACCTAAATATTTTAATTTTAAAATTTGCATTAAAGACCGAACTCTAGAAATTTTTTGTTTATCATATGAGTATAAATTCTCAATAATGAATATTTATATTAAAATATAATATATATCTATGTCCATAAAATTTAGTTATATATCATATAAAATAAATAAAATGATTGTTTTAATTTATTTACTAAAAAATATCGTAAATAAATAAAATGTATTGTTTTGATTTATATTTTTACTCTAATTTAATTATATATATAACACGTAAATAAATACAAATAAATAATAATAGATAAAATTAATTTTATATATAACATTCATTCCGGGCGGAACTTAAGCTCGTGGACCATGTAAAAGGGTTTGGGTGGTATCTTGTTAGTATTAAATTACATAGGAATATCCCACAACCTCTCTGACTTGGACTTTTGATTTTCCTTTTTGCTTTGTCTCTGTTTCCTTGTTCATCAATTTTTCTTCGCAGGTATGAACCAACAACCCAGATCCGAAAATCTCTCATTTGCAAAAAAATTCTACCACGTTTCTTCTTTTTCTCTCCCTCTCTCTTCTTTACTGACCAAGTCTTCACCCTTTGATTCTCTCTGATTTCTACTTTTTTTTTTGGACCTAAACTTACTTTCGGACACAACAATGTTCATCTAAACAAACATACCAGTTCCTTGTTTAGATCTACAATAAAAGATCACTATAAGTTTTTCTTTTCCTATGCCTTTGATCTGAGGATCTACAAAAAAAAAAAAAAGAAAGAAGGTTTTTCTTTTATATATTTGATCTCTTTCTTTTGATCAATTTCAAATCAAATTGCATTGTGGAATCGGGGGTTACAGTGATCTGGAAGGATGGGGTGCGTATCCTCAAAAGGAATGCGAACGAACGATGGTTACATGGAGACCAACCATGTAAGTATTCCAAAAGACAGAACCGCCAAGAAACAACCATCTTCAGAGGAAACAAGCGTTAATGGAAACGACGCTACACTGAGGTTAATACCCAATACTAACCATGTCTTCTCTGATGAGGAGGAGGAGGAGGAGGAGAAGAAGAGCTTTGAGATGAAATCTCTTGAATCAGTTTCTCAAAAAGACACCACTGTCGAGTTACTTGATAATGTAGGACCGTTGCAGCCAAGAGTGAGTCGAATTGCTAGTGTTTCCAATGGAGACAGAACAGCTAAGGTTATTGCCGGCTGGCCCTCTTGGTTGGTTTCCGTTGCTGGCGAAGCTCTCAGTGGATGGCTTCCTCGTTCTGCAGATTCCTTCGAGAAGTTAGAGATGGTTAGAGAAAGTTTGAATCTTTTTCCATCTCATAAAAAAGCTAAAAATGCTTTTGTTTTTTCTTTCTTAAATGATGAATTGCAGATTGGGCAAGGGACGTATAGCAATGTGTACAGAGCCCGTGATCTCGAAACGAACCAGATCGTTGCGCTGAAGAAGGTTCGGTTTGCTAATATGGATCCAGAGAGTGTGAGGTTCATGGCCAGAGAGATAATCATCCTCCGTAGGCTTAACCATCCAAACGTTATGAAACTCCAAGGGCTTATCATTTCAAAGGCTTCCGCAAGTATGTATCTTGTGTTTGAATACATGGACCATGATCTTACAGGCCTTGCTTCAACCCCTGGGATTAACTTCTCTCAAGCACAGGTAATAATGAATAAATAATAAAAACAAACATCTCAAGTTTGTGTAGTAGTAACTTCATTCTGAATATGGTTTTTTGGTATTAGATCAAATGCTACATGAAGCAGTTGATGCTTGGCTTAGAACATTGCCATAGCTGTGGTGTGTTGCACCGTGACATCAAGGGATCGAATCTTCTGCTAGACCGTAACAATAATCTCAAGATTGCTGATTTTGGTCTCTCTACTTTTTACCAACGGAAACAGCCTCTGACTAGCCGTGTTGTGACCTTGTGGTACCGCCCGCCTGAGCTTCTGCTCGGTTCCACAGACTATGGAGTCACGGCTGATCTGTGGAGCACAGGATGTATACTCGCTGAGCTTTTTACTGGGAAGCCTCTTCTTCCCGGAAGAACCGAGGTTTTGTTTGTTTCCACTATATAATTTGTCAGAGCAGAAGAAATGGATATATTAAAAAGAGAGAATTTTTGTTTCTGGGTATGGATGAACAGGTAGAACAAATGCACAAGATCTTTAAGCTCTGTGGATCACCTTCTGAGGAGTATTGGAGAAGATCAAGATTGCGGCATGCAACCATCTTTAAACCTCAACATCAGTACAAGCGATGTTTAGCTGAGACATATAAGGATCTTATCCCTTCTTCAGCTTTGGCTCTCCTTGATGTTCTTCTAGCTGTAGAGCCGGAAGCACGTGGAACCACATCCTCTGCCCTTCAAAGCGAGGTTGTTACTTATGAAACTATTCCCTCATTCAGGCTTCAATAAGTTAGTAACATTGTGGCTTATACATTTCTTTCTTTTTCCCCTCAGTTCTTTACTACAAAACCTTTTCCAAGCGAGCCATCAAGCTTACCGAGATATCAGCCAAGGAAAGAATTTGATATCAAGCTTCGAGAAGAGGAAGCAAGACGGTAAGATTTAGATCTTATGACCCTTCTGGTTTGTTTATTAGTACCAACATCTCAGTGAACACTTTAAAAATTTTCTCATGAGCAGAAGGAAAGGTGCGAGCAGTAAACAGAATGAACAAAAACGGTTTTTAAGAGCTGTACCTGCTCCTGGTGCCAATGCAGAGTTACTGGCATCAATACAGGTATCTTTCAACACTAAAGATGCATACATGCTTCTATCTTATTGCTCGGGATTGTTTTATGTTTTCTTTATTTTACAGAAACGTCTAGGGGAGACTAACCAGACAAGCGTGAGTGAGACATTTAATCCTGAGGGAGATTCTGGCTCTGGCTTCAGGATTGAGCCACACAATCCCAACACAAAGGGTGACAATCATTCTAACGGGTCAAGCCATCTGAGAACACAAAGGTCCTATGTCCAACGTGGAGGAGCCCAGTTGTCAAGATTCTCAAACTCGGTTGCACCTAACAGAGATGGTTCTTCACAATTTGGAAGTATGAGAGACGCCTTAGTGAATCAACGCTGGCTTGAAGATGGTTCTGGGAATTGCAATTTGTCCCAAAGATTGCTTGAGAAACCCAATGGTTTGAGGAAAGATGACCCTTCGTCCTCTAGCAAAGGCCCATTAATGGTAACAAGAAACTAAACCCACGTTTAACATTGTTGTTGTTTGTTTGTTTGTTTGTTAGTCCTTGTGTTCTCATATTCGTTGCTGATCACAATATGGTGAAAAAAACATAGGGTTATGATGGAGAGAAGAGAGAGAGGATTCATTACTCAGGACCGTTGATCTCAGGAGAAGGTAACTTGGATGAAATGTTGAAAGAACATGAAAGGCAGATCTTGTTGGCTGTACGTCGAGCTCAAGCTGATAAGGCTAAGAGGGACGTTAGCAGACAGGCCCGGGGCTCGCTTCTGGCTAATGGAAGTTGATTCTGGGAGATTTCTTAGAGAAATTTAAAACATAAAAAATAATAAAAGCAAACTTTTGGGAACAGTCTGATGATGGTTCTTCACCATACTTAGCTTTCTTTTTTTGGGTTTTGTTAGGACTTAGGATCTTGTCTTGTACAGTCAATTTGCTAACATTTATCTGATTGATTCTTTTAATTAATATATAATAAAATCCCGATTTAGGAGTTATTACTGTTCCAAGTTTACAATCATCTGCTGCTCTGTTAATCATTAGGTCATATTTGATTTGGCTTGCTGGAAAGAGTTGGTAGTGAAAACGATGTTATTCGTCAACGAGAGCTCGAACCAAAGTTGTGACACATCCCAATCATTGGCCTATATCAGTGATCACCATTATGTCAAAGCATTTTCTTGAATTCGCATCCTTTTAGCTGATTCATTCCAAAAGTTTTCAATAGCTCTCAAAATTAATCATCTATGAAAAATACCGTTGTGATCTACTCTGGTCAGAAATGAAAAATGTATTCAAATAAAAATTGGTAAGCTGCGGAATGGTGGAATCGTGTTGTGTTTTGCATTTTATTGACTAATGATTAATCTTTTCCTTAGGGAAGTTTTTTTCCTCTTGATCACCATTGTATCAAAGCATTTTCTTGATTTCTCATCTTTTTAGCTGCTGCATGATTCTTCTTGTTGTTTTCCATAATTCTCAATGTTGAATCATATAAAAAAAATTATCAACACTCCGGTCAACAAAAAATAGTGTACTTAAACTAAAGACTATGATTGGTAACTGGGCCATGAAATGCAACACTCCACAGTTCAAGCCTTCACAGCTGATTGTCAAGAGCTTATCACAATGATCCAACATCCGGGAGTGTGATACACTTTTCAACCAAGCTTAAGGAATTCACAAGACTTAGAAGACGTTTTCAATCTTTCAATCTTCTAGCTAGGAGTGCTATTTCTATCCATAAAAAGATTGTTTTTGTTTGTTGCTCTATTCTTGTTTTGCTTTCTAAACTATTTCATCTTTCAGTAATAAAATAACATTTTGACTTAAAAAAGACATGACTGATAAGTTGCGGAATGATAGAATTGCGTTTTTAGTTTACAAATCGAGAAACTTATAGTTGTATTAGTCTCTCGTTTCTCAGATAGTAAAATTTTGTGATAATAGAAAGTAAAAAAGATCTCATATACATGGGATGTGATTGTTTTACAAGAAGAGAAAAAAAATAGCATGAGACTTATAGTTTACAGGTGAGTCTAAGTGACAATCCAATCTGAACAAAGAAACTTGACGAGGATCATTATCATACAAGTTGGTCACCGGCTTTCTTTTCAGTCTGTCCTTGAGCGGCTGTTTCTGGTCCATGTTTCTTTTCAATCTTACCATCGGTGATTCTCTCTCGAGGGCTGCACAAGAATCTTCCCAGAAAATGAGAAGCAATTGCCAAGAATATGATACCTATTACGATCAAACACCATTTCCATATTGGAACCTCCATTTTTCCCTAGTTTGTTTTTTTGGTCACACCAAAGTAAACGCAGAGAAGAAGAGAAATAAAAAAGGCAGAAGATGCTTGAAAGTTGTTGGTACTGTTGACCAAAACGCAGAGGTTGTGCAGAAATGATGCGCAGCGACTTGTGGAAGTTAACCAGTTTTTATGAAGAGACTTAATAAGAATAATGTATATGAGAAAAAGACAGTAATATAGTTTAGTAGACCTACCAATAATTCCCACAATTTGACATTGTTCGATCTTGAAGCTACTTAATCAAAAGACTAGGTAATAAACCGTGCAAGTGAAATACTACTTCTAAAACTATAGATTACTAGTATTCTACCCGTATTGCATACGGGAAAAGAAAGGATTAATTTATTATGTTACAACAGTGTATTTTTTAGCAAAATGTATCTACCCGATTCATGCTAGTACTTAATGTATTTATATTTGTAGATAACAAATATAATACTTAAGTTCTATTAGAATAATAGTAACATTCTTTGTTTTAGACGAACAAAGTGATTAATAGTTGTCTTCTAAATTTCAGTTTAATTTTCTATTCACTTTACTTGGTTGCAAAGTTTGTATTAGCTTTTGTTATGTTTCTCTTACAACATTTAGAGTTTTGGTTCATTTGATCATTATCAAATATACATAAACTGAATGTAAATATTTTTACTCTGAAAATTTCTTTAGTTTGGGATGCAAATTTTTGCAAAATTCCAGTTTCATCATAGCACACTGAATGTAAAACATCAAGCATAAATCTTATTTTTAAGAGATTATCTTTTTATTTAAAAGAATATCTGATTCTAGTTTCTTTCCTTATTATACATAATTATGAGTTTAAATAAACCAAGAAACATATACTTGCTCTTCATGTAGCATTTCAACAGAAATTGCAAAAGGAATAATATTATAGATGCTATCATCGTGATTTTTATTTTATCTTTGCCAGAACATGAAGAAAAAAACAAATATTAATCCAATAGAAACAATACAACATACGATATTTTTTTATGATAAAAAGTTAGTAAAATACGATATTTATTTTTGTTGATAGTCTTTTTGGGTAGTGTTAAATTCGGAAAATGGGAAAAGAAACCCTTAACTTTTTACAAAACATTAAAAAAAATCCTCACCTTTATTAATGGGATTTAAAACCCTGACCTTATAAAATAATCATAAATGCACCCTACGTTAACAAACCGTGAACTGATTAACGGTGACAAAATGCTGTGTTTGAGTTGATCAAGAAAACCAATAAACGTAAGGTTTTGTGACAAAGTCATGCAAAATCTTAAATAGCAATATAAAACATGTAGATTTATACTATAATAAAGTTAATAAATCATAACAAAAATAAATTATCCTCAAAAAAATAACAACTAGAGTCAAGAAATTATAAGCGTACAAAATGTCAATTGCTATAAACTTATAACAAAATAAAATACAGAATCTTTCATCACTTGCGTCGTCGAATACTCATCTTGTTTCGCTCGTGTTCTCTGAAAAGTGACGTAGGTAACACGATGTTATTACTCAAGTCTCGAACGGTCCGACCAACACATACATAGTCGTCTCCTGTTAACGAACTATGGAAAACACCATGACTTTCTATAGGAACATTTGGTTGGCTATGAAATAGAGGTGCTGTTTGGCTATATGTAAGTATGTAACGTGGGTGTTGGCTGGCTTTGTAGTGTAGGTGTTGTCTCCACAGATTGTTCTTCACTCATCTGATGTTTTGATGGACGACCTCGAGGCTTTTTTGGAGGAATAATCGCTATTTCATTTGAGCATGTTCGCTTGGTATGTCCTTTTTGAAGACACTTGCTACTTGTCTGAAAAAATACAAACCACATCAACACATTTAGAATAGCTTGAATTCATGCTCGAAACAACAACTCAATAAAATAATACATAGACATCGGCAAGGAACAATGATAATACCATTTGAATTCCATGTTGTGTTTGTTTACCGGAAGAAGTTTCATATGCTTCAAGACATCTTTTCAGATTTTTTTCCGTCCACGAGATTCTTTAAAAGGAGGTGGTAACACTCTTACATCTCTATTCATAGGCCATAGCTCCATACCATTGTTAGGTTTAAGTATGTGTTCATAACCCACTTTCCATTTAGGAGTTGAAAGCCATTCAGAAACCAATGATTCGGGCGTGCGAGCATTTCTATTCTCAGCCAATAAAGCAGAAATCATATGAGAGCACGGGATACCGATGACCTCGTATCGGCGACATGTGCAAGACACTTTGTTTCTTACATTGACCCTGTACTTGTTTGACCATGTTCAACTTCATACAACCTCTTCCACCACAAATAGGAGTGCAATCTTTTACTTTTTTTCTTTCTTTATTGAGTGTCTTTTTAACATTTGGGGTTACCTCTCCTTCGTATTCATCTATCATGCGCATCTTTCCTTCATTGCTTTTCATGAAATGTATCCGAATATCTTTAAGCAACCCAACCAATGGTTTAGACCGTCCATCCTTGATAACACTATTAAATGATTCACTCATATTGTTCTCAACAGCATCGCACTTAGCAAAACCTTGTGAAGAATGCTCTGCAAGAAAATAATTAAATCTTAAGATAAATAATTAAAATATTTTACGTAACTACTAAAGTAATGCCTTCTTAATATATACCTGGACCAATGACATGCAGAACATCTCATAAGATCTTCATAAGCTTCATGGTTTAGAATTTTAAAATCATCTACTCTTTGCTCAAAAACTCTCTCATTGTATGCTTTTGCCATTTTCCAAAATGCAATATGTAAAAGACCCGTTTTATCACCATGCTTCTTGTACAAGTTAGTCAATATATGTCTAGCACACATTCTATGCTCACAATAAGGAAGAACAGATTCTTTTGCTGCTATTAGACCCTTCTGTTGATCTGAAACAAGAGTTAGACCATTTTCTAGACCAAGGTCTAAGTTCTCTTATAGTAATGTCATAAACCACTCCCAGTTTAGTTTGTTCTCAACAGAAACACGCCACTGGAAATATTGTATTATTAGCATCTCGGCCAACAGATATGAGTACTTCTCCTTTTATTTTTCCTTTCATGAATGTTCCATCAAGATGAAGAATTCGCCTACACCCACTTTTTCACCCTTCTTTCATTGCATAAAAGCAAGAATAGAACTTCTCAAACACATTAGCTTTTGTTCCCAAAATTATTGTAGAACCTGGATTGGACTCCTTGAGTGCACCCACATAATCATACATCCTTGTAAATTGTTCTTGATACTCGTCAGCAATCGTTTTAAGACAAATTCGGCGTGTCTCCCTGCATTTCTCTTTTGACACTAAAAGTCTATCATTAGCCTGCAACCGGTTCCCAATTTCACCTATTAAACTTGTTTGCCTAGCTTAACTTTGATTTCTATAGTCTATTTGGTTTCCTAGCTCCTTGTGGATTGGATCCCTAAGTACTACGATTAAACCTCTTATTTGAGAGAGTAATTCACTCGTTAGGGTAATTTGAGTGATATCAACAAGTCCACGAAGCAATGAGGTGGACAGCTAGATGTTCCATGACATCAAAAAATACTGGAGGAAAGATCTTCTCAAAGTTGCACAGTAAGATGAGAATGTTCTCATGAAGTTGTTCTACGACATCCTCTTTATGAGTGCATGTGCTCAGATCCCTGAAAAATGCTCTGATGCCTTGTATATTCCAATTAAACACATGATTATTAGTCATATTGGTTTTTCGTGCATATTATAGATCAATAAAGAAACTAATGTGTATATTACCTGCAAGTGTTTCATGTACATTTGTTGGAAGTAGCTCCGCAAATGCAACGGGGAGTAGTCATTGCATAAATACATCACAATCATGACTCTTCATCCCGGAAAACGACGTTTGAGCCCTTTTAACACATCTAGAGAGATTTGAAAAATACCCATGGGGAACTTCACTACTGATGCCACCCAGTTGAACAACACCGACTTTTGTTCGGAAGATAATCTGAATATCGGAACCAGAACTTGTCCATTGCTTTTCATATGTAGCTCGCTTCTTGAGCAAATATCAGGCAAGTCCAACCTCGATTTTTTTTCTGTCTTTTGTCTTCCCTGGGACATTCAATATTGTATTCACGATGTTCTCAAAAAAAAAATTTCTATATACATCACATCGAGGTTGTGGCGCAAAAGAAGATCCTTCGAATATAGAAACTCCCAGAATATACTCTTCTTGTGCCAGTTGTGCTGAACTCTGTAACAATCAGACATATTACCGGGAACATGCCAACTACCACCACAACGAACTGTTTCTTAAGTTCCGTAGTAATTTATTTGCGCTTCAATTTCTTGTCCAGTTAAATATGGAGGAGGAGTGTCTCTCACAACCCTTTTGTGCCTAAAACATTTCTTGTTTCATCGGTACGGATGGCGGTGACAATCGGATCAACTTGTCTTCCTACCATTCTTCAGTTGAAACGCATTTGTCATTCCACTACAATATGGACAAGATAATCTCCCATGTGTAGTCCATCCAGACAATATCCCATAGGCAGGAAAGTCACTTATGGTCCACAAAAGCATCGTAAAATTCGTTTTCATTGAGCAATCATACATCTTCACACTTGTTGACCACAAATCTTTCAACTCTTTTATCAGTTGTTGTAGAAAAACATCCAGAGACCTTTTTGGATGTTTCGGACCATGTATTAATATGGTCAAGAATAGAAACTCATGTTGCATGCACATTTTCGGTGGCAAGTTGTATGGCGTAAGAAAGACTGGCCACAATGAATATTGTCTCCCTGACATTCCAAATGGACTAAATTCGTATGTGCATAATCCAAGATACACATTTCGGCTATTGCTAGCGAATTATGGATGTACTTTGTTAAAAAGTTTTCAGGCTCTTGCATCTGATGGATGAGTCATCTCACCATCCGTCTGAGTATGCTCTACATACCATCTCATCCCTCCAGCAGTCTGCTCAGATTGGTACAATCTTTTCAATTTGTCAGATTGGTACAATCATTTGGTACGGTACCCTATTACGTCCTCATCCTTGCGGTTTAAATCATGGCTTTTTGCAGAATTGACATTCTTCTAACTTTTCATCATTTCCCCAGTAGATCATGTACTTGTCGATGCAAACTTCTATCATCTCCTAAGGCAACCCAAGACTTTAAACCAGTTTCTGAATCACATAATAAGAATCATCAAACACATTGTCTTTCGGCAAATACTCCTTAAAGAAGTCTGCCCATGCATCCATGCATCTTTCAGGTAGATTGTAATCAGTTTTAATATTCATCATTCTAGCAGCCAACAACAATTTAGAGAGACCTTCTCTACAACCACTGTAAATTGGCTGATTCGCAGCATCTAACATTTCATATAACTTTTTTGCATCTATGTTTGGTTCTTCAATTGCATCATTACCCACAAATGCATCAGCTACCATATCATGAACCCTGTCTGCTCCTCAGGATGGTAACTATGTTCATTGGGCAAATGATCAACCGGTTCATCCTGAAAATTGCTATTATTACTACTAGCTCCATTCCCATAATTATAACATTCTCCATGTTGAAACCAGATATATCAATGTGGCGTGAAACCTCTATTTATTAAATGCTTTCATACATTTTTACGAGTTGAAAATTTTGAATTGTTGCATTTCCGACAAGGACAGAACATCTTACCACTTTCCTGGCCTACCGGTGTAGAATCTGCTTGATGCATAAATGTCTCCAGCCCTTCGAGATATTCTTTCGTCACTCTCCCATTATTATCTATGTGCGTATACATCCACCTTCGCAACTCAAATATATTTCCACCACCTGATAATTTTTTTTCTTTCACGTTTTTCTATTTTTTTCTTTTCGGTGTGTTTCAAATGAAAAACAAACGCCATAATTATAGAAAATTTTCAAAACTGGTAGGTCAAATTTACTAGAAATTTACGAGGAAATATATTATCTAGCCGAAACAAAAAAAAGTGTTTAAACTAAAAAGTTGGTGCACTCGAGATTTCGACGCTAAATAGACGTTAAATATTTCGTCGTAAAGTCCTCGTTACAGTTACGTCTACTTTACGACGAAAATGTTTCCTCGTAAAAACCACGTTGCGTCGGTTTTACTACGAAACTTTATTGTCGTTAATTTACGACGATATTACGATGATTTATTTTTTCTTCGTAAAGTTCTCGTAAATAGGACGTAAATTTACGAGAACTTTTTCCTCGTTAAAGTTTTGTTTTCTTGTAGTGGATCAATTTTATATATCATGGTTCTACACTTTTACTCTTTAATGTTGGATTCCTTGAATATTTTTAGTTAATGGCTAACTACTGATCGGAAGGTTGTTGCTTTTCAAGTGTGCCTTATTTAGACCTTGAATGAATTAACATGGTTTTACTCATGATGATGGACTGTACGCTAGTAAAAACTCTATAAAATAATAACGTTAGAGTTTTGGTATTTTGTTAATTTATAGAGTTATTAATTTACAAAAAAAATTTTTATAGTTTTTTTTTCTATTATAAAATATATTTTCTTAAAATAAGAAAAATATTTGATTTTACTATATATGTACATTAATTAACTTTTTAAAATTCCACATTTATACTAGTTTAATTATATTATTTTTGTGTATAAAATGTGTTTCATAAAATTTAAATGTTGTTTTAGATATAATTTTTCTAAATCTCATCAAAATATATAAAATTTTAAGAAAATATAAAGAATTAATAAAATAAACAATATAATAGTTGGTTTGTACCTATATAAAATGTCTATACATATAAATGATTAATTTATAATTTTAGTGAGACCATATATTTACATGGTTTTTTTTAAAGTTATTATGTTATTATTTTATTTATTTGTGTCATATTTTAAAACGGCCCAACTTGGAACCAGAAAAAAAAAATTGATTTAAGGTATTTATTAATTTATAGAGCTTCTAATGTATTTTTCAAAGGTATGTACAAAAATTATATAGATAGAAACCCTCTTACGATGGAAACTAGTACATACAATTCACAAAGAAATGAATTTGTAAGTCGAGTGTGTTGATACTGTTTAACATGTTTGTAACATCCTAGTTTGTACTATATGGTTACTTGTTAACATAGTTCTAACTAAAGTGAGGACGACATTCATGACAACCTTTTAGCATAGTTTTAGCGAATTTTATATGGAAATGCTAGGTTATATGAATTAGTATTGTGTTTATTGAAAAATTCGTTCTTCTTTCTTCAAAATAATTCAGAGTTGGAAAAACATTATTCATGTTCTTAGGATGAGACAAGTTAAATTGGATGTAATGATATATTGATTAAATTGCGAAATTTGTGTGTGAAAAAACGTAAATCTAGAGTTCGCTTTTTGAATAGAAAACGTGAAGAAAACTGATTAAGAATGAGATTAAATAAGGAACATAATGTACATGATTAAGAAAAGATTTATTCTTGGGTTCATCCTATAGATTCACCAACCAATAGGATTATGTTATTTCATATTCGATATTTTTTTTTAAAAAAAACAAAATATTGTCAAACTATATTATCTTCTTAAAATTAAAAAATAAAAAGAAATAAATAAAAAATAGTAGTAATTACAAAAAAAAATATTTTTATCGTCGTCAGCAAAACATTAAACCCTAAATCCTAATCCCTAATCCCTAAATCTTAATCTCTAAACCCTAAATCCTAAACTTTTGGGTAAACCCTAAACTCTAGGATAAATTTTAAACTTTAAATCAAAATCACTAAACACTAAAACACTCAAAGGTTTAGTGTTTATGATTTAGGGTTTAGAGTTTTAGGGTTTAGTGTTTTTATTTAGAGTTTAGGATTTATCCAAGGGTTTAGGGTTTATCCAAGGGTTTAGGGTTTATCCAAAGATTTAGAGGTTACCCAAAGATTTAGGGTTTAGGGATTAAGATTTAGGGTTTAGGGTTTAGTGTTTTGCTGATGACATTAAAATATTTTTTTTAATTCTTTTTTCTGTAACCGCTACTTTTTTAACTTTTTTATTTTAAGAACATAATATAACTTGACAATATTTTATTTCTTTTTTTAAAAGATATCAAATTTAAAATAATGAAATTCTATTGGTTTGTAAACCTAGAGTTTCACCCTACGGGGGTGAACTTAAAAATAACTCGTAAGCAAATGACTTTAAATAACAAAAGTACGTTTTGGTTTCTAGCCGTAAAAGATATCACGAATGTATTTTGGCTTCGGGTCATATGTTAGCGTCATATGTTAACTTGTTAGTATGGAATTCATCGCTTGATGTTAGATACCTTCTTTTGTAATGAAGATGAAGAGTTGTGTGGACCGAGCTGCGAGACTATGAAGACCATGACAATATTTATGAATTTGGATAAATTTCATGGGAGCTTACAAACCTTAATCTTATTGTTTATGGCCATTTAACTTGATTTTATTGAAAAGGTTGCAACGTTTTATTATGTTCACTTGATTAATGTTTATTGAAAATTTACTTAGAATTTAGAAGAAAAATTCCAAAAATTTCTGGGTCAGGACATTTCAAGTGGAAGTTAATTAAAATTCAGAGCACTAATCACAACTCTGACTAACCCATTGTCTCTACCAATACATGCCACACTTCTTAATCAGACTCGAGATTAATACCCATTATTATTCTTGTGATGGAAACGTTTATTCTCTTTTTAATACATAGACAACATTGACATTTTTCTCTTAGATTAGCTCCAAAGCGTTCTCAGGAGGCTCGATCCAAATGTTCTCAGAAGATCGTTGCTTTCCCCAATTAACATTGTGCTCACGCCGCGGATGGTATCGCCCTTCATCAAACGAATAAGTTACGCACCGGTTCTCATTGTCACATAACTTAGGAAAGTAGATACTGTTCCTCAGCATCCCCTCATGGACATACGTCCTCGATTCACATGAATTAATGCTCCCAAAGATCGTCAAACTACCAATATTTTCCTTCTTCTCCCAAACACGTAGTGTAAGATCGAGTTTAAACACCAAAGGCTCTGCATTTCCAAATGTACATATGAGAGATACGTCTCCTTTGTAACCCACCATGAACTTACCTTCATACCAACTCTCGTCATCAATGTGAACAGGACATACTGGTGGCGGTATGTCAAGGACATTCCACGTCCGTAAAGATGGATCAATAACCGCGAGGCAGTTTCTTAAGTTGAGGCAGTAAAACAAACCATTCGAGAAGACAACATAGTTACGTTTAGCATCAAGAAACTGAGACGAGACGTGCATTGAAGTCCACGTGGTTTCACCCGGACTCCATGTACGGATTGTAACATGGCCTGGATCATAGTCTTTGATGATTAACACCACACAATCGCTTGACGTAGGAGCACAAGAGAATCCCACTAACTGGTAACCATGCCACAGCTCAAGATCAGGCAAGACCACAAGATCCATAGTAAATGGATTGAACAAGACGAAATCTGTTGAAATGCTTTTGCACATAAGGAGCCACCCGTCTTTAGAGTAACGCACTTTAGAGCCAGCTAATGATTTAGGCAGCTCCTTTGTATGTCTCTTGGAGTTTGATGGATTGTAAAACTCGAAAGAGTTTCTTGATTTAGGGAAGTACATGAGCCAAGGAGGCTGGTCTGTGATTCTAACAGACACTGCTGCCTCGTACCAAGGTTTGCATACGGCAGAAGCACGTACGTTGTCTTCGATTTCAAGAGTAGTCATTACAGAGATGAGAAGCTCCAAGGGAAGGTCTCTCCAAGTTTGATTCTCAGCCTTTTCTTTTGCAATCTCCATGCTCATATTGGATCTGATAAGAGTTCACCACAAAATAATAATACTCATCATTCATAAATAACATCAATTCAATCAGATATTGATATTCAAGAATTTAGATTCTGGAATCAAAAATGAAAACTTGGGTTTTTTCAGATTGTCATCGAGGATCAATGAATTACATAAAGTTCTCTCTTTTATACTTACCCAGATAAGATACAAGAATCAAAACTGAAAGAAAACTTACGATCTCAACTTTATTTTCTTTCTTCTTCCACTTAAGTTTGAAGGGTGAAAGGAGAGAGCGATTGGGGTTTGATTTAATCGCATCAGTGACCCGATATGTCTTATAACACCAAAGTACACACACTACATGCCGAAACCCAAACATTTCTCTATGTTTCCTTTTTACAAAAGATATGTTTTTTTTTTTTTGGAAGTTTACTCAGATATATAAAATTTTAGGACAATTGACAAGAACCATGTAGATCTTTTTTTATTATTGATATTTTTTAAATACCAAGCGTGCCTTTTTTTAACGGTATGAGAAAAAACATATTTACAGGAATACCATTATTTTTCGCTGTCACATAAGCAAAAACTCGGCGCTACGTAGGAATTATGTTCCGTGTTTTCATTAAGCCAGCCGTAATTCGCTACATACGTCGTTACGGCTGATTTATATCTACATGTCGGCTGAATAAACAAACGCGGCTGAGTTAAGAGGAAAAGGCTGACTTAAGAAACATAAATCAGCCGGAAAGTATGGCTGAATTACAAAAATGTGGCTGATTTATAAGAAAAATGCTGACTTACACACAAAGGTTACGGCTGACTTATACATCGGCGGTTTGTTTTCTAGAAATTTGGCTGAGTTGTAACTAAGAGATGGCTGGGTTATGTTTTACCGGCTGAGTTAATGAATACCGACTGGCTGAGTTATATAATTTACGGCTGACTAATGTGATGTTGTTACGGCTGAATTTATGATAAGTCGGCCGTAATAGGATGGATTAACAGTAAACTCAGCTCTGTTACGGCTGACTTATTAGCGAAAGATTAATTACTAGAATATCATTCGTTTGATGGCTGATCTATGTGACAATACGGCTGATTTATCGTTTTTCATCTTTATTACGGCTGATTAAGGATCAAAAGATTAATTACTAAAATATTTCGATGGTTCGGCTGACTTACATTGTATATGAGAGTTGATTTACGTAGGCTGAGTTATATGTTTGTTTGTCGGCTGATTAACCGATTTACTATGTCATCCGCCATGTCATCAACTCGGATTTGCCATGTCATTGCTAACGAACTATTTTACAACTACGTTTGTCTGTCTGTTCATATTTTTCTTCATCTTCTTCATCTATCTATATATCTATCTTCTTCATCTTATTCTTCATTTTTCTCCGGGATCTTATGGATCCGGTAATTATTGTTTCTGGTAACTGGATTAAGAAAATAGATATGTATTCAACGCCGACATGAAGAATTCGCAAAGTCTGTACTCGATGATTACAGATTGAATGAATTGAGAACAACATATTGAATTTGCAACAACATATATGTATTCAACGAACGACACTCCACCAGTTTCCGGAGAACAAGGATGACGAAATGAATCAGAATGACAGAGCAAGAGAGACGATTAAAAGAATTGGGTTTAAATGTTTTGTATTACGGCTGGGTTTTGGGTTTTAATGTTTTACATTACGACTGAGTTACATAAACATGTTACGATTATATTGTATTTTTTTGATTAGTATAACGACTGAGGTATGGATTTTAATGTTTTCGTATTACGACTGAGTTATCATTAATTTCTGCCTTATTTAACTTTTTAACTCCTCGTGGTTATCGTCTCCATGTTATAAATGGCCTCGATATTAGTTCTAAGCCGTCAAATCAAGAAAGACGAAACGTCCCATTATTATAAGGCATTTAATATTATAAAAAAAGATTACCGTGAATGTTAAATCAGTTTTTAAATACTAAAGTATCGTCTCGATGTTATAAAAGCCTCGATATTAGTTATGAGCCATATTTTTCACACTCAGCCGTCCCAAAGTATCAAACCTAAATCTCGATGGGCCATGATAAAACCCAAAATATTAACTGCCGAGTTATGTTAATATTAATGGCTGAGTTATATTATGAGTTAAATAATAAAGTATTACCGATCTCTACGAAGGCGTCAATGTTATATTAACCAACATGGCTGAGTTATTTCAAATATCTTTGCTTAGTTATATGAACGTTACATTCCCGATACTTGAATTGCCTGAAGAGATTCAGGCGTTAGTGGTTGAACGTGTGGCCGGTAACTCCTTCACAGATCTCTATGGCCTAAGAGCATCGTGCAAGACGATGAAGGCGTTAGCAGAGCGGAGCAGGGTAAACCATTTTTACGATCTGTTATCCGTTCCCATGAGACTCAATATGCTTCCTGAGTTGTTTAAAACTTGCTACGCAGAGAGAAATCCAAGCACACTTTATATGAAGGGTGTACAGTTTTTCTTCACATTTAACCTTCAGGAAGAAGGACTTGCTTTCTTGAAGCTTGCAGCGGATGAAAGATATGAGTGTGCTGTGTATACATACGCAATGACTAGAAAAATATTTTGGGGTGATGAGGAGTATTTTGCTTGTTTTACGACGGAATCAGTTGACAGGATCGGGAAACTAGTTCGATCTCTAAAATGGGCATGGGGTATGTCGCACAATGACGAGTTTCTGGCAAAGAGGGACGAGTTCATTTGAACCGTTGTTCCTTCGTTCTATAGTTGCCAGTGTGTTCCTGTTATGGAGCGAGATTAGGTCTTGTGGTACATTGAAAATAGTAAGGGTGACAAAATGTGTAACCGCTGTTTCTTGATCAAAGAGTTGGGGCTCTTCTTCCGTGAGTTTAAACCGATGAGCGTGATTATGGACACAAGGGAGTGGTGAAGATGTATTCTATCAGAATCTTTTCTCTTTTTATGTTCTTTGCTGTGACATTATTACGGCTGGTTTATATTTTACATTATGGCTGAATTGTTTTCTTTTAATTGCGGCTGATTTTTGTAAAAAAAGTTCTCTTCAATGACGGCTGAGTTTTAGTTTCATAATGACTGAGATATTTTGTTGGAGTGTTATTAAACTCGAGCATAACTGGGTTAATTAAATACGTGATAGCCGAGTTATTGTTACTTAAAGGCTGAGTTAATGTTAACTTTTTGGCTGAGTTTTGTAAAAAAATCCAAGATACAGACTCGGAATCCGCCATGTCAACAAACTTCTTGCCATGTCATCACTAACGAACGAAATTTATAACTTGCTTTATGAGACTGTTCATGTTCTTCTTCATCTTAGTTATCTATCGTCTTCATCTTTCTCAGTTGGTTATGGATCCGGTAATTCTTGTTTCCGGTAACTGGATTAAGAAAAACAAATATGTGTTCAACGTCGACAGTAGAGGGTGTAAAGTTCTTCATTTAGATGAGGAAACAACACATGAAGATTTCAAAAAGTCTGTTCTCGAAGATTACGGATTGAATGATTTGAAGGATCATATTCAGCTTAGCCACATGTTCTCGAATAAAGCATTGAAAACGATGGCGCACGACACTCCACCAGTTTACGTGTCCAATACTCGGCAATTGCAAGGTTTTCTAAGCCTGAAGAAAATCGAACAACTACGTCTTTGTGTGGAGATTACGGAGAACAGAGCAAGCGAGAAGAGTAAAACATTTTTGAGCTTTAGCTCAGAAGCAGAAGCAGAAGCTTCAGTAGTTGAGTCCAGAAACAAAAATTACAGTGGGAGTTACGATGGTTGCAGTTTGGAAAAGGAACAAGAGGACAATGAGAATGACTGCTCTAGTAATGTCGAAGGAGAACAACATGATGTAGTCGGAGAAGATGAAATAGGCGAAGAAAACGAAGAAGATGACGAATTTGAAAGCCGATTTGATATGTTCGACGATTCAGACGGTGCGTCATCTGAAGATGATAACTTCAGCTCATATGGTGAGTCTCCTACAGATGACGAAGATTCACCAACGCTACCTCCCAAGAAGAGATATCAGAACTTCTTGATGAGCGGATCTAAAGGGAATCTGTAGGTTCTAAGTTTGGAGATGTCGTCGATAGACATTGCGGTAGGTCAACGTTACGATAGTAAAGACGATTTAGATAGACGACTGAAACTTCTTACAGTGAGGTATAAATTTGATTTTGATGTAGAAACATCAACTCCGACATCATACGTTGTTAAGTGTTGGGTTGATGGATGTCTTTGGAGAGTTCGTGCTTCTACCCCAGGAGAATCCAAGGCGTTTTTTGTTCGTATTTACGATTCGAAGCATACATGTTCCTGCACAGAGCGTTCTAATCGATCTCGACAAGCAACACCAGATATTTTAGGTATGTTGTACAAGAACTTCGGCGACGTTGGTCCGGCCGTTCACCCTACGAGCGTCGGAATAGCTATCACTAAGCAGTTTGGTATAAAGGTAAATACTTTGTTGTGGCTAAGTTATTTTTAACGTCACGGCTGAGTAATGTCAAATGTATAGGCTGACATAAACATACAATTCGGCTAGGTTACTATATATTTAGATGCGGCCGAGTTATAGTAAAATAGGGTTGAGTTATTCAGTACGCTATGGCTGTCTTAATTATTTGATGTGGCTGTGTAATGAGGATCGTTTTTTCATGTGAACAGATGGATTATTGGAAATCATACCGGACGTTGAAATTTGCAAGGGAAATCGATGAGGGAACACCTGAGTGTGGGTTTGAAAGCTTGCCTTCTTACTTATACATGATAAGAAGGGCAAATCCGAGTACAGTGACGCGTCTTCAAATCGATGAGCTTGGAAGATTCATGTATGTGTTTCTTGCCTTTGGTGCGAGCGTTAATGGGTATCCTTTCATGCGCAAAGTTGTTGTAGTTGACGGTACGTTTCTCAATGGTAAATACAAAGGGACGCTACTCACAGCACTAGCTCAGGACGGTAACTTCCAGATTTTTCCAATAGCCTTCGCAATGGTTGACAGAGAAAATGATGATTCGTGGCATTGGTTTTTTACGCAACTAAAACTTCTGATTCCTGACGACGAGGGTCTTGCGATAATCTCGGACATGCATAACTCGATAGGGAAATCAATTAGAAATATGTATCCGTTGGCTACTCGGGGAATATGCACCTACCATTTATATAAGAACATATTGGGACGGTACAAAGGAAAAAAAGCATTCCGTCTGGTGAAGAAAGGGGCAAGATGTTTTAGGATGTCTGACTTTACTGCGATTTTCGAGGAGATTGAAGCGATTCATCCTGCACTCCACAGCTACCTCCAAAGAGCTGATGTCCGCCTGTGGACGTGTGTTCATTTCTCGGGAGAGAGGTACAATTTGATGACTACAAACATAGCGGAATCAATGAACAGAGCATTGTCGCATGCAAGAGGTCTAAACATTGTTCGAATATTAGAATCGATACGGGTTATGATGAACGGAGAGAGGATGCCAGATCGCAGCCAACAACGCTTACGCGTGGTGTCGAGAAACTACTACATGTAAGTCAGTCGTAACAGTAAAAATACGACAATGTTTCATAAAATTCTTAAGTCAGCCGTTTCATAAAATTCATAAGACAACCATTATAATTCTTAAATCAGCCGTAATATGTAATAACTCAGTCGTTTCATATTTATTAATAGGGTCGTGTAACTGCCGCCAGAGAATTGACGGTCCAAAGGATTGATGATCATCACACTGAAGTTAAATATGGATCTTCTAGCGAGTCTTTGAATGTTGTTAATTTGGTAGAGCAAAAGTGCACATGTCGGCGTTTCGAACGCGAGAAATTACCATGTGTACATGCAATCGCAGCTGCGGAGTACAACAATGTTTGTCGTATATCCCTGTGCAGTCCGTACTATAACAGTGAATATTTGGTGAGCGCATACGCTGAATCTATCATGCCGGCTGACAAAGCGCAACCTATTCTAGAAATCGTGGCAGATCAACCGTGCTTGCCCTTGTATATTCGTCAACAACCAGGAAGACCTAAGAAAAATATGATGAAATCTGCTTTAGAAGTTGCACTTCAAAACAAACATCCTAGGAAAGAACACACATGTTCTCGACGTAGACAGAGTGGCCATAATGCGAAAACTTGTTAGATGTAAGCAAGTGTTGTAGGGATTTTCATGTTTTTGAATTACGGCTGGGTTTTTGTTTTCACTTCTATATATTACGGCTGGATTTGGGATTTTCATGTCTTTGAATTATGGCTGGTTTTTGTTTTCATAATTCCCGCCCAAAGTTCTAAACGTCGTGAAGTAAATAACCGGCTTCTATTATAAATAAGGCATTTCTCGAACAATTATATGTTCAACTCTCTATTTATTACACATCTCTCTCTATTGTTGGGGTCAAAAACGGTTACGACGGAATTACCACCCGAAAATCCTCGGAGATCGTATTTCCGAAAGAGTTATTAAAAGAAGGGATGTAATTTTCGTAAAAATAACCTATACGAGGTTTTTACGAAAAAGTATCCTTTGGGATTCAAACCGAACAAACCAAACTCGAGCCAAAGCTCGGTCGCTACGTAGCGACCGAGCGATCGTCCCGCTCGGTCGCTACGTAGCGACCGAGCAATCGTCCCGCTCGGTCGCTACGTAGCGACCGAGAGATCGTCCCGCTCGGTCGCTACGTAGCGACCGAGCTCGAGCCAAAGCTCGGTCGCTACGTAGCGACCGAGCGATCGTCCCGCTCGGTCGCTACCGAGCGATCGTCCCGCTCGGTCGCTACGTAGCGACCGAGCTCGAGCCAAAGCTCGGTCGCTACGTAGCGACCGAGCGATCGTCCCGCTCGGTCGCTACGTAGCGACCGAGCTCAAGCCAAAGCTCGGTCGCTACGTAGCGACCGAGCGCTCCTCCCGCTCGGTCGCTACGTAGCGACCGGGCTCGAGCCAAAGTTCGGTCGCGTGTAGCGATTGAACCTTTCCGAACATCGATACGACACCAGTCCTTGCATTCTCGTCAAACCTTCGAATACTATCTCCCGAAGACCGTAGCAAGCTCAATCCATGTTTCCCGCTATTCTAATTCATCGATCAAACTTCGCGGATCCGAAACCGCGGAAAACTCGTAGTAAACGTGTCGAGTCGGAAGACGGCCCAAAGGGACCTAAAACACGACTCAAGGCCCATCCTACGATTTTTCCTAACCAAAAGCCCGTGAACCACAGCATGGTTCACGCTTGGCCCACGAGGAAGGATAAATGTCAAGTTTCCGCGGATAAATACGGAAGTTTTGGAGATAATTGTGAAGATCGGGAAAAACGGAATATCTCCATTTTTTGCTACGACAGCTTAAGGGCAGAAGAGTAAAAGCGTAAACCGACCTTGGAGCTAGTATATAAGGAGTCCTAGGCGAGGAGCAGAAAAGAGAACTTTTTCAGAGCAAACTTAGCACTTAGAGCGATTTAGGCAACTTTCCGTTTTTGTTATTTCGAGCTGCGACTCAATTAGGTTTAGCCGTCTTAGGGTTGCTAGAACTAGGAATCTCGCCGACAGCTCTCGAGCCCAGGCTTATACCTTGTTGTAACACTCATACGCAGATTCGGAATAAGATCTACTTTGCTCTCTTTTCGATTTCTTATCTTTATCGTTGTTATTCTCGTGTTCTGATTGCTTGACGTGTGGTAATTAACAGATATCCGGGTCCTCTGGGAAACTAGGGTTTTCTTAGTTTCCTTATTTAAACGGAAATCGACAGTGCGAATTTCGGTTCCCACAGTTTGGCGCTAGAAGGAGGGGGACTTACGGATTAATCTAACCCGCAAAAGCCACACACAGTCAGACATGTCAACCAACGACGCGGATAACGTGCAAACTCCCCTTAACGGAGGCAGCGGCACCGATCTCCACACTCCGGTAGCGGACGTATCTGCGGCCAACGCGCAAGCCAACACCGCGACGCTCGAGGAGTTTAAAAAGATGTTCGCCACCTATGAAAAAAGGTCGGAAGAACAGGATAAGCTCGTGACCTTGACCAAATAGGTTGAAACCTTAACGGCAAGGACCCAAGCTATCCGTCCCCGCGGAACCACCAAAATCCGCGGGAAGAGGCTCGACTTCGCCACCCCACTCGATAGAGCAGGAGTCGCGCGGGAACGACCTTCCGGTCAAAACCCCAGCGAGAAATCTCCCATCGAAAAGGGGAACTCTGAAAGTCTTCCGCCCCCTGCAAAGGACTCGGAGGATAACGAAGCCGAACACATTGACCTGGATCCTAGCGATGTCTCCAACGACACCGACGAAGACATCGACATACATCCAAGAAGAACCAGAAGCCAATCCGCTCGGGAAGGCTCCCCGTTCGAAAAACCAATGACGGAAGAAGAAGAAGTCGCCTATTGGAACAAACAAGAGGAGCTGGCCGAAAGGCAAACCGAGCTCACTCGCAGTAAACGCCGACAGGCTCGGAAATCCACTGACGAGACATCGGATATCCGCGATCTTCGCGACTACATCACTAAGACTGCGGCAGAAGTGAGAGCCGTAAAGTATCAAATCCATCATGCTACTAGTGCTGCCCCCGAGATCGATCGACTGCTGGAAGGAGCTCGAAAGACCCCCTTCACCAGTCGTATTTCGGACATGAGGGTGTCCGATCCAGGAAAGATCAAAGTACCGAAGTACGATGGTACGGCCGATCCAAAAGCGCACCTTCAGGCTTTCCACATCGCGATGGGAAGGGCAAGACTGAAGGACGGTGAAAAGGATGCCGGCTATTGCCGCCTGTTTGTCGAAAATCTTGAAGGAGCAGCGCTCGAATGGTTCGCACGCCTTCGTCGCAACACCATCGGGAGTTTCCGACAGCTCGCATCGAAATTCCTCAAACAGTACTCTGTGTTCATAGACAGGGAAACCTCCGATGTTGACCTCTGGAGTCTCTCCCAGAGGGAAGACGAACCCCTCCGCGAGTTTATCAGTCGGTTCAAGCTGATAATGTCCAGGGTCAGTGGGATAAGCGACAAAGTGGCCATCGACGCGCTGAGAAAAACGCTCTGGTACAAGTCGAAATTCAGAAAATGGATAACTCTCGACAAACCGCGAACAATCCAGGACGCCCTTCACAAAGCAACGGACTACATCATAGTCGAGGAAGAAACTAAAGTCTTATCGCAAAAACATAAGCCGGCAAGACCATTCTCGAAAGACGCAGATACGAAGGGGAAAAAGAAGAACTCTCGTAACGACAAGTACGTCCATCACGAGGGGGAAGATCTCCAGGGAGCGCATAATTATGCGATCAATTCGGATCAAGGCCGGACCACGGGCAACACATGGACTCGCAATCAAGGATATGACGAGAACACCTTCTGCGAGTTCCACCAATCCCGAGGACACTCCACGACCAATTGCAAAGTCTTGGGAGCAAGACTGGCCGCGAAGCTACTCGCTGGAGAGCTTTCGGAAGTAACTAGCGTCAAAGATCTCATCCTCGATTCTGATCGGCCTCCAAAGACGGACAGAAATCCGCCCGTTGAAAAATCCCCTCAACGAAACCAACCTGGGGATAAACGCGGTAGGAGGCCGGATGACAAAGGGAACGATAACAATCGTCGCAGAGTCAATATGATCATCGGAGGATCTCAATACTGCGGCGATACCGTGTCGGCCATCAAGGCTTACCAACGGAAGGCAGAATCAAGCGCAAATTGGCCTACATGGTCTCCTCCTCGAGACGGCCAAAGTTGCTCGATCACCTTCACAGAGGAAGAAGCCGGCGGTATCGACCAACCTCACTGCGACCCGCTCGTCATAGATCTCGTCATACGAGATTTAGAAGTCGGTAGGGTACTCGTCGATACGGGAAGCACGGTCAACGTAATCTTCCGCGACACTCTCAAGCGGATGAGTATCAAACTCGGAGAGGTAATTCCGACGCCAAAACCACTCACGGGTTTTTCAGGCGAAGTGTCAATGACTCTCGGATCAATCCAATTGCCAGTCATGGCCAAGGAGATCACGAAAATCGTCGAATTCGCGGTAGTCGACCATCCCGCTATCTACAACGTGATCATGGGAACCCCATGGCTCAACGCCATGCAGGCAGTTCCGTCAACTTACCACCTGGGTCTCAAGTTCCCAACGCCGAGCGGAGTCGCGGCCATCTGGGGATGCCAAAAACAGTCGCGACTATGCTTCCTCGCGGAGCATAAGTTAAGGCAAATCACGGCTTCTGCAAACGGCAAACGCGCGAAGATAGATCGATCTTCGGCCAAAAGCGCCCCGCACAAGGACGAAGTAAAATCGTCTGTCAACGCAAACGCATCGGACGTCGAAGCTCGACATAAATCCGAAGCCCACGCGACAACTCAACCGGAACATCCGGAAAATAGCGTCGACCCAGCCACGATCGACACGGTCAAGGCGGACATCGCGACACCAACCGCCGAGTAAGAACACTCGCGGCATGAAACAGAACTACGAGATGGCTTGATCCTCGAAAGGGGTACGTAGGCAGCTTGTCAGAAGACGAGTTCAGCTATCCCCCTCTCTAAAAAGGGGGGGGGGGAGTGGGTGCGTATACTCGTATACTCCCACAATCGCCATTATTGTAATCGAGTTTTTAAACATAAAATTTTTTTACGATATACACTGTCTTTTTATCGAAAACGCTTACGCTTCAGTTTACGCTCGTCTGCGGCCTCATCCGGCCCAAAAATCGTAAAGATTATCACCTTTCAAACACGCAAAAATACACGCATAATCCTCGAAAATAACTGCGAGACGTCGCAAAAAGTTAAAATTCGAGGACAATCCTAAACAAATTGTCCGAACGCGACCACCAAAAAACCTTACACGCCGTTCGTCGATTGGCCCCGACGAACACGCCAGCCGTCTTAAACAAACGCAATCCGATCACTCTTTTGATCTTTAAAAAACGTCCAGCACAAGGACAAAAGCGCGCTACAACAAAAATCCGAAATTTTGGTTTAGCACTTCCAGTTGATTCTGAGAAGATGCTCGATTCGTACCATACAAGTCATATAAGCCGAGAACATATCGCGGACTTTAAACCGGTGCGAGTCAGGAAGAAATCGCAACAGGAAAAACGATAGCCGGCTAGTCACCGCACAAACCTTAACCGAAAGTAAACCTAGGTCTTGCCCTAAACCCAACGCTCTGGTCTCAAACATCTCAAGGCATGATATCTAAAAGATACGAGATCATAAACCATGCCTCTCCGTTCGTATCTCAATGTTCACGAAAATCGTAAAGACAGATAAATTTTTACGAAAATCACGAACGAACCAACAGATTGAACGTCTAATTAGAACTACATACGAGACGACAACTCGTATTTACTTCAACCCTACTCAGGAAAAACTCGAAACAAAACATTTATCATATAAATAAACCGCGTAAAGCGGCAAGGGATTCAAAGCCACCAACGGCCAGTCCCAGAAATACAAATACGGCCATCTTGGCCTAAACGAAATCCAAATTCAAAGGGCCACATTCGGCCGAAAACAAGGATAACTGATCCATCCCTCATAGTCCAAAGTCAAAGTCCCCGGACAAAGAAGCACCAAACGCATCCGCAGGACGATCCGCTTCCTCGCCACCATCGTGAAAATCGATCGGGACCTCCTCGGTATCAGGAGAAACCGGGATGGAATCCCAGAACCCTCGAATCCTCTCGTCGATCGGAGGGATAAGCGCCTCAGCGTGGGCACGGTCACTTATCCCACTCTTCATCAAGCTCATTTCCTCTTCAAACACATAGTCGTCGGCTTGCGTCCTCCAAAGACTTCCGACCGAACCACGGCACTCGCGAAAGTCGCCCACCGAGGTAAATGCATTCTTAAGGTTCCCGTACTCAACCTGGAACTGAGATGCGCGAGTCTTCATCACCTCGACGATTTCTCTTTTGCCTTTCCTCTCCGCTTTACGAACAGCCCGCGCATGATCACAAGTAAGCTGTGCCTCTCGCTCCAGCATCTCGCCTTGTACGCGAGCGAGATCCCGCTCCGCTTTCTCCGCCTTGAAGCGGTAGACCATGGCTTCTCTATGACCCGCCTCGATGGCCGAGCCCAGCAAGCTCAGGCCCTGCAAAATCGATGGGCGTGTTACAAATCCATATGTAGGATAATCACCAAAAAATTCCCAAAAAAAAACTAACCCCATTGATGATGCGAGATCCTTCCGCAACGACTCTCGGCCTCGCCGATTCTTTCGTAGGAGGAGGAGCATCGAAACCCGATGGCAGCCCAGCAAAGAAATCATCGAAATCCAGAATGGGGGCCTCGCTCGAACCGCTTCCGTCGCCGTAAGCAAGGTTCGGATCCCATCCTGGAAGCATAGAGTCGTCCATCGAAAACTCTATGTCGCCAAGATCGACATCTTTTCCCTTCCAAGAGCTCGACTCCGGCGCAGCTGTCGGAGCTTTGACGGGATTCTGGTTGTCGGGTTCGGAGTCGCTTCCTGTATCCGCGTCCAAAGCTGGACCGGGTTGCACAAATTTCAGTGCCTTCCGAACCCTTCTCGGCGTGAAAGAAGTCCAGAAGAAGGGACCATTCCTGAGAAGATCCCTCACCGCAATAATGTCCTCAGGGAACGGAGCAAGAGGATTGATGAAGGGACGATTGTTCGGCAACCTCCGGAACAGTGGAATGCAACTCTCTTCGACGGACGCAGCGTCCAAACGAACAAAGAAAAAGAACTTCTTCCACAAGTTGAAGTTCGAAATGAACTTCTTAACCACCGACATAAATTTCCGAGGGACAAACCTATGCTTATCCGTATCCTTTACAAGTTGAAGCCTCAAAAGCGCTTCATAATGATCAACGGAAAGGGAAAGGCCATGCTCATAGCTTAGGATAAGGATCCCAATAAGGTGCTGAATGGCAAGGGGTGTCAACTGACTTATCGCGACTTCGAAGCGGTCCAACACTCGGACGAGAATTTCGGGTATGGGGAACCAGAGGCGACAACGCACTATGAACGCCTCATAACAAGTAAAGTAACCCTCCGGGGGGTTATTAGCACATTCCCCGCGGCAGGGAACCCGGAACTCCACAACATCCGGGATGTGGTAGAACGACCGCATCGTCGCGAGAAACTCGTCAGTAGTCCTGCTTGCGTCCTCTTCCTCGACTCCATGATGGACCAGGACCGGGAATGGCTTCTCCTTGGGAGGGATCAACGAGCCATAATGAGCAACCCACCATGCCTCGTTCTCGGCAGGATGCTCGCGGACGAAGACCCTTTTTTCGCAATCTTTTTCTTGCTTGACATCTTTGCACTTCTCTTGAGAGAATAGAGGAAAAGGGTGGAGAGAAAGATAGAAAGTTTTTGAAAGATCTTAGAGAAAAACAAGAAAGTGAAAAAATTATGGAACAAGTTACCTCTCTTCTTATAAGACATGAGGATTTACTATTCAAGCTCGGACTTTCGGATATTAATTCCACCCATCACGCCTAACTTGCCAAACATGCCTAACCGCACGCTAGGATCCTACGATGCATGATCCTAACGGGCTGGGGGGCTAACTGTTGGGGTCAAAAACGGTTACGACGGAATTACCACCCGAAAATCCTCGGAGATCGTATTTCCGAAAGAGTTAGTAAAAGAAGGGATGTAATTTTCGTAAAAATAACCTATACGAGGTTTTTACGAAAAAGTATCCTTTGGGATTCAAACCGAACAAACCAAACTCGAGCCAAAGCTCGGTCGCTATGTAGCGACCGAGCGATCGTCCCGCTCAGTCGCTACGTAGCGACTGAGCTCGAGCCAAAGCTCGGTCGCTACGTAGCGACCGAGCGATCGTCCCGCTCGGTCGCTACGTAGCGACCGAGCTCGAGCCAAAGCTCGGTCGCTACGTAGCGACCGAGCTCGAGCCAAAGCTCGGTCGCTACGTAGCGACCGAGCGATCGTCCCGCTCGGTCGCTACGTAGCGACCGAGCTCGAGCCAAAGCTCGGTCGCTACGTAGCGACCGAGCGATCGTCCCGCTCGGTCGCTACGTAGCGACCGAGCTCGAGCCAAAGCTCGGTCACTACGTAGCGACCGAGCGATCGTCCCGCTCGGTCGCTACGTAGCGACCGAGCTCAAGCCAAAGCTCGGTCGCTACGTAGCGACCGAGCGCTCCTCCCGCTCGGTCGCTACGTAGCGACCGGGCTCGAGCCAAAGTTCGGTCGCGATGTAGCGATTGAACCTTTCCGAACATCGGTACGACACCAGTCCTTGCATTCTCGTCAAACCTTCGAATACTATCTCCCGAAGACCGTAGCAAGCTCAATCCATGTTTCCCGCTATTCTAATTCATCGATCAAACTTCGCGGATCCGAAACCGCGGAAAACTCGTAGTAAACGTGTCGAGTCAGAAGACGGCCCAAAGGGACCTAAAACACGACTCAAGGCCCATCCTACGATTTCTCCTAACCAAAAGCCCGTGAACCACAGCATGGTTCACGCTTGGCCCACGAGGAAGGATAAATGTCAAGTTTCCGCGGATAAATACGGAAGTTTTAGAGATAATTGTGAAGATCGGGAAAAATAGAATATCTCCATTTTTTGCTACGACAGCTTAAGGGCAGAAGAGTAAAAGCGTAAACCAACCTTGGAGCTAGTATATAAGGAGTCCTAGGCGAGGAGCAGAAAAGAGAACTTTTTCAGAGCAAACTTAGCACTTAGAGCGATTTAGGCAACTTTCCGTTTTTGTTATTTCGAGCTGCGACTCAATTAGGTTTAGCCGTCTTAGGGTTGCTAGAACTAGGAATCTCGCCGACAGCTCTCGAGCCCAGGCTTATACCTTGTTGTAACACTCATACGCAGATTCGGAATAAGATCTACTTTGCTCTCTTTTCGATTTCTTATCTTTATCGTTGTTATTCTCGTGTTCTGATTGCTTGACGTGTGGTAATTAACAGATATCCGGTCCTCTGGGAAACTAGGGTTTTCTTAGTTTCCTTATTTAAACGGAAATCGACAGTGCGAATTTCGGTTCCCACATCTATCTAAATGGAATATTTCTCTCTTCTTGAATTGCCTGAAGAAATTCAAGCGTTGGTGGTTGAACGTGTGGCCCATAACTCCTTTCAAGATCTCTATGGCCTCAAAGCATCGTCCAAGTCGATGAAAGCGTTAGCAAAGCGGCGTGGTGTATACTATTTTTACGATATGTTAGCCGTTCCCTAGGGACTCAATATGCTTTCGTAGTTGTTGAAATCTTGCTACGCTTAGGGAAATCCAATCACACTTTATATAAAGGGTGTACAGTTCTACTTCACATTCAGCCTTCAAGAAGAAGGTCTTACTCTCATGAAGCGTACAGCAGATGCAGGATATGAGCGTGCTGTGTATACACACGCAATTACTCAAGCAATCTTTTTGTGTGATGCGCAGTATTTTCACGTTATTCCAAGAGAATGGGTTCAGAGGATAGGGAAACTAGTGCGATCTGTGAAATGGGGATGGGGTTTGTGGCATTCTGACGAGTTCCACCAAAGTAGAGCGCTGTTCATTTCAAAGTTTGTTCCGTCGTTCTACAGATGCCAATGTGCAACACATGTGTGGCGACAATGTCTCTGCTTGTGGCACCTTGATACGACTAAGGATGACAACATGTGTGAGCGATGTTTCTGGATCAAAGAGTTTGGCTTGTTTTTTCGTGATTTTGAACCGATAAGCGTTATCAGGGACACAAGGAAGTGGTGAAGATGTAATCTATCGGTACCTTATCTTTTTAAGTTATGTGCTATTTTCTTTTTAAGTTCAAATGAATGTAATGAAGGCTTGGTTATTGTTTCTTTTGGCTGATTTATTGTTCAATTACGGCTGCATTACTGTTTTATCACGGCTGGTTTATTATGCATTAAACACTTGAAAAAGAGGTTCATTTACGTGCATTGCAAAACGTTCAGATTTCTTAGTTTACATGCAGACATGTAAAACGTCAATTACAAACCAACGGATGGAGTTATAATTAGCATCGATATTCTCATATCGTTGGGTGAGTTTAAGTAATAATTAGCCTCGATATTTTAAACAAGTGCCATCATTAATCGACAACTCAGTCCAATCAAGCATGTGGAAACGTCCCATTAATAATGAAAGTGGGTGAGTGATAATGTTCGTTGTGGTATAAACAATGATGAGTTAACTGAGTTCCTTTACACTTTACGGCTGAGTTACTTTATACATTACAGTTTAACGGCTGATTTACTTTACACTTTACAACTGAGTTACTTTATACATAACGGCTGAGTTACTTAACAACTGAGTTACTTTAATACGTTAAGTCTGAGTTACATTAATCGTAGGCTGACTTACAAAACATTACTAAACAAAGTAGTAGTAGTAGCAAAGTAACAACATTCCAACCCCACAAACAAACACATTCCTCAAACACCGACCCTGAGTCATACATTCTTCTCTTTTTCCCCCAGACGCCGTCTTCATTACTTCAATCTCTTTCTCCAACAGAGCAACGTTAACTCTGAATTCCGAGATGTCTTTGTTCATGCCACTTATTAGTGACTTAATATCATCAACCTCTTCAACCAAACACTCATCCGCCCTTTTGAATAAATGTCTTTGTTTTCACAATATAACCAGATTTAAGTACTACATTACATAACATGCGAAATAAGCACCAAAACGAACCTTATTATATCCTTTTCCGCAACAATAGTACAATCTTCTTGGATTTCTAAAGGTTCCAGATGTAGAAATGTAATAGGGTTCACCACACCAACACTGTTTCTGCGTTCCTTTTTCCGCGTTCGAACGGCGTCTGTAAGAATTTCTTGAAACGGCCGATGAAGAAGACATTTTTATTCTCAAAACAATTTCAGAAACGAAATGGAATTACATGGAATTAGGGTGAGAAAGACGACATGATGAAACGACATCGTTTCCACACGCGCCATAATTAAAATAATATTTCAATGTGTCGATATTGTAAATCCCTGGACTACCCCGTCAGAGTGTTAATAATTAGCCTCGATATTAGGTTTGAGCCGTATTTTCCACAGCGCCATAATTAATCGACAACTCAGTCCAATCAAGCAAGTGAAAACGTCACATTAGAAATGTATTATATTAACATTCACAGCTGGGTTTTGCCGTATTACAATGGCTGAATTATGATTAATTTATTTACGGCTGAGTTTCGGTCACTTATGGCTGGGTTTATCGTAAACTAACATTCACAACTGAGTTACCTTATACGTTTTGGCTGAGTTATTATAAAGATACGGCTGAATTAAACAAACACATTATGACTGGGTTATAGTACTTAATATACAAGAAATACGAATTCGACATGTTTAAATTCAGGAACCGAAATTAGCAGATTCTCAAAACAATTTCAGAAACGAAATGGAATTGCATGGAATTAGGGTGAGAAAGATAACATGATGAAACAGTATCGTTTCCACACGCGCCATAATAATAATAATATTTAAATGTATCGGTATTATAAATCCCTCGACACATGCGTAAGAAACTGTTAATAATTAGCCTCAATATTAGGTTTGAGCCGTACTTTTCACACGGGCAATAATTAATCGACAACTCAGTCCAATCAAGCAAGTGGAAACGTCACATTACATTAGAAATATATTATATTAACATTCACAGCTGGGTTTTGCCGTTTTACAATGGCTGAATTATGATTAATTTATTTACGGCTGAGTTTCGGTCACTTATGGCTGGGTTTATCGTAAACTAACATTCACAACTGAGTTACCTTATACGTTTTGGCTGAGTTATTATAAAGATACGGCTGAATTAAACAAACACATTATGACTGGGTTATAGTACATAATATACAAGAAATACGAATTCGACATGTTTACATTCAGGAACCGAAATTATCAGATTCAAAATACAGACAAGGCATCACTTAAATTATCAGGACCAAACTCTTCAAACATGTGGACGAGATCACGCCAGACTCTTGTTAACATCCACGGAGGCTTGTCGCCTCCGATTGCCCAAGTTCTCTTCAAATAGCGCATCTGGCAACGAAATAGCGTTCTGGCCACAAGATTAAAATGTGTCCAAACTGTCGAATTATGCCTTCGATCCCACGTGTTTCTTACAGCGAGTTGAAGAAACCAGCGTTCCTTAAAATGATCGAGAATTGCGCGGTATGTCGGCCAATCATGAACCCAACCTTCTGCAAGAATCGACGGGATGACGAGAGAGAGATCACTTAAAAATCTGAACCAGATAGTACTGGTTGTGTCAAGAAATTCACCCGGACCAGGGTATAGAAGAGGGAGGTTTTCACGATTTGCAGAGCTTAGTATCGCATGACACTGTTCTCTAACATCGTCGAATAACCAGGAACAATCAGCATAACCTTTGATGGGGATAGAGAGTTTTTGTTTAGCTTTTTCTTTTAGAGAGAGAAAGTTGTATGAGAGATGACAATATATAGAGAGGTACAGAACGTCAAACGTCTCGAGTTAAAAATTTTCAAGAAGCAGTTATCTTTTTCCCGCCAAACGTCAGGATGAAGTGACACTCTACGGCTGTGTTACAGACCACATTTACGGCTGACTTAGTAAATTGGTTTAGGGTTTATGGTTGCTTATTTAGGGTTTAGGTTTGCTTTTTTGAGTTTTTAAGTTTGGGATTTGGACTTTATGGTGCAAGAATAGTTATAAAAACACAAATTCATGATAAATAACACAATAATAGTTTATGAGTTTTAAATTATGCTCACACCTCATATGTATCAGTTGTGGGAACCAAAATTCGCACTGTCGATTTCCGTTTAAATTGGGAAAATAGGAAAAACCTAATTTTCCAGAGGTCCCGGATCTCTGCGAGAGCCAACGACAAGTGCCCAAATATATGCGGAAATCATGAAAAGATAACAAACGAGTTTAGAGAAAACAGTAGATCTTATTTCGAGTCCGCGTAAGAGCGTTACGATCATTACAAGTGATCATGAAAGCTTTGGCTGCAAAGGCTGTCAGCGAGTTACTTAGTTCTGGCGGCCTAATAGCTCAAACCTAGTTGAGTCGCAGCTCGATAACAAAAGACGAAATAGATACAGAAAAGGTTTTTTGATTGATTTCGGACTGAACCTTGTTAAAGGCTGCCTACGTACCCCTTTCGGGGATCAAGCCGAACGTAGTTCAATTGATAGAGCTGGACAAGAGATCGAACTGCCTGGACGAGTTCGTCTAGTAATTGAGTGCCGGTCATAGAAACCAAACTTGTCGAGAATAAAGCCTAAAGTTTCTAAGTGCAGAGAATTTTGAATCTAAAAAGTTCTCTCATACCTCTCGCCTAGGACTCCTTATATACTTGCTCCAAGGTCGGTTTACGCTTTTACTCTTCTGCCCTTAAGCCGTCATAGCATAAAATGGAGATATTCTATTTTTTCCGATTTTCGTAATTATCTTCTAAATTCCGTATTTATCCGCGGATACTTGACATTTATCTTCCCTTGCGAACCAAGCGTAAACCATCCTACGGTTTACGGGCTTTTGGTTAAGAAATTGTAAGATGGGCCTCGAGTCGTGTCTTAGGTCCCTTTGGGCCGTATTCCGACTCGAAACGTTTATTGCGACTTCTTTCGATAAAGAACATACTTTCCGCGGTTTTTACCTCAAAGTTTGATCGATGATTTAGAATGGCAGAAAACATGAACTGAGTTCGCTACGGTCTTCGGGAGATAGCATCGAAGGATAGACGAGAATGCATGGACTGGTGTCGTATCAACGTTTCGGAAGAGCACGGTCACTACGTAGCGACCAAGCGGGACGGACACTCGGTCGCTACGGGATGGACGCTCGGTCGCTACGTACTGCAAGGCTCTTCGTAAAGATATTTTTACGAGGATTACTTTTCGTAAAAATGTTCATGCTGATTTTTACAGACTTTCAGACATTGATTTCGTCGTGACCGAATTTGACCCCAACATTAGTTAAGTTTATGAGTAATTGTAAGACAACATATACCTCAAGATCATGATTGATTCTAAACTCGTAGATTCAATAAAGAAGACACATTCAGTTGATTATATATTCACTTCAGATATGTAATTGGAGTTTCAATTTAACATTTTAAAGTATAAACATTTATTTTTTTTGATTAATGGGTATGTTTGAGGTATGCCTGAGTTATAATATCTTTTTATATATCTATGTTACGATTATAAGGTATGTTTGGGGTAAGGCTGAGTTACGTATATACGACACGACAGGGTTATAAAAACGATAAGACTGAGTGAAATTTTCTAATAACAACATAAGTCAAGTACAAAATAACAACATAAGTTCATCATAAAACAACAACAACAAAAGTTAATTTAAGTACACCAAGCGCTAGACACTTGAATATTTCTTGCTTCAGCGAGGATATCTGCTGCCATCTTCATCCGTAAACCTTGAATATTTTGATCGTTTATCCCATCAAACGTTACATTAAGCGCTAGACACTCCACAAACTTCAATGAATACACCCCACAATCGCCAATCTGGGTGTTTTGTGGAGTGTATCTTTTGCTCCTTCTTCTGAATGGGAACTTCTTCCTGCTAATGGGTCTGATATTGGCAGGAATATGTACACTCAACATAGCGGGAATCATGTGCGTCAGCGGTTTAAATGAATTCAGAATTTTCTGCTCACTTTCGGGTGTTACCTCTCCAAAGATTGGATCATAGCAATCAATCTTCTCCTTCTTCAGATCCACGTGATCCACATCTTCATACCACTTCAGGTTTGTTCGAGAATGATCGGGAATCCTACCATTTATCACATGTTCATAACCATTGCCTTTGAACAAGAACATTGTGGGTTTCATCTTGAACTGAGTGTAATCGTGAAGCAAAAAACTTTGCCACCAAAAGTCAACGAAGACAATCCGCTTGGACAAGAATGGAGTGGGCTCTCGCATGGACCTTTTAATGAGGACGTTCATATACGCCACGACATGCTACACAAATAATATGAATAAGTCATCCGTGATAAAATATATAACTCAGCCGTTATATAATAAAAGAATATATAACTCAGCCGTTATATAATAAAATAATATATAACTCAGCCGTAAAACTTAGATAACACAGTCTTAATAAAATAAAATAATATATAACTCAGACGTAATAAAGACTTACATTATCAAACACCCATAAATACTCAGCCTCCGACCACGGTCTCTCATGGATGAGTATGCTGTAGAAGTCACTCTCATGATCAGCTGTTAGTACTTCTTTTTTACCTGGTGGTGCTGGTAGTTTGGGTGGAATTGCCTTGATGTGTTGCATAAGTTTCTCCAATAGCGCCGGATCAACAGGTGCTAGAGGGTCATATATTGCTGATGAAGGAGTAACATTCTTCCTCATGCACGTCGTTCCATCATGTCATACCGTCAAAAAAACAAATGATGAAGAAACTGCCATCGTTGACAACCCTTTTGGAGTTAACCGAACATTTTTCTCCCGGAATTCCTTAATTATGGCAGATCTAACCAATTCAGAATTCTCGACATCAGACTCCGGCGCGAATTCGTTCTGTTCTGCAACAACTTCGTTAGTTATATCAGCCAGTGAACTATCCTCTACATCAGGTTGTACATTGCATCTTGTTACACCGTCACGCGGTGGAATCACCTTTTTGTACTATGACCCAGCCTGGTTTTGCTTCTTTAGCTCAGCCTCTTGTTTCTTCTTTAACTCAGCCTCTTTTTTCTTAGCCTCAACCACTTTTTTCTTAGCTGCAGCCTCTTTTTTCATAGCTTCAGCCTCTTTATTCTTAGCTTCAGCCTCTTTTTTCTTATCCTCAGCAGCTTTTTTTTAGCCTCAACCTTCTCCTTCCTCTTAAATGCAGCATCTGCCTGCGCTGCTTTTTTCTTCTCATCGGCTTCTTCACCCTTAACAATACGCGGGCGCCTGCAGCCGTATCCATAGGCTGGATCCTTAGCAGCCTTATCATCCTTAGTAGACTTATCATCCTTAGTAGCCTTTGCAGGAGAAATTACTAGGAAATCAAGAGGCCGCAAATTACGAGGAGTCGCATCTACTAACGCTGGACTATTTACAGACTTCTGATGCGTTCGAACCACCAGTGATGCCTTCGATAATGGTGGAGAGGGGTTATAATGGTGGAGAGCGGTTATCATAGTTTTCGGGAATTTTCCCAATCCCCAGATCTTTCAGACACTCCTCTAGTTAAGCATTCACCCTGTCATCAATGGTCTTTTGGTCCATCAATGGTCTGTTCCGATCTAACTCGTAAGCTTCCAACCGTGAGTCAACCTGATCAAATTTTCTGGAAGTAATATCCAGAGTATTCACAATGGTCGTTAGAGTCGCTTTGTTCTCCAACTCCAACTCTTTGCTACCTTCCTTCCCGCTAGAACCCTTTCCCGCTGCATCAGCTTCAGACTCATTTCCTGCTGCATCAGCTTCAGACTCATTTTGTGTCTTAACTTTCTTCTGCTTCTTAGTGGGTGGCTCAGCTTCTGACGAAACTCCACCCTTCATTCTCTTCTTCTCATTACCCTTCCCCTTCCCCTTTGCATTCCCCTACACTTCCCACAAACCTTTCACAAATCTACCTGAATATATGTCTGTTAACAAGCTAACGAGTTGTGGGTCGTCATCTTCACCCGGCCAAATAGGAAACATCTCTTCAATTGAGTCCTTCAAAACCATTCTCCTCACACGCACCTGCAACACCAGGTTATAACAAAACTCAGCCTCCAAACTAACACAAAACTCAGCCATCAACTAAAATAATTCAGCCGTGATTTAACACATAACTCAGCCATCAACTAACATAATTCAGCCGTAATTTAATACATAACTCAGCCATTAAGTAACTACGAACTCAGCCATCAAATAAATTAAATCAGCGTTAAATCTTACCTCGCCATGCTTTTCGATTTCGGAAGACAACAATTTATCAAAGCTTGCACATGTACGCTTTCCACCACATCGCAAAAGAAGAACGTCTTCGTTATTGATCACTCTCCCAAAACTCTCACCAAAGCATGTGACGGATTCATAAGCCCAAATCAATAACGCGTCCTTCATGCCGCTTATTGTGTATGAACCTCCATCTGGAGCCAATGTTTTAATAGAGTCAATTAGAACTTCGTATGCAGTCCGACCCCATGGATACGACCTCATGGTTTCATCATCGAATACCCTTATTGCACTTTGAAAGGGTATCCTTAAATTGTGATGCAAACAATAGACTCCCATGGCTTGAAGAAGTAGCAGCCCCAACCACTTGCGCTTTTCAAAACTCCAACGCGGACAGAACGCTAATGCTGCCTTCAGTGCATCTAACTTTGGTCTCATCCCAAGCGGCACTTTCAACTCCCCCCAAAACTCGTTTTATTGGCCAGGATCAAATTTTTCTGTTGGCAATGGACCTTTGTTTAGCCCAGTGATCTCACCAAACTCGAGCAAGCTAAACCTTATAGCCTCATCAGCCACGAGACACCATATCTCCTTTTTATAACTTGCAGCTGTCTACACAGTAGATAGTGCACGGTCCTACCAGACCACATGCTTTCGCGTTCAGCTAGCCTAGCAACTACTCCAATGGGAGAGTTCACCAGTTCTTCCTACACATCAAGTCCTATTGTTTCTCTAACTTGGGGGAAATGCCCTGGATGGAAATTGTGATTAATAACTTTACCATTTAGGTTAGAAGACCCTTCAGGGTAAAGTCTTGGTGGGTAATCCCCTGATTTAACTTCAGCAGCATCCATCTGATCATATAACCAAACAATAAAATCAGCCACAACAAAACAGTAACTCAGCCGCATCATAAGAGTAACACAAGCATAACATAACATTAGGTTATTCACGAAACAAATATAACTCAACCATAACATAACCATACCTCAGCCGCAGCAAAACCCTAACTCAAGACGCAACGAAACCCCCAACAAAACAAAATCACAGCCGCAACACAACCCTATCTCAGTCGCAACAATATGTAAATCAGATGAAATATAATACATAACTGACCCACAAACTCAACAAAACACAATATATAACGTCACGATATCTTACCAAAAAGACGAACTCGTAGATAAGAATGCGGCGAAGACGGCGGCGAAGACGATTTCGTACAAACAAGTTCAGAATTCTGTCGATGACGAAGAGTGGGAGTATCCTCGCGGAAGAGGAAGTTAACACAGACAATGTCGACAGAGAGCTATTTCGACGAAGAGGAAGTTAACACAGACAATGTCGATGACGAAGAGTGGGAGAAGAGACGGAGTTTTTTTTTCTTCGACGGTTCCTTCTTCGAGACGAGAAAACAATGTTCTTAGTTAGTTTTTTTCTTAAACTTCGATATAGTTAACTCAAGAGAAGAGACGGTTTAGTTTCTATTGTGTTGGTGATGTGTAATTTTAATTAGTGATGTGGATTATATGTTTAAAAATAATTTTAATTTAAAAAAAAATTAACCAAAGGTCCTTACAGTCATTTACTATGGGTGTCAAAACATTATAGTCATTTTAAGAAGATGTTCAACACTCTAGTAATAAACCAACTTTTGTTATACATTCTAGTCATTTTCTCTTTTTTTTTTAATCAAAGAAGAAAGATATGTTTCTTTTTTAGTTACTTATTACTAAATTTTTTAAATCTTCTAAAAAAATCTCCTTTTATTGCGTCTCTCATACAATACCTGTATTCTTTCAAAAAGACCAGTTGGACCTTATTTTTTTTTGTCAACAGCCAGTAGTCCAGGGAAAATGAGTTAAAATCCGTGGGGCTCGTCGGTCGATTAGGCCTGCTGCGGGACGGATACGGGCAGAAAAATTGAAAATTTCTAAACCTGCGGGTCATGCAGATCAAGACAGCATGTCATTTAAGAGTGCTAGACTAGAGTGCGTTGTTTTTGTGTTGTATTAATTAGAGTGTTTGTTGTTTCTATGAATATAACTAAAAGTGTATGTCATTTAACATTTGGCTCATATAAAACCAAAAATTCTTAACCCTACAAACACTCTCCTTCTTAAAGATTTAAACGATTGTTCTATTGGTTTATATTCTTTAAAATCTAATTTAAACTATTGTAATTTATATTATAAAATTGAAAAAAAATTGTAAATTGTTAACAAAATATGATTAAACCTCACTTTATTGATTTTGGATTAAATACAAAGCTTGATACAAGATTTCAAAACTATATTAAGAAAACTTTAAAAACTTCAGTTTGAAAGCTATGAGAGTTTTGGAGAGAATGACAGAAGGTGAAAGTTTCTCCTAATTTTCAAGTAAACCTACATGATCCAACTATAGTCAATACTTTAGCATTAAATGTTCATTTACCAGAAATTAAATTCCAAAATGAAAGGCCTGGATATTTATTAGTTTAAGAATTTATTGTAAACAATCAACTTCTGAATTTAACCCAAGATGTGTATTACAAGAAGACAAAAGAGAAACAACGATTTTAGATGTTTAATTAAAGATATTCCAACAGCTACATACGCTCCTAAAAAATTAAAATGGGATGAAATAACTATTTCAGATCAATGGAAAACTGAAATTACTCAACCACTTAGAAATTTTTTCAAAGATAATTGAACAAAGAAATGTAAAAATAGTATTACATTCCGGGTCATTCAAAGAACCTCTTCCACCAAGAATTACTTTGTATCATTCAAGAGCTTCCTTTCTAAATATGGCATGGTCACTCTAGTGCAGATTTAGAAACAGAAAGTGTAAACCAAAATATTAAACAAGATAATTCAATTAAATGTAAAGCACCTATAGCTGAACCTGAACAAGATACGTATCCAACATCTCCAACAACATCAGATTATAAATCTGTAATGAATATGAAATTAACAAAACAATATATCAAAGAAGACCTTTGCTCTAAGAAAATGAAGAAAAACGTAATTGGTATTTCAAAACATTCCCTAAACAACAAACTATTGAGTTTAGATAAAATGGTATAATTGCATGATGCTAAAAGAAATAAATATTCCATTTGTATATGGTTCGAAACATATTCAATCGCTTATAATATCAATTATCCATTTAAAATTATTAATATGGGGGGGGGGGGGGTAGTATGGGATCCGTAGTAGGGAAAAAAATTGCAGTCTAATTGAACTCCACTCGTTTAGAAGAAGCCTCCCCCCAGACAAGCACCACACAAAACGTAACTGGTATTTCAAAACATTCTCTAAACAACAAACTATTGAGTTTGGATAAAATTAGAAGGGTGTCCGCGCTTCACGCGGTATATTATTTTATTGTTGGTTTTTTTTTTACATGAAACATTCACAGACTCATGTAGACTCTGTAAAGCAAGGTGGCAACTCTGCGTCCATGTGCACGACGAAGGACAATTGTTTCTGAGCACTATGTGTCAAGCTATCCGCCCTTATGTTCTCCGTCCTAGGTACATAATCAATATCTGAATTGACGAAACTTCTTCGCAAAAGCCTAATATCTTTCAGGTAGCTTTCAAATGCTGGTCATTCCTCCGGTTCCGAAACCATCTTCACCAATTGAGAATAATCTGTTGCAAACGTAACTTGAAACTGCCTTAAATTTCTCATGTATTCCATTGCCCAAATTAATGCCTACATCTCCGAATGAAGAGGTGAGAGGCATGCCCTTACATTCCTTGCCCCTAATAAACCATCAAACTCGGGTAACGTACTGAACCATCCTTGTCCTGAAAATAGGTCCTTATATTTCAAAGAACCGTTTGTAAAACACCATCTTCCTGTGGTTCCTAAATCAGGTCTTACCTGTACTGCATGTGCCAACCTGTGATTATTAATAACATGCGAAGCATTTCCTTCGGATCAATATCAAGGTTACTAAACACTTTGTTGTTCCGGCCCTTCCAAATATACCATAATATCCATGCAAACTGATGATCCTCCATTTTTGGGTTAACTCTCCAAAATAGATGGTCCATATTAGCAAAAAGAGAGCCAATTGAAAAAAAAGTTTAGATTTGATGGGATCTTAGATAATGCCCACACTTAACGTGCTGGAGGACATTCAAAAAACACATGGTTTATTGATTCCTCCGGGTCTCCACACCGGGCACAGCAAGTATCTACTTGTATTCCTCTTGCTTTTAGTTTTTTCATTACCGCTATAAAACCGGACAACAACTGCCATAAAAAATGCTTTAACTTTGGAGGACACCTCACTTTCCAGTAAAATGCTTTGAGAATATCTACATTGGGACCATAAAATTCAGGTGGTTTCTCCTTATTAGGATAAATCCTTTCTACTTGATACCCTGATTGTACTGTGTATTCCCATTCTTGGTGAAGTGCCATCCATTCCTATCTTCCATCTGATTTCTACTCAATGGTATACTTTCGATTATTTTTGCATCTTGTTGATCCACCAAATTCCTAATTGCTTGTAAATTGCAAGTTCGGGATTCCGAATTAATGAAAGAATCCACTGTGAGGTCCGGGTAACTATTATGAAGGTTTTTGTTAGCTGGTCTCGGGCGAGTGGATGGGTGCCAGGGATCATTCCATACTGAAATAGATGACTCTGATCCAACCCTTTTAATTAGTCCTTTACAAACCAGAAATCTAGCAGAGATAATACTCCTCCAGCCATATGACGAGGAATATGAGGGAATCGGTTCCAGGGGTGAAGCATTCCTGTAATACCGTCCTTTGAAAACTCGAGGGAAAAGAGCATTTGGCTTCTCGATCAGCCGCCACAACTGCTTCCCAAGCATTGCCGTATTAAAATCCGTCAAATCCTTAAAACCCAACCCACCATTATCCTTATGTGCACACAATTTATCCCATGATTTCCCATGAATACATTGTACTGCCTCCTGGACTCCACCAAAATTGGGCTACTGCGCCCACTAGCTTCTTAACTGTAGCTTTCGGTAACCGATATACAGATATCACATGGTTTGGCAGAGCCGTAATCACCGATCTAATAATCACCTCCTTTCCACCCTTAGTAAAAAATCGAAAGGTCAATCCATTTACCCTATTATTCAATCGTAATCACCGTTTTATTGTTGTTAGATATGATTTTTTGGATAATGTAATTATGTGGTCAGTCTTATTTGTAAAGAGCATTTTTTGATATTTTATTATGTTATGTAGTATTAGGTAATATGTTAATATATTACGTATTTGTTTTTGAATAATGTGTTGTTGTGTGTATAATATTACTGTGTGGTGAAGTGAGCTTCTAATGTAAATTATATTGAATTTTAATAACTTTGCATTTAGGTATTTGTTAATTTTAAGATTGATGGTTTTAGCGTCAGAATTGTATTTTAATTTGTCACATTTTTGAAAATTACTCTTTTAAAATGTTTTATTGCCCACTCTCCATATTTTGATCTTGAGCCGTTCCCATCTATGTAATTCGCTTACCTTTTCGGTGTGCGGTTCTTCAAACCATCACTGAGAAAAGACTCACCTTTGTGTTCTTGTTTTTCCTACATTCATCTCTTGTGATATTATCTGGTATTTGTTATAGATCATGCTTATGAGTTCCCAATTGTGCGGTTGTCTTTCACTGTGTTGTAGGTTGTTTTGGTCAATATTGGTCCTCTTCGTTTTTAGATTTTGGCTAATGTTAGGAACTAGATCTCGTTAGGTTGGGTCAGAGTTCAGTTGTCTTTGATGTTGTCTTCCTCTCGTTGACTTGTCGTCGATAGTCTCTGCTCGTCATGGTTTTCAAGATCTGGTTTTTGGTGATCTGATTTCTATGCTCTTTTTCATAGCTTGAGGATGGCTCCACGGTTTGTTGATTTGGTTTCGTCTCCTTTTCTATCTTTGTTCTTTAATCTTGTTGCACCTTTCATTGCTGCTCGCTTCTCTGGTGGCTCTTTTTTTGCCATATTTGTTACTCCAGGTTTGGATAGTGTTTTCTTCTACGTATGATATGTATGCTTGGAAGGTTATGTCTAAAGCTTGAGCTCGTGTTTTTCGGTGTTAGGCTTACATTCTCCCTCCCTCTGGTTGTTTCTTTTATTCTCTTGCTTTCCTTGGTGTAGGTGTGTGGAGTTAGTCTTTGGAGCTTTGGTCTCTTCTACTTAGAGCTTTGTGCTTCTTCGCTGGCATGAACGCCTTGTATGTGCTTGTTTAGTTTGTGAGGTGCTTCTTACCTTTTAGCTAGTGGCATGTGTCCTCTTGTTTCGTGGTGACTCTGGTTATTCTTTCTCTTACCTTTTTGGGTTGGTGCTTGATCATGCTTCTTTGAGTTCGGAGGAATGCTTTGTCTTATATTTTACTCCCTCTGTTCCAAAATAGATGATGTTTTAGAAAGATTATGATGTTTCAAAATATATAATGTTTTGATATTTTATATTAATTTAAATTTTATTGAAAACTGTGTGACCAGTGATGTTTTATATCTATTTTTAAGGATTGGATGAATAAATTTTGGTTTATATTTTTAATGTTATTTTTTTAGAAAAAGTGTATACCTTAATTCTTGTGCATACACTAAAAAAATCAAATATTTTGGAACAAAAGGAATATCCTTTTATCTTTTCGAACATCTGCTTGTTCTATCCAAGATATTATTGGTAAGATGAGGTAAGTTAGTTTTCTTTGTTGATCTTTTTCCAGCTCCAAACTTTTATTAAGTTGGTGTTACTATAATATTTGGCTTTTTTCTTTTGGTTGTGGAAGTTGTAGGTTTAGATTATGTGTTGTGTTCTAGTTTTTTTCTTATTAGTTTGGTTATTTAATGATTTTTAATGTAAAATAAATACATAATTAATAAATAAAATGACAGAAAATGGTAAAATAACAAAAAAAATATGTTATTTTTTAAGAAAATTTTTTGTTTTTAATATTTACTTATTTATTTATTCATCTTGAATTTTAATGACCAATAAAATAAATTATAAAATTTTATACAACAATGGTTAATATTAAAAGAGTAAATAGTGCATAATTAGAAAGTACTTGGATAAATTGCAATAATCTATACGAAAAAAAAACTTAAAATGTAAAAAAAAAGAAATATATGAAGGACACATGTCATCAAACCCCCTTGCCACTTGTCATAAGAAGAGAAAAAGCTAACTTTATATATAAAGATATATATATGGACACATGTTATTTTTAGTCAAATTTTTTTTTTAAATATTTATTTATTTCTTTATTCATCTTGAATTTTAGTGACCAATAAAATAAATTATAAAATTTTATACAACAATGGTTAATATTAAGAGAGTATTTTTTTTTTTTACAGCAAAAACATCTACAAACTCATGTGGACTCTGTAAACCAAGGTGGTAACTCTGCATCCATGTGAACGACGAATGACGGTTGTTTCCGAGCACTGCGTGCCAGGCGATCCGCCATTGTGTTATTCGTCCTAGGAACATGAACAATATCCGAGTTGGTGAAGCTTCTTCGCAAAAGCTTAATATCCTCCAGGTAACTTTCAAATGCTGGCCATTCCTCTGGTTCCGAAACCATCTTCACCAGTTGAGAACAATCTGTTGCAAACGTGACCCAGTACTGTCGCAAATTTTTCATACATTCCATTGCCCAGATTAAAGCCTCTATCTCCGCATGAAGAGGTGAGAGACTTGCCCTTACATTCCTTGCCCCTAGTAAACCCTCAAACCCCGGAATGGTACTGAGCCATCCTTGTCCTGAGAAAGAATCTTTATCTTTCCAAGAACCGTCCGTAAAACACCATCTTCCTGTGATCTGTAAATGTGAACTGATCTGTTCATCAGATACTACACTTGAGTGATTAATCATCTGTGCCTCAGCCCAAAGTGTTGATTCCAATTCTGCTAATTTAAGCGTCTCCCTCGGGTTCATATCTATATTACTAAAAACTTTATTATTCCTACCCATCCAGATGTACCATAATATCCATGCGAACTGATGATCCTCCTCCTTCGGGTTAACTCGCCAAAATAAGTGATCCATGTTAGTGAATAGTGACCTAGTAGGGAATAAAGTCGGGTTCGATGGAATCTTAGATAGTGCCCACACTTGCCGTGCCGGAGGGCACTCGAAGAAAACATGGTTGATTGATTCCTCTGAGTCTCCACATCGTGCACAAACTGTATCCCCTTTTATTCCCCTCGATTTTAAATTTTTTGTCACTGCGATACAACCTGTCAACAGCTGCCAAAGAAAATGCCGTAGCTTTGGGGGACATTTCACCTTCCAGCAGAATGCCTTGAGAATATCCACTTTGGGACCATAAAACTCCGGTGGTTTTTCCTTATCAGGATATATCCTTTCGACATGATACCCTGATTGTACCGTATATCTCCCATTATTAGTGAAATGCCAACCATTCCTGTCTTCCATCTGATTTCTACTCAGAGGAATACTTTCAATTAATTTCGCATCGTTGGGTTCCACCAAAGTCCTGAGCGCCTGTAAATTCCAAGTGCGAGATTCCTGATGAATAAGGGAATCCACTGTAAGGTCCGGGTAACTATTATGAAGATTTTTGGTAGCTGGTCTCGGGCGAGTGGATGGGAGCCAAGGATCATTCCATACTGAGATAGATGACCCTGTGCCCACCCTTTTAATTAGTCCTTTACAAACCAGAGATCTAGCAGAGATGATACTCCTCCATCCATATGACGGGGAATATGAGCGAATCGGTTCCAGGGGTGAAGCATTCCTGTAATACCGTCCTTTAAAAACTCGAGAGAACAAAGAATTTGGTTTCTCTATCAGTCTCCACAATTGCTTTCCAAGCATTGCCGTGTTAAAATCATTTAAATCTTTAAAACCTAGTCCACCATTATCCTTATGCTCACACAATTTATCCCATGATTTCCAGTGCATACCTCTTGTACTTCCTCCTGGGCTCCACCAAAACTGAGCTACTGCACTCGTTAGTTTCTTCATTGTAGCTTTCGGTAATCTGTACACCGACATCACATGGTTTGGTAACGCAGTTATCACCGACTTAATAATTACCTCTTTTCCCCCTTTGGTAAAAAATCTAAAAGTCCAACCGTTCACCCTATTATTGAGCCGATCCTGTACAAAACCAAACACTTGAACCTTAGATCCTCCTAGACTTTCCGGTAAACCTAAATAAGAACCCATTCCTCCTAGGTTCTGAATCCCTAATATGTCCCGCAACTCCTGACGGCTTGATTCCTCAATCTTGTGTCCAAATTGGATTGAGGATTTCTGAAAATTTATTTGTTGTCCTGAAACCACCTCATAATCCTTTAGTATCCTGAGAATAGTTTGACACTCCTCTTTGTTTGCCTTACAAAAGAATAAACTATCATCTGCAAATAACAGATGAGACACCGCTGGACACGCTCTAGCTACCTTCATCCCAGTCAATTGCTTCTCTCGCTCCGCCTTTTTTATATTCATAATTAACGCCTCCGTACACATAATAAATAAGTAAGGGGATAATGGATCCCTTTGACGTAAACCCCGTTGAGGGATAATGAAACCACGCGGCTGCCCATTGAGTAAAACTCTATATTGAACTGAAGATATACACTCACACATTAACTTAACCCAATGCGCATCAAAGCCCATTTTATTAAGAAGGGCCTCAATAAAATTCCACTCTATCCGATCATATGCCTTACTCATATCCGTTTTAATTGCCATAAACTTATTTTGACAGGATTTGTTGGTTCGCAGACCATGAAACATTTCCTGCGCAATAAGAATATTATCCGATATTAACCTTCCTGCCACAAAAGCCGATTGTGTCTCCGAAATAAGATGGGGAAGACAATTTTTTAATCTTTGACAGAGAACTTTTGAAATGATCTTGTAACCGACATTACATAGGCTTATCGGTCGAATTTCTGTCATCCTTGTTGGCCTCTCTATTTTAGGAATCATACAAATATTGGTTATGTTTAACCGTGAATCCATATCACCTGTAACCAAAAAATTATTGACCAGCTCAACCACATCCTTCTTGATGACGTTCCAAGAATGCTGGAAAAAAGGGCCGTCATTCCATCTGGCCCAGGCGCTTTCTCCGGATGCATCATAAATAATGCTTGTCGAACTTCTTCCTCCGTTGCTCTCTGCAGTAACATTTGATTCATCTGAGGGGAAATAGATGGACCTATCTCCTCCAAAAAACTATCAAACTCCCTTGGATTTGTTGATTTAAATAAATCCTCAAAATAATCCACTGCAACCTTCTCAACACCGTTCTCTTCTGTGACCCAATTACCCGCTTCATCATGGAGGCCTACTATTTTGTTTCTGACCCGACGTTGCTTTGTCAGAGCATGGTAAAACTTAGTATTTAGGTCCCCAGATGAATACCACATATTTCTACTCTTCTGATGCCAATATTCCTCTTCATCCTTATATGCCTCTTGTAATTTCCTAGAAATCTCGATAATATCCTCCTGTGACCTATTATTATCTGTTTGTACTTCCTCCAACGCATTTTGGAGACTCTGAATTTTATCTTTTCCATAAGGTTGATTATTTTTCCGCCATGATGAAATTTCATGACGACAATTATCAATCCTTGTAGTGAAAACCTCTGAATGGCCTTCCCGATTTTCTGTCCATCCTGATACTATTGATTCCATAAGCCCTTCTTGACCAATCCATCGTTTATCAAACCTAAACTGTCCTCTTTTCCTTCCTGGTACTTTATCTTCCAAAATGGCTACCACAGGTCGATGATCTGATCCCACCAATCTCAAATATTCAGTATAAGAGTATGGAAAGAGAGTATGCCATTCCTCATTAGCCAAGGCTCTATCCAATCGACATCTGACTGTGAAAGCTCCTTTCCCTTTGCCTCTCCGTCCTTGCCATGACATCTTATTACCCCGAGCCGGAAATTCCAGTAAACCACTATTCCTGATCATATTATTGAAAGGGATAAAAGAAGCAGCACTTCGTAGAGACCCCCCATCTTTTTATGATTCCCAGTTATTTCATTTAAATCACCAATAATAAACCAGGGTTCAGATCGTGCTAATCCGTATCGAGTTAAACGTTCCCATACCTGTTCTCTTAGGTTTTGAACCGGATCTCCATAAACAAAGGAAAGAAAGACTTGTTTCCCATTAGACACCGCCTCTATGTCAATCATTCTATTACTAGAGTATAATATTTTAACTTGATACTCATTGTTATAGTAAAGAGCCAAACCACCACTTCTCCCATTCGGATCCACAGTAACCAAACAATCATATCCAAAGTGAGATTGAAATTTTTGAACAAAATCAAACTCCTGTTTCGTCTCTGATAAGAATAAAAAATCTGGTTTATATTTATTCCTTATTTGTTTGAGATAACTTATGGTCCAGTGACTTCCCAATCCTCTGCAATTCCAACTTATTATTTTCATAAAAAAATATTTTTAAAATGCTCGTACAAGCAACAGGATTCAGGTTTGATGTTACCCAAAGGCCAAGAAATTCCAATATTCCAAAATACGAAACCCCCATATAATTCCATCACACCGTGACGTAAAGCCACATTCCAATAACCATTAATAGTATAACTTTGATTCAGTGACCGGGACCCCCTCAAAACACCCGAAATGAACTTCATTCTCAAGAATCCTGATCTCCAAATCATCCAAGGAAATCCGTTAACATAAGCCCATGTCATCCAGAATCTTATCACTCGCAGTTCACAAAAATCAACATCTCCAAAGCAATACAAGTTTGAATAAAATCTCTTCGAACCTCCACTGCTGATTCTTACCATAACGTCCTTAGATAGAGCGTTTAAAAAAGTCTCAAAATAAGAATCGCCCGAAATGAACTTTAAAAAAGTCACTACTGTGAATATAAGAATCAAAATCACAAGCATTTGTTCATACTGATCTTGAGCCACACCCGTAACCCTCATAGCCTCTAAAACCACCCCATCACCTATCCATTTGAACCATGTATTCCAAAAGTCCTCTCCAGATAATTTAACTAACACCATTATGCTAAAAGGTACCTGTAGGTTAACTATTGAAAACCATCTAACATAAACCAATTGTCCAATCTCTGAAAATTCCTTTGTATTCCCAAACCACATAAGATTAAAAGAACAAAGAGAACACCTTAAAAGCAAACCGCTAAAAAAAACCATGCAACCATTTGAACCAACCAAACCATACTTGCTCCTAGAGCTTATTTTAAAAAGATAAAACCCCATACAAAAATTAAAACCCCGCCAAATTAAAACAAAAGAGAAAACTTGAATCATAAAACTATGGTTTTGGCATTCCACTCTTCGGGATTGAGGGTCCCTTACTTTCCTGCTGCTTGCCGTTATCTCCATGGCGTGATCCTGTCTTGATCGGAGCTCGTTTACGCGGTGAAGCAAGCGCAGAGGCAATCCTCATCTTCGTGCTCACTGCTGTACCCAACGGAACCTTAAGCTGTCTCTTACGAGAAACATGCTTCTTCCCTGTTGCTTCATCAACCTGTTCCTTCTCCTCAGCGTTGGTTCCTATATCCATCTCCCTCTGGGTGGTATCACCCTCCTCCTGTTCCTTCATCATCTCCTCCAGCTCACTATCAGAAACATCTGGTAAATCGTCTGCCGCATCCAAATCAATTCCATGCTCCAAAAAGACAGCTCGAAACTCGTCCATATTCATCACCTTATCATCCTCCAGGACCGGTTGTTTCTCCACCAAATCCTGAATCATTTGTAGTCCCTTCTCCACCTCCATGGGATCTGATATAGCTTCTGTACCCAACGTCTGAGTCTTGACGAGTTGTTCGTGGAATTCTTGAGAAGGAAGGGTTTTGTCAACCACCACAGGCTCACTGATCTCTCCATCTTCCTTCGCTTCACTCCTTACTGTGTCATGAACCTGCAGAGCCCCTGTTTGTCCTGATACAGCCCTTACATGGCCCTCATGAGCCTCCACCTGAGTCTCATCTCTTCGGGAACTTATGTACCTCGAGCCCTCCCCATCTCCTCGGTAGCCTTTATGGCCATTAGAGAATCCCTTGTTCCCTCTATCAGCCGCTTTAACCCATTTCAAGGCATTCTCATCAGCCATCTTGCCCTTACCCTTCCCAAAGTAGTCACGCCCATCTCGCTCTTTATGTTGTTGTTTCGGAGCACCATTGATAACTACCCCCTTATAGCTCCGTGCTCTGTCGTCATGCTTCCCCCCATCATACCAACCCCCATTCCCTTCTCGATCTTCCCTTCTCTTCTCTGGACTCGCCTTCACGGTAGTCTTCTTTGACAGAGGACATAGTTCTCCTTTATGGCAGAGACTCGAGCAAACATCACAATACCCGAACAGCTTCTCATACCTCAACGAGATCTTTGCTTCCTCTCCATCGTAGAACTCTCCCCCTTTGAAATCCAAAGTGGTTTCGAAGCATAATTCTTGAAACGCATCCACCACCACCTGGACTCTACAATGTTCCACATCCACTGCCACCAATCGTCCAAGCGCCTCTCCCAGACTTTCAAAAGTTGGTACCGTCCTGAACTCCATTGGAACACCAATCACTCGAACCCAAAATGTGATTTCGGAGGGAAATAGGTGATTCTTCTTTGGTTGCCACCGCGCCAAAGCAAGCATCCAATAATCAAAATGATAAGGCTGCATTTTCATGACCCCATCAATATCATGCTCCGTTTCAAAATCAAACTGAAACATGCCAAACCCCAAATCTGTTCCAACCACCCGATCCTCCAATTTCCATATCTTAGGTACATTCTGAATCAAAGCCTTCATGTCTTGCTCTGGAGGATTCATGCACCTTCCAATCAGAGTCTTGGAGTAGGTTTTGATTAGCGCCGAGTTGTCGAAATGAGGCACCGTAATCTTCAGTCTCTTTCGAGCACTCTCACCTTCCTTCATAACCCCACTGTTACCCACTAACTGCCCCTGTGTCATGATGAACACAATGAGAAAAAGATGTTGTTTTGTTCTGTAAAAAAGCGTAAATGATTGAATCGATGAGTTCCAATAAAACACAGACCCAATATCCCCTTTATAGTAATTCCCATTTTCCAAATACCCGAGCCAAGATTGATCCCCTTTAATTCCATATATCTCCAAATGATATTCTTTGTGAAATCTCGTTTCCAATCTTCTCCATAGAATCTTGATATCATAACACAAGAGATCCCAAACCTCCATATCGATTCTGTACTTCCCCCATTTTCCTTAATAGAGAAAAAATACAGAATATTCCACCCGTCAGACTCAAAACCTGTAGATCTCTTCGATTTCGTCTTGATGATGATCGAAATCGTAAACGAGATCTCTGAACCGCATATCTTCCTTAAGTTTCCAAAATATCCATTCCGTAAATCCAAATCAAATCCCTTGAGATTCGATAACATCGCCGAAACTGAGATCCCCCACTCTGTGCCTTGCTTTTCCTGAAAGTCCGCCCGTTCGCCGCCTCCATTTCCAGGATCCCATCGTCGTGAAATCATGGAAACCCTAAATCGCCTCAATATTAAGAGAGTAAATAGTGCATACTTAGAAAGTACTTGGATAAATTGCAATCTTTATATATAAAGTTAGCTTTTTTTCTTCTTATGACAAGTGGCAAGGGGATTTGATGACATGTGTCCTTCGTATATTTCTTTTTTTTTTACATTTTAAGTTCTTTTTCGTATAGATTATTGCAATAAATAAACACTAACACCCAAGAGTAACTAGTTCTAGTAAGGAAAAAACATTTTAATATGAGCAATAGCCGCCATATAATGAGAGTTCAGCTTTCGGACCAAAGCTTCTTCACCGAATGGTGCAATCCCAACTTGACCAAGCGTCATCGAGCTCTAATGCCTCACTGCGATGGAACTATTCCGTACTGAAAAAAGCGAGCCTTGACCAACCAGCAACAGCAAATGGACCCGTCTCAGCAGACATGGCGTCCAAAAATGTGGGTCTGTACCGCCGACGAGACAAAAGAGCCACCACGTACCTACTACAAAGCTCCTCCCACCGGTTGACAACTCCGACGACTTGAAGCCTTTGCGACATGCCTTCCCCGAGAACCGAGGAAAGGACCATTTTCCACCACCACGTTCGCGTCGTTAGGGAGGGGATATCCACGTTGGAGAAGGTGCTCCACTGAGTCACGCACCGCCGTCGTCGTGGAGGGATCGCCGGGGGGGGGAAATAAGATCTGGAGTCACACTTTAGCTCTAAAAGCCAATCTCCATCACTACCGCTGCTCCGCAGTCAGTCTCGTATTCCTCCAAGCCCTCGGAAAGAGTCACCTTTGACGTTAAGCTTTCGGTGAATCACCAAAGATTCAGAACAACACACATATCGACAGGGAGAGAAACGATGGAGAGAGAAGAAAATGAAAAACAAGCTGAAAGGAAAGGATGGCACCTCTGGGCCGGTGACAATAGATTCTTCACCGGTGGGTTTTCTTCTTGCATGGAGCGTTTGAGAGAGAGAGAGAGAGAGAGAGAGAGAGGAGAGAGAGAGAGAGAGGAGAGAGAGAGAGAGAGAGAGAGAGAGAGGAGAGAGAGAGCGAGAGAGAGAGAGAGAGAGAGGAAAAAAGTGTTACGGGGAAAAACTTTTTCTGTACTAACGGGAACGTATTTTATGCTAAGATTCGAAGACAATAACATCTTTTAATTGGAATCAGAATAGGAGTAGATATATGTTATACCTTGCACAGGAAATCCATTTGCTTAGACATTTTCCTATTTGCTTCATCTTCTTATGCTTCATCTTTAAAATTTTTTTTAAAATATTTATTTATTTCTTTATTCATCTTTAATTTTAGTGACCAATAAAATAAATTATAAAATTTTATACAACAATGGTTAATATTAAGAGAGTAAATAGTGCATACTTAGAAAGTACTTGGATAAATTGCAATAATCTATACGAAAAAGAACTTAAAATGTAAAAAAAAAAGAAATATACGAAGGACACATGTCATCAAATCCCCTTGCCACTTGTCATAAGAAGAGAAAAAGCTAACTTTATATATAAAGATAGCCTTTGCGACATGCCTTCCCCGAGAACCGAGGAAAGGACCATTTTCCACCACCACGTCCGCGTCGTTAGGGAGGGGATATCCACGTTGGAGAAGGTGACTATCCACGTTGGAGAAGGTGCTCCACTGAGTCACGCACCGCCGTCGTCGTGGAGGGATCGCCGGGGGGGGGGGGGAAATACGATCTGGAGTCACACTTTAGCCTCTAAAAGCCAACCTCCATCACTACCACTGCTCCGCAGTCAGTCTCGTATTCCTCCAAGCCCTCGGAAAGAGTCACCTTTGACGTTAAGCTTTCGTTGAATCACCAAAGATTCAGAACAACACACATATCGACAGGGAGAGAAACGGTGGAGAGAGAAGAAAATGAAAAACAAGCTGAAAGGAAAGGATGGCACCTCTGGGCCGGTGACAATAGATTCTTCACCGGTGGGTTTTCTTCTTGCATGGAGCGTTTGAGAGAGAGAGAGAGAGAGAGAGTAAATAGTGCATACTTAGAAAGTACTTGGATAAATTGCAATAATCTATACGAAAAAGAACTTAAAATGTAAAAAAAAAGAAATATACGAAGGACATATGTCATCAAATCCCCTTGCCACTTGTCATAAGAAGAGAAAAATGTAACTTTATATATAAAGATGGTATAATTGCATGATGCTAAAAGAAATAAATATTCCATTTTTATATGGATTGAAACATATTCATTCGCCTATAATATCAATTACCCATTAAAACAATTAATATGAGGGGTGGTATGGGATCCGTAGTAGGCGAAAAAATGGTAATCTAATTGAACTCCACTCGGTTAGAAGAAGTCTCCCCCACACAAGCACCACCCGTCAAGTATGGGAACAAGTAGATGGTAATAAGATTAAATCAATTCATCCACTATTAGAATATTTAAAAACAAATACCTCAAATCAAGAAATAATAACCACATCTTTTAAAACTGGAGCTAATAAGGATGACAAAGACCCATTAATTTTACAAGATACTAAATCAATATATCAACAAAATAATTACCAAAGTCAGTTATATTATACAGTTTCTAAACAAGCAGACACCATAGACAATAAAATAACTACTTATGAAAATAATAAATTGGATAAATTTAACCAAAGTACTCAACATCCATTTTCATCTGTAACCACTCCAATATTTGAACCAATAACAAGACAAATAAAATTTCACGAAAACGAAATCATTAAATCAGTTGGAACTAGATCAGATAAATTATATAACAATAAAGGAAGGGCAATTGTCAATAATAGCACCTTTTGAAGTTTATGTCCCAAAAATAGCACTCAGGATCAGAAGTCACAAAAATAGGTTTCATTAAAGGGGTAATTTACCCTTATACCCTTTGTTATAAGAATAAAAAAAACATTTCATTTCCTTCGATCGCGAATCGTGTCGTCTCCTCTCGGGAATCTTCAAACCCTCACCGGCATTGTCGTCTCCGACTCGGGAATCGTCGTCTCCGGCTCGGGAATCATCTTCTCCGACTCGGGAATCGTCGTCTCCGGCTCGGGAATCATCTTCTCGGATCGCTAGTCATCTTCTTCGGCTCGCTAATCATCTTCTCCGGCTCGCTAATCATCTTCTCCGGCTCGCTAATCATCTTCTCCGGCTATCTAATCATCAGCGTCACACTCTCTACTCTCAAATCGGTAACTTTTAAAATTAGGGTTTTTGAATTAAAATTGGGAAGCTTGCGTTTTGATTTTTTTGTTTGTTACTCTTTCTTATTAACCAGCGAAGCAAATGAAAGACTTTGAATTTGGGAACACAAAGTGTTGGAGCGTAATCATCTCTTTGAGGTATGTTGCAGATTCAACCTTATGTGTGTTTTCTTTCTGAGAGATTGGTCTCCTGGTTTTTGCTTGTGTATAGACTTGCTCGTTTTAACGTAATTGATTGGTAGAATTCTAGTTCATGTGAAGCATGTGTATAGACTTCAGGAAGGATTTGTATTGTTTCAGGAAACCCTTCCTGAAAATTGGATTTTTTTTTCTTGTCTACGCAGGATAGAAACAAGATGGGAGATTCAGTACCTCTAAAACTAGCACTGCCAGAGCTGAAGTATCCTATTGGTTCACAGCCAAAGGAAAAGTCAGCAATCAACCAATACTCTGGTTCAGAGTATATCTCTATTGTCAAAAGCATCCTAAAACCAGATGAGATGATAAGAGTCCGAGGATCATTTCTGGGACCTGTAATGAAGCTCAGTGAGAGAGGATTGAAGTTATCAGCAAAGATAGTCTACGCCATTCTCACTAGAAGCATCGTTTCTGTCAAGGAGAATGAAGCCTGGTTCCATTTCGGTGCGCAGCCAATGAGGTTCTCTATAAGAGAATTTCATATGATGACAGGCTTGAAATGTAGTGGTGCATTAGAAGGACCACGAAGGGAAACCGAGAGATTTAATTGGGAATTGCTAAAGGGGCGTAGTCATAAGTTAAGTGACGTGGTGGACCAGCTCAGAAACACAAGAGAAGATGCTTCTGAGGAGAGAGTATGCCTCGCAATGCTCATCCTGGTAGAGAGCATATTATTGCGGAAGAGCAAAGGAGGGAGTTTTCCTTTGGAATATGCGAAAAATGCACAGGATATGACATATCCATGGGGAAAAGAGGCTTACATTGTGCTCCTGAAGTCAATTCAAAACGCTGTCGCGAATCATTTGGAGAATAAATCCAAATTTGAGTTGCAAGGTTATCCTCTAGTATTCCTTCTTTGGATACTAGAGTCGATTCCTTTGCTAAGGAATAAGTTCAGTAAGTGTGTACCAACAGTTGAGGTTCCTGGGCCGACTTACTTGTGTGAAAAATACACTGAGGTAGAGAATCCATCACTTGATAGGGTTTTACAGGTTGAAGCTGATTCAAAGGTAAGCTTTTCCAAGTATATGTTTCTCAGTTTATTTGGCTTCTTCTTTTTAATATGTTTCTCATTGGTCTTTTTTTAAATACTCTCAGCTGAAGGTCCATTGCATACTACCTTCTATTCCTCATGATCCAGAAGATGATATCTCCATTGAAGACAAATATAGTGACGAGCTGGAAACAGTGAAAGATGTAACAAAGAAAGGGTACAAGATTACAGCCGATGACTGGGAAAATAGGTGTGTAGACACATTTGACACATTGGATGCTCTTATTCAAATGATGGCAAATAAGGAGACTGGCCAAGCTTCTACTCCGATTGATGAGGATTCAGTAAATGAAAAAGTGAACAGGATCATCACGGTAATGGAGGAGAATCTGAAGAGCATGAAGGATCGAATGTCATTACTGGAAGAAGAAAACATACATCTTAGAGCTCGTGTGTCAGAGTTGGAAGGAAACAACAATGTTTTTCCCACTAACGTGACACAAAAGGTAAATTCTCAAAACATCTTCTTTTACATTTGCATTTTCAAGTATTTTTTGGAAGATCTTGTACATATTCTTGAATGCCTTCCTAATATTTGACAAACAGCGATCCAGTGGGACACCTTTATCTCCAATGTCTCACACGCAACCATCGAGTGAGACACCTTTATCTCCAATGTCTCACACGCAACCATCGAGTGAGACACCTTTATCTCCAATGTCTCAACAGCCTAATTTGACACATGAGGTATGTAACCAATAAATATTGTTGAGTTTTGAAGTAATATTTGGAAAGCTTTTGTACTTCTTGAATGCATTCCTGATTTTTGCAGGAGACAATGATTGAATCAGCTGCATCTCCAAAGTCTCAACAAAATGAGGTATATGCTCAAAAATTTTTAAGAAAATATTTGGAAATTCTTGTACAAAATCCTGAATGCCTTCCTGATTTTTGCAGGATTACACGCAACCATCGAGTGAGACGCCTTTATCTCCAATGTCTCAACAGCCTAATTTGACAAATGAGGTATGTAACCAATAAAATATTGTTGAGTTTTGAAGTAATATTTGGAAGCTTTTGTACATATTCTAGAATGCATTCTTGATTTTTGCAGGAGACAATGAATGAATCAGATGATGAAACTCCTGCCCTTGATACTCAAGTATTCTCTCCTAATCTGACAAAAGAGGTATATGCTCAATGATATTGTTTTCACAGTTGGAGTTTACAAATTAGTTTTGGGTGATTTTTTTTTACATATAAAGGCTTTTCTGATTTTTGACAGAAAGAAACAGAAACGTCTACCGATGAGAGGCCATCCAATCCTAATCAAGATGGAAAACCAGATGATGAGGTAATATTTATTCTAGAAATTATAGTTGAATGTATTCATGATGGCCATTCCTGATATTTTTTTGCAGATTGTGAGAGAGAAATTAACAAGTGAGTCACCTGCTAGTCAGAGTCAAGTTTTGCAGAAAGAAACAGTAGAAATGAATGAGACACCTTCTTCTCCAATAGCTCCAAAGAGTATTGAAACTCCCGTTTATACTCCAAGTCAGACTCAGCAGGTACATGGTCAAAAAAAATCTTGGATTTTTAAGTTAATGTTTGGAAGCTTTAGAACGTACTCTGGATTGACTTCGTGATAATTTTTACAGATTGAGAGAGAGCCATCGGATGACACGCCTGCCCTTGATACTCAAGTTTTTACTCCTAATCTGACAAAAGAGGTATATGCTCAATGACAGTTGGAGTTTACAATTAGTTTTGGGTGATTTACATATATAGACCTTTCTAATTTTTGGCAGAGGGAAACACAAACCTCTACTGATGAAACGCCACCCAAAACTAATCAAGAAGAAGGAAAACCAGATGATGAGGTAATATTTACTCTAGAAATTATAATTGAATGTATTCATGATGGCCTTTCCTGATATTTTTTGCAGATTGTGATTGAGTCACCTGCTGCTCAGACTCAAGTTTTGCAAAAAGAAACACTGGAAATGAATGAGACACCTTCTTCTCCAATATCTCCAAAGAGTATTGAGGCTCAAGTTTTTACTCCAATTCAGAAACAGCAGGTAAATGTTCAAAAATCTTGGAGATTTCAAGTAATGTTTGAAAGGTTTTGTACGTGTTTTTGATCCCCTACCTGACTTTTTTTTGTTTTTTTTTGCAGACGGTAACAGAGGAAACGTATGAGGCTACACTGCCATTGCCTGAGATCATTTCAGCAAACAATAAAAAGGTAAGCATAGAAATGTCTTTCATAAGTACAACTTGAATTTTAAATTGTAGAAACTTCTTCATAACTACCTCTTTTATTTTACTGTTATTACATGCTGTGCATCACACACCTTCCTCTCCATTGTCTTCACTAATTGCACTAGTTATTGAAGAAAATAAGAATGCTTTGGTAAGAAGAAATATTTAAAATGTTTATGTAATATTTTTCTATTCAACTAACTCTTACCATTTACTTTTGTCTTATAGAGTGAGACAGAAACTGCGACCCAATATTTTTCTACAAGTGAAGGAGAGCATACACAATCAAGCAGAAAGAATCAAGCAGAAGAATATCTCAAGGATACTACAGAACCTACTACTGAGCTAGTTTCCACAGATGTTTCGAAGACACAGCCTCTTACTCCGCAAACACAGCACCTTCAGACAAGTGAGGGAGATCAATCCGATGAGACACCATCAGAGCAGAATCAAGCAGAAGAAAATCTCAAGGATACTACAGAACCTACTACTGAGCTAGTTTCCACAGATGTTTCGAAGATGCCGCCTATTACTCAGCAAACAGAGCATCTTCAGACAAGTGCTATAGATTTTTCAGAAACAAACGAGGTATGCATCGAGTATATTTGATCTTTAATTATTATTCTAACAATTTAAAACCGCTGATGTTACTGAATCTTCATTTTTAATAGGTTGAAGTAAGCAGGCTTCTAGCTCACTTTCAAATAGGCGCAGAGGTTGAGATTTTGTCTACTGATGACGAAATATGGTATCCAGGAAAGGTTGTTGATCTTAAACTGTGTGAAGGACTAGAGGAGCTGACAGTTGAGTACACGACACTCTTCACAGACCAACATAGACTTCAGAAACTTCAGGATACTATCACGGCTGACAAAATACGTCCTGCAACACCAACTAGTGACCAAAAATCCTTTGAGATGATGGATAAGGTAGAAGCCTTTTACAACAATGGCTGGAGCAGCGGACAAATTAGCATGGTACTTGGTGATAACACATACTCGGTGTGTCTCTATACTTCTATGGAAACTATTCTATTCAAACATTCAGATTTGCGAATTCATAGAGAATGGAAAGATGGAGTCTGGAAGATGGCAGATAAGGTAAATCATAACTAGAATTATACTTCACGTGAATTGTTTGATATACATACATTTTAGTTTCAGGAATGGTTTCCAGAAATTCCGATTGCAACAAATTTGATAATATTTTGCTTGGTGTCTATTGTTTGATTAAAGGTGAAGCCTGATAAGAAAAGGAAAGCTGCTGCCTCATCACAAAATTCAGGAATGGATAATGTTTTCCTAAGAAGGAGCGAGAGGGTGCCTAAACGATCTAGAGACACAAAAACTCCATTCAAGTCTGACAGAAATCCGGCTTTAACTGTAATACCTGAGATTATACCTGCAGTTGATCCGTTTTCAACTCCTGCGGAACATAAGCTTTCAAGGCTTCAAAATTGGATGACATTAAAGCCCGGCATGCATGAAACGTAAGCATGTTTCTGTCCTTGTCTATATATTCTTATATTTATGTATAAGAGGTTTGGTAATTCCTTTGTATCTTTAATCGACTGCAGGTCCCTATCAATCAATGATAATAAGATAAGGAAATCTTTCTTTCAAAGCATGGAAAATGCAAAAAAGGACCTTAAGAAAGAGGTAATTTATTTACATATGTTCTTGCCTTGAGCTTTTTTTTTAAAAAAAAATTCAGGAAGGATTTGTTTAGTTTCATGAATTATATAGTAACAAATTAGATAATGTTTGCCTTTTTTTTGCAGCACATTGATGGAGCCTTTGCAATGCTAAATTGCAGAAGAAATGAGAATGCTGCTTGGTTCCACAACTACAAGATTCCAAAGGCGTGCTTCCTACCTATGGAGTTCTTGCATTGCTTGCTCTCTGATGATTTGGCTTACAAGAAAGAAAAGGTCAAAGGTAAAAAGATTTTCAACGATTTATTTAAAGATACTGTGAGAGGGAAGGTATATCCAGAGAAGACATGGGGAGAAGATGTTGATGTTGTGTATGGGATTACTCTTGGAAAAAAAAGCAATGTCTGGATTGGGATGGAAATTCATTTGAAGAAGAAAAGAATCACAGTATATGATTGTTTTCAAAAGGAAAGCAACAGCATTGATATTCCTCAAGTGAAAAAGTTGGCAGGTATGTATAAACAATTTGTATTTGATGTATTCAACTGTTTCTTGGTTTGAAATATTCAACTGATTCTATCTTGATATTGATTTTTAAATATGACAGTGTTGATTTCTAATCTGCTGGTGGAATCTTCTGGTGATGAGGTAGATAAAGTGAAGATGATTCCATTTGAGATTGAGCAGGCACAAGGTTTACCCAAGACAAAACATCCTTTCAACTGTGGGATATTTCTTGTCAAGATTCTGGAGTGCCAGTCATTGAAGATAGGAGACATGACAAAGATTAATGATGACAATGCATTGGAGCTAAGGAGAGCCTTGTCTTGTGAGATCTTCAACCAATTTGTGGATGAGAGCTTTGGGAAATGAGAATGATGCATGAAAACATTTTTTGTTTTAGTTAAGACTCGGTTTTAGTTATGACTGTTTATTTTGTTATGTTGTTGGCGTCTGGTTACATAAGAAAGATTGGAAGGATATCAAGTATTTTTTTTGGGTATCATATATCTTGGAAGGTTAAAAATAATGTTTCTGGATGGGTTTCCAGAAAAAAAGTTAAGTGTTTCAAATGTAAAAAAGAATGAAATGAGATTATATACTAAGGATTGGACATGTATATGGTAAGCTTAAAATTGTGATGTTTACAGACAACAAAAATTTAGAACCACCAAGGATCGAACCCAGAGGGAGAGAGTTTGCGTATTTGGATAGTGTGGGAGTTTAGCCACTAGGCCAAGAAGAATCATCTGTTAATGGATTACATTTAATTTTATTTAACTCCAAACTGTAACAAAAAAAAAAAAAAATTGATTTTGAATCCACCACATATCGAACCCGGGGATAGAGAGACTTTTGAGTTATGAAATGCCTTGGTTTAACCGCTGGTCTGAGGAGAATCATCTGTTAAAGAATATTACATAAGCATACTTAAACCAATTAATATAGGATAGGTTTCCAAAACAATACATTTCGATTGAAAAAAGACAAAACTCTTGCCGTCTCAACACTCTCGTCGTTTCAAACTTATCGAATCTCACTCGTCTCTGCCTCTCGAATCTCTCTCTCATCTCCATATCTCTCGATCTCCGACGAAAACCCATCTCCAGAACTCTCTCTCTCTCTCTCGATCTTTTACGCGAGCTCTCTCTATTCTCCGAGAAAAACCATTTCTAGAGCTCTATCTCTTTAAGGTATGTTGCAGATTCAACCTTATGTGTGTTTTCTTTCTGAGAGATTGGTCTCCTGGTTTTTGCTTGTGTATAGACTTGCTCGTTTTAACCTAATATGATTGGTAGAATTCTAGTTCATGTGAAAGCATGTGTATAGACTTCAGGAAGGATTTGTATTGTTTCAGGAAACCCTTCCTGAAAATTGGATTTTAATTAATTTAGACAAATAAAATTTTTCTTGTTTACGCAGGATAGAAACAAGATGGGAGATCCATTACCATTAAGACTAGCACTGCCTGAGCTGAGGTATCCGATTGGATCAGAGCCAGAGAAGACGATATCGATAAACCAACACTCGATAGTTGCTTATATCAAAACTGTTAAGGAAATTCTAGGAAATGATGAGTTCAACAGAATAAGAGGGACGTTTTTGGGACCGGTGATCAAGCTTGGAGAGAGGTCTTTGAAATTATCAGCTAAGATAGTGCACGCAGTTCTCACCAAAAGCATCAAGACAGTGAAGAGACACGAAGCATGGTTCCATTTTGGTGCTCAGCCAATGAGGTTCTCTATAAGAGAATTCCACATGGTGACTGGTTTGAAATGTAGTGGTGAAGCAAGAGAACCACGAGAGGAAACCGAGAAATTTAAGTGGGACTTCCTAAAAGGGCGTACTCATACAGTAAAGGACGTGGAGAAGCAGCTCAGAAACACAAGAGAAGATGCTTCTGATGAGAGATTCCCTATGGCATTTCTTATATGGATACTTGAGTCAGTACCTTTGCTACAGTATGCATTCAGTCAAGTTGTTCCTATTCTGAGCGTTCAACCGTCTACCCCAATATTTTTGTGTGAGAAGTACCTTCAAATAGCTTCTCCACAGCTGATAGATGTTCTCCTAATTGAAATCAAAGATCATGTAAGTTTTTACATTATTTTTTTCTTGTTTCTGTTTTGCCTTATGATTCTCCATTTAAAAGCTAATTATTTTTATGGTTTCAGCTTAAGGTCACATGCATCCTACCTCCTATTTCTAATGATCCAGAAGCTGATGTTTGCATGGAAGACGAAGCTAATAAAGATCTGGATGACATGGCCGATTTATCCAAGAGAGGTTATAAGTTTAAAATTAGAGATTGGCGAAACATGTCAGTAGACCTATACGGTGCTAATGAAGAAATAAGAAGAGCATCTTTACTGTTTGGGAATGGAGGGATGAGTCAAGCTTCTTCTTCGTATCAGGAGGAGTCTTTGGAATCAAAGATCAACAGAATCAGCGAGATGGTGGGAGATAATTTAAGGATCATGAACGATCGTTTGTGTTTGATTGAAAAAGACAGGAAACAGATTAAAGAACGTGTGACAAAACTAGAGAAACTACAAAGAGTTACTTCATATGAAACTCCAAACAATGAGGTAACTTTTTTTCGGAAATTAAAATTAATGTTTATCTAGTTCTTGATTCAGTTTTTTTTTGAGTTGTCAAGTAATTTTGGAAGATGTTATACATATTTAGGATTGCCTTCCTAATTTTTGTTGTACTTGCACAGACTGACACAACTCCATTTCATGAGACGGCTTCCAGACAAGGTGAAGCCAATGCAGATCAAGCAGATGAACAACTTAACAATGAGGCAAGTATAATTTTGAAAACTGTTGGTATTTATAAAATTATGAATTTGGTTGTACTTAAATTAATTTTTGGAAGTTCTTGTACGTGTTCATAATCCCATTCCTGACTTCAGGATACACGAGAGCCTATGAATGAGATCACGAAAGAGACACCTGGTTCTCCAATAGCTCAACAGAATATTGAGACTCCAGTCCTTACTCCAATTCAGACGCAGCAGGTACCTTCTTTAAAAAATTGGACTTTTCAAGTAATTTTTGGAAGCCCTTGTACGTGTTCATTCAACCATTCCTGAATTCAGGAGACTCACGAGCTTATGAATGAGATCATTTCACCAAACATTTCCGACACACAGCCAAATACCCGAGCTCGCAGAAATCTTTTAACAGAGCAAAATAAGGTATTACTTTCATTAAAACCTTTAATAAATATACAGCAACTATCAAAATGACTGGATATCCTTGAATCTAAACCATCACAGGATGTAGAAAGCAGAGTTCAAAATCCCTTTGAGATCGGAGCAAATGTGGAGATTTCATCACAAGATGACAATACTTGTCATAAATGGTATCCAGGAAATGTGTTGGCAACATATTTGGTTGATGGGGTTGAGATGGTGAAAGTTGAGTACTCCGTCCCGTCTCTGGACGAAAAGAAGAGGAAAAGGAGTGTTGAGACACGTGTATCAATTGACAGAATACGTCCTCAACCACCACCTGAGAGATCTGGAGCGAAGAAAAGTTATGAGCTAATGCAGGACGTGGAGGCGTTCGACAATGGTGCCTGGTGCGCTGGAAAAGTTAAAGTCATTTTGTTTGATGGCTCGTGTTTTGTCTCTTTGAACAATTCTAAAGAACAAATTTACTTCCACCATTCTGAGATGCGAAAACCAAGAAAATGGGTAGATGGTGTTTGGGAGATGACAAAAAAGGTAAAACAAATGCCTTGGATCACTTGAATTGAAAAATAATGTCATTTGTTTAATATCTCGGTATTGATTTTCAGATGGAAGAAGAGCAGACGCAGAGTGTGAATCCAAGTGAAGGAGATGGTGATAAAAAGGTATGAAATATTTATACATCATACTAGGAATTAAGATATAAATGTATCTGAATTTTTGTCATTCAAAAAGGGGAAGGCGAAGGCTGTCGCTTGTAAGAAAAATGAAGCAGCTGGTCCATCAGAAGATGGTGTTGGGAAAATGGCAAAAGAGGTAATAAAAATGAATAAGATCCACTTGAATTGAAGTTCAGGTCAATAGTTTGATATATCGGTTTTGTTTCACAGATGGAAGTAAAGCAGGGTAAGAGTGTGAAACCAAGTCAAGACGATCATGCAAAAAAGGTATAAAAAATATTTTTACTTCATATTAGGAAGGCATTCAAGTATAAAGATAAAAACGATCCTGAATTTTTGTCTTTATTTTTAATTAAAGGGGAAGCCTGATGTTGGTAAGAAGAAGAAAGCAAATGCTCAGCCAGTAGATTTGCTTCCTTTTCTACAGCGAGAAGAGAAGAGGCCAATACGACCTAGAAACCCTCCTATACCTGTAACACCTGAGGTAATCCTTCCAATTGATCCATTTGTGACACCTGAATTTCCTCGGTTTTCAAGGCTTGCACACTGGATGGATCTACGGGGCATATATCGTGTGTAAGCAACTTTTTGTCCTCGCATAAATATTCCTAATTTATTTTGTAAAAGTTTCGATTGATACTAGTTAATTTTATCAACTACAGACCGTTTTATATCAATGGAAAAGAAATTGAAAAAGAGTTCTTTCAAAAAATGGACGATGCAGAAAACAATCTCAACAAAGAGGTAATCAACACTCTGTTCTGTCTTCTATTTGATTGTGTCATATGTTTAGGAAGAGGTTGAGTTGAGCTATGCTAGATGTCCATGTTATAGCAGTTCTATATGAAGTTTCTAACTATATTGTTACATTGGCAGCACATAAATGTTGCATTTGAAATGCTAAATTGTAAGAGGGTTGAGCAAGGTGCTTGGTTCCGCAACAACAATCTTCCAGCAGCATGCTTTGTACCAGTCAAATTCTTAGAAGTGGTTGGGTACGCTTATGAATCTGTCAGGAAGCCACATAAGAAAAAAAAACGTTATTGGAGGGCTGTGTAGGCGAACTTGTGAAAGGTTTAATACATCCAAAGAAGGTATGGCTGGAAGATGTTGATGTAATATATGGTGTCATTGAAGATAAGTTGAGCTGTCACTATATTGGGGTGGAGATACAATTGATGGACAACACAATCACACTCTTCCATTGTGGTCTTCCAAAAGCAAATATCAAACGTGCTCTTAATCAAATCCAAGAACTGGCAGGTAAAAACTTTTTGTGATTTATTAATTTTATCATTCAGTGTAGAAAAATCAGTTTAATTTATATTGTTACATTGATAATGGATAGGATTGTGAAAGTATGCGTATCCTGAAAAAAGAATTTTAGCTAATTTAGAAAATAAAAGTTTGTCACTTGCTGCTTGTGCTTGTGATGCATTTTTACATATTCATTTTGTTGTCTGTTTGTGATTGATTTATTGTATAATTTTGGATATTTATGACAGTGTTGATTAGTGCCATAAAGATGGAACTTCTTGGTGAAGAGGTTAATTTCGAAGATATCAGTCCATTTGAAGTTAAGTTTGCAGAAGGGCTTCCAAAGACAAAATTTCCATACAACTGTGGTATTTTTGTTGTGAAGATGCTGGAATGCAGGTCACTGGGATTGAAGAGCATGGCTAATATAAATGATGAAACTGCGATGGACTTACGAAGCAAGCTATGTTGTGAGATCTTCGACCAGTTTATGGATAAAGATTTCCAGGAAGGTCAAAGGAAGTGAAAATGTCATATTTGTTCTGTTTTCTACTCTGTTTTTCTACTTTGATATTAATTATCCCTAACGTTTAAGTTTAAGTTTGTAATGAATTATCCCTAACGTTTTTTTCATTTAGATTGTTATTGAAAATTTTTTAGGATGTATTGATGAATTGTCAAATGCTTATGGTACTTTTAGGATGGGTTTCCAGAAAAAGAGTGAGAAAGCAAAATGCACCAAAGCCTAGCAAATTCCTTTAAAGTTTACAAAAAAAAATGAAAAAGAATGTGATCCGATGTTGATTGAACTCGTGAACTCTCGAAAGATGAATCAAAGTGTGCAGCCGCTGTGCCAAGGGTGTTATACTTGCCAAAAGCTATAATAAAACGAAAATAACTTTTGAATATTTAATTAAAAACAGAAAAAAGTGTAAGTATACACAACGGGGATCGAACACGGCTTATTGTGTGATAAGGGTACACTAAGAGTAGAAGGGCTTGCCACTAGGCTATGGTGGATATTCGATAACAGAGTAAATGTGAACTTATTTATTCACAGACGATAGATTTATATAATCTGGATATCATTTTAGGTATTCAGGATAGCTTTCCAAAAACAAATTCCTTTAAAGTTTACAAAAAAAAAATGAAAAAGAATGTGATCTGATGTTGATTGAACTCGTGAACTCTCGAAAGATGAATCAAAGTGTGCAGCCGTTGTACCAAGGGTGTTATACTTGCCAAAAGCTATAATAAAACGAAAATAACTTTTGAATATTTAATTAAAAACAGAAAAAAATGTGAGTATACACAACGGGGATCGAACACGGCTTATTGTGTGATAAGGGTACACTAAGAGTAGAAGGGCTTGCCACTAGGCTACGGTGGATATTCGATAACAGAGTAAATGTGAACTTATTTATTCACAGACGATAGATTTATATAATCTGGATATCATTTTATGTATTCAGGATGGCTTTCCAAAAACAAATAAGCAAATCAGATAACCAAGTTACAAGAACACTAGGCCAAACCATTACAAAATAGTGAAAAACATTGAACAAGTTTTTTATTTAGGTTGTTAATTGAAGAAACAACACAAGAGAAACAAAAGTACTTATTCATTTAAAATAAAAACTGAAAATCAAACATAATGTGGTCCTTAAAAACATAAAAAGAGAAGATGATAACATGAAATTACTCATGACACAGCCAACTTTCGCCAAGTTTATCCCAATCAGGGACTTTGACCTTCACATCAGCAAGCATTCCTTCCGCTTCCGAGTGCTCTTCTTTGAGTTTCTCCAACTCAGCAGTTAAATCAAATTTTCCATCAGCTTTGATAATATCTTCAAGCAACTCGATTTGGACAGCAATTGAATTTGCTTTGCTGGATGCCAGATTCCAATCATTCTCAGATAGCCTGTATTCGTTGGACAAACGAAGAAGAGCCCTGTAATGTACCACAGTTTCCTTCTTCCCCTTATTGAAACCTTCGGCGGCATCACATCCGTAAACCTCCTCTATGGGACGCTTCATCATCTTCTTTGAACTTCCTTCCATTGAAACTTTGTCCTGCAACAAAATCGAAACTAAGATGTTACGATAAAATAGAAATAGAAAAAAGTTCATGAATTGAATGGAAAATGAGAAAAATCGAAAACTAACTTGTATTGCAAAAGGATAAATCAGACGAAATGAAGTGAGTGAATAAAAGGTCTGATATCGTCCCTTATATTTATAGAACTAAAAGGAACTCTTCGATTATTGAAGTCAGTTAAAATAAACTCTTGATTATTGTGGAACTCTTCGATTATTGAAGTCAGTTACTGAAATAACCAATCATATAACAGCCAATCTTGACGAAAAGAAACTCTTCGGTTACTGAGTTACATGATGTCGTTTGGAAGAGACTCTTCGATTCCTGAGATATATGTTTGAACAAAAAAAAATCAACCATTACTCGTAGGAGAGTCGAACCCGGGTCGAACAAATGTTTCGGTATCATAGGTTTCGTGGTTTAGCCGCTAGGCTGAGGAGAATCATCTGTTCGTTGCTTCCACATAATTAAATTTAGCCATACAATTTATAGTATAATACATTGGAAAGATCTTTGATAGTTCAGGATGGGCTTCCAGAGTATGCATGAATAATATACATGAATATTAGTGTGCTTCTTTCTTAAACTAGAAAAAAATGAAATGAGATCAAAACTAAGGATTAATATCTACACATTTGGAAAATTCTATAATGTGATTTGCAAATTTTGGAGGAAAAAAAAATATATATACACATCTCATAGGATTCGAACCTGAAGATGACTAGGAGGAAAGAGGGAATTAAGGTGTAGTAGCCACTAGGCCAAGTTAATTTCAGTCATTACATGTTGTAAGTAAAGTAATATATTTCTTTTATTTTTATTCAACTTAAATTTTTTTGAAAAACTCTGATTAGTAGGGGAATCGAACCCGGGTCGAGTCAAGCGTTACAATTTCGACAGATAGGTGTTTTAGCCGCTAGACCGAGGAGAATCATCTGTTACCCTTTTCCACATAATTATTCTTAACAGAAAATGTTGTATTATAAACCTTGGAAAGGAACTCGGTATTTCTGGATGGGATTCCAGAATAGTTGAATATTACTGTGTTTTTTTCTAGCAAAGAAGTTTAAACTAAAAATTGAAATGAGATCAAAAGATAATGTTGTATATTACAAAAGTTGTAAGAAATCATACTTATTCAGGATAGGGTTCCAAAAGAAAAAATGTTTATGGTCTTGTGCATATCATGTAACCATCAAATAGCCAACATCCAAATAATAATCGATAAAAATGTAAAAATGTAGAACTTCATCCTATAGGCCTCTGGCATGTGATCTTGTTGTGCCCTCCTGTGCCACATCTGCTGCACTTGTGGGACTGAGATTTAGATCCAGGAACCCCAAACTCGCCAACGGATCTCTTTCTCTTTGTAGGAGGGCGTCCACTTTTCTTTTTGGTAGCTGGAGGTGGGCAAGACAGTTCATCAATATTCTCTGGATAGGTGGACGTTGACAACTCTCCACCAGGATGTATGCTTTCAGCATAAGCTTTAGCCCACGTTTCTGTCAAGTGAGAAGCATCAACAAAACGGTTTTCATCTCTCTTGATATGCTTAGCAGCAGCGATGGCATGGATGCAGGGGATCTTGTCAATGTCGAAAACATTACATGTGCAATGCCGCTTCTCCAAGTCAACAACAAACTTCATTGTTTCATTCTTCACCTCAAACTCGCTTCGATCAACTTGATACACATTCAACAACATTGCGGCCCCTAACCTAGATACCAATTTCTGCACAACTTTTGGAGTAACCAGGTGCTTATGTTTCGCAGCCGCTTCGCGTCGCTCAAAAAACCAAGTGGTCATCGTCAATCTGATAGTTTCAAGGAGAGAGATAATGGGCAACTCACGAGGCATCTTCAACATAGAATTGAGAGACTCTGCAATGTTGGTAGTCATGATATTATACCTGTTCGCAGGCGCATAGCTTCGTGCCCACTTCCTAAAATCAGACTCTTCCAGATACTTAGCCAATTCAGGACATTTATCCTTTATGTCCTTGAAGATTAACCAGAACTCGTGACACGTATAGGCATCAGCAGCGCTTTCCACCAGAGGTAGCAACCCAGTCTTCGCATATGTAGGAGTGATGTTGCGGAGCAGATGGATCCTGCAAATTCCATGGTGAGATAAGGGATATACATCCTCCAACGCTGAAGAAATGGAGTTAGCCCTGTCTGATACAAAAACAAGATCCGAAGCGTCCGGGATCTTCTGGCTCAAACCTCTAAAGAACCATTTCCAAGAGGCGCCGTTTTCTGCGTCAACCACTGCAAAGGCGAGAGGATATAGATGATAATTCCCATCTTGAGCACAAGCTGCCAATAAAGTCCCATTGAATTTTCCCTTCAGAAATGTACCATCTACTGCAATAACTCTCCTCATCAATGAGAATCCCCTTATCGATGGACCAAAAGCCACAAATGCATACTTGAACTTTCCTGCAGCATCAACATGTTGATAAGTCAAGGAACCAGGGTTTGTTTCTGTGATTTTATACAACCACCTAGACAAATTGTAATAGCTGTCTTCAGGAGTCCCTCTAACCAAAATCTGAGCTTCTTCTCTCACTCTCCAAGCTTGTTTGTAATTGATGTGAACACCATGCAGCATCCTGACCTGTTCAATGATCTGTTTCGGTTTGAGACCTTCCTTTTTTTCTCCATAATTGCTGGAAATCAAAGAACCCAACAACTTTGCAGATGCTTGTCTGTGGTTGGCTTTCCTGTGTGTTGTATCGCATGTATGCTCATGAACATACTTTTTAACAACGAAAAAATCTGAAACAGGTAGCTTGATAGCACGCATCCTCCACGTGCAATTTTCATCAACACAACTCAAAAGCACTCTTGACTTGTTAGAAGAGACAGTCTTGTACTCAAACTTCCACTCTAAAGCCCATTTCTTCATCCTCAACATCAACTCTCTCTTTGTCTTAAAATAGCTATTCACCTTAATATCGCCAGCTACTCTCGTGTTTGGTGAAAGTCCAATATGGACAGGGCTAAAATCCGGAAGAGCATTCAGAGGAACTGTAGAAACACCTTCATATAGAAGACTCTGCAAAAGTCAAGTAGTTCTGTAAGGCATAATACTTGATTATGAAGCATATCATGCAAACACAAACAGAAAAAGAGAATTAGGGACAATGTACCTGTTTTTCACTCTGCACAGTAGAAAGAATCACTGGATTGGCATTCAATGGAACAGTAGAAGCAAATGTATCAGAAGCTTGAATGTTACAGCTAGCTGAATCAGTACTAAAATCCGGAAGAACATTCAGAGGAACTGTAGAAACACCTTCATATAGAAGACTCTGCAAAAGTCAAGTAGTTCTGTAAGGCATAATACTTGATTATGAAGCATATCATGCAAACACAAACAGAAAAAGGGAATTAAGGACAATGTACCTGTTTTTCACTCTGCACAGTAGAAAACATCGCTGGATTGGCATTCAATGGAACAGTAGAAGCAAATGTATCAGAAGCTTGAGTGTTACAGCTAGCTGGATCAGTACTAACCTGCAAAAGTCAAGTAGTTCTGTAAGGCATAATACTTGGTTATGAAGCATATCCTGAAAAGTCTAAGTAAGAAAAAAATCATACAAACCTTAACACACAAACGACAGGTTCCATCAAATGCTCTAGTCTTGGAAATGAAAGTTCTGAGCTGACGAGTATTACCTATCGAGAGTGGGGGGAAACTTTCAATAATACATTTCATATCCAATCAAAAACCATAACTCAAACTGATTTCTTCCTCTTTAACACTAAAATCTTCAGAGACAATCTTCATCAAATCTTCATACAGTAGATCTTCTTCTATGGAAATGATTGATGCATTCCTCTTCAAATCAACAAGAAACTCCCACTGGAGAGATTCTTTTGAGATCTATTGTCCACAGATGCACAAAACTTCCATTGTTCTACAAAATCAACTTCAATTCATCAACAAATGAATAATATATAACAAAACCTAGATAATGTATAACAAAGTGAAATGATTCAAACCTTAATCAAATCAGACACACGAGAGAGAGAATGAGATGAATAGACGTAGAAACGACAGATCAATTGAGAAACGACGACGACGACGATAAATAAACGGAGAGACGACGACGACGGATCAACGGAGAGGCGAAGACGACGACGGAGAGACGACGACGACGGAGAGACGACGACGACAACGACGGGGAGACGACGACGGAGAGACGACGACGACAACGACGGAGAGACGACGACGACAACGACGGAGAGACGACGACGACGACGACGAAAGACAGCGATGAGGAGAAGAAGAAGCGATGAAATGAGGACAGCGACAATTGATTTCAAATTTGTTTTTTAAATTAGTTAAAGAAGGGGGCATAAGGGTAAATTGCCCCTTTAATGAAACCTATTTTTGTGACTTCTGATCCTGAGTGCTAGTTTGGGGAGGAAAACTTGGTTTAGTGTTCATTGTGTCATTTTCTCATAAAGGAATCAATATTATAGACAAAAATGATAATGAATCTATCCAAACATCCTCATAGTTAAAAATGATATTCAAGAAATTAATAGAATAAAACATAAAACGATGAAATCTAAAAAACCTTATTATCCACTACATACTTCACATGATCTATTATTTGAAGAACACCATAAACATACACTAGCGAAGGTATATATGAGTGGAATATTGATGGAAGTTCAAAATATGAAATAATGAATTTATTTCAAGAAATGGGAATGCCCGCTATATCATTTAAAGCTAGATGTCATTTTGATAAGCAAGCTTGTATTATGCTAGTAACTGGATTTAATGGAGCATTAATATATTGGTGGCCAGACAGAATTACGCAAAATTCAATAATTAACCATGTTGAAAAAAAGAGAAGAAGACAAAGATGGTTTTTATGAAGAAGTAGAAAATCAAAATACAATATAAGGATTAATACATACTTTAACAATGCATTTTATTGGTAACTAGATTTGGACCCGCGCGTTGCAACGGGCTTTGTTTAATATTTGAATTTAACAGAAAAAATATAAAAAATATTTTGTTATAGTTTTATAATTTTTTTTCATGTGTTATGTAAGATGTATTTTATAATTAAAATTCATTTTTACACATAAGTTTCAGTTAGTATTTGGTTTTTATAATCATGGTGTATAGACTAACGGTTATCATCTTGTACTTAGAGTTAAAAAAAACATCCATACCTAAAAAAGAATTTGGAAGTTAAATAAGGCTAAGAAGCAATGACAACATTATACACTTTCTTATGTACTAATTTAATGTTTTATTAAACTTATCCAATGTTAAATCATTTTTTTGATTCATTATTTATTAATGATATATTTTCATAATAACATTTTGACTAAAATGAATTAGAAATTACTAAATAATAAAACTAAAAAATCTAATAAGATATCGCTGAAGCTTGATTTGTTTTTGACTAAACATATGTACGGTTGACAATAATAATAATCAAATTTTATGAGCAAACATGAACATATATATATCAAACATGTGTTTGATTTTCGTATGACCAAACACATAAATACCAATCGTGACAACATCCTAATTTCTTATTTTTGTTAATTTAATAGCTTTAGTACTTGTCATCAACTTTTTTTTCCGAAAACTATTATTAAATAGGTAATTTTATTTTTATTAGGATTTTTTAAAAAAGAAAAAAAATATATTTTACAAATCTCATTTTTACTTACGATTAAAAAAAGGAAACAATACTATTAAACAATTTTTTATTTTTTTAATAATTTAAAAAAAGGAAAAAGTGTTATCATATAAACTTTTACAATTATCTTATATTTAGAATTTCAAAAAAAATATAATTGCTATCAAATAATAATTTTTAGTTACTATAAAATAATTTTTAAATTATGATTTTTACAATTCATCAATACTATTTTCACACTTCGTTTTTAATTAAATAACTTTTGGTATCATGTTCATCATCAAATTCTCTCTTAAAATATACTATCAAATAACTTCTTACAATTTTCTTTTGGTTATGACTTAAAAAATCTGATACAAATCTCTTTTTTTTTACGATTTTTTTAAAAGAAAACAACAAATTTTTTTTAGGGCGTTAAAAAAGAAAACTAAAATTACATTGTCTTTTATAACTATATTTTTTCTAGGATTTATAAAATAAAATTACTATCAAATGTTAACTATTTTTAAATGTTGCTATTTTCAACAATGACTCTCGGACAACAATGACTCTCGGACAAGTTAAGCTTCTCGTTCTGGCCGGATCATAGATTCCCTAGTAGCCGACAACCCATCAATCTACAAAGCGATCCTAGGAACGCCTTGGATAAATTCCATGGGAGCCATCCCATTTACTAATCACCTCTGAATCAAATTCCCGACTCCAATGGGTGTCGAAATGATTTGGGGCGGTCAGAAACAGTCGCGTCTTTTCTTCTTAGCCGAGCATAAGCTATGGAAGGTCGAAAATCAACCAATGGTAAACTCCAAACATACAAAAACCATGATCGTCCAACCCATGGTCAAGACGCTTCGAAAAAACTGACGTCAATTCAGGCACCAAGTTTAGACAAAGGAAGCGAACAAACTTCCAAACCTGATGCTCCCAACGACCCGGTCGACTCAACACGGGAAAAAGCCATTAATCCAGTAGCACTCGATACTATTAAAATGGCACAACCCTGCCAAGCAAATAATCACTCACGGTGAGCACAATGAACTACATGATGGTTTGATCCTCGAAAGAAGTACGTTGCCAGCCTGTCGTGACATTTTCAGCTGTCCCCTTTGCAAAACATTGTTGGGGGGAGGGGAAGGGGGGGGGGGGGGGGGGGGGAGTGGGTACGTATATGTATGCTCGTATACTACGTTTTAAATATCAGCTTTTGTATTTGATATTTTTTTAAAAATTCGGCAATACGATAACACATTTTTCACATATTTAGCCAACTCTCGCAAAAAAATAGTTTGCCAAAATACTTAAGCGAAAAACCGTTAACACGATTCATCGATCAAAACAAGTTTCGGTCTAAGCTTCAAACGACATTCAAAGACCCCACACGGTATACGAAAATCCTCACACACAAATAAAACTAAAGTCACTATAATGGTTTTTTTTTTCCTGTTCTTGGGAGATCAAACTATTTTCAAAAGAACATGCTTCTTCCTTATAACAAACTCATACAACCTCTGAGTCAAAACTCTGTTGATCGCAATTCAAAGTTTAAAAAAAATTCTCCAATTCCTCCCCAATGTTTAGACGAGTTTCCTCACACATCTAAGCCAACTCTTGCACAAGTACTTTGCCAAAATTGTAACGACCCAGTTTTGTGAACCGAAGCTGGTTTAAGATTTCTTTAATTATTTGAGATTAAACCAAACATTTTCCCAAACCAAGTCTTCTATATATATGATCGTACATATCCTCTTCCCTAACTGAAAAGCCTTAGCCGTAAGAAACCATCTCCAACTTTGGAGCAGGCAGTTTTGCTATGGAGAATACGCCAAGCGCATGTTAGCGTTATGGATTTGTAAGACTATCGAGGTTGGGAGTATTGGATATCATTAGTGTTGAGCAGGATAGTTTTGAGCAGGATATATCTATAACGAAACTGAGTTGTGTGTTGGACGATAAGCTGTTAAAAAAAGGGATCTTATAGCAAATACATCACTTGTGTTTCTCTACCCATCGGGAACACCAAGGGGTACAAAGATATGAAGTGTTTACTATAATTGATCTAGTATGAAGGGAGTTGTAGCTTCATTGCGTCACAGTGTCAGACATGTCAGATGGCTATGTCAGAGGATCAGTTATCTATCATGTTATTTTTGAGTTTGCTTTTACCGGACTGGAAATGAGGCATGGTGATTATGGACGTTGTTATTGGATTTTTAAATCACCATATGTGGAAAGGATGACACATGGGTAGTCATGGATAGACTTTCCAAGTCAGCCCATTTCCTTAGTAATTAAGAAGACAGTTTGAGCTAATCAGTTTGAGTAGACCTACATTATTGAGTTTTGGAGGTTTCATGGATGTCAACATTGTATCAGATTGGGATTCGAAGTTCACTACATTTTTGGAGTCATTCAGAAGAAACTTGGGACAAAGATCCACAGGAATACAACTTATTATCAGCATATATATGGTTAGTCAAAGAGAACTATTCAGGCTTAAAGGACATGCTCAGATTTGCATTTTACAGTGGAATGGAAGATCGAAAAGCATTACATCTAGCAGAGTTTTGCCTACATCGACAACTATCGTCCGAGCATTGAGATGACACCGTATGAGGCTATTTATGGTAGGTCTCGTCGTATACCACTTTTTTGGACCAAAGTGAGGGAGTGACAAGAGTTAGAACTAGTAATGGTTCAAGATGGTATAGCAAATGACATGCTCAAGGATTGGTTTGGGGAAGCCCATGACGGCAGAGGATTTATGTAGCTAAGCGCCGTAAGGATTTAGAGTTACATATGGGCGATCTAGTATATTTGAAAATGAGGACATTTCAGGAGGATCTAAGACTCGGAAACAAAAAAAATGTTGTCTACATCTATTCAGCCAGTTGAGATTTTGGATCGGCAAGTGAAAGCGGTCCAGGGGACAATGACTATGTTTGTCAAAGTTCGTTTCGAGAAAAAAAAAAAAGACAGAATCCAGGAAGAGACCTGAGAACCCAAGACTCATATGAAAATTGATTTATTCAGATGAAGTATTGGACAGTCGGCTTATTATTTGAATTCGAGAACGAATTCCTTATTAGTGGAGGAGAATTGTAACGATCCAGTTTTGTGAACCGAAGCTGGTTTAAGATTTCTTTAATTATTTGAGATTAAACCAAACATTTTCCCAAACCAAGTCTTATTATATATGATCGTACATATCCTCTTCCCTAATTGAAAAGCCCTAGCCGTAAGAAACCATCTCCATCTTCACGATCTCTCACTCTTTGGTTGCAGCCATGTAAGAGGATCTCTGCCATTGTTGACGCATCACCACCGTATCTCTTCTCTGTTGTTAATAGCTTAACATCTCTATGAATCAATCTCTACCGAAGAACACAGATGTAATCACCATATTGGAGCTAGTTGGCTACGTTACAAGACGGAGAGAGAATGTGACCATAAGCCGGCGCCACCGCCATGATCATCACCAACCACCACGGAGTTGTGCCCCTGTGAACCTAAACCCACCACACGTGTGACCTATAGCACAAGAGATACTTTTGCGCAGCAGAGATTTCTTCATGTCTTAAGCTGAGGAGAAGAGATGGATACATCAGACCCATGGCTGAGGAGTGGTTTTGCGAGAGGTTTCTAGTACGATCCAGGGGGTTCTAGGCAACGAGTCATGGCTCTTTGGATAGATCTCGTTTCCAGGAATCTGTAGAAACAAACGGAATTAAGATCGGAGTTGTACAGCAAAAGTTATTGACATGCTTCTTGGACAAGAATAAGCTTAAGCTGTTGGAATGCTGAAACAGTTCCGACCAGTGTCAGAGTAAAGGCGCAACGGTCAACCTTAACAAAAGCTTTCAGTCTGAGAATTTTACAGTAAGTAGTTAACTATTTCAGTTATAATCTCCAACAAACGGTTTGTCATTCCAAGTTATTTTCTGAGAGTTAAGCTTGTTTTCGTGAGAGGTGTTGGTGCAGTCTACGTTTGCGACCAGTCTGGAGACGAAGCTAATTTGATTAATCAGAGGGTGTCCGATCGGAGTACACCCGGTCGCTACGGATAGAGGACATCCAGGGCTACATTCTTACCGGATGGATTGAAAATATAACGGTCAGTTATTGAGTTATGCATATGTTTTCTCTAGGGTTTAGGTCTGGCAGAATCATCGTACTCATTTATTTTCAGACTTTTGGAGTTGCTGTGATAGAGCCATCAAGGTCTACTCTGTGTTTCTCAGGTTTTCTTTAGAACCCGTGGCAAAGGTGAGGGTCTATTCCATAAATCCTGTACCAGTGTAAAATTCTCCCTATCGTAGTTTAGATTTCGAATCATGATCCGTCGGTTTGAATTGAGTCTGTTCGAGTCTTGATTGTTAGTTAGTTCATTTTTTGTAAACTGGAACTAGGGGTCTAGAGGATTCAACCTTTGATTGGATTGTGTGATGTTAAGAAATGTGATATATATATGTATGTACACATAGTTATGAGTAGGGACTATGTACGCGGACAGGGCTCAGAGATGTCTGGGCTAGCGATGCTACTTTGATTGTGCGGGCAGAGGTTCAGAGACGTCTGGACTTGCGATGCTACTTGTGCGGGCGTGTGGTGCATATGCGTTTCTACCATGGACGCTACTTGAGAGGGCGGGGGTACAGAGACAGACTGTACTAGCGACGCTACGTATTATATATTCATATGAGGAGATGCGAGATGTATGGACTAGCTATATGCTATTATCGCATTGTTTGGTTTGTGTGACGCGATAAGCGTCGTGTGTATTCATGTTAGAGCTAAACTTCCATAGTGGAGTTCTATTTACTCAAGTCAGTGGTTTGCGTGTTTAGCATCCCATACCTCACGGAGTAACTCCCCTGTTACTCACCCCTCGTGTTCTTTCCCCTTTCAGGTGAGACTGACGAGCAGGAGTGATTGCTATCGGACTGGTGCTTTGCGAGTTTTATTTCCTTTTTTATTTCAAATTTGTGGTTTTATGCTTTTATCGATATTTTTGAGATTTATTATATTATTTAGATTTTATGGTTATTTATTGGATTTATGACTTTGAAATTGGCTTTTAAAAAGTAATAAATGGAGATTTTAAACTTTTTATTTATTTAAATTATTTCAGAAAATAAGGGTGTTACAAAAATCTTCAAGTGGCAAACCATTAATACGTTCCACCGATCAAAACTAGTTTTGGTCAAAGCTCCAAACGATTTCAAATACCCCCACACGTGGTATACGTAAATCCTTACACACAAATAAATCTCGGGAGATCAAATATAAGCAAGACAAATGTATACGACCTCTTGGTCGAAACTCTGTTGATTGCAACGCAACATATGCTCCAACGGAGAAACTCCCCCAAGAAAACTGTCTAAAACTTGGAGGATGTCTTTGAATTTGGGTTTAAAACTTGGGTTTAAAACTTGGGTTTGCTCGAAGAAACGTTCGTCCAAGAAAAATGCAAGACATCGTATATTTTTAGGAAATAAACTTTCGACCGTAAATCACCTCCTCGATGAATGTTCCATCTTGGAGAAATCCACAAAACAGTTGTCACGGACTATAATTAGAAAGAAAAATAATTGAGTTGGAAAGACAAGTACTTGCCTTACCCTGTCCGTCGATTGGTTCTAACAGAAAAACTTTATTTTCTAAATAAACTCCTAACTGATTCCCCCATAGAGATGGTTCTCGTACTTTTTCGACACGAGGATAATTAGCATGCCATAAAATAAATCTAAATTTTTATCAATACCTTCTGGATTTTTCCTAGAGGGGTGCTAGGTTCCACCACTGAAGCAAGTCATTTAAGCCGGGAATATTATCGGTAGACTTCAGAGTCGAGGTGGAAACCAGGTCGACATTGCAACGGGTTATGTAAGACGGGATCGACCCCACATACTCCAAACTCGAAATTAGGCTTAGGTCTTGCCTTATCACTGACGAAACACTCATAGGAATAGTATCTTGATGCGAGATACAAGAACATGTCTCTTCGTTGGTATTTACAAATACCTCTCCTCTCTCACTCTCTCTTGATATTTTTTCACCAGATTGGGTTTCTGTGTAACTTTTATTGTCTTTTGTGTGCATGTACGATCCAGTTTCCTGAGACTATATAACCGAGACGATGTTGATTTGTTTGGCATCATGATGCCGCGGCCAAATTCGGTGAGATTCATAATTCTCTGTAAATAGATCTAAACCTTATTTAGATTCCAAAACTTAGAAAATTGTGTGGTTGTTGCAGGAGTTGAACGTTGGGGTATGATGTGGTCAATATATTAGAGAGCATTGGGTACACTCACTTTCTCCACCTCTATCTCAACTCAGTGTACACTTTAAAAGCTCTCAATGTTTTTTGTTTTCTCATTTTCTGGTTTTTGATAGAATGCTTCTTTACTTTTGTTTACAGGAAGAAGGTTTGAGAGAGGGTTTTGGTGTATCTGCAGCAGTTCTCACCAGGTATATAAAACATCACATTTCCCAGATTTTGTAGTGCTGAATTTGGTTTTCAGTTGATCATGTAAGTGATTATGTGAGTCACTAACAAGAGTCTTATGGGAAATGTACATCAGGTAACATATGCCCTTCATACCCCTTATGTATTCACAGAAAAATGCTTTCGATAGCAGTCATATGTACTAGCTTTCCATCGACCGTAGTATTCACCTATGTGTCAATTAGATAGGGTTGGTTCTTCGTTTTTTTGTGTGTATTCACTTCATCATACTGAATCTTGATTTAAAATTCACAAATCAGATTTTCAGTCATATGTTTTAGTTCCAAATGTTCATTCTGAGGAATTCCCAGATTTTGTAAATACTTTGACGTCTTTTTATGCAAGTCGATTTGAAGTTTCCAGATGCAATAACATTGAAAACTGTTTCTCTTTTAGTTTTTTTTCTCAAGCATACTTTTCTGTAGACATGCAGAAGCGTGTGTCATCTGAACGATATGCAGAACTGACCATGCTGCATCTCATAACTTAAAAGAAGCTTGGATTTTGATGTAGCGTACACATTGGGCTTTCGTGTTCTATTTCCTTTTCTAATATTATCTGTGTTTTCCTTTTAAGCTTACGTTTAGGTTTTCCTTTATTCTTTTACCTTAGGATTTATGTCCCTATATAATGTGATCTCTTGGCTTTGTAAGAGACACGACTTTTGAATTATTGATTAATAAACTAGAGCTTTTGTGTTAACAAACTCTTGAATCCTTACTTCCGGGCATTCTCTAAGAATTCAACGGCTTTAAGAAGGCATAGATAGCGGGCATTCTCAGAATTCAACGATATCTTTGCACTATCGGTTACTAGACGGTACTTCCGCTCCGTCAATTGGTATCAGAGACCTTTAATTGCGATTCTACTCGTGATTATCGATCTTAGGATCAATGGCTCCTCGTCCAAACGAATGGACACAGATGCAACAGTTCCTGGAAGATTTTCAGGAGAACTTTCAAGACAATATGAGACGTACGATGGCTGACGCAATTCAGGCCGGCGTCCAGGCCGGAGTTCAAGCCGCGTTCGCTGCCAACCCCGCGAATGCCGCCCAAGCAGCTCCACGCCAGCGTCAACAACGGCGCGATAACCCGGTTTTCGAAGAACACAACGACGATTCTGACGTTGAGAACCCCTTCGGCGACAACAATCAGCAACAACATCTCAACCAGGGTCGACGACACAGGAATGATGATGATACACGCTGGATTTCAGGAATCAAAGTAGACATTCCCGAGTTCCATGGTGGTTCACAACCCGAAGAACTTCTGGACTGGCTCGTGGCAGTCGATGAATTCATTGAATTCAAAGAGATTCCAGCACACAAACAAGTGCCCTACGCTACAACTCGATTCCGCAGTCACGCTGCATCTTGGTGGAATCAACTAAAGATATCACGTCACCGTCGCGGAAAAGACAAAATCGTCTCTTGGGATAAACTTAAGAAACACTTGCGCAAAACATTTATCCCGTATAATTTTGAACGTTTGCTGTTTCAGAAGTTTCATAATATTCGCCAAAGCAATCGCTCAGTAGACGACTATGCGAATGAGTTTTATCAACTACTAACTCGTGTAGACGTTCAAGACTCGGAAGATCAGCTGGTTGCTCGATTCATTGCAGGTCTACGTCCGCAACTACAAAACATGTTACATCAATTCGACCCAACCTCCGTGGCAGAAGCAAGACAACGAGCAGTCTTGGTTGAACAACAAACAAAGTTCTCGACTAACTCTTGGACGGGAAACTCGCGACAGCGTGGCAGCACGACCAACGACGACAGCACAACATCCTCGGGTGTAGATTCGACTAACAGTACCCGCGGAAACAATCGACCTTCGGAGACCAACGCAGCGACCAGTGATACACGACCTCCTGCGCGCACCAGCGCCTTAAGGTGTTTTACCTGCGGAGAAAACGGGCATCGACAAACCGCATGCCCTAAGAATGGTCGGCGAGGTCTATTGGCCAATGAGAGAGAGGTAACAGGCGAACCAATCTATGATACCGAGGAAGAAGAACTCGATGATACGGAAGAAGAGCAAGTCACAGGTGATACAGGAACGTTTTTAATGCTGCGAAGAAATTGCTTGGCTCCCAAGACAACAGAAGCTTGGCAAAGGACGTCGTTGTTTAACTCCACATGTACGGTCAAAGGGAAGATCTGTCGATTTGTCATCGACTCAGGCTGTTCTTCAAACGTAGTATCCGAAGAAGCTGTAAAAAAACTTGGCCTCAAATTTGAAGCCCATCCCCATCCTTATCGTCTAATGTGGATGCAAACAGGTGCAGAGGTTCAGGTTTCTCAGCGAACCCTTCTTTCACTCTCTGTCGGTTCGTTTTACAAAGACACGCTTTACTGTGATATTGCAACGATGGACGTCTCTCATATCATCTTAGGACGACCATGGCAGTATGACCGGGAGGTGATTCATAACGGCAAGCATAATACACACTCATTTATGTTCGAAGGAAGAAAAATAACATTGCTTCCATCACCGGAAACTGACGTGACAAATCTCCCCACCGTATCACCAAAGTCAACGAAGCAAGGGCTTCTTATCATCTCAAAATCTCAGTTCGAAGAAGAGCTTCGTGAGCCTTGTCCAATATTCGCGTTAGTAGCAACAGACAGTAGTCCGGAACAACCTAAAGACGTTCCTACGGCCTTCTCATCAATCATGGAGGAGTTTAAAGACCTTTTTCCAGAAGAACTTCCAGCAGGTTTGCCACCACTACGAGACATTCAGCACCACATTGATCTTGTTCCCAATGCAGCCTTACCAAACAGAGCTCACTACCGAATGAGCCCGGAGGAGCATGAGGAACTACGGCGGCAAGTAGAAGGTCTGTTGTTCAAAGGGTATGTACGTTAGAGTCACAGTCCTTGTGCGGTCCCTGCCTTTCTTATACCAAAGAAGGATAAAACGTGGCGTATGTGCGTCGATAGTCGTGCAATAAACAAAATCACGACCCGCTACCGGTTTCCAATTCCAAGACTTGACGATCTCTTGGATCAGATAGGCAAGGCGTCTATTTTTACAAAATTAGACCTTAAAAGTGGTTATCATCAAATTCGCATAAGACCGGGTGATGAGTGGAAGACGGCTTTCAAGACGCGTGAAGGATTGTTTGAATGGTTGGTCATGCCTTTTGGTTTGTCTAATGCCCCTAGTACCTTTATGCGTGTTATGAATCAGGCTCTTCGCCCATTTATTGGCAAGTTCGTCGTTGTCTACTTCGACGACATTCTCATCTTTAGTAACACGTTGCAAGACCATCTCAGCCATCTCCGGGACGTTTTGGTGGCCCTGCGTCGTGATAAACTATATGTTGCGCAGCATAAGTGTGAGTGTGGTGTGTCACAAGTACTATTCCTCGGGTATGTTATCTCGGCTGCAGGTCTCCGGGTTGATCCACAGAAGGTTGCTGCTGTCGCCTCATGGCCAACACCCACGACTGTTACAGAGGTCCGGAGTTTTCATGGTTTAGCATCATTTTACCGACGGTTCGTATATAACTTCAGTGCCATCATGGCCCCGATAACAGACTGCATGAAGAACTCAACATTCACTTGGTCTCCAGAGGCTTCTGCAGCATTTGAGCTTATCAAAACAAGACTAACGACGGCCCCTATATTGGTACTGCCAGACTTTGAACTCCCTTTTGAGTTGCATTGTGACGCAAGCAAACTCGGCATTGGAGCGGTCTTAAGTCAACAAGGTCGTCCTGTAGCTTACTTTAGCGAGAAGATGGCGGGAGCGCGAGCTCGTTATAGCACGTATGACGTCGAGTTTTACGCAATTGTTCAAGCTGTCAAACATTGGCGACATTACTTGGCCCATAAGGAGTTTGTTTTGTTTACGGATCATGTGGCTCTTCGCTATCTGGGAACGCAGGATAAAATCTCATCTCGTCATGCCTCTTGGACAGCTTATTTGCAACAGTTTACATTTGTCATTAAACATCAGTCGGGCAAGCTCAATAAAGTGGCGGATGCATTAAGTCGTCGTTATGCTTTGGTCTCCACTCTGCGGGTTAGTGTCACCGGTTTTGAGTGCTTGGCTGAATTGTACCCAACGGATAACTTCTTCTCCCCGATATGGATGGACCTCATGCACGGCGTGCGATCTGAATACTCTCTGGTCGATGGTTTTCTTTTTCGTGATAACCGCTTATGTGTCCCAGACTGTAGCCTCCGCTTACACATTATCGTGGATTTGCATAAAGAGGGCCACATTGGACGAGATAGGACACTCAAACTCGTCTCGGAGTCTTATTTCTGGCCATCTTTGCGTCGGGACGTCGAACGATTCGTCGCACGGTGCACGATTTGCCAACAAAGAAAGGGAAATGCGTCTAATGCAGGACTGTATTTGCCTTTACCAATCCCTACTCAACCTTGGAGCGACATCAGTATGGACTTCGTCCTTGGCCTTCCACGGACGCAACGAGGTAATGATTCGTTCTTTGTGGTGGTTGATCGTTTCTCCAAGATGGTTCATTTTATTCCTTGCAAGAAAACTACGGACGCCGTCCAGGTTGCGTCTTTGTTCTTCCGGGAGATCTACCGTTTACACGGCTTGCCAGTCTCTATTGTGTCGGATCGTGATTCGCGGTTCATTAGTCACTTTTGGCGGTCTCTTTGGAAGCTTTTCAAGACAAGCTTGAACATGAGTACTGCATATCATCCCCAAACAGATGGTCAAACCGAAGTTGTCAATCGAAGTTTAGGCAATATGTTGCGGTGCTTGGTCGGTGACAACGTGAGATCATGGGATTCTCTCTTATGCCAAGCAGAATTCGCACATAACCATGCTCACAATCGCAGTCTTGGTTTTAGCCCTTTCAAAGTAGTTTATGGAGTAGTTCCACGGGGGCCTTTGGCGTTGGCAACAACACCGCAGCCGGGTGAGTTTCATGGCCGTGCTGTGGAGCTTGTGGAGGAGATTACCACCCTGCATACTCGTGCGCAGGATAACTTGGCAGGTACAACAAAAAAATACAAACGAGACGCTGACAGAAGACGTCGGGAAGTTCACTTTCAGGTGGGTGATCTTGTTTGGGCCGTGTTAATCAAGGAGCGCTTTCCTTCAGGACAGTACAACAAGCTTCAACCTCGAAAGATTGGTCCCGTTGAGATCATTGAAAAGATTAATGAAAATGCCTACAAACTCCGACTTCCACCTCATGTTCACACAGCAAATGTTTTCAATGTGAAGCATCTCTTCAAGTTCGAGCCTTCTGACGACGTACTCTCTGGATTCGTGGACGAATCGCTCGTAGGGGAGGGGACCTGATGTAGCGTACACATTGGGCTTTCGTGTTCTATTTCCTTTTCTAATATTATCTGTGTTTTCCTTTTAAGCTTACGTTTAGGTTTTCCTTTATTCTTTTACCTTAGGATTTATGTCCCTATATAATGTGATCTCTTGGCTTTGTAAGAGACACGACTTTTGAATTATTGATTAATAAACTAGAGTTTTTGTGTTAACAAACTCTTGAATCCTTACTTCCGGGCATTCTCTAAGAATTCAACGGCTTTAAGAAGGCATAGATAGCGGGCATTCTCAGAATTCAACGATATCTTTGCACTATCGGTTACTAGACGGTACTTCCGCTCCGTCAGATTTCATATCAGGTACCTTCAAAATCTCATTATGGTCCACTCAGTTCAGACTTCTGATATAATAATATAATGTTTATTTGTGGTCTTTATCAGCCAGTAATGCTCGTATTGGTGAATGTGAAAGTTTGATAAAGAAGATTAGTTAATTAGTTACATCGTATAGTTCTTGGCCTTTTTTTATCTGCATTAGTTGGTGGAACTCTTTCGTGGAAGCTCTTATGGCTTTTGGGAAGATACTGGCTTGGTGGAGTCTTTCCCTGCACAACATGATTAGCAGATCCAAGAACAGTCGTGTCTTCAACAATCTTTGTGAGTAATTATGTATTTTTGAATCCTTCACATATTTGACATGCTTGTGTTTTGGTTTAGACTTATTGTTTTTTATGAGCCGTTCATATAAGCTTTTCACTGGGTTTGTATCTGATTGGATTCAGGCATTGGTGGGTTTGGTACTGGTTTAGCGGCAATGATGTGTTCTTGGCTACGTTATATTTTTCTTACTGTTGTACACGGAATTTGACATCTATTGGTGTTTGATCTTGACAGAAAAATCGAGAAAATGTAGAAATTCAGTTTGCAAAGTACATATATCCTGCTTTTTGATCAGGTAAGTGTTCCCATCTTACAAAAAGTAATCTGATTCCAACAGTTGGGGTTTTTGATTGAGTTTGTGATTCATAGATTGCTAATGCAACAAAAGTGAGCGAGAAGTAAAAAAAGCATGTAAAATAACAAGGCCAATGAGAAAATGTGTCTTCATATCATCTCTCTTAGCATGTGCTTTTAGGACAATTTGTTCAACGATCTTTATCACTCTATTATCACTGGAGAAAGCTAAAGCGAGTGAATTACTATGCATCTAAAGGTAAAATAAAATCACAATTTTATATGTTTAATTATATCTATATATATATATATATATGAAAATAATCTGGATTGTAAAAATGACTTAGGGTTCAGTATGTATTCAAATATATTTTCACTGATATTCCCTACTGCAGATGAAGATGTCATCCAATTTGGTATCTCCTGCAGTATCTTCAAAAGAAATGACGGCAACTGAGGATTCCCTCCCAAAACCTCAAACTTTGCTATTGTGGCAAGTTCCTCAACTATCATGACCAGCTTGGTATAACATTTGCACGTAAGCCTTTTATACAATAATGATATGGTCATGGAACACCCTCACATGAACCCTTGACGGTTCGGTTTAGTAACGAGTTAAAAGACCAAATAATATATCAATCTCATGTGAATGCCAATTCCTTTTCTCACAAATGCATTTAAACATGTGAATGTGAATCTTAGTTGATGTCTCAGGCATATATAATCAAGCTGTCATGACCGTCAAAAATTATAGTCTATATCCTTATTAATACACATATATTTTGCCAGCCATAAAGTCTGGGTAATGCGATCATGCAAATAGTCACAATTATCATATTTCAAAACCATGAAAGAAAAACACAGTCTAAAAGAGAGATCACACCAACGCAGTTTGCATAATTGGTGAGGATGTATACGACAAGAATAAATGAAAATTCACTAAGAGACTACCATGTCTACTCTGTTTTGTTTTCATGCAATTTTAATCAAGACCAGTAAAGATAAACATAGTTTTGAACATGAAGAGTGGCAGAGAGGTTGAGACATAATTTTCATTACGAGAAGATGAAATCATATACCGACCAATATTCACACTAATATTGACTTTTTAACATGCTTTTGCATACTCATTTCATAATTATATGCACTTGCAAGGCATCGCAAGTCTTATATCATACTCTAAATTTTGTGTAGTGTTTCCAAATCTATAGAGTGATGGTCCGGTTTATATGATTTAAAGACTAATTTTCGGGTGGTGTTTTAAAAAACAATTATTGGATTAGTTTGGTTTATGTTTTATTTTTATTTATAATGTGTTTCCATAAGCTGGTTTTGAGAAAAATAGCTAGGTCTGGGCATATTTCCCGGATCCGAAGATCCGAACCGGTAATTACCCGAAAAATTGGGTTTCGGATCGGATTCGGATATAGGAAAATACCCGGTCGGATAAAGTTTAAAATCTGGTCGGGTACCGGATCGGATACGGGTATTATCCGGGATCCGTACGGGTATCCGAAAGATCCGAATTAAACCTTAATTAAGATAACCCTAGTAATCTATTATGCTTGTTTTCATTTTAGAGATTAAACTTTGATTTGGTTATATTAAAATGATTATGTTATTTTATTGTATTGTAATTTTAGTTATCTTGTTTATGTTTTTTCAGATATTTAGAATATCTTTGGTTCTTTTGGATTAAATTCGGTTCTATCGGGTTAAATAGTTTGGTATATTCAAAGAACCGGACCGAATCCGTTAATATTTTGGTTACTACGGATGTAACTGGATCCGAATCGGATCCGACAGGTACTGAACCGTATCCAAACCGTAATTTTAAATTATCCGAACGGTACCAATTTCTCTAATTTCAAAATATCCGAAATCCGAAAAATCCGACCCGGATTCGAACCGGTTATCCGAATGCCCATACCTAAAAATAGCATTTTGTTGTTTGATATTTTTATTCAGTTTATTCTTTATCATAAAATAGTTTGATTTTTTAAACCAATTTCATTTTAATCAGAAACCATGTAAAGCAATTTCATTTCTCTTAATTCCGTTGATATTTGATCAAAAAAAATTTCTTAACCTTTAGCTAAAAAATTTAATTTTTAGTCTCCTTGATAAAATAATTTTGAGTAGTGTATCAAATCAATATTGTATAGCCGTAAATTGATTATACAAATGAAATTATTTATCATTTGAAATAAACAATGCAAAAAGCTTGTATATATGTCAGTTTGTATTTTTTGTAGAGATGGCAGAAATTGAAAATGTAAAATCAATAATTCTAAATACATAAAAAAGTTTTAAATTAAATGTAGATTTAACAATTGTTTTATATGAAACAAAAGATTTTAGCTGAAATTTAAGAATATTGACTATTCATCACTTTCCGTTAATTTTAGTAATAAATAAACAACAAAGAGTGGGGTATTGATTGGGTGTTCTGTAGTTTTTGTTTTTGTTTTTAGTTTAAAAAATAAGCTGTGAATTGTTTTGCTTCGGCTTTAATTGTTTTGCTATATATTTATTTTCAAAGCACTAAATAAAATCTTTAGAAAAGTTGATTTTGAAAACTAATATATATATATTTTTTAAAACTTTATACTGTATCTTTAATTTTAAAAGCTAAAGTATGATTGTTTTTAAAGTTTTTTTAGAAAAAAACTGGATGTCTAAAACATTTACCACCATTACCAATCAACCCCTGAGTTTATTCATTTCAAATTCGTTGAACAGCATAATAAATTAATTTTCGTATTAGTACTTATATTTTTGGTAGTCAAGTTTGAAATAATATATATACATGCTTTTATAAAAAATAAACAAGCTAAAATTAATTAAAAATATAAGAAGAACTTTACCCGGGCGTAGCCCGGGCAAAGACCCTAGCATAAGTAGAAGGCTGAAGACCGAATAGGGTATTCACAAACACTCTTTTTTCATTTTTCATTACAAGTATATTATTTTCTCTGTTTACCTTGTTCTTGTAGGAAAATCATATTTCATAAGTTCTTAGCTATTTTTTTTAATTGTCTGTTAATCTATTTCATAACATCTTTAAAATAATTCACCATTCAATTTGTGCCAACGTCATGTACGTTCCAAATTCATATTAAACAATTTTACAGGGACACAATTTTTTTTTATTTTTGATTAACCTGGGGTATCTTAAGTCCATGGAGAGGTCCAAACTAATTTCCAAAGGCGGTGTAGCTCACGGATAGACTCTTTCTCCGGACATTCAAATAGGCCATAAAGCATATACCTATATCCGTGTTACATGACCAGGATAATTGTGACTTAGTTTCGCGTAACAGATGGATCGAATCTAAAACGTGTTAGCGTCCCAGCCCTGCTCTTTACCACCCGGCCACAATCACCCGGTCAAGGAATACAAATTTATCTCATGGTAAGTTTATTATATTTTAGTTCTTCAAGGTACATGCAGCTGAATATTTGTTCACAGACATAGCCACATATAAATATTCACATGACCTTTTTATCAGTAAAACTAGAGCATCCAGATATGGTCACGTTTAAAAATAAAAGTTTAAGCTCTCAAAAAAATGTTTTTTTTTTTGAATATATATTAAAATAGGAACATTGGTTCAAACAAATGTCTTATTTCATATTTTTATTTAAAACTTATTCTACTAAATGTTTTTTAATTTTTACAATTTTAATAAAGGCAATAATTTCATTATTTCTAACTCAATTATTTCATTATTTCTAACTAATTTATTCATAAATTCTAGTAATATCATTTTATTTTATTTTAAACATAAATATAAATTTCCTTTTTCTGATCAAAAGAAAATCTATAAGAAACCTTAGTATTTTCGGATTTAAGTACTAAATTAAAAGTTTTATTTAAAAATATTATATATTTAATTTTTGATTAGTAAAATAAAATTTATTTAAATAATTATATTATAGGGCATAAAGGAAATGCCTTTTTGTTGAACAATTATTTAATTAAATTTTAGCATCTGAATATTACTATAAGTTATAAGAATTTACAGGTCGAGAATGTTATATTTTTGAAAATCAGCAAATTTAGCTTTAAAAATCTAATTTTATTTAATTCTAAGTAAATAATAAATTATATTGGTCTACATATAAATAGCAACAAAAACAGATTTCATCAAAATACATTTTTTTGAAGAATAGCTCTTTTAACGCAGATAAAAATCTAGTAATACAATATAAGTAAATTTGGATTTTTACCTAATTTGAAAAAATCTATATTATAAAGGTTGAGTTTTTACTCACTTCTCAGCGCGCCACGTCAGCATTTTGTGGGCCCCACTTTTAAAAAATGTGAAAAATTGTCAAGTCCATGGCTCGAATTCGGGTTATTGAGATATAAACACCAACATTTATACCACTAAGCTAAATGATACTTTATACATTGATGGCCGAACCTAATATATATTTATGAAGGCCAGAAGCTCTTGCTTCTTCAGCTTCCTCTGAGGGTCGGGCCTACAATTCATTTTTTAATGGGATTCATCACGTTATATGAAAAAAGCTCAAGTTTGCAACAATTATAGTTTTCCTATATTGTAAACTATTGTCGTTTAACATGAGTTTGGGTTCTTTTCATCATTGTCTCAAATAAGTCTATGTTACAGAATTGCGCCGTGTGTCTGTTCGTAATCTATTTTACCGGTGAACTCTTCATGTCCACATCTTAAATCGCTTGATCATAAATGTTCCTGATTTGTAGCCTCTCTGTAAACCCTATATATATAATTTTCATCTCTGATGAACCCAGTCTGCATTTCCACAAAACTCATCGATTCCTCTTAGATTTAACCATCTTCTAGAAAATGTTTCTCTCTACCTCTCCAGTTCGTCAAATCGGCGTCCCGACGTCTGTCCCTCAACCTTCAAGTCTCTCCGTCTTCGTAGTAGTAGCCAGAGCATAGCCTCTGGCTTCCTCGCTTCTGGAATTCTCTGAACTTCAAGAAAGACATGGAGTTTGTGGGAATCACGGTTCTCTTCTTTGATGAAATGGTAAGTTGATCTTCGATCTATCACACTTATTTAACATAATTGTTTTAGTTGATTTTCTGATTCTTTGTTGAATAATATTATTTGCAGATTCCGTGATTCATGGGTTTACTCCCGTCGGATGTGCTAATCATTACATGCCATCTTTGAAAGCAGGTTCCATTGTGAAAGTTGATCGTTTTGAGGTTATTAGGTGCTCGCATGTACAAGTTAACTGATCATCCATTCCTCCTTTGTTTTATCTCACCAACCATTATTGATGAAGTCATCACGGGTGCTCCTGAGATCAATCTCCAGTCAAGATTAGACTGTTCGACAATCTCCAAATGATTGCGAACACAAACCTAGAACTCCCGGGTATATTATAATATTGCATTCGGGTTTATATTATGTTTCGATATCATAACTGATATTTAAACTCGCAGATGTGGTTGGACAAATCTGTTATGTCCAGGGCTCTGACTTCACCAAAGAAACAAATCGAGTCGTTATCCGTCTCTTCATTGATCCGTAAGAAACAATCAACACATAATTCCCTTTGTATTACCAAAAATATTTCATACCCAAGATTTGTGGTCATCTATCTATGTTCCTTACTTATCAATCTAATTATACAAGAATCTTTATTTTACAGCTTAAAAGAAACCACAATAACCCAAACGAACACCAAAAACTAGAATTCCAAAAAGACGAATCATTAATGATCACCTCTCTGTTTGTCTAATATTACAAATAAACTTCAAAACAAATATACCAAACCAATCAACTCAACTAAAACTCAACAACACATACATTGAGTCAGCTAAATAAATACAAACTACACGGTCAGCTATTTAATAATTTACAAACTTACTTTCGTAGATGCTTATGAAGAAGACGAAAACGACAACCAAGATCAGTGAAATTACCTAAACAAAAAAAGCAGAGTAAGTTACAAATTCTGATAAATACAATTAACAATGATTTTTGTTTACATATTATCCATCAAATAAAAGAGAAGCAAACACAACCACACCAGGGGATACAAGAGACAATCCCAACAAACACAAAGGTGGCAACAACATCTCCACCTGCTCACTTTTCTTGTCGTATGAAAATATCTAACATGCTCAATGCCAACAGACCAATGCTATTGTCTTCTTATGAGAAACACATATATTCATTTAAAACCCATTTACGCCCAAATACTAATTGTCACTCATTTTATAGTTATGTCTACAAGTCTTCACGTATTTGTTTTAAAGGTCCGGTAAAAGCAACAAGTTTAAAAATAAAAAAACATATAACCAACATGATAAGAATACAAAAAATTATTAGTTAATACACACAACTTATACAACTAAACTGGAGAAAACATATCCAGAAACAAAAAGTACTCTCAATAGTCTTAATATAATTTATGTAATCTCAACAGTACAAGTAACAAATTAAAAATACAAACAAACAATAAGTCTCAGTGTCACTGACACAACAAGCAACACCACAAACTATATCAATCACATTACTAACACAGTTTAGTCTTTCATGAGTGGAGAACAGTGCATACACAATTCATCATCACAACTCTAACCATATAACAGTAAAAAACTTGAAAACAATAATTAACCCAAAACACAAAATTCACAACAACAATAACCTTAACAAATATTGAGATGAAACAATAATTATGTCCATAACTCTGCGCTTGCACGGGGCCAATGCCCCTAGTGTAATTAATACTTCGCTGAATGCATTTGTATATAGTCTTGACTCTTAGTCGCCTAGCAACACTGTTCAGAGAAAAAAATGTCTAAATTAATAAATATAATCACGAAATGCACGAGCCTTAATTGACACGTCATTTTTGGATTGACAGGGGCCGCGTGAGACCGCGTACTTCAGTGTGAATCATATGCAGACGTGGACCTTTTTTCTTTTTTCTCTTGTTGTTGGTTTTATTCATACTCAAACTTACACTTGTTTTCTAGAATCTAGCAGTCACTGCCATATGACAAAAGTCGTAGTCTCCTTCATAAAGATTCGACTAAAGTATTCCCAACCATTTGAACTCGAACTTTATAACCAAAAAAAAAAACATTTAATTAATTAGTTACTATGATTCTTGTGCCATGTATAAATATTCATCATTTGTAGTAGTACAATCCACTAGTCTACACCCCCTTAGTATACTAACTTACAGTTTTCCTCATGACGATCTCATCTCCCTCCAACTTTGGTAGTGTGTTCCTCAATTATCGAGGAGACCAGTTACGCTATGGGTTCGTCAGTCACCTTATAGACGCCTTTGAGAGATACGGGATCATGTTCTTTATAGATAAACACGAGCAAAGGGGCAAAGATTTGACAAACCTCTTTGTAAGGATGAAAGAGTCTAAGATCGCGCTGGTAATCTTCTCTAGCAGGTACTGTTAAGAATTATGAACATGAATTTAATATTTTTATGTTTCTCATTTATTCAAATCGCTTCAACACATGTAGGTGTTCCACATAGATGCATAATGCTTTGATTTGTTCATTCAGCATTAGTCGTAGTCCGAGTTTTGGTAATAAGTCTTCTAAAGTTGATGTATTGATTGTATGTCTCCGCAGGTACGCAGAGTCCAGCTGGTGCATGGATGAGCTTGTGAATATAAAGAAACGTGCAGAGAAAGGAAAGCTCGAAGTTATTCCCATTTTTTACAAGGTTAGGGCAAAAGATGTGAGAGCACAAGCAGGCAAGTTTGGTGACAAATTTTGGGCGCTAGCAAAGGTTTCTAGTGGAGATCAGATCAAGAAGTGGAAGGATGCACTAGAATGTATCTCCAATAAGATGGGTTTGTCCTTGAGAGACAAAAGGTACTATTCGTGCTTTTTCTGTTCCTTTTATTCCTCTTAGGGTCTTAGCTATCATAAAAGAAAACATAAGACAATAATACCCATAGGGATATTTGAACACAACGGTTTGCTGCTTCAATATCCTCTACTCTTTTATATCATTGATCTTTCCTATATCTTATAGTTCCATAACTTGTAGTTTATCACGTACAATATTTTGATTAAAATTCATTCACAAGATATATATACTTATTATGTTACAATACTTAGCAGTTCCGAAGCTGATTTTATCAAGGGGATTGTTAAGGAAGTGGAAAGAGTTAGAACTGCCACTGTTCGCGGGGGTGCACAAAGTCATCATTGTATCAAGTTTATCCCGAATAAAAGGATAAAGATTTCCAAAAAATTTCCAGAAGATGAGGCGAAAAGTGTTGAAATTGCCCATATGAATTTCTCTAACGCAACAGGGGAAGAGGAGCCAAGTCAAGAAGTTCTGGTACTTAATCATGATTTTGTTAAATAATTCATGTACATAAACAAAGTACGAAGGGATTATTTCCCATTTGAGACGTTATATATTGCATAATTTTTTACAGACATTATTTACTTAGTTAACCAGGGGTCATTAGCTCAGCTAAAATGGATTCGTCACCATTAATGTGTTAGAAGTTCTGGTTCGAGTGACCGTATTAAATAGTGTGGTTTTGGACTTGTTTGGATTACGGATTTTGGCCCTAAACTTCTTGGTATTCATTCAGTAAAAAAATATTTACTTCCTTATTCTGTTTGATTTTGTAAATTTCGTAAGAAATTATATTAGCTTTGCGTTAGCGCGGGTCATTTATTTATTTTGTGTACAAGGCCATTGGTGAGAGTAATTTTGATAATTCTGCTATATCTATATTATCAAAACTGAAATACAAATAGAACTAACCTTCTTTTTAACAAGTTATTATATTAATTATTATTCTATTTTTCATTCAGTTAAACAACTTCATTATATTATCTATTAATTATATTATCTTACCGAGAGTTTCATACGCTCAGAGATTATTCATGTCTCAAGAACGCAAAATACGAAGGCGGATAGCCTAGCACGCAGTGTCAGGATTCAGCTGTCTTTCGTCGTTCACATGGATTAATATCTCCCAGCTTGGTTTACAGGGTCAATATGTGTCTGTAATGTTGTCGACAAAAAAAAAATTATATTATCTTACCAATACATCATATCATTAATTATAATAACATAGTAATAAATATTAACATTAACTTTGTACCAATTATAAAAATCAAAATGTAAAATAACTTGATTTTGCATATGGTTAAAATTTTGGTTTAGTCTGTTTTGCTAAAAAAAAATTTATCTTAGTTTTAATCGGTGAAAAACTATGTAGCCAAACACATAATTCAAAGATATAATTTATGTGAGCAAAATAATAAATTATATCAAAACAATAAAAACGATTGTCACTTAATTTTTCAACCATATAACTATTTTACTAAATAATAAAAAAAAACTCTTTCTATTTTTATTTGTTTATAGAATCCGTTAGGCATAGACATTCGGTAACTATTCATGTAAGAGTTGTTTATTTCAGGTATCAGATTTTTTTGGGTTTTGAAATAAGACACATTTGAATATTATAACACTAGTAAAAATCTACTGCATAGCCACGGCAGTGCCACTACAAAACCGTGGCTGTATAAAAAAAGCCACGACCACACCACGTTACAGCCACGAAAGAAACATAGCGACGGAAAACGCGAAATTTGGCCACGAACTGGTCACGATATTATTTTTGTGGCTAGAAAAGCCACGGTATAGCAACAAAAATTTTCGTGGCCGAGCCATAGCCACGAATTTACCACTATATTTTTCGTGGCTACATTTTGTTTTTTTTCTGCCGACATCAAAAAGCGAATAAATGTACGAAGCCACACTTTAATCATGGCTAAACCGTGGCTAAAATTAGCTTTTACAGTTCGTAGCAGAGAAAGGTTCGTGTGTGATATTTTTAACTAGCCACGAAGATTGCGTGGCTATAGCGTGGCTATTTGGTAAAATATATACACTTCCCGTGAGACATTAGTAACTTTTGTTCTTCAACCAAATTTTCTTAACAAAACTATGTCTTTCTACTATGATTCAAGGGAATGGATGAATCAAAGGATTGATCGTGAGAGTAATTCTGTTTCAGAAGTGTTTCTTGGAGGCATTAACGCATTTTTTCAATTTGCGTGTAATCAAGCGGATTACGTAGAGCGGCAAACGTTATTGTGTATGTGTGCTCGATGCAAAAATGTGAAGCAACGAGATGCAAAAGTTGTCACAAGACATCTATCTTATACGGTTTTAAGGGAAATTACTACGTTTGGATGAGTCATGGAGAAAAATTCTACACCGTTGGTGAGAGTTCTAGAGCGAATCATTCAACGGGCAAAGAGGAAATGTGGGAGAATCCTACTTGGAATGCTCATGAAAATCACTACCAGAGTAATGCGGAAGTACCAGCGGAACCTATAGAAGAGACGGAGGTAGCAGAGCCATATCGTGATAGTGTTTTTGAAGCATTTGAAGCAGCCAGTCAACCTCTCTACGAAGGGTGTGCAGACGGAATAACTCAGTTGTCTCTTGCTTCGCGGATGATGAAAGTGAAGACGGATTATAATTTGGCGGAAGCTTATATAGATGAGATTTCTGAAGTTTTTTAAAAAATGCTTCCGCAGCCAAATAATGCTCCATCAACATATTACGAGACAAAGAAACTGACACGAGGGCTTGGGTTACCTCTACATAAGATTGATGTTTGCGTGAAGAATTGTATGTTATTTTGGAAGGAAGATGCAAATTTGGTTAGTTGTAAGTTTTGTAGAGAAGATCGCTACTATCCGAACAATAGAAATGGAAAAAACAAGCCAAAGCAGATAATGTTTTACTTGCCTATTGCAGATCGTCTGAAACGTGTGTACCAACTCGAGGCGACAACTTCCAATATACGGTGACATAAGGAGCATGTGACTCCGGAAGGCGAAATGCATCACCCATCTGATGCCATAGCGTGGAAACACTTTAATGAGGTATATCCTGGATTTGCTGCTGAAAGCCAGAATATTTATCTATGTTTATCAACATATGGGTTTAATCCGATGAATGGAGAAGCACATTCCCTTTGGCCCGTTATTGTAACTCCATACAATTTGCCTCCGGGAATGTGTATGAAAAGAGAATTCCTTTACCTTTCGGTGCTAGTTTCCGGGCCTAAACATCCAAGAAAAAGCTTAGATATTTACCTTCAGCCATTGATTGAAGAATTACAGATGTTATGGAAGGATTGTGTGGAGGCATACGATATCTCGATGAAAGAAATATTCAAAATGCGAGCAGTTTTGATGTGGACGATAAGCGATTTTCCAGCTTATGGGATGCTTTCAGGTTGGACAACTCATGGTCGGTTGTCCTGCCTATATTGTCAAGATGAGACTGGTGCATTCTGGTTAACTAACGGAAGGAAACATAGTTGGTTTGATTGCTACAGAAGATTTTTAGATGCGGATCATCCTTACAGAAAAAACACTCAAGCATTTAGACGAGGGAAAACAGTTTTAGATCCTCCTCCTCCGTGGTTGACCGGAGAAGAAATATTCCTTGAAAGGATAAACAATATAGAAGGGTTATCAAAATCTGTTGATTGTGGAGGGAATGGACATGATAATCCATCCAAGACAATATCCGGATATGGAGTTACTCACAATTGGGTAAAGAAGAGTATCTTCTGGGAGTTACCGTACTGGGAAAATCATCTACTTCGGCATAGCCTTGATTTCATGCATGTTGAGAAAAACTTCTTCGATAACCTGACGAACACGGTGTTAAATGCTCATGAAAAGACGAAAGACAATATCAAAAGCAGATTGGATCTTCCAGCACTATGGAAAAGGCGAGATTTAGAGATGAAAGAGGATGGAGGGATGCCCATCCCAATATTCAGGCTGCCAAATGCGGGAAAAAGAGCATTCCTTCTGTGATTGAAAAATGACATAAAACTTCCCGATGGATACTCCTCCAAATTTAGTCGTTGTATTGACGAAAACAATTTAAAGCTGCATGGACTGAAAAGTCACGATTGTCATGTCATAATGGAACGACTATATCCATTTGCGTTCGCTGAACTCCTTCCAAAACATGTTCACACAGCGATTAGAGGTATTTATTCATTTGTATCATTTTATAATTTACTATAATTTATGCTATAATTAATTTTTTTTTTGTTTACAGATATTGCCCTCTTCTTCCGAGATATCTCTTCGAAGAGTTTGAAAGAGTCAGATGTTGGCCTTTTAAAGGCAAATATCGGTGTGAAGCTATGTAACTTGGAAAATATATTTCCTCCATCATTCTTCGATGTTATGAAACATCTTCTTGTGCACCTTCCAGATGAGGTAGCCTTAGGTGGTCCCGTCCATTTTAGATGGAAGTATGTATTTGAAAGATATATGTACCATTTGAAGAAGATGGTCAAAAATAAAGCACACATTGCAGGTTTGATAGTTGCACAATGGATAAACAAGGAGATTTCAAATGCTTCCTCTACCTTTTTTGGACATCCTGAAATCATGAGCATTCCAAAAGGTCCGAGTGATATTCGCTTTTCATACAATTATCCGGATATACCACTCTTGTTTTACCATGAAGGACGGATCAGTGGTCAATGCTCAACTGGTTGGTTGAATGATGAAGATAACACTGTTCTTCAGATATTTATGATGCTCAACTGTGAAACATTTGCTCCATATGAAAGGTAGTTCATTATTATAAAAAAAATTAATATAAATGCATATTTAAACATATTTTTAGTTACATAATTAAGATTTAAATGTGTGGAGGATGTTTGAAGAATATATGACTCTAAGGGTTCATGATATTACTCCGGCTGCAATGCAAAAAGCAAAAGACACCAAATTCGCTGAGTGGTGCAAAGACTATGTGAGTTATTGTTTTGTATTATTAAGTTCCAGAACTCATTTAATTAAATTTGTTATTTATAACAATGTTATTGTATTGCAGATTAATGATGCGACTCAGTTTTACACATTTCCTATGTGGATGTTGGATTTTGTACAAGGTCCTAGGCGTAGTTATAGGTCTTGGCCAATATACCACACACGTGGATACACTTTACACACTCATAACCACGGTCAAAATAAGAAAACTCAACATTATGGTGTATGTGTACATGGAAACAATGAGACAGACCACTATGGTCTCATACAAGAGATTATGATGGTGGAGTATCATGGTGATGTTGGCTTGAAAGTTATGGTTTTTAAATGTTCGTAGTTTGAGACGACGGAAAATCGCGGTATGAGAATACATCCATTTGGTATTGTTGATGTCTCACCATGAAGACAATATGCAAAATATGATCCTTTTGTATTACCAGGTAAGTGAAAAAAATATTTATTTTTTTGAGATTTGATTATTGATGAAAAACCATAATTGGAAACTATGATATTTTTGTACCAGTAACAGGTAACTGTGATCAAGCATGTTTTATTCCTTATCCACGGGTACGTCGACAATCAGTCGATGACTGGTGGGCTTGCGCCAAAAATTTTCTTCGAGGAATCCGAGAAACGTCCGAAATTGCTTTAATGGCATGGAAAGATGATAGACGTGATCAAGTTGCTGAAAGTTCATTGTTACGGGTGGAAACGCATGTTTTTGATGATGTGTCCGATTATGATATTACTCCGGTGAATCCTCTAAATGATGAATATGTATCAGATGGTGATGTAGAAGCAGACCGTGATTCAGACGATGGTTCAGAATAGAAAAAATATATTCTAAGAGTGTAAAATATGTAAAATATGTTGTAAGGTTGAATGTATTACAAAAATAAGTTGTGAGGATGAGAAATAAGTTATAAGGTTGTAAAATATATGGTAAGGATGAAAAATAATTTAAAAGCTTGTAAAATATATTGTAAGGATGAAAAATAATTTGGTAGGTTGTATAATATTATTGTAAGATTATGGAATATGTATAAAGGTTGAGATATGTTGTTGTTGTAGGAGGAGAGGTTGATGGGTAAGAGTTTTGGGGTTATAGTTTAGGGTTTGAGGTTTGGTGTTTCGCGAAGGTGATTTAAACAAGGCCACACTAACTTTCGTGGCTACACAGTGGCTATGACAAATCCAATCGGTTTGGCTCCAATTTATTTGGTTTTGGCTCCACAATTGTTTTTAATTTCGCGGTTGATATTAAACCAAAGCCACTGTAATTTCGTGGGATTTTCGTGGCTATGACGAAATTTGGCAAAACCATTCGGTTTGGCTCTAATTTATTTGGTTTTGCCTCGAATTGTTTTACAATTCGCAGGTATTATTAAAACCGAGCCACGGTTGCTACGGTTTGATCGTTGCTATGTTGAAAGGATTTTAATCCTTTCCCCTTTCTTCTAGACACTTAGCCAAAAAACTCTCTCCCGAGTCGCCACCGACGAAAGCAATTGTCCTCTCCAATTCGAAGACTCGTCGTCTCTGATTCCAAGTCGCGACGTCTCTCGTTCCCTTCTACTCTCAAGGTAATCCTCTATTTCTTCTTCGAGAATCGTCTCGTCTCGATCTAGGGTCGTCGTCTCTGATTCAGTCTCTGTCGCTTGAACCTCCATCCTACACAGACCTTGTCAGGAGGACACACACGAAAATGGATGGGAGTTTTGTGGACTATCGTGCAGAAGAACTGGTATCTCAAGCTGAGATGGAAGCTACTCAGGTCTCTAACACTAACAGTGATGGATCACCTCAAAGTCCATCAGCAACCTCAGCTCCTTCTCGCATCTTGTTAAACCAAGCTTATCTGAAGGTATGTTTTCAGACTCTTGTCATGTGTTTTGTTTCCTCTATAGAATTAGGTTCCAATTAAAATATATCAAGTGTTAGATTCGGGTTTATTATGGACTTCCAACTCAAAACCAATTGGCAATGAGTGGATTGGCCCTGACCCTTTATATAGTAGTAGATTAATTCTTATATTTCCGATGTGGGATGTTTCTCATCAATACCCTCCCTCACGCTCAGACATCTAGGTCTGAAGCGTGGACAATGTGGGAATAACATCCACAGAGGGCTCAACATCGGTATAGTAGTAGTAGTTGTAGTAAATTAGGTTAAAGGATCTTATTGCTCTGATACCATGTTAGATTCAGGTTTATTATGGACTTCCAACTCAAAACTAATTGGCAATGAGTGGATTGGCCCTAACCCTTTATATAGTAGTAGATTAATTCTTATATTTCCGATGTGGGATGTTTCTCATCAATATCAAGTGTTTGTTGTTGATAGTTTTGTTGTCTTTGGAGTTGCAATTATGATTTTGCTGTCTGTTGAGTTGGAATTAGGAGTTTTGTTGTCTGTGGAGTTGGAATTAGGTGTTGTCTGAGTCTGGTTCCTCTATAGACTCATCTTGTTGTATGTGGAGTTGTTTTTGACTGTATATGCTCTCAGAATGCTAAAGGTAAGAGGGGGCATATATACGGACTCGACAGTGCCCAGTATAAGGAACATGCGCCATCTGCAAGAGTCCCTGCTTCTCTGGCCCGCAACTTGGAGCTGGAGTTGCGTGTGAGTGGACTAGAGACAAGCTTCCAAAGTGTGATTGCTGATGTAAGTGCAGTGAAGGCTGATGTAGGTGCTGTGAAGGAGGATATGGCAACAATGAAGGAGGACTTTGCAGCAACAAGGGCTGAAATCACTGAGCTCATCCAATCACTTCGACCCCAAGCTAACCCTCAGCAACAACCCCCTTCTACTCAGTCTCAAGACCCTTCGACTCAGGCTTAGAGGCATGTTTAGCATCTTTCTATCTAATCTTAAAACTCTCTTTTGGCTTTTAGATGCATGTGTAGCATCTTTTGATCTCTTATGTACCATCCTTTTGTTCTTAAGACTCAATGCACTTGTTTAATATCTAATCTTCTTATGTTTAGCTTTTGTAAACCAACTTTCTTATGATTATAATTTCATGTTTAATCTCAATTGTGTTTTAGGGTTAAAATTAGAAATTGAAATTGAAATAGAAATTGAATTAGAACCAGAATTTAAAAAAACATGGTTAACACTAGCCACGACAAAACCGTGGGTACATAGCCACGGTACTAACAAGAAAAAACAGTGGCTAAGTCTTCCCACGAAAACATAGTGGCAATATTCATGGCTAAAACTTCCCACGAAAAGATAGTGGCAATCTTCGTGACTAGGCATAGCCACGTTCCAGACAGGGTAAAACAGTGGTTATAAAAGCCACGAAAGAATCGTGGTGAAACCGTGGCTAATAAGCCACGCTAAGCCACGGTTTTTCGTAGTCACGAAGCTATAGCCACGGTAGTTTCTCGACATAGAATCGTGGGTGGTAATGAGATAGCCACGGTTTTTGGCTTATGTGCCCACGATTTGTTAGTGGCTTTTTCGTGGCTATGCCATGTATTTTTATTAGAGTAAATTTATGTATGTATTTCGAGTTGGGTCCTCCCGGGTTTACATATTTTGGTTATGGTGTATAAGAATCTAAAAATATTCAAATAACCAATATATCTTAAACAGGTTCAGAATTTTCTTACCAGAAATAACTACATTACCCAATTCAATCTGAATCTTTTGAATATAATTAGTTATATGGTGACACATCTAAAACATATATCACTAATTATGAAAAAAAATATCAATTATAAAAACGTAATAACCAATACCCGCGTGGATGCGCAGGTCAAGCTCTAGTAATTTATTATAATTAAGTCATATGTTCATTGCAGTATGATACGAGTTTAAGTGATTTTTTTAAACCACTCTAGAATATTATCTAAAACCGTGGAATTTGATTTTTCTTTTTTTTTTTAACTAAGTTTCTCCTTCCAAAACTCTAAAGTCACTTGAAACAGTTAAATTCCACAACTTAAAATATTTTCAATAATAGCGGATTTCAGAGTACTTTATGAAATGTCTAATTCAATAATAGTAGATTTTAATTGTGTTTTTAAAATTCATGTTTGAATAATAGTAGATTTGTCATTTTAATACAAGTCAAGTCAAATTTTCACTTGAATAAATCTCCTTAGTGTCTAACTATTGATTATCATAGAACACCAAAAATAAATAGGAAAAAACGGATACAAATAAAAATGAAAGAATGATGAGGAATGATTACTTTTTTTTATCAAATTTAATGAAGAAAAAAATTGTTATATTTTACTCTAAAACAAAATGAATCGAAATGAATGGAAAAGAAAAACTATTCTTCATAAATAGTAAAATTTCAAGAAAGATGAATTGTAACCTGACGCTGAGCCCACCAGAACCCAAAGTAGATCAGTAGCTTTGTGATGATGTCAGGAGTAGTCACGACAGATGGACTCAGTGATTGAACTCACACCAGTCCTGATTTCACGTCAAGTGGCGTCTTAATCAGAGAAAGAGATCAAAACTCAATGGAGAATTTGATCTGAAGGAGAAACCTTGCAGATGACCTTGGAGTCGCCATCCGAGGTGTGCTGCTTGAGAGAGACGCCAACTGGATAGCTTCAGCGATGCAAACGGAGAGCTTGAACCACAAGGAATGTGTGATAGTCTCCCTTGTGATGATGAGGAGGCTGTTGAGAACGCTGTGGTGAAGAATCGCTGTCAGATCCAGTCAGATCTTAGAATCGCCATCTTGATCACCACAAAAGATTTACTTTGATATCCTTTCACATACCTTAAAAGAAGATTGTGGACACACATGAAATGGGACGAAAGTCTCGCAGGCTCTTAAAGACCAAAAAGGTAATCTCATATTCTCTTAATGAATCTATCATACTCTTCATTTTTAGACACTCTTATCAAAAGTGGTTAAAGTCAATTATACCCTTACTCCATCTAACCAATCAGGTGTTTTCTCTCTCTTCTTCACTTCTCCCTTCTCTCTCCTCTCACCTTCTATTCGGCCTGTTCTTTCTCTCTCTCCTCCGAGAACCATTGTTTTGGACTTGTTTTTCAGTTGATTCAATTCGTACCAACACTACATTAAGGGAATTTTAACGAATTATAAGTGTACATTCATACCCATAACTATATTAAGCACTACATGTGTACCCAACACTACATTAAGCATACATGTTTTCCCAATTGATTCAGTTCGTACCTTACACTAATGGTATAACTTTGTATAACTTGGTACAACTGGTATAACTTAGAATTAGTTGAACCGTAAAAATGTAAAACTTGTATAATTAGATTAGTAAAACTGTAAAAACAAAATGAAATGAAATGACATTATGATATTGCAAAACTTAAATATTTCATGAAATTTAGTATTTTATTAGATGGTTAGATGAAAAATGATTATATGAAACTGAATGTAAGTAACACTACATGTGTACCAACACTACGTTAACCATTACTATTTCCCAATCAATTCGTACCCAGCACTAATGGCATAACTGTGTATAACTTGGTACAACTATAGTGGTACAAACTGGTATAACTTAGCATTAGTTTAACCGTAAAAATTGTATAACTAAATTAGTAAAAATGTACAAGCAAAATGAAATGAAGTTATGATAATACAAAAATTATATATATATAGTTCATTAAATTAAGAGGTTGATTGTTTGTATTTTTTGTTTTAGTTTTTGGTTTTTGCTTTTGTAAAAACCATTTTTTATCCAATTAAGCTTTAGCTTTTAGTTTTTGTTTTTATAGAAACCATTTCACTTGCCAATCATTTTTTTAACAAATAGATTCCCTAAAATTTAGGGAAAATAGTTTTTCAAAATTTCAACCAATTTGCGAAGAAAAGCCAAAACCCAACTTTTGTGGGTTTTCAATATAAAAATAATTTTTGTTTATTTTATATAAAATACTATATTTTAATTAATTAATAATTAAGTAAATAATATTTTCATAAAGATAAAATTCCCTTACAATTTTTTATCATTTAACATTAATGTAAAATAATTTATGTGTTTCATATATGAAAATAAATATAGATAATTTTAGTATTAGTTGTAACCAATTAATTATTAATATCTGTAAAAAATTATTGAATAATTTTATTATACATACTAAAAACAACTAAAATTTATAATATTTAAAATATTTTATTAATATAATATATTATATTGATTTGAAAAATAGCCATTCAAGTTCTAAAAACGAAAAATATTTTATGTATTAAAATTTATAAATAGTTTCAAAATTTCAAAATATTTTAATTTTTATAATTTATAGATATTTTATTAATTATATTTAAGTAACCACTTAAAAATAAAATAATTTAAAACATGGTAATGTTTTTATTTTAAATAACAGCCACTATATTTTGATAAATTTTAATGGTAATGTTTTAAAAAAATATTGTTTTAAAATAATGTATTGCTTATTTTATAAAAAAAAACTAAGAATACATTAAAACCAAAATCTAAAAACCAAAAACTAAAAGTTGAAAATCAAAAACCAAAATCTGAAAGTTAAAAACCAAAACGCAAAATCTGAAACCAAAATCTAAAAACCAAAAAGTAAAAAGTAAAACCAAAAACTAATGGAAACAATCATCACCTAAGTATTATATTGAATGGTTAGATGAGAACCGATTATAGGAAACTGAATATAAGTAACACTACATGTGTACCCAACACTACAATAAGCACTATGATTTCCCAATTGATCAAATTCGTGCCCACTAAAGCACTACTATTTCCCAATTGATCGAATTTGTATCCAACACTAATGGTATAACTGTGTATAACTCGGTAAAATTACATTGGTACAACTGGTATAACGTAGTAGTAGATTTAGCATAAAACCATAAAACTTCTATAACTAGATTAGCAAAACTGTAAAAGAAAAATGAAATGAAATCATAAAATTAAGTGTTTTATTTTATGGTTAGATAATAACTGATTATATGAAACTGGATATATGTATTAAATTCAAAATTCTTTTTAATTAAATTTGTAATAGAAAAATAAAACTTTGATTTCGAAAGTAAAACTTTGACTTCAAAATTTGATTTTATTAAATTCTCGCCCAATTTCTCCTTCCATTTTCTAAACACCTTGAAGAATTATGTCATTTAGTTGTCAAGTATAAAAACCATTTTTAGGATTTTCCCATTTCTACAATCCTCCCAATTCTCTCAACCCCATTTTCTTTCATCTCATATCTTTCTATTTTAATAAGAAAAATTTACATCTTAAGACACTGTATCACTTTTCAATTTCACTAAAAGACACAATGCACACACTTTCACACACTTCATGCCCTCTAACTAAAGAGTTGTTTACCATATACGACAGTTTTGTGTTTGTTTTACATGTAGAGACACTTACAGCTTGTGACACACATTTTCTGGACAGTTGGCGTTTTTCTGACTGTTTTGCCCTCACCTCCCATGGTTTGATTCTCTTTAGTTACTTGCAAGTAACTAAAAAACAAAGTTATTTAACAACTGAACAAAAGAAAGGACGATAGAGAGAGATGAGATATGCAGTGCATTTATAGTTTTACATATTTTAAAATTATTCTTATTTATTTCACCATTTAATATGTTTTGCCTTTATTATAATATTTAATTTTCTACATTTAGACATCCGTTTTGGTATATATATATATATATATATATATATATTATATTTTAACATAAAAAGTGTGGATAATTTGTTTTTTGAGAAATGTGGACAAAAAAATTGTGGATAGGTAAATCTTGTTTTGGTTTTTCATATTCATAAAGTGTGGACATGATTTTGTGGACATGTTGTAGAAGCAATTTTGTGTCCAAGGTTTGTTTTCATATATTTCTTCGTAGATTTGTGGACATGATTTTGTATACGATTTCCAGATTTTCTAAGTCATATATTTCTTAGTTTGTTTATGAATTATACAAGATGTCATGGATGGATGAAGGTTGGTCGGAAAAGTTCTCAATCATATAAAATTTTGTGGATACTGTTTCGTGGATATATATATATATAATTTTTATATATTATATAAGGTTTTGTGGATACAGTTTTTGTGGACATACATATTTTATCCAAGCATCTCGGGAGAAGAGCATCTCGATGGAAGAATTCTAAACCTGATATGCAAATAAATTAAATCTCACGGAAGGAGTTGTCTCTAAGGCTCCATCTAGAACTAAAAAAGTCACATGCTTTATACCATTTTCTTCCACAAATCTGAAGAAAGCCTAAACCCAATGTTCTTTATACATTACTTACTCCATCAAAAAGAAAGCATGATATGTAAATAAATCAAAGCTTCCCTAAGCTTAGATTCATGGAGTTTTCGCAGAGTTGTTGACTTAGTGGCTCAATGACGATGTGGCTCAGAGACGATGGTCGCGAAACAGGGACGACAGTGGCCGCGAAACAGGGACGACGGTGGCTCAGAGACGATGGTCACCAAACAGGGATGACGATAGCTCAGATACGGTGGCTCAAGGACGATGTCGACGATGATGGCTCAGAGACGGTGGTTCAGGGAGGACAGTGGCTCAGACTCATAGACGATGAATCACAGTGTTGGAAGAGAAAAACGATTTAAAAATTAAATCAATAATGCAAAGTTGTGAGTTAGGAGGGAGAATGAACTTTTGTGTTGTTGGGTATAATTAGTTTTATTAGTTAAAATAAAAACGTAAAATAAAACAAAAGTCTAGTTGGCTTGCTTAGAGGGTAGAATGGACAAAGAACATGAAAAATGTGTGTCAAAAACAAAAAGTGTCTCTAGGTGTAATTACAAAGTCAAAATGTGTCTTCTCATGTAAATTTCTCTCCAACTAAAGAGAAACCAAGTCACTCTTCAATGGTGACCAAACTGAAGAGAAAAAAAGCAAATCATCTTAAACTTCTTGTTTTACCAAATCACAAACAGTTAATCCAGCATAAAAACCCTAAATTACCAACGTTCATCTTAGAGGAGAGTGCAGATTAAAAACCCTAATCAATTTGAAATCTGATGACTCTGTCGTTTCTCTTGATTTTACTCAGAGATGAATGATCTATTGTTTATTGACGTGGCTGGTCCAAAAGTTGTCGCTGTCCAGATCTGTTCTCCGAGTCCTCTCTTCATAACCAAGCTTTTGTTACCTCTTGTACCATCTCAGCCATGGATGTAGCCATGAAGTCGACCAACTCTGCAGATCAATTGGTGACAGCTTGTGTCATGTCCCCGATCCTGGATAGGATCGTCCGGACGGACTGCGGTGCAAGAAAACGCACCAGTCAGGTCACATGACCTAAGGACAAGCGTGTCATGGTCCTGAATGAGGGTTAAGGGAATCAGTCTGCTGAGACTTAAGCAGGATACGATGGAAATAAGGGTAAAGGAGCTGCGTGAGTGTTTAGGCAGCTGGACGAGTGTTGGTTTGAGTTCAATCAGCTCGGTTCAGCTGGTATTCAGTTCACCATGATCCGTTTAGCTCACAGGAGCTGGTAGACTAGATCACTCAGCTGGGAACAGCTGGAGGTCAGCTCAATCCGGTGAATGGTGCGTTCTGGTTCGGATCAGTGTGGGCGAGTCCGGGACGGTTACTGGGCGAGCCGATGGTCCGGGTGCAGGACGGTTTGACCAAATGGGTCTTAGGCTTGGGAGAGGGAGCGTGCAAGCTCCCAGAGTGTGAGCTGAGGCTCAGTGATCGATTTGCCAAAAGAAGAAAAGGCGAGAAACCGCCAATGGGCGGATATGGGACGGTTATGGGACGGTTTTAGGAAGAAAGGATGGGATTTTGGTAACTGTTCACCCAGGCGGTTGGGGACAGTTTAAATCGTCCTCTCTCTTTCATTTCTGATCATGCTGGTCGATTTCTACACCCTGAAACACACAGAATCCAGAGAAAAATACAGAGAGTTGGTCGGATTCCCAATCTAAGACCCATGGTGGTGTGAAGGCCATAAAGAGACAGTTTTGGGGCAGATCAAGGGGGAAGTTGAGAACGACCCTCTGAACGGTTTTGATTTTTGTTGATAACACCCAAAGCCTTATCTGGAGCCTGTGAACACACGCAAATGGTGAGGAAAGGAGGGAGTTGGCCGGAATCCATTCCCAAGGGCCAATGCAGCCTTAAAGGGAGATTGGTGTGGAAAGCAGTTTCATGGGAAACAAAGAGGGAAGTGATGCACGACCTTCGGATGGTGATTGATCATGGATGATCATGTCTAAGGCTTCCTCTGTGTCTTGGGAACACACGCAATTGGTTAGGAGAGAAGGGGGAAGGCTTGACTCCACTCTCAAAGGCATGAACAGCCTTGAAGATGGATGCAGTATAGAAACTGGTTTCATGGAAGTTCCATGGAAGGAGTGATGGGCACGAACCATGGTTAGATCTTATCAATACTGGGAGTATGTGATAAGGGTTTGATGAAGGCGTGCTAGGAGGAGCATGGACGCCCCTGATGAGGTAACAGGTGGGGACTGCAGACCATTGGACATAGTCTGGTACACTATGGGTTGATCTGGTCCAGCAGTTACACCTTACTCTGTTTTATGATTATTAATCATATTATTCCTTGTTCTTATGATTGAGATTGATGATTAGACATAGTAGCACTGAACCATGGCTTGGCCGGTTCAGAAGAACCCTCCATGGCCTTGGTTTGGCAGCTAAGTCCGGATCTCCTACTTCCTGATGGATTTATGGCTATCTGACTTTGGAATCCTCTTAGGGGTGAATTATCATGAATTATCATGGTATTTGGGGATTTTTATCTGATTGATTTCGAGATGGTCAAGGTGGCCAGTGGGGCTGTTCTAGGTCGAGATCCATAGGATCGAGATCGGTTCTTGGAGTTCTGACTTGACCATTCTCTTAGTTAAGATTTATCATGAATTATCATGAATCCTAATGAGTTTTTAGGGATTGATTTAGAGATGGTCCCTTGGGCCGGTTTGGCTGATCTTGGCCGAGATCTATGGGATGGAGGCCGGTTCTGGGAAATCTGATTGGACCATTCTCTTAGTTATGATTTATCATGAATTGTCATGAATTTTAATTGATTTTTGGAGCAGGTTTGCTTGGGGACGAAATTGCACTTGAGGGCATATTGGGGTCAGATCCTTGTGTTAGGATATCTGATCATATGTTGTGTGCAACATATTGTCACTTATGATATTGATCATAAGGAATTGCTGGTTATCAACCTTGGTGTTGGTAAGGCAGGCCATGTGTGATCTGATCATGGGCAAGGATGGACGACCTGATCCTTGGATGATGGATCAAGGTGTCTGATCTGATTGATCAAAGGATGCACCGGTGGTAAGAGCAACACTAATCAGGTTCAGTGGGACATGGTTCCATGACTGATTAGGAAGTATGAAGATTCATCAGTTCTGAGTCATGTGGGGTGGTTGGTTGATTGACTCAGGATCTGATGGGCATTGTTAGTCTTTGTGAGGACTTGATCTGGTTAGTCCATGAGAGGACTTGGTATGATTAGTCCATGAGCTGGACTTGGTATCATAAGTTGATAAGGCAAAAGGATGTGGGACAGTGCATGAACCGGTAAGGGCCAGATGCATGTCCTTAGCTGATTGAAGACTTCCCAAAGGTTACTTATGTCTGTGGGGATGGTTGGCTGAATGACTAAGTACCCAAGGGAAGAGTTTATGCAGCTCGATCAGCTGGAACGGAGCAGCAAACCTCAAGTGAAGTGGTTCAGCTCAACTAGTTGGGTGAGCTAGCTAAGACAGCTAAGTCAGCTGGGACAATGACCTAACAAGCTCCGGGAATGTGGCAAAGGTATGATCTGTCAATGTTGCATAGATCTAGATAGAATGGCTTAGGGAACCGGAACCTCTGATTGTATGACTTGGTCTAGGTTCAGGATCGACCTTGGAGCTAGCTGGCAGTTGTGTTACTGACCAGTAGCTGAGGTGATCTGACCAGACAAGTGTTAGATTGGATTTAGTCCAATGGATGATAGATGTTATTCCGCTGTGCATAAGGTGAAATGATCTAAGCTAGGAAATGACTAAGGTAGTCTTGAGCTAAGATCTGAGTTAGCCCTCGCCTATGGGCGATGTTTTTAAATAAAGGGCAAAATTTTTAGAGGTTCGGCCAGTGTATAGACCGAGCGACGTGAGGCATCGACCGCGGCCTAGTCGGCCGGGATCGGGTCTTACAAGTTGGTATCAGAGCATGCTTGATCCTGTTAAGGACAGTGCTCAAAGATGTTAAGTTCCAAACCGAAATTATTTCTGAAAACTGAGAGGACTTGGAACCTTAGCTGTGGTGAGCCAAGTGGGAGTTGAGGTAAGATTGGGTTTCATGCTTGTGAACGGGGAAGTTCCAAGATGAGCCGGCTTAGCCAAGATGCACTCTCCAAGGGCAAGACCCTGAAACAAAAAGGTTAGTTTTCTAGTTATTTGGAAGTAATAGATGGATTGGATGATGGACGCAATGCAAGATCTTTGTATGGACGACCTGGACAAGGGAAGTAACATGGACCAGAGAGTGGCTTAGGTTGAATGAAACGTGCAGCACTCTCTTGGAGGTAAATGTTATCCCTTGGTGGCCGTTCAAAACAAGTGAGCATATGCAATGTTCATGTTAGTCTAAGGGAGACGCTACATGGCTAGTACATGAGTGGGCTTGTGATCAGATGGATCAGCTTGGACTCAGTGTAAGTCAAGGTAGGATTCCTTAAGATTGAGTGAATGTAATGGATCAATTCCAAGAGGAATTAGAAACACGATGTTAAGTATCTTAGTATGATGAGGATTGAAGTATACTATCAACACTTTTGTGAATGGTATGGGACGTTCACAGATGTGTGATGCTTTGGAGAATGGTATGGGACATTTTCCAAATGTGTGATCAAACCAAGATCCTACTCATCTAAGTACTTAATGATTGGTGGTGTGGAAACACATTATTTGATACTGGAGCTACACATAATGTTGTGAGTCCAGGAATGGTTGGAAAAGGTTTGTTCCAGTATGGAACATGGGATGGTCCTGAACGAGTGAGTGCGGCCGGAGGGCAAGTTATGAACTCACTCGGTCTGGTTAAGGACATCCCTGTGGTGATCTTGGATAGGCCGATGCCTATAGATCTGATTGTTGTCCGCCTCAAGCATCATGAAGTGATCTTGGGCATGGACTGGTTGGGAAAGTATCGGGCAACTCTAGATTGTCACCGGGGAAGGGTGCAACTTGAGAACGAGTTTGGACCCCGATAAAGTACCAAGGAATCATGCCAACCTCTTGTAGTTTGGTGGTTTCAGCAGTCCAAGTAGAACGGATGCTTGGAAATGGTTGTGAGGCCTTTTTGGCTACCATTTACACTGATGAGGTTGTAGGGGCCTGTGACCCAGAGGGTATACCGTTGGTTCGGGAATTTCAGGATGTGTTTGGGGCATTACAGGGCATTCCCCCTGATAGGGCTGCCCATTCATCATTGAATTGGAACCTGGAACGGCCCCATTATCTAAAAGTCCATATAGAATGGCACCAGCTCAGATGGCAGAGCTGAAGAAGCAACTTGAGGAGTTGTTTGAGAAGGGGTTCATACACCCTAGTGTATCACCTTGGGGAGCACCAGTCCTATTTGTTAAGAAAAAGGATGGTAGCTTTAGGTTGTGCATTGATTATAGGGGTTTGAACAGGGTGACTGGGAAGAACAAGTACCCTTTACCCAGGATTGATGAATTGCTGGAATCATAAACCTTATTGTCCAGGAAGGACTTAAGGGAACAGAACAATCTGTTAGGACTCATGGTAGAGTGAGCAGCCTAAAGATTGGAACATGTTCACTAGGACTTGGCTGGTGCATCGAGTGGCTTGGAGATTGGTTGAATCTACTAAGACTTGAGTACTCAGTATGTTCCTAGGTACTGAATTTGATCTAGTCATGGAACTAAAGTGTTCTACATGGACTTGGTGTCTACTAGGAACGAAACCTGGAGAGTTGGGTCAGTGACACAAGTCATATCTTTGTATGGGTGCTTGATGGACCACCTGATAAGATTTTGGGTTAAATATCTATCAAGTGGGGGAGACTTGTTGTGTATTTGATGACCAAGACGTGGTCAGTGAGAAGGAACAAGGTGGGAGATGCAACGAATTGGTTAGAAAGAACCAATCGAGCATGCTCCATGTTCCGGGTACAAAGGAGTTCGGATGGAACCTTTGTCATGAAACAAGAGGTTAACACCACTGGATTCGAGGACGAATCCTCCGTAAGTGGGGGAGACTTGTCATGTCCCCGATCCTGGATAGGATCGTCCGGACGGACTGCGGTGCAAGGAAACGCACCAGTCAGGTCACATGACCTAAGGACAAGCGTGTCATGGTCCTGAATGAGGGTTAAGGGCATCAGTCTGCTGAGACTTAAGCAGGATACGATGGAAATAAGGGTAAAGGAGCTGGGTGAGTGTTTAGGCAGCTGGACGAGTGTTGGTTTGAGTTCAATCAGCTCGGTTCAGCTGGTATTCAGTTCACCATGATCCGTTCAGCTCACAGGAGCTGGTAGACTAGCTCACTCAGCTGGGAACAGCTGGAGGTCAGCTCAATCCGGTGAACGGTGCGTTCTGGTTCGGATCAGTGTGGGCGAGTCCGGGACAGTTACTGGGCGAGCCGATGGTCCGGGTGCAGGACGGTTTGACCAAATGGGTCTTAGGCTTGGGAGAGGGAGCGGGCAAGCTCCCAGAGTGTGAGCTGAGGCTCAGTGATCGATTTGCCAAAGGAAGAAAAGGGGAGAAACCGCCAATGGGCGGTTATGGGACGGTTATGGGACGGTTTTAGGAAGAAGGGATGGGATTTTGGTAACTGTTCACCCAGGCGGTTGGGGACAGTTTAAATCGTCCTCTCTCTTTCATTTCTGATCATGCTGGTCGATTTCTACACCCTGAAACACAAAGAATCCAGAGAAAAATACAGAGAGTTGGTCGGATTCCCAATCCAAGACCCATGGTGGTGTGAAGGCCATAAAGAGACAGTTTTGGGGCAGATCAAGGGGGAAGTTGAGAACGACCCTCTGAACGGTTTTGATCTTTGTTGATAACACCCAAAGCCTTATCTGGAGCCTGTGAACACACGCAAATGGTGAGGAAAGGAGGGAGTTGGCCGGAATCCATTCCCAAGGGCCAATGCAGCCTTAAAGGGAGATTGGTGTGGAAATCAGTTTCATGGGAAACAAAGAGGGAAGTGATGCACGACCTTCGGATGGTGATTGATCATGGATGATCATGTCTAAGGCTTCCTCTGTGTCTTGGGAACACACGCAATTGGTTAGGAGAGAAGGGGGAAGGCTTGACTCCACTCTCAAAGGCATGAACAGCCTTGAAGATGGATGCAGTATAGAAACTGGTTTCATGGAAGTTCCATGGAAGGAGTGATGGGCACGAACCATGGTTAGATCTTATCGATAGTGCGAGTATGTGATAAGGGTTTGATGAAGGCGTGCTAGGAGGAGAATGGACACCCCTGATGAGGTAACAGGTGGGGACTGCAGACCAATGGACATAGTCTGGTACACTATGGGTTGATCTGGTTCAGCAGTTACACCTTACTCTGTTTTATGATTATTAATCATATTATTCCTTGTTCTTATGATTGAGATTGATGATTAGACATAGTAGCACTGAACCATGGCTTGGCCGGTTCAGAAGAACCCTCCATGGCCTTGGTTTGGCAGCTAAGTCCGGATCTCCTACTTCCTGATGGATTTATGGCTATCTGACTTTGGAATCCTCTTAGGGGTGAATTATCATGAATTATCATGGTATTTGGGGATTTTTATCTGATTGATTTCGAGATGGTCAAGGTGGCCAGTGGGGCTGTTCTAGGTCGAGATCCATAGGATCGAGATCGGTTCTTGGAGTTATGACTTGACCATTCTCTTAGTTAAGATTTATCATGAATTATCATGAATCCTAATGAGTTTTTAGGGATTGATTTAGAGATGGTCCCTTGGGCCGGTTTGGCTGATCTTGGCCGAGATCTATGGGATGGAGGCCGGTTCTGGGAAATCTGATTGGACCATTCTCTTAGTTATGATTTATCATGAATTGTCATGAATTTTAATTGATTTTTGGAGCAGGTTTGCTTGGGGACGAAATTGCACTTGAGGGCATATTGGGGTCAGATCCTTGTGTTAGGATATCTGATCATATGTTGTGTGCAACATATTGTCACTTATGATATTGATCATAAGGAATTGCTGGTTATCAACCTTGGTGTTGGTAAGGCAGGCCATGTGTGATCTGATCATGGGCAAGGATGGACGACCTGATCCTTGGATGATGGATCAAGGTGTCTGATCTGATTGATCAAAGGATGCACCGGTGGTAAGAGCAACACTAATCAGGTTCAGTGGGACATGGTTCCATGACTGATTAGGAAGTATGAAGATTCATCAGTTCTGAGTCATGTGGGGTGGTTGGTTGATTGACTCAGGATCTGATGGGCATTGTTAGTCTTTGTGAGGACTTGATCTGGTTAGTCCATGAGAGGACTTGGTATGATTAGTCCATGAGCTGGACTTGGTATCATAAGTTGATAAGGCAAAAGGATGTGGGACAGTGCATGAACCGGTAAGGGCCAGATGCATGTCCTTAGCTGATTGAAGACTTCCCAAAGGTTACTTATGTCTGTGGGGATGGTTGGCTGAATGACTAAGTACCCAAGGGAAGAGTGTATGCAGCTCGATCAGCTGGAACGGAGCAGCAAACCTCAAGTGAAGTGGTTCAGCTCAACTAGTTGGGTGAGCTAGCTAAGACAGCTAAGTCAGCTGGGACAATGACCTAACAAGCTCCGGGAATGTGGCAAAGGTATGATCTGTCAATGTTGCATAGATCTAGATAGAATGGCTTAGGGAACCGGAACCTCTGATTGTATGACTTGGTCTAAGTTCAGGATCGACCTTGGATTTAGCTGGCAGTTGTGTTACTGACCAGTAGCTGAGGTGATCTGACCAGACAAGTGTTAGATTGGATTTAGTCAAATGGATGATAGATGTTATTCCGCTGTGCATAAGGTGAAATGATCTAAGCTAGGAAATGACTAAGGTAGTCTTGAGCTAAGATCTGAGTTAGCCCTCGCCTATGGGCGATGTTTTTAAATAAAGGGCAAAATTTTTAGAGGTTCGGCCAGTGTATAGACCGAGCGACGTGAGGCATCGACCGCGGCCTAGTCGGCCGGGATCGGGTGAGGGTGAGGTCCTGGGTTCGAGGCTCACCAACAACCTAATTATGGAGTTAATGAGAACTCATAATAGAGGGGTTGGGGTCGGTGTGCTGCAGCGCTGTGAGCCTGGGGCCCACGGGGCAGGTAGTTCCTACGGGGCGGGTTGTCACAGAACTGTTCTCCACTTTCCCATTTACTGCATTGCAGGAGTCGATGACTCGACCTTCATTTATTTTGCTTCAAGTATATTTTCTATTTAAATCAATGAAAACCCAAAAATAGGTAGTCTTAACTACCCAAAAGAAAAGTGTGTGTTTTAGTTTGTTCTTGACAAATTCTCTTTGATTTAAAGAGGAACCTTAAATGGTTTCAAATCACATGTTTTTAGATCGAAAATAGATGATCCTATAACTGGGACCTATCACAGCCATCGCACGAGAATAACAGAAGAAGAAGATGTACATAGTATTGATAATTAATAAAGGAAGAAGCTTTATGGGGATTGAGCCGATCTCCATGGATGAAGTATTCAGAGGTTTGATTTTTTGTATCTGCTATAAACTTGGTGAGAAAGGGGTTTATTTGTGAAGAAGATAAACTTTCTTATTGATGGTTTTCAACTTGGATTGCATGATTACATCATAAGACAATATATAGATGGTGATATACTCAAGTAGGACAAAGGCATCATCCAGCTCAGCATGTGACAGCACATAGTCCTAAGGCTTCGTAACGGTTTGGTAGCTGTATCTCCTTAGCTGTATGAGCCGTACGAAGACCTCCTTTAGGTGTCACAAGTTTTGTGCCTTTGTTACCGTTGATACTCGACTGGGCCTTTGAAGACAAAGCCGGTTCTGTAGGCTTTGGACTTACACACCCCCTCAAACTTGGAGCAGGAGGCTTGCTGATTCCAAGTTTGTCACGCAAGGCGCAGAAGGGTTGTTGTGGTAATGACTTAGTGAATATGTCCGCTAATTGAAGCACCGATGGAACTTGACTGACCACAAGAGCTCCAAGTGCTACACGTTCCCAAACATAATGAAAATCCGTGTCAAAATGTTTGCTTCGGTTGTGAAGTGCAGGGTTCGCTGTTAAGTAGACAGCGGAGAGGTTATCACAGAACAGCTCAGGTGTGTCAGGAAGAGAGATCCCCATCTCACCAAGTAATGAGGCTATCCACTTGAGCTCAGTTGCAGTGATAGACAGTGTTTGAAACTCCGCTTCTGTCGACGACCGTGACGGTTGGATGCCGTTTTGCAGACCAAGAGATGATGTTTGAACCGAGGAAGGTGCAGAGACCACCAGTGGAGCGGCGTGTTTCTTTACAGCCGGCCCAATCGCTGTCACTGAAGCCATACAAAAGGAATCTTGTCTTAGCGTTGATGTTCAAGCCAAGACGGCATGTTCCTTTTAAGTACCGAAGGATTCTCTTCAGATTGGAGAAATCGGTGACAGTAGGAGAGTGCATCTTCTGGCATACGTAATTGACCGCAAACTGGATGTCTGGTTTTGTTAAGGTCAGGTACTGGAGCTTGCCTGCTAGACTGCGGAAGTAGGTCAGGTCTGAGAAGATCTTATCTCCTCCAGGGACTTTATCGAGCTGAATTGGCAGCGGTGTTGGCATAGGAGCACTATCAGACATGCCCGTATTCTCAAGAAGATCAAGTGTGTATCTCTCTTGACATAAGAGAACAGACCATCTGAGTGAGCTTGGACTTGTATTCCAAGGAAGTAATGAACCGGGCCATGTCTTTCATTCTGAAAGTTGTATTCAAACTCTTCATAAGCTTCTCTATTAGCTTCTCATTATTGCCGGTTAAAAGCATATCATCGACATAAAGGATGAGGTAAATGACATCTTCACCATGATGATATACGAACAATGAAGGATCACCATGTGTACATTTGAACCCAAACTCTAGCAAGAACGTGCTGAATTTGTCGTACCACGCTCACGGAGATTGGCGAAGACCATATATAGTGTTGTTCAACTTACAGATAAAGTGAGGTTTCTCAGGATCTTCTAGTCCTGGAGGTTGCTTCATATACACGGTTTCTTTGAGATCACCGTGTAGGAAGGCGTTATCCACATCGAGCTGCTTAATGTTCCATCCTTTTACCATTGCTATATGAAGCACTGATCTTATAGTCGCAGTCCGCACCACAGGACTATAAGTTTCAACAAAGTCAACTCCTTCAAACTGCTCGTTACCGCGTGCCACTAGTCTTGAATTCCTTTTGTTTAACGTTCCATCAGCGTTTAGCTTAGACTTGTGTACCCATCCACTGCTTATAGGCTGTATCGCTTGATCTGGAGGTACCAAATCCCATGTATGCGTTATCTCCATATTGTTCTTCTCATGCTTCATAGCATTGTTCCAGTTTGGATCTCTTAGCACTGCAGCAAGGGTCTTTGGCTCAGGGTAAGGTGTCTTGACAGATATCAGAGCATATCTTGGATTTGGCTTGCTGATTCCGTCTTTAGCCCTTGTAACCATAGGATGAACAGGTGCTTGTTGCTGTATCTGATGTACCAGAGGTGCAGGGGAAGGAGGTAAGGGAGGGAAATCATCGTCTGAGAAGATTGATGCAGCAGGTACTGTAGTAGTAGGAGCTTGTCTTGGTGGAGGAATGAACTCATCAATGATCGGTGGAGTATCAACTGGTACGGGAGCTTGATAGTGTTCAGACCTCCAAGCAGACAGGAGAGGAGTATCCAAAGAGGTAAGTCTTCTGGTCGTGGTTCATCATCTGCTCCTGACAATCGCCAACTTGTCAGATTTGTAACAAGTTTGGCCATCCTGCTTACAAGTGTTACAAGAAATTCGATCATTCTTACCAGGCTGAGGATTATCACACCGCTCTAGCCGCTATGAGTATTCAAGAATCACCTTAAAACTCTGGCCATGAGTGGTATGCTGACTCCGGAGCTACAGCCCACATCACCAACGACTTATCTCAGCTTCAGTCCACTCAAGCATACACTGGTGATGACACAGTTCTGGTAGGAAATGGTGAGTCTGTGCCTATAACTCATGTTGGTACAGCGATGTTGCCTAGTCTTCAAGGTAATCTTCCCCTTAATGACGTTCTTATTTTTCCTGCGATGACAAAATCATTACTTTCAGTCTCCAAACTTACAGCAGACTATCCCTGTTCTATTGAGTTTGATGCTGACAGTGTTATTCTGAAGGACAAACAGACAAGGCAACTACTAACCAGAGGAGTTAGATAGAAGGATCTGTACGTTTTGGAGAACCTGAAGTTCATGGCTTTCTATTCTCACAGACAACAAGCTGCAAGTGGTGTTGTTTGGCACATGAGGCTAGGTCATCCTCACCAAGAAGTTCTCCAGCATCTCTCAGCAAATAAGGCCATAATTCGCAATAACCTCAGCCGTCAGCTCTGTGAGGCGTGTCAGCTGGGAAAGTCTAGTCGTTTACCGTTTTCTAGTTCTGAGTTTGTAGCAACCAGACCCTTAGAAAGAGTTCATTGTGACCTATGGGTGCCTTCTCCAGTTGCCTCCACTCAAGGGTTTAGGTTTTATGCAGTCTTTGTTGATCATTTCTCAAGATATACTTGGATGTACCCTTTGAGATTAAACTCAGACTTCTATACTGCATTTTTGAGCTTCCAGAACTTTGTGGAAAGACAATTAGACAGCAAAATACAAGTGTTTCAAAGTGGTGGTGGTGGCGAGTTCATGAGTAAACAATTCCTTGCTCACCTATCTTCTTGTGGAATCAAACAACAACTGTCTTATCTACATACGCCACAACAGAACGGTCTTACTGAGAGAAAACACTGTTATGTTACTGAACTCGGTTTGTCACTGATGTTTCAGAGCAAAATCCCTCATCAACTTTGGGTAGAAGCATTCTTAACAGCTACATACCTCGGTAACATGATGCCTTCTTTAGTGTTACCTGAACACAAGAGTCCATACGAAATGCTAGTAGGTAAACCACCTATCTACTCATTGCTCAGAGTCTTTGGAAGCAGCTGTTACCCTTTCCTGCGTCCATATGGAAAGAATAAGTTTGACCCAAAAAACTTACACTGTGTCTTCATTGGGTATAGTGAGAAGCATAAGGGTTACAGTGTCTACATCAACCGACTGCAAGAGTATATATTAGTAGGCATGTTCTGTTTGAGGAGAGTAACTTTCCATACTTAAAAGAGTATAAGTCATTCCCTACCTCTTTGGACTTACATCTGCCATTGGAGTAGAGAGACAAAGCTGCAAGTCATTCGCATTGAACAGTCGTCTTAAAGGTTAGATAGATGCAAAGTAGCCGTCAAATGTAGGAAAATGGCTTATTCCCTTATGAACTAGTTGTCCCCGGCTATTTCACACATTAACTTTTAAGTCGTACCAAAAACCACATGAACAACTCTATTTTTTGAATTACATACACAAACTATCGATTTTAAACTAATTCCCCTAAAACCATAAATGGTGTTATTTAAACGTTAACTTGGTTTATGACATGTGGAGAGCTGGTTTAATTCGGGTTGATAAAAACAGAATACCACGTCATTTTGTTGTTGTTGTTGTTCTTCTTCTTCTTCTTCTTCTTCTTCTTCTTTTTGTCAACTACTCTTCTTTATTATCAATTGAGGATGAAAAAATTTATCCTGCATTTTTGAGTTATATGACATAGTAACCGGTTGGGGTAGACATCAGTGGCGGTCCCATGAATGAATTTGACTGGGGTCAAAAACAGTTTAAGGTGTACTGCTGGGTTTGGAACCCGGGTTATGTGGGGTCAAACATTATATTTAACCAACTCTGCTACCGATTCTTTAATGTTTTCTATATAAAACAAATTTTTATCATGTTTTTTTGTGGTGTCAGGTGACCCCACTCCTCTTCAAGTGGGTCCGCCCCTGGTAGACATTTTTGAGTTATATGACATAAAGCGTATAGAGAGATCATATGACATTAATTTATGGATTGAGGAAAATATATCAATACCTGCATGACCGGAACCTGAGACTAACATCCGCTAACGGAAACAATCAAGCGTCCTAGACTACGCTGATTTTATAGTTCCTTGTGACAATACATGGACATTGGTAAGTTAGTATTTCTTGCTCTTTTTTCTTTATGCATCATGTAAAACGTTTTAATCTCAGGTTCTGGTTATGGTTATAATCTATAATGTTTCTAAAATTAAGATTCTATAGCATCTTACAATTACCAGTACAATGCAATATTTTTCAATTACGTAAACATAACTATGTATTACGTATAAAATTCTGCAATGTACTAAAATGATAAATGCAAAATGTTGGGTCCCAATCTTGAAAACATTCATTAGAACCTCTAAAAAGAACTTGGGTCGACGATTAGCCTGTGTCCTTAATTCGAAACATAAGGCGCAGTCAGCAGGAAGCTTGGAAGCTTGGCTTCAAGATCAATCCGAACAGAGACTGATATACCATGGATTTGACCCATTTTTACACATGGTATATAAGTATTTTACTATCTATATATTATATATTCTATCCTATTAGGTATGTTTTCAGGTGTAGAAGTATCTTGGAGTAAAGTAACGATTATGGAGCATTTAGGAGCTTAAAAGAGATTTCATCTGAGCTGACCATAAGCGGTCGATACGAAGAAGAAACAATCGATCGATGCACATCCAGTGACGTCGATCGAAACAGAAGAGAAGCCTCGACGATTGAAGATTATGATCGATCGATGTACATCCTGTACAATCGATCGATCTCGAGACGCGGAAGCACGACTTGGTTCCAGCTGACTTTAAACCCAAGACTTCACCAAATTACAAGATTACCCCTGACGAGTTTTTAACCTAATAGTTATATACTTGCCTAAGTGTTAGGAGGCAAGGAAGCTTTTGGCCACCTTTGTATTCTTATTTTCAGCAGAGAGTTTTAGGAGAGAAGATCATAGAGAGATTTGTGATTGGAACTCCATTGATTCATTTATTCTATTCTATGCAGTTTTTATTTATATTTTGTGTCATGAATTACTTAGCTATGTCTTAGTAGTTTACCTATTAGATTCAGGGTTAAAATAGGTTAGAGGGATTAGCCCCAACTATAGATTGCTAAGTTGTGGTATTCATTGATTGATTGTTCTTAATGCTTGTTCTAGATTAGCTAACTAGAATATTGAACCTAGGAATCTGCATGAGTCAAGCATCCTTGGCCATCCAGTCCTGAAACTAATCTGTCATGCTAGGACTGCTAGAAAAAGGCTACTGCTGAACTAGACAGCTAGTGAGCATTATCGACTTGCGCCTAGGGCTTAACTAGAAGCATCGATCGATATTGTCTTCTGACAATCGATCGATATTTGTGAAGAGTGTATCGATCGATATCCCTATAGGACCATCGATCGACACTTTCTTGTGATCAACAAACGACAGTTGGGATCCAAGATCTAGTTAGTTAACCAGTGAAACTTTGCCATCGCTGATCACTGTGTTTAAGGGGTTTAGCTCTAATATATCATGCATGCAATTGATAGGCATCTATAGGATTATAATCTCCAAACCTGAATAGAAACCCTGCATATAATACATTTCCAATAAGTTACACCCCCAATCATCTTGTTAGTCGAGCAATAGACTTGCTCAATTAGGATTTCTATTTACATTTAAACCATTAAACAACAAACACTTAGAATTAATAATTTAACAAGATTTAAAAGGTTCCCTAGCTCCTTGTGGATTCGATCCCTAAGTACTACAATTGAACCTCTTCTTTGAGAAAGTAATTCACTCCTTAGGGTAATTTGAGTGGTATCAGAGACCGAATTCGAAGAATCAATTTCGAGCTCGATCAAAATTGAAGCCGAGGGATCAAGAGAAACATTGATGCCAAGTAAAAAGGGATTGGCGCTAGCGGCATCCGAGATTCGCGGTACCAGAAAGATATCACGAGATTTTCGGGATCACAACATCAAGTGAGGATATCGGAGGAGGCCATAGTATATGATCGATTATAAAAAGGAGACAAAACGGAACTCCAGAGACATCTTTTCACAAACTTTGACAGATCGATCTCAAACCCTCAACTTATCATCTCGACGTCATCTTTTCATCTTGTTCTTAGTCTAGCTTAGTTTGATTTCCATCAAAATACTGTGTTACAGTATTTTTGTATAGGAACTTTGATGGTATTACAGAACTGTAAGTAAGCAGTATAGAAGTTAGAATCAAGACTAAAAGATGTACAAAATTTTGAGTAGGAGCTACAATATTTTGGTGCTTTACCAAATTTAGTTGAGGTATTTTATGAAATTTTCCTATTTCAATATATCACTTCAACTATTTCTTTGATCGAATCTACTGCTCACCAATTAAGAAGTTAAAAAAAAAAAATTTAGTTTCACCCGTAAGATTTTAGTTCAGATTCACATTATTAAACTTTGAATGACCTGAAGCTTGAATCTCTTCTCATTTTCTCCTGTCTCTTCTTCCATTGCTATGTTCTTCATTCTACTTCCTTTTATGCTCCAACAACGATGAATCGAGTCCTTGATCAAGAAAAACTTAGGCCAGAAATAAGCTAAGCCAATGCGGGTCAACCGATGTAGCACACTGCATGTACTCCTTGGTGGTTAACACCAGTTCAAGGTATACAATATAATCTGGGGTGTATCCCAAACCGTACAGTGCATTGCTCTGATGCAAATGGCAAGGCATCCCGGTTATACAGTTCACATACGCAGCAACACCTTTCAATCTAGATGAGTTATGGAAATAGGCTGAACATATGGCTTTCCTCACAACATCCCAATCTTGTCCACACGACTTGAGTGGTATCTTAAGTTGCTTGAGGATATCAAGAAGCTGGGATCTTACTTCTCTGCTTTTCTCAAGACTTTTTACTTGCAGGTAATGGTCATTGCACCAGTCTCCTCTTTTTTTTTTTTGTTCAAAAACACCAGTCTCCTCTAAATCCATGATTTTCCCATTGCTGATACACATTCAGCAGCGTTACATGATGGGACTCTGGCACGAAAAACTTCTCCCTCGCGGTGTCACTCTATTCTGCTCTGTCTTTAGGTCTGAAGAACAGTGAAGGTACTGACAAACCGTTCACCCATCAAAAGCATCTTTGCAAGAGGTGGATCTAATGGGAGCTCCACAGTGGATGGGGAGAAAAAACCAGCTATGGGGTATATTTATGAAGCAATGGATAAAGCTAAGGAGAAGATTTCCGAAAACTTACTATGGAAAGAAGATCAGTACAAGCGTGCTTTTGAAATAATTGATGAAAGATGGAACTGGCAACTCTATCACCCTTTGCATGCTGCTTGCCACTTTTTGAATCCTGAGTTTCAGTACAAAGGACCTGAAGTGAATTGTGTAGAGGTTATGGGAGGATTATACGACACCATTGGAAAGTGGTTCCTGAAGTTGCTACTCAAGATCATATACTTAAAGATATTTTAAGAGTTCTTCTGGACTCTTTGGCCATCCCATAGCGATAAGACAAAGGGAAACAAAGGCACCAGATTAGTGGTGGCTGTCTTATGGAGCATCTACTCCAACTCTTAGAGATTTTGCTGTAAGAATTCTTAGTCTCACGTGTAGTGAAACAGGATGCGAAAGAAATTAGAGTGTATTTCAGCATCTACATACCAAGAAAAGGAATCGCTTGACCCAAAAGCGGTTGAATGACATGGTTTTTCTTAAGTACAATTGTGCTCTTCAACGTCGTTACAATCTGAAAGATACAATTGATCCCATTGACCTAGCATAAATTGATGAGGGTAATGAATGACTTGTAGGAACAATGTATGGAGAATGGTGTTGATCTAGTATTTGAAGATGGTGATTTACCATGAGAATTGGTAAGCAGGGCATCTGGAGCTAATGAGCCTAGTTACAGTACTAGAGAAACTTCAAATAGGAATGAAAGAGGAAATAATTCATCCAAAAGCTCAACTCCAAGTCAAAAAGCTTCTCAAAGGCCATCTCCAATGATGTTGATCGATGAGGATGATGACAATGAAATTGAAGAAGATGTTGAAACTGGGCTAATAAGTATGTGAATGTTGATGAGTATGTTGACAATGAAGACTATGATTCTCTGTTTTAAGATTTTGTTGGTTTGATTTTCTGTTTTAAGACTTTGCTGGTTTGATTCTCTGTTTCAAGTCTTTCTTGGTTTGATTCTTCTGTTTTTTGAACACTTTGTTGGGATTAATTCTATGTTTTACGTTTATTTTATGAAGAGTTATTTATTTTAAATTTTAATTGTTTAGATAATTACAAAGAAAAGAAGAATCTGAATGATTTACATGTTCTAACCTACAAGTTAATATTACGCTTTAAGTTGGCGAGGCGTTCCGAGGCGACACTATAACTTTGAGGCAAGCTCGCCTCAAGGGTTGAAGCAATTTTTTAAACCCATGCTCCACCATCTTCCATCCGAGATCCGTTAATCAACCAGTATTGTTAAGAGCACCCAACACCCAAAGCTGGTACATAGAATTGTGGATGTTCTCTTGTGGAGGTGGATCCATAAAATCAAAATCTAGCAAGTTGGCTATCTTCATCGACTTTAACAACAGCACAACGTTACCAAGATTCGTCCGTTGAATCTCCGGAACAGGACTTGGAAACATGTCATTCAGATAAGCACTCTCGGTATACAATCTGTAACATGCTACCGGCCCTGTCCTTCCAGCTCTTCCTGCACGCTGATCAGAGGCAGCACGTCTTATAGGGAAAACCTGAAGAGCATCCATATGCATTCTAGGATTGAAAACCTTCATTTTTCCATACCATGTGTCAATCACAAAATAAATCCCATCGACTGTCAATGATGTTTCAGCAATATAGGTTGCAACAATGCATTTACGTGCTCCATCTTCTGATTTTTGGAATATTTTGGCTTGCAAGTCCGCTGGTAACTGAGAGTATATCTGGAGAATAAGCAGATTTGTGATTTCCTTACTGGAGGAAACAATGAGCTGTTCCATTCTCTCCGTAAGTGAGAAGCAAGCTGCTTCTATCTCTTGTTGCCCTGTCATAAACATTAGAATGTCTCTAGGTGGGCTGGCTGGCTACGTGAATCGTCATTGCTCGTTTAACAGCCGCTTCAATATAGTCTTCGCAAGGACTTTTAGAGTGGATGAAATTAACAGGGAAAGTCCTTCCAGGGATGTTAAATATAGGAACACCCCCAAAGAAATCAGAAAACTTTGGGTATTGTCACAGAACTGACTATGAGCTTGAAATCACGACGTCTGTGTTAAGTGATCTTTCATGCGCTTGATCTTTCATGTGCTTCATCCATCACCACCACATGATATTTATCAAGCTCGGGATCTTTGAGCGTCCCTCTCAGCAGCACTCCATCAGTCATATACTTGATAACAGTGTTTGGACAAGTTACATCTTCGAAACGAATGGCATACCCAACATCATCCCCAAGATTTGTCCCCATCTCTTCACTAACTCTCTTTCCAACACTCATTGCGGCTACACGCCTTGGTTGTGTGCATCCTACAATGCCATTTATAGTGTAACCAGCTGAGTGGTCTTTCCTGAACCAGTTTCTCCAACCACAACTATCACCTGGTCCTCTCTTACGACCTGCATTAACTCATCTCTAACAGAAAATATTGGAAGAAACTGTTTTTGCTCAGCCATGGTCTTCGAGTTGGCAAACTCACTCACAGCTTCTCCTTTTTTTTTATATGCTCTGCAAATTTACCCTCGCCTCTAAAGTCTACTTCCCCTTTTTTACCAACTACAGCAGTATCAGCATCAATCTCAGCTGGTTTCTCAACACCAAGGTTAGAACCTGCAAGCTTCCAAAACCGCTGTCGTGATTTATGCAAGCCTTGTTTTCCCCAGATTTCTCTGACAAGACCAGATCCTTTTCTTGAAACTATAGCCATGTCTGAAGTGGGATCCTTCACAGGCTCTACTTGCTTTGTGAAAACGGCCTTTCCATTATCAAGAAAAGGAGGTAGCTTTGCATCATGTACAAGAAGAACCACTCTCTCCTCTTCTTCTTCTTCTCTACTGAACCCAGCTTGCAATTGTGTGCCTCTAACAGCTCCGGAACTGAGAAGCTGACAGTCTTCCCATTGAGCAATATCTGCTTTAAGCCTAGACTGTTTCTTACACTTAGCAAGTAACATTTTGCTAACGTCAACTTCATTGGCATCAAAGGACGCACTATCTGCGTATCTCTCGTCAATATCATCATCATACCACCATCCATACACGATCCGAGTAATATTTGCTCTCTTCAGCTCCTTGCCATATATTCTCAAGTTGATTGGTTCTTCCACAGCTGGAGGAACCAGAGGCCTTATGGGAGAAGGAGAAGGTGCACCAAGATCCTATGGAGAAGCACCGTTGTTGTTGAGAGGGCAATAAACGTCGTTTATCCTTGTGTCGATGTATGAGACTTCCCATTCATCCCTGTGTTGTGTTGAACATTGCGGTTCTGCAGGGATCTGAGCTGTAGAAAGACTGACGTCGATCGATGTTTCACGTGGTGCGTCGATCGATGCTGAGGTCGTAGCTTCCTTCTCAAGTTGCTGACGTAAACTCTCAATTTCTGTCCTCATTTCTGCCATACATCTGAAAAGCTCATTGTAGCCTCTATCCAAAGGCTGATGTGTATCATCTACCAATGTTTTGAGCTCCTCTCCCAGTTTCTCCTGAGCTCCACAGATACCAAACACCATTTCATTGATTTCTTCTTTGGTGTAGAGTTCTGGTGCCAGTCTTGTGGGTGTGAAGGAAGTGGCATGTTCTGGAAGACGGAAGTGGCATGTTCTGGAAGACAGATGTGGCTCTCCTCAAAAAGAGATGCTCTTTCCAGTATTTTCCTGATGTTGTCCTTTGTGACAGGTATCATCTCACCAGCTACGCCTCGTGCGTGTCCTCGCTCATCTCTGTAGACTCCATACTCGTCCCTTTGTTCCCAGGTGAACTTTCTGGCTCCGTACATGTCGAAAGCGCGGTTCTCACATTCATACCGTCTGTCGATCGACGTCGGTTCATCCCTATCGATTGACGTTGGTGTTACCCTGTCGATCGATGTCTCCGTTGTACCGTCGATCGATGCTTGCCCTTTTGGTTGGCCTGATAGATCTGGGTTGATCTCTGTTGTGGCGACTCCTGCGTGGCTATTAGGATCTGTTTGAATGACGTCTGGAGTGCCACGTTGCTGTGAGAATAGGTTTTCAGGTCCATTGGCTACTTGAAGGATGTCTGATATGTCCTCTCTGGACACTTGTAAAATCCTTCCATCCATTGCACGTGCGTTGCCATCTGTGTCCCTGAAAATACCAAATTCATCAGGTGTTAGAAAATCGTAATCAATGTTTGCATAATCATATAATTTAGAAATAGAAAGATTAGAGTTTAGAGTAGTATCGATCGATGTAGATACAGTTACATTGATCGACGGCAGTGTAATTTCTGCAGAACTTTTGTTCTTGAGATGATTGCTCTTCATGGATTTTTCTGTTGATGTAGAAGGAAGAGTGTTCATCTTTTTTGCTTGTGTGTTCGCTCTGATGTGTGTAGGTGGTTTCGGAGGTGCAAAACGATTTATATAGGTCTCTATAAACCTAGTTAGGGAGGGAATATTCTCCTGCTCCTGAATTTTCGCTGCGGCGCGAATATCGATCGATGTTCCTTTCGGGGTGTCGATCGATGTTCCTTTCGGGGTGTCGATCGATGTGAGCGGTTGTTTTGCTGGACGAGGGTGGGTATCGACCGATGTGGAGTGCACAGCGTCGAACGATGTTGGAAACGTGTTGGTCAACTTATGTGTTTCAAGTCTTTCATCCTGCAAAGACATTTCTATTGCACGTTCTTTCCAGTAATCTTCATGGTATTCCTCGGTATGTTCCTCATTAGGTGAAGTAATTACAGTGTCAACTGAAACTTTCATGGAAACCACTGTCTGCCCAACTGCCTATGGAATAATCATCATGTCCTCTCTTGCTTGGAGGTTGGAAGGCAAAATGTTGGTAACAATGATTTGGTGAAGCGAAATGGTCAAGTGGGTGCATTACGTCGAGTGACGTGTTGTTGCGGTCATCGGTCACCATTGACACATTGGAATCGATCGATGGAAATGTTGGGGTGTCGATCGATTCCGCGTACTCTGTTTCGTACTCCAATTCATACTCTGCTACACAATGGCATGCGCCAATGAAGCTGAGTTCTTTCCCATAATCCACAGAATTAATGTCCTTTCTCTTAGGTCGGATGGGGTCGTAATGGATGTTTGGGTCTATGAGCGTTAGACACAATTTGTTCTTGTTCATGTCACATACGGCTCCTACTGTAGCTAGGAAAGATCTTCCAAGCAGAAGTGAAGAGTTCCAGTTAAGCTCGATGTCTAGGACATGAAAGTCTACAGGGACAAGGGCATTACCAATCTGTACCTCCAGATCTCTTATGATATCTCCTGATCGTTTCTCTGAAAGATCCACGAAGGTGAAGGATTCCGTTGAGGGTTTGATGGTCAAACCAAGCTGGTCTGCCATGATCCTAGGGAGAATACTAACTAATGCTCCTGTGTCACACATTGAATGGGGAAATTCAACACCCTTGACTACGCATGGTATTGCAAACTTCTCAGAATCACTCTTCTTCGTCAATGTGATCCTGTGTTTCATCTTCTCTCTGACTTGATGAAATATTCTCCTAATGTCCTCCTCGGTTACCTTTGTTTCTCTGAAGAACATCCACAACCGGTGTGTGAAGTAAGCTTCAACAAAAGGTTTTTCGATTGAGATTCTGAGGACTCGTTTAGTGAAACCATCCATCTCCTTATCGTTAGCTTCCCTCTTAAGGTTTTTAGGAATCTTCTCCTTTCTCTCCCTTAACCTTCTCCCTTCAGATTCTTGTTCTTCTTGAACAGATTCTGGTGAATTATTTAAAGGGTTGGGTTTTGGTTCGGGTGGGTTTGCTAATGGTTTATGTGGTGGTCTGAGTGCGTTGATGTAATCATTATTGATTGAGGGTAACCGCACTCGGTATGTCAGAGGTGCATGTCGATCGATGGGAGGTTGAGCAGCTCCTGTAGCATCAGCATCAGGAATTACAGTTCCCTGAGCATCTATTTTCTGACCTGTTGCATTACGCAGATGACCGGCCTGGTCATACAGGTTTCCGTTCTCGTCCTGAGTTAGAATAATAATGTTTACCATTTTTGACGACACGGTATCGATCGACGTACGCGGTGTAGTATCGATCGTTGTCGAACGATTGGGAACAATCGACGATGATGGTCTGGTGTCGGTCGACGGTTGGTTATGCGTATCGATCGACGACGAAGTGGTTGCGTCGAGCGATGTGGAATGTTGACCTCTACGGATGGTGCGTTCCAAATGAGCAGGATCGTCTGAGAACAACAAGTCTTTCTCCTTGTTGCTTCTGGTACCACTGGGCATGCACCTGAAAAGACAAGAAAAAGATTATTAGAAAAGGGGGTAAAGAAAATAAAAAGAATTAATAAAACTAAATCTAATGGAGATCAAAGCTCCCCGGCAACGGCGCCAAATTTGATACCACTCAAATTACCCTAAGGAGTGTTACTCTCATCAAAAGAGGTTCAGATGTAGTACTTAGGGATCGAATTCACAAGGAACTAGGGAACAATTAAATCTAGTGTTTATTAATTCTAAAGGTTGTAAATGTTTAAATGGAATAGCAATAGTAACAAGCGAGTAAATATAAATGTAACTTGGTTGGAAATGATATTAGATGCAGGGCCACTATTCAGGTGTTGGAGATTATAATATCTATAGATGCCTAACTGTTGCATGCATGATATATTAGAGCTCATTCTCTTAACTCAGTGATCAGCTGTCGCATGTACCACTGGTTAACAGACTAGATCTCGTGTCTCACGGGTTAGTATGCAGACACAAGAGAGTGTCGATCGATAGTCTATTAAGACGTCGACCGATACACCTTTGCCCACATCGATCGATTGTCAGTTGAGGACATCGATCGACGGGTTCTAGCCAGGCCTATGCGCGAGTATGAAAATGCTCTACTAAGATTCTAAATTGGCGGTTAGCCCTCTCTAGCAATCCTAATATGATAGATAGATGTCAGGATGGGATATCAAGGGTGCTTGAATACGCAATCCTATGATCAAGTTCTAGTTAGCTAGGCTAAAATAAGCAATGAATACAAATCTATCATGAATATCACAACAAGGCAGATCTATAGTTTAGGGCTAATCCCACAAACCTATCTGAACTCTGGATCTAACAGTTGAACTACTCAGACATAGCAAAGCAATTCATATCAATAGATAAATAGAAACTCATAGAATATATGAAAAGAAATAGAAACAAGGAGTTCCAATCACAAGTGATCTTCTCTCCCAAATGAAACTTGTAACAAAACTAGGTCTAGAAAAAGCTTTGTTCTCTCTACCGTCAAAAAACACTAGGCAGTATATATTCTATTAGGTTAAAAACTCGTCAGGGCATTTTGGTAATTTGGCTTGGCCTTGGTTTTTAAGTCTGCTGAATCCAAAATGTCGCGTCTGGTGTCTCGACATCGATCGACGGTACTTGGGTACATCGATCGATATTAATCTTCATCTGTCGAGGCATTTCCTGATATCGATCGTCAGCACTGATGTGCATCGATCGATTATTCTTCCTCTCGTCGACCTCTAAGTGGTCAGCTCGGGTGAAATGTCCTTTAAGCTCCAAAATGCTCCAAAGTCATAGCTTTACTACGAAATGCACCTGAACCTAAAAACATACCTAGAAGAGTAGAAAATATAGATATATATATATAGTAAAACACTTATATACCATTGATAAAAATGGGTCAAATCCAAAGTATATCACACTCTCAGCTCTTATTTTAAGCCTAAGAATTGAGCTTTTCAGGTTTGTAAAATTACTTGTGATTTGTTTTGCATGTCTTTTTTCTCTCTTTGAATCTTAGTTTGTGTGAATGATTTAGGCTTATATGCTATCAAAGTTTCATACTTTTTGATTTTTATCATCGCTTATGTTATCAAAGTTCCATAATTTATGATGTTTATCATCAAACTGAAGTCTCACTCTTATACAGTTCACAAACCCTTCTTTGTGATAGATTTCAGTTACTCTAAAAAAGATGTCGACATATTTCAGGTTACTGTTCTTGTAATAAAATTGTATTGGGTTATTGATGTTGAGTGAGCTCATATTTGATTGTCTGAGACAAAAAAAAAACACATTAGTTTACACTTCTAATGTCTTTGTAATGTCTCTGCTTATTGATTTAGAATGAACTTGTATTATGATGCCTTTGTTTTATAAGTACTAACTGTGGTGATTGTTATAGTATGAGTTTCTCGATTGTATATGCAAGATCACAATAATAAGAATTTGCTCTCTTATTAATCTTAAGGAAAATCCTCTCAAAACCTTAAGCTATCTTTCTAACAATCTTAAAACTCACAAGGGATGCAACAGCTTTGCAACTCCTTTATATAAGACTTAGATATCTCCTAATCTTATTAGTAATAGCTTTTATAGATATTTCCTAATCCTCTTAGTAAACCATATCTCGGTGGGATTAGGTTAGCTTCTTCTTCAAGCTTATTCAAGCTTACTCCAACATTCTCCCCCTTAAGCTTGAATCCATTTCTTGATAGATCTTTCATGCCGATTAAACTCCTCATCTCCTTGTACCGAATCCTTGCGAGCGCTTTTGTTAGAATATCAGCTCGTTGCTCGCTTCCTGCTATGTGATGAACCTCGATCAAGTTGTTGTCAACACATTCTCTTATGAAGTGATATCGTCTATGAATATGTTTGCTACGACCGTGGAACACTGGATTCTTGGTGAGAGCTATAGCTGATTTATTGTCAATGTAGATAACCACTTTTTCACACGATTTACCAACTATCTCACTAAGAAGTTCTTGAAGCCAAATAGCCTGCTTTGCTGCCTCAGTTGCTGCCATGAACTCTGCTTCACATGATGATAGAGCCACTGTTTCTTGATTCTGAGAACACCAAGTGATTGGTGAGTCTAGAAAATAAAAAACATGACCAGTAGTACTTCTCCCATCATCATCATCAACGTTGTGGCTTGCATCACTGTAGCCACTAAGTTTCGAATTAGTTCCCCTTTTGAAAGTAAGACCATAAGAGCGAGTTCCCTGCAAGTAGCGAAGCACTTGTTTCATCGCTGCTGCGTGTGAAGTTCTTGGCTCTGCCATATACCTACTCATTACCCCAACTGAGTAAGAGAGATCGGGCCTGGTGTGAAGAAGATATCGGAGACACCCTACGTTTCTCCTGTATTCCTTCTCATCTACTCGTCGTTCTTCACATGCCTTAGATAATTTAAGACTTGGATCCATTGGAATATAGACCATGTTACAATCTTGCATTTTAGTTTCTTCCAATATCTTCTTAGCATATCTCTCTTGCTTCAAAGTGATCCCTTCAGCATGTTGATCGACCTCAATCCCTAGGTAATAAGTGAGCTTTCCTAAGTCACTCATCTCAAACCGTGCGGACATCCCTTTCTTGAATTCAACGATCATCTCCAAACTTGTTCCTGTTACTAGGAGATCATCAACATATACGGCTACAAGAAGGAGATGCTCTTTATTTTGTCGTCGATACAGAGCCGGTTCCTTGGCGCACTTGACAAATTTCATCTCTCCAAGCACTTTATTTAACTTTTCATTCCATGCTCTTGGAGCTTTCCGCAACCCATAGAGAGCTTTGTTTAACTTGTATACTTTGCTCTCTTGTCCTTTGACTTCGAAGCCTTCGGGTTGTGAGACAAAAACTTCTTCTTTTAGATCGCCGTGAAGGAATGCGGTTTTGACATCTAGATGATGTACTTCCCATCCTTTTGAAGCCGCCAAAGACAATATGAATCGAACTGTTTCGATGCGTTCAACTGGCGCAAACACCTCATCAAAGTCAACTCCGTGGCGTTGAATGTAACCCTTTGCCACCAACCTTGCTTTGTATTTGTTGATGCTTCCATCGGAGTTTCTCTTCAACTTAAAAATCCACTTTAGACCTATTGCTTTGCTTCCAGCAGGAAGGTCTGTCAGATCCCACGTCCTGTTCTTTACTATTGAAGCCATCTCGTCTTCACAAGCGTCTCTCCAAACCTTCTCTACCCTTGCTTCCTCAAAGTTCCATGGTTCACCGTTTACGCTCAGTAATAAACGTTCTCCTTCAACCTCTGCGAGGAGAATATAATCATCTAAGTAGCTTGGCTTCTTAGTCTCTCTTTGTGATCTTCTTAATCCAGGTTCAGTGATCTCATCATCATCTTCTTCCTGTTCTTGATCGAGATCATGATCCTCTGCCTCAAGATCCTCTGTTTTTACTATCTCACTGCCGCTAACTTCTTTACGAGGTTCATCATTATTTTTCTCTTCACATCTCATCTCATTATCTCGATCAATCCCATGATTTCCATATTCTCCAAACTCGACATTGAGTGCTTCTGTACTGTCTTCTTTCTCGCAATTCTTCCAATCCCATCTTTTACTTTCATCAAACATTACATCTCTGCTAACCACCACTTTCCTATTTATTGGATCAAGTAGCCGATAGGCTTTCGATCCTGGTTCAGTACCAAGATGTATCAGTAGACGTGATCGATCATCTAACTTTCGCAAGTGACCTTTCTCAACTTTGGCATATGAGATGCATCCAAAAACGCGAATGTGATCAAGTCTTGGCTTTCTGCCTTTGTACGCTTCGTATGGTGTTTTGTCCACAAGCACCCGTGTGGCTACTCTGTTAATGATGTATGTAGCATGCCTCACTGCTTCCCCCCATAGGTAATTAGGCACGTCCATATGCTTCAGGATGCTTCTGGTCATACCTAAGAGTGTTCTGTTTCGTCGTTCCACAACGCCATTTTGTTGAGGAGAGTATGGGGCCGTGAGCTGTCTCATGATTCCATTGGTTTCACAGTAGGATTGAAATTCATTTGACACAAATTCTCCTCCTCTATCACTCCTGAAAGTTGTAATAGTTGTTCCTGTCTCTTGCTCAACGATTGCCTTGAATTTTTTAAACTTCTCAAACGTCTCTCCTTTCTCTCCAAGAAGTATCGACCACATATACCGAGAATAATCGTCAATAAGAACAAATATGTACCTCTTCTTTGATGGTGTGATAGGTGTTATTGGGCCACAAAGATCTCCATGAATGAGTTCAAGTGCTCTCTTAGCTCTAAAAGACGTTGCCTGTGGGAAAGGATGCCTTGCTTGTTTCCCAAGTAAGCAGCTTGAACATGTGTCTTTCTCGATTGCTATCTTAGGTATTCCGTCGACAAGTTCTTTATTGATCATTGATCTCATTGATTCTCTGCCTATGTGCCCCAACCTTGCATGCCACCTTGCTGACTCACTTAGTATTGAGAGTTGCAAGCATCTCTCAGTGACAATGTCGATGATAACCTTGTATAAGCGATTTGGTGATCTCTTTGCTTTCGTAATCAATTTGCCGTCCTTGTCTCTGAGCGTGAGGTACTCGTCTCTCATCCTGACATCACAACCAGCTTCCGTAGCTTGCCCGAGACTGATTATATTACTTTTCAGGTCTGGTATGTAATAGACATCGGCCAAGAGCTTCTTTCCTCCATCTTTGCTGTAAAACAATATTGAACCCTTGCCTTTGATATCAATACGCGAGTCATCACCAAACCTTACTTTTCCTGTGACAGACTCGTCAATTCGTTTGAAGTACTTGCGGTTTCCAGTCATGTGGTTACTTGCCCCATTATCTAGATACCATACATTATCTTTGCTTGCCTCGAACGCCTTAGGATTGACATTCTTCTCATTAAGATATACGACCTCTTGTACCATTAGTTCTTCTGCCTCTAGTGTGCTTTCATCCTTGGTCTCAGTAGTCTCTTGTAACTTTAATAAACGATCAGGGCAAGTAGATGCATAATGACCATAATTATCACAGCGGAAGCACTGAATCTTTGAGTAGTCGAAAGTCTCTTGGTAACGTTCATTATATCTTCCTCGTCCTCTCCCGCGATTATAATAGCGTCCACCGCGTCCACGGCCTCTATAGTTGTTATTGTAGTCGCGGTTTTGTGAGTTTGAAGCAGGCTGAGACTCGTTATTTGCATACATGAGTTTACTCTGTGTTTCCTGTGTTTCTTCTTCTTCTTGTACTCTTTCTTCATATGCTTTCAATCTGCCGATAATATCTTCGAAAGTTGTAGTTTTGAGGTCAAGTACTTGTTCTAGTGATGCAACGATGTGTATAAACTTTTTTCGTGGAAGACTAGACAAGAATTTCTTCACAAGTTTGTATTCTTCAATGTCTTCTCCTAGAGCGGTTGATTTCGATGAGATTTCTGCTAGCTTTCCAACAAAATCATCAATAGATTCATTGTCTTTCATCTTCAATCTCTCAAAATCAGACATTAATGTCTGTAGTCTCGCTTCACGAACGCGGTCTGCTCCCATATATCGTGATTTAATTGAGTCCCAAACCTTTTTCGCCGTATCTAGGTCGCCTACTTGCAGCACAAGTGTTTCTGGTATGGACTGAAAAATCAGGGCTGTGGCCATGTCGTTCTTTTCTCCGTTATCTGACTCATTCTCCACTGCATCCCAGACTTTATGTACTTTCAGCAAGAGTTTGATCCTTATTGCCCAGACTGTGTAATTAGTTGTCGTAAGCATAGGGCACTTTATCGTGGAGGAAGAACCTCCTCCTTCCTTAGGTTTCGCAATAACAATGCCCCCCATGATGATCTCTTAAGTGTTTCCTGTAAGCTCTGATACCAAATATAGTATGAGTTTCTCGATTGTATATGCAAGACCACAATAATAAGAATTTGCTCTCTTATTAATCTTAAGGAAAATCCTCTCAAAACCTTAAGCTATCTTTCTAACAATCTTAAAACTCACAAGGGATGCAACAGCTTTGCAACTCCTTTATATAAGACTTAGATATCTCCTAATCTTATTAGTAATAGCTTTTATAGATATTTCCTAATCCTCTTAGTAAACCATATCTCGGTGGGATTAGGTTAGCTTCTTCTTCAAGCTAATTCAAGCTTACTCCAACAATTGTATTTGTTACATTGTTTACAAGTATAAAAACAAATCAATTGCCTAAATGCCTATTCAAAGAGGGAACCAAAACACAAGTTAATAAGGCCAACAACAATAGTTGCCGAGCAACAATCCTTGTATTGGTGAAGAAGTCCACTCGAGATTGTCCACATATAAAGCTCCAAAGCGTGCCCAGAAAAAGTTGTAGAACTCGTTTGAATTCATGATTGTTGTCTTTGAATAGATTTGTTTCATATTTGGATTAAGATGTAGAACTCGTTTCACTATTCTAAAGTATGTGTTCAAATCAAGTTAGGATAAATAGTGTATAAGTCGTTTTACAAGTATATTTTTTGTTTCAGAAATTATAATGAATAATAGTGAATAAGAGTTCAGCATTTCTACTCAACCTTAAATCATATAGGGTCCAAACCCTATACTCTAAATCAAATAGGGTTCAAACCCTATACCCTAAATCAAATAAAGAGCGAATAAGAATTGTGTGTTTAACAAGTTAGAATTTTGTATTTAACAAGTCAATTTTAGCGTTTTGGAAATTATAGTTTAACGTATATTAAGTTATAGTTTAATGATTTCGAAATACAAATTAGTGTCTTGGATTTTTGTGTTCTTATACATGTTAGGGTTAGAGTTTTAAGGGTTTGGAGTATAGTATTTAACAACTCGATTTTAATGTTTTTAGAGTAACACCATTTGCGGTTTATACCTGCTTGGAGGCACCCAAAAATTTAAAATACCTGACCCGAGACCCGGATCCACACACCCCAAAAACTTGTGAATTGTTGTCATTTGCTGAAACAAAAGAAACCAAACAATAGAGAAAATGGGATTAGGGTTCTTCCTTGGCAAAATCTAGAAAAGAGGATAACTTAGGAAACACGAAAATTTAGGAAATTATTGATTTAAAATATATTCTCTTAACACATTTTAGAGAGATTTAGGAAAAATATACATTTCGAATCTGGCAGAACATACATTATGTTGTCCGAGAATATAGAAAACATGGTAAATTGTGTAACCCGGCTGCGGTAGGATAGAGTATTTTGGTAGATAAAGTAATCATACTTTTGTAGAGTATTGGTACCTGGGCAGATTTCGTGATTTCGTCTTCGTAGATATATTGAAAAATAATAGTTAATGAAATCTACTATAGTTCAGAAATAAAAGAAATGACAGCCGATTTATTCTACGAAGGTAGAATTATAAGCATTGGTTGATTTTACGTTCTACAAGCTTATCCATGTCGTTAAACAAATCTACAATCTACGAGCTTGTAGACAGTAGATCATGTTTTCTGCCATCTATAGATTAAAATATGAAATTGTGTTTTACAAATATTTAGTCAACCAAAATATTTTTTATATGATTGTCTCTTGTTTATCTACATTTTATATATTTTTCCATATTTTTATGACTCTTAAAATAATTGACATGAATTTTTAAAGTTGACCAGGGTATCTAAATCCAAACCAGACCAAAAAAAGATTTATGGTAAAAAGACAATGTAGTTGTTTTTCTGTTTCGTTTTGGCAATTTTTTCATATAAATATAACCCGAGACAAAGTACAAGTTAAATAGGTGAACAAAATTGTACACTAACAGGTTCGAAACAGAGTGTAACAAGAAAAAAAAAAAAGCAAATGAAAGTGGCCTCTCTAGTACCCACGGATCACCACTCTCATTTAAATAAGCTTCTTCCTTTCAAAGTATTGCTTCAAGTACAAAATCTGTAAACCAGTGACTAGAATGCAGATGCCTAGAGACATTATACTGTACCATGCGACTCGCGAGTTTGTGTTTTCACTCACAATCCTCATGTCTGCTTCTCTGCAATGTGTGAAAAGAGAGAAAAACTTTATTCTGATTCCTCTATAATTTCAAAGAATATAGCTTTTAATTAAATATTACCTGTTTCTGAGGTATAGTAGGTTTTCATGTATGGCTTCAACTGCAGCTTCGAGTTTCCTAAGCTCCAGCTCCACACCCTACGATTTAATGCATAATAATGCTTCGTATAGAGACTTAACTTTATTCCACAAACTTCTCTTCTAAGTGTGTTGAATATTTTTAAGTGCAAATTGCAAAATTTTATTGGGAAATGGAGAGCTGACCTCGATCTTCTCTTTTCTGGCAATGGAGTCCCAATCCTTGGCCGCGATTCCAGTTTTCCAGTCAAGGTTGATGCTGATATCGTTGTTGCCGTGACTATTCCCTACAGCCTCAAAACAGGCCAAGTAGGTTCCTGATTCTTGGGTTGTAAACGCAAACTGACCATGCGTAGCGTTTTCACTGTGGTGCAAAACGCTGCCATATGGTGATGTAACCTACAATACAAGATAAGAATTTCTGGTCAGTTTCCTAAATTCATATAAAACATGTATGCATGCATCTGCTTTGTGCCCGTATTCATATCAAATATGACTAAACTTTCTACGATAACCCATCAAGCTATGTGGTTGCAAAAAGAGTCAATTGCTACTAACTAACTAATAGAACATATGAAAGTGATATTTTGATGAGACATAAGACATAATAAATATCATTCACATTTGCAAGCAAATAGAGAGCACATTGTCGTCACTAATCATCAGTTCCAACTTCCAAACATATTCACTCTTTGATAACGAAAATCGTTAACAGACCAATCTACTAACCAAGTCAAAATATGTTGAGCTAGCTATGCCCAAGAGTGCGATATATCAAGAATTGATGAATATACATTATATTCACAAAACGGTCTCTTTGCACAAACCTTGTGACAATATGATTCTCTTATCAAAATCACATAGAAATCTCTTTTCATACATTAGTGAATCAGCTATATGGTTTTGTTCCATTACCTTAACAGTAAAAGCACAACTTGAACAATCAAAGAACATTAACGCCAAATCATTAGCATAAACGTTTTCAAGATAAGGAAACTTGAATCCGAGCAATTAATTCATATTAATAGATAGAGAATTCAATGAAATTACTTCAAAGCACAGAGTTCGTCGGACAAAATGATCCGAAAATAGAAACGAATTACCTTGACGGAAACAGTAGGGAAGATGGAATGTTCGTCGGAGATGACGAGGTAATCGGCCAAAACGACGACCTTGCTCTGGATTTCCTCCGACACGCACTTTGTTCCGGTCTTGGGTATGTTGAGCCACACGCCTTCGCCGACCGGAATTAGCTCCGGCACCAGAAAGGAAAAGAGAGTCGAGAGTAAGAGCGTTGTCGCAAACTCACGCCGCATCTTCTTCTCAGATCTCGCTTCTGGTTCTTCTACCAACGAGATTTAATACTAAACTCTTTCAAATATAATAATGAAAAATTATATAACAAAATACTCTAAAACTCTTTTAGCTAAGCTACTCAGAATATTGTTAAACTTTTTATTATGGACAATTCTTTCGAATAATCAATTTTAAATTTTTGTCACAAAATAGTCTTCAATAAAAAAAATGATCCGAAACTATATAACCTAAGTCTAGATTAGTTAACACTAATATATAAATGTATTTTTACTTTTTAATTAAAAACTTTTTGGTTATTCTTTTTATTGAGAGCTATTTTTGTGATAAAAGTTTGAAAAAGGTTATTCTAGAAATTTTTTTTTTATAATATTCAAACTATTTACTACCCAATTTAATATTCAAACAATGTTTTTTCATTTAATACACTTAATTATCCTTTTAATAACATAAGTATGCTCATTTTAATAATAAGTTTCTAAGATTAAAAAAATAAATCTTAAAAATTTCAACTTTATTTTAAGTTTAAGAATAAAAGTAACAAAAGTTTGGATAATCTTAATTTTTTATCATATTTATTTAGCCTGAAATTTAGTTTGTTTTGTAAGTTTAAAATTATTTATTTATTTTATTCAAAATTAATTTTTATAAATTTTAAAATATTATTAAAACTTAAGTTACTTTATTTTAAAAACTTAAAGTAAAATTTGAAATTTTTTATATTTATTTTTGAATTTTAGAGACTTTTTAAGTTTTGTTTGAAACTTATTAATATTTTTGAGTAAAATTAGCATAGTTGGGGTAGCAAAATGAGCACCAATTTAAAAGTATCTACACTATTAAAATAAAAGTCATGACTTCTTTTATGTATGATTTTTTTATTTGGACCATTCCTTAATTTTTTTATGTAATGTATTTTCTTAATGCTAATAATATAAAATCTTTGTAACTATTTTAATCATAATATCTTTTGATATCTTTTCATTTAGTAATATAATTTAAAAATTGTAAAAATTTGTTAAAAAGATTTTGACAAGATCTTAATTACTAAGAAAATATTATTATACATTCAGTTGTCGTTTATAAAAAAAAATATTTTATTGATTTATTAATATAATTTATTTTCAAAAATAGAAAATAATATGTTAAAATAATCCGTTGGAAAACAGAGTAACATACTAAAATATATAATACATGCATAAAAATTAAAATATATTAATTTTTATATATATAATAATGTATTATCTAAAATTAATAAACATAAAAATTACTAAAAGTTAATCCAACGCTTTAAAGTACGGATCAAACTTTAGCATAAATTAAATAAAAATAAATTTGAAATATGATGTTTTATGGATATATTAATTAATTTAATAATCAAATGTAAATCTAATAATATATATATATATATATATATATAATAAGAAGCGAAAAATACATATGACAGTTTGAAACAATTGATTTATTACGATATGTAAACTATAAAATTATTTTATGTTAAATAGTTATATAAGCATTTAAATATATGACTAGCCTTAAAAATATATACCACTATTGATGTAAAACAAACATATATATATAAGCAAAAATAAACATCCGCGTAGTTACGCAGATCCAAATCTAGTGTGTATTAAAATGAGAGATATATTTAATTTAGGTATTAAACCGAATAGCAAAAAAAAGTATGGGTACTAAAAAATTTAACAAAATTTTGTTGGAGTATATTTATGGAATTTTTCCAAATAATGATAAACAAAAAGTCAAAGAGATGAAGTTAAAAACTTCTTTTTTTTCATAAGTTGGTTTCATTTATAAATCTACCCGAAGTACTAAGGTTAGAATAATCACACCTATAAGGCAATAGACTAAATATCCACGACATCAACAAGATCAGAAGAACCATAACCCATCCCCAATGGACTAATTGGATATCTACTTCTAATTGGATATCTACTTCTAACACATCAATCCAAACTTTAACTGCATTAGGTTCCAAGGGAACAAAGTGAACTGTGTGTTCTTGGTTATCTGAAGCCTAATGTCCTGCTGCAACCACCTGCTTTTTCCTGGGAATGGACATCAACTTGCACTTATGATCCTCTTTGGCATCATTTTGACAATGACGCTACACTATTTGCAAGACAAACCTGTTTATGTCAATGCAAGATATACAACAAACAAACATCTACTTCAACCATATACTACAGACTTTACCTGAGATCTTCGAACAGGAGACACGCCTTGAGTATTCTTCGGAATAGCTTTTGGAGAAAGTGGGTACATTGGACATTTAGAACTTGGTGGCGATGCCGTAGATGTACCTGGTGTTAGAGATTTGTTTGTAGCAGATTGTGATACAGATTTGATTGCAGTTGATGCTTTAGGAGATGTACGGCTTGGTGAATCTGTGGTGATTTCAAACACACACTTACTGGCAGGCCATGCGACAAATGCATCACATAGTCCCGAAGGTATGTCATTTCTGGTCTAGGTCTCCATAAAAATGTGTCAGGTTCATGTACCACATCCACAAATACATTGTCTGCATTTGGTCCAAGAGGAAGACGATCAACCTATGCTTTTGGTTCTTGACACTACCAACGGCCTTCAGCAACAACTTCGTCAATACTTGACCACGGTGATAGGAGTTTGCATTTGGTTAAAGAATTGGCCGTTGGGGTCTACCATACACTTGTAAAAGACAATAAAAAATATGTTAATTAGAACAAGTGAGACAAGAACAACAAAGTAAACTGTAAAAACATTCTTCTGGATTAGATATCTTACTCCTAGAGGAATGTCTTCAGAATACATCATCTGGTCTATAAAAACGAATTTATTGACATACTATGCAATCATCTCGCTGACCTCTTGCTCAACAATGCACATACCGGTTGTAGGCCTCCAAAGAAATGCAATCCGATTTGATTGCAGTTTCCACCAATACTTTAACAGCAAGAGGGGCTAAGGGGATGTCATTCACAAAGTTTTCCGGTTCAGATGAAATAATATGGCCTTCAGAAAAGTTTTCATCAGAACTAGACCAATCCACCAACACACACTTAGGTTGTGATCTTGTTAAAAATCGACATAAAAATATTGTTTTTTAAATGCCAGTAGTTACTAACCAAGTAACATTGAGGATTAATGTAAATTACTTACTTTTGCTCTTGCAGTAAATTACTTGCATATTGATCCGAGAGGTACTCTCCAATTGGAAGAAACGGAGTCGTTACTTTGCGCTGAGCACAAATTTCTCTTGCACAGGGAATATATCATAATCGATTACTAGTAGTAGCGATAATACCGCCTATCCAAGGTAGATGCTGTTATACATATGAATCTTGGAAAAATCAGGAAATCTATTCGGGCCAAGGGTTGTATATAGCACACTAGATGGGTTTGATGGTTTAATGGTAGCGAGGAATACAAGAGCAAGTCAGTCTCCACTTAATTCAGAGATAGAGGCTCTCATTTGGGCAATGGAATGCATGAGGAATCTAAGGCAGTTTTCTGTTACATTTGCAATGGATTGTTCTCAGTTGGTGAAGATGGTTTCAGAACCAGAAGAATGACCAGCCTTTGCAAGTTATTTGGAAGACATAAAGTTTTTGAAAAGAAGTTTCAATAGTTCAGAGATCATTCACATTCACGAACGCATATTTTAAGGGCGGACAGTCTCGCACGCAGTGCCAGAAAGCAACCGTCATTTTTTTTCATATGGATACAGAGCTATCGGTTTGGTTTGCAGAGTCTATATGAGTCTATTTAAGTTGCTGACTAAAAAAAACTACATTTTTACTTTATCACATGTATGCAAAATATATCAAATAATATATAGACAAAATTCAAATCTGGAAAGTTTAAATAATATATAAGATCCTAAAACAAAATATTTATAGAGTTTAAACTATATATCTAAAAAAAATTTAAACAAATTAAGATCTATATAAATTAAAAAAAAATTATCTTAGTCCTTGCATTACTAATTTATAGAGTTTTTACCGTATTTACCATTATTTTATAATTGAATGACCATAATGCCGATGATCTTCACCTGATCTCCCCTGCTGATACGACAGTACAGAATGGAGCATCTAGGTGAAGATCTTTCTTCCAATGTCGAAACGAGCTGCGAGCCACACCGTATATGTCAAAAAAGCTCTTACGAACATCAAGAGAAATATCCTTGTATTTTTTTCAGTATTTCTTCCCTCTCACAATCTTTGAAAATGTGTTTGATTGGTTTTTCGGATTGATCGTACACCTAATGTATATTTTTCTCTCATAGATTCTTTTTGAGTTGTGGTGGTAAGTTTCGCTCAATCGAAGGTTTTTTTATCCCTTTCTCTGTTTCTATTTGCAGTTTGATTCTTTCAAGTTATAGATCGTTTTATTTGAATTCACAAAAATTCCACTTTATACGACTAAGCATAAGAAGACGGTGACCGGAGAGGTGATGATCTATTGAAGTGCATCTATGAGCTTTTGAAGAAGAAAGGCCCAGAGCCCCTGGTATGTTCTGATAGCAGATTTCTTGAACTGGTGCATGTAAGGTGTACAGCCAAACTTATACATGATAGTTCATTGTGAAACTTGTTGATCGCGGAAAAACTCTAAATATTTTAGTTAAATGAAAATGTTTGCTACAACAGGCCCATCAAATCTCTATGGACGAGAACATTTTGCCCATGACAGAAGTATGTCAGATGTTGCCATAGACCTTGTCATTTAATGGTTGATCAGTTTTTCATGTAAGAATTTTCTACTATGCCTCACTTTTAAGGGACATTGTAGAGTCAGTACCCCATGAAATGAAATTTGTTGAAATTGTCTCATTAATTCAAAATACCAGTGCTACCCTTAAGAATTGGCAAGCTAAAGGCAATGATACTAAATGGCAGATTAGCGGCAAGCCTTCAAATGGGATCAATGGCAAGCTAATGGGAATGATACAAAACTTTCATTTAATAACAAGACATTTGTTCTTCTTATTAATCAGCTTTCGCTCCCAATACTTGATATACCATGGATTTTACCACTTTTGACATGTTATATACGTGGTTTAGGAGTTGTTTATTATCTTTTGGAGTATTTTTAGAGTATTTACAGGTTCATGAGTGTTTTGGAGATATGTGGTTATTTTGGAGCATTTTAGAGATAAAGCTATAAGAAACTTGTAGTTTTCCATCGAAACAGTACAAAGTCGACATTCAGAGTCAAACATCGATCGACTGACATCTCTTGCCGTTGATCAACAGCGAAGCGCACAAGGCCCGACTTGGTTCCCAGTCGACTTATAGCCCAAGTTCCACCTTAATTACAGAAATACCCCTGGCCGACTTTAACCTAATATGTATGTGCTCTGCCAATGTTTTGGGCAACACACGCTTTCATATTTTATCTTTTCACAGCAAAACATATTTAGGGTTTTTAGTAGTTTGGAGAGAAGATCCAAGACTCCTTCAGAGCTTTGTATCTAATATTTGCTATGTTCTGCTTTGCTATGTCTGAGTAGTTTCCTTTATTAGATTTAGGGTTTAAAGTAAGGTTATGTGGGATTAGCCCAAACTATAGATACGCTGAGGTGATAAATGTTTTCTTCAAGGAATTGTTTGTAATGCTTGTGTTCTAGAGTAGCTAACTAGAACCCTGAACTTAGGATAATTAGACGCACGTGACAACATAGTCTTTTATCTGAATTAATTCCCTTGATCTAGTATTGCTAGAAATAAGCGACATCGGATTTAGTTAATACTAGTAAACCTATCGAACAGTTCGCTAATGCTTGCCGAGGTAAACATCGATCGACACTAATCTCATAGCATCGATTGACGTTCGAACCGTATCAGCAAGCGACAGTTGAGATATTGGACTTAGTCAAAAAAAAATTTTCGCATGCGAAAGCTGGAATAATTATTAGAATTCGAGTTCTATGATTTTTTACAACCTCAACCAATCAATCAATCAAGTGAACAACTGTCTTTTTCACCCTTGCTCTTTATTAGTTACTCTGTTTGCCTAGCTTAATCTTAAACTGATTAGGATCTATTGTATGTCATAGCTCCTTGTGGATTCAAACCCTAAGTACTACGACTGAACCTCTTATTTGAGAGAGTACAAGTCACTCATTGGGGTAATTTGAATGATACCAATACACTTTCTTCACTTTGTTACTCTCTTAAACCTTTTCTATGTTGGTTCATAGTGTTGTCTTATTTTGAAAATCTTGTTCTTCTTTCGTTGAACCATGTCGTTGTCTACTGTTGTGTGTATTCTAGGTTTTTAGTGACTAGGAACATATAAAAATATAGTCTCATGATGATTTGAAGATAAAAAATTCATGGGTTATTAGAGACCGAAAGATAAAAAAGATGATTTAAACGAAGATAATTCAAGCTTCAATTGTGTCCTCATGGGTTATTAGAGAAAGAGAGATAATCTCTTTTTTTCATTTAATGGGCTCCATCCCTCAAATGGGCACTAGTCACATGATTGTTTGGATGGAAAAAGTAAACAGCAAAATAACATCTCGCATACAGCAGCGTGTATCCTAATAGTCTGATAAAACCGTGAAATGCCTAAACAATGTCATCATTTCATTAGACATGCTCAATCCTTCTAATGGGCACTAGTCATATGATTGTTTGGATGGAAAAAGTAAACAGCAAAATAACATCTCGCATACAGCAGCGTGTATCCTAATAGTCTGAGAAAACCGTGAAATGCCTAAACAATGTCTTCATTTCATTAGACGGGCTCAATCCCTCTAATGTGCCCAATTCACATGATTGTTTGGATGGCAAATGTAAACAGCACAAGAAAATGAGAAATCATTTCGAATCTCGTCTGTCGCGTTTATCCTAATTATCTAAGAAAACCGCAATGGCATCCCTAATTTAAACCGCTCACGAGTTTTGAAAGGAAGTTATAAAAAAGAGAAGATTTTTAAATCTTGTCTCCTCTCGACTGTCTCCAACGGTTCCCACGTGATACTAGGTATAACTTGTATTTCGTTTGCTCCATGTTGAAAGAACTCTGTCTAGTTGGTTTGTTGATGTCGTTTATTTGTAGGTTTTGAAAAATGGTTAAGAGTAGATGGTCAAAGCATAAGATTAAGAATTCTAAGAAACTAAAGGGAAAGACACCCCCTACTCTCCCTGAGGAAGAAGAAAGAGATACGTAATTGGTCGCTGCGAATGATAAATTAAACCCGGACCCTGTTGAAGAAGAAGAAGACGTGAATTTGGCTGAAGAACAATATGGAGATGCAAATTGCGTTGAAGAAAAAGAAGAGGACGTGAGCTCCAGTGAAGAAGAAGAAGACGCGAACTCTGAGAAGAATTCTGTTGAAGAAGAAGGAGAGATAGGATCTGAGGAAAGGTCGAGTCACGAGACTTTGGTTGTTGATGATATTCAGTCCCATAAAGAACAAAGAGATAAGGATGAGGGAAGAAGTAGCCGAACCTTAAGAACTGTGGAGACACTAGTTTTAGTAGTTCTATGTCATTCTCTTAGTTTGTAAAAGAAATTGGTATAACTAGAGATGACTACTTCGTTTTTCATAGGAAGAAATGGTAGTGATTTATATTAAGTGGGGTAATCGGACTAAAACTATGCTGATATGTATCCATGTTCCCACTGTTTGCCTGTTGTAGGATTCGGAGGATGAAAAACTTGGTTCTCTTAGGTTAGTAATTATTATTTATGAATATATTTGGTTGACTTTCTATGTTTAGTTAGTCTTTATTCATTTTTAAATGAAGGACATTGAGTGCATTTTAAGCGCTTCGACTGATGAAGAAACTTTACTTGTTCGAATAACAGAAAAAGATGACGTCGATAGTAAGCATGATGTGGTTGTTGATATTTGGATGAACTAGCTTGGTAAAGGATATACCATAAGGTTTAAAGGGCTGTTCGACGAAGACGTGGCTGCCCGAAAAGCCCATATCATTGAGAATGATGTGAACGAGACAAGATCCACTATTGGAACACCAGAGATCATGGTAAAGTTAAATATATTGGTAGAACTAGTTAATGGTAAGGACAGGAAATGGGAGAGTGGACAAAAAGAATTTAGGGGTATGCATGAGACTCGCTGCATTGGAAGCTTATGTGAAGGAAGTAGGTGAGAATCACCTTAGGATGTGAAGAAGAGGAATAAAAAAAGGAAAGAGTGTTAAAAAGGCAGTGCACACTAGGATGACAACCTGAGAATGCTAAAGTCGAGGTCTAAGAAGCAAAATTGAGATCCTTGTAAATAGTTTAAAACTTGATTTTTCTTGGTAGTTGAAAGTATGGTGAAAAAGTCATACTACTACTATAATCTACTACTACAATGATTATCTCTTTGTTGTTTTATGTTTAAAACTTATGTTTCTTGTTATTGGTTGATGTAAAACTTATTTTGTTGTTTCTTATTTGATGCTGTACTACTGGTAAAACTTAACAATTAAGGAAAACATGAGAACACCCACCAGTTTCATAACATAGATATGGAAACACACAAGAAATTCAGGAAATCCTTGACCAATTTCTTCAACTCTGCAATCTTTTCACTCATTTGTTCAATCTTGAATTGTAGGTTAAAGCGGATCTTGACCTCGTCATGAGCCTCTTTTTTCAAATCAGTCACCTCATCTTTGAGTGCATAAAGACATCAAATTCGTAAGTGCAAGACAACTTATTCATTTAGCACAAATCGATTCTAACCTCAAACAATTTGTATAAAAATGACTGCATGTTTGATCAGATACCTGAATGGGTAAGAGGCAAGTGTCTTTTGACCAATACTCCCAAGATGAGCCTGCACATTAATCTCAAAAATGAGGTCAGTAGAAGGGTATGTCACATTGTATATGTTGAGTTGTGGGATGGATGGTCATGTTGCTAAGCTGAGGCTAAGTACATGTAAGTATATTCTAAAAATAGTATTATTTGACGTGGCTTGAAACACAGTAGAGGTGATGGTGGTGCTCTATAGAAAAGGTGAGTTCTCGTGTGTTCAAACCTCCCCCATGCGTTCATTCTATGTTTTGTTGAAGGGCAAGTAAAAGATAAGTCCAGGGAGTTGAAATAGCTGGTTTTTACGGGTTTTTACCATGATATAAGTCCGGTTTTAGAGTCTCATATATATATGTTTGGAGTCTCTTTAGAGTTTTTTCAGGTTTAGGTATGTTTTGGGAAAATTTGAAGAATTTGGAGCTATTTGAGATGCAGAACTGTGCAGATGAGCCAGAAGTTTTACAACGTGTGGAGGACTTCCTACCGATAGATTTCCCTCCAATTTGGTAACAAGATATCAAATTGAGTTAGCTTTCAAATGCTACCGGTTTGAGATCGATCCATCATTTTGATCAAGCGTTATCCTTGTTTTTACTGACAAGTGGTCTGTCTGACGCGCGAGATGAAGCTGTCGAGCTTAAAGCATGGTGTATTCAGGCATTACCTTGGTGTCTAATGACACCCTCCCAATCTTCTCCCGACAATTTTTATCAACTTTCAAAAATTGCAGTTTGGCCAAGAAATTTCTATTTGTTTATAAAAGTGTCCAAGTCGAGTTTTAACTTATATTTAATGAATCTAAGTTATTTTTTACGGCTATGCTTTGTTTTAGATTTGGAGAGAAGATCTGAACTCCTTAAGAGATTGATTTTAACTCTTTTTGATTATTATTTATGCAATCTATTCAGAATATGTCTTGCCCTTGCTTGATCATATCTATGTAGATCGACATTTTAGATCTAGGTATTTCTAACTCTTAATGTCAAATTGTTGATTGATTGTTTGATTGCTAGGTTTATTCATAGAATTATACACCATGATTTTTTTATCACACTAGGATCTATAACTAGAACCTAAAATTATAGGAAAATTGAGAGACAAGAGAGTGTACTCGACTAACATAATTGAATCCCGCTGAGCTAGATATATATTCGCAGAAAGAGCTGGCCTGTAATTTAGTTGAACAATATCAATATGACTTATTCCTTGTTTGATTCATCCAATTCAAAATGAGAGTTGGTATTTGATTAGATTTATGCATCTGATAGTTTATAGTAGCGAGAGTTGGATAGTTTACTATTTGAATTCGAGTTTTGGAATTAAATCTAATTAAACCATTGACATCGATTGATTTATGCTTTTGAATCTCTTTTTGATAAATTCATGGATCTAGGCCTTTCTCTTGATATTTACAACCGTTTAGATCTTTTATTTTGTTTATTGCTTTCTTATTGTTGGCTTAGCTTAATCAGAAACCGATATGCTATTGCGTGATCTTGTGTACGTGTGGATATGCTCTTCAAGTACTACGATGACACTCTTATTTGAGAGAATTGCTTGAGGTTAATTTGAGAATATCACAAATATACCATATTATTCATGGGAGTGGGTCTCAATCCAATTTCGGGTCTTCAATAGAGTTATTACACAAGAATAGATAATCTATATTTGTATATTAACTCAAATTAGGAATACAGAAGCGGAGGAAGGTGTTACTTCTCTAGTCCATGTTCATACAGATGGGGACATTCAAAAATAGAGATCTTTGTTTCTCCTCTGCTCCGCATCTGGGGCAATTATTATCACATCTCATAATATGACGTGTTAAGTTCCTGGTCAAAACTAGGTGTCATGATATAACTCTCCACATAAGATGAAAAAAAAATTCAGTGGACTTTGATATTCCAAGAGAAGACTTGAAGTTTTTTGATGCTAGGTTCTGAATACATCACACTAGTCATATTGGTATATGTCGGTAACTCAAATCAATTTGACTAATGTGATGTACTCAAATATTAAGCAATTTGACTTAGTGTACAAATTATAACTAGATTTTGACCCGCGCTTTTAAAAGCGCGGGAGTGAATTTTGGTTAATTTTTTTTGTAATGAAGATCACAATTTATATACAAAATCTATATATTTGAGTTTATGAAATTTTATGTTTAATTTTATATGTGTAATTTATTTTAGTTATTATTATTAGCTGGGATATAATTCTTAGAATTTCGAATGATTTAGATTCGTGTTATGGGTAATATTTTTATGTAACCCATTTCTTTAACTTATTTTGCTGTAATTTTATTTTTAAAGAGTTACACTGAAATAGGATGATATAATCCTCTCATACTGATAAAAATTTATCTAAATTCTTTTTAGTAAAAATTATTTTAAGATTATTTTTCAACCAATTTTAAATTATATATATATATATATGTTGTTTACATATTTCATTAATAACCCGCAAAATCATGAGTTTATTTAGTTATTATAAGTAAACTAGGTGTTTTGCCCGCACATGCGGACATGATCGTTTTACTAATAATTAGTAATATTATTATGATTTAAACATCATGATAACTTATTCTTTATATTCTTAATCATTTTACTTCTTTTTGATTTTTATTTTGATCTACGTTTTCTTAACACAAATGAAAGCTATAAAACTATGAGGCCAGAAGAGCATAATTACATATCAAATACTCCATAAAATAAAGTAAAGTAAGAATATGAACTTTTGGTCTCTCTTAATCTATTTTGTATTTTTGAACCACAAATATGAATTAACTTACCAAAAAAAGCTTTAAAACACACAAAATCCAAATAAGAACAAAATATGTAAATAAAAACTAAATTTTGATTATAATTTTGAAGATTAAAAAAAAAATTGAGATAATGATAATATTTCATTGGTTTACTTGATCAATATATACATCGACTTATCTTAATATTTCATAAGTTTACATTTAATAAAAGAAACAAGGGGAAATTTTATGTTTACTACTTTCATGGTACCACTTTTCATCTTTACCATCACTAAATGGACATTTTCAAAAATATTTTCTTCATTAAGTGGTAAAAGACTCTCATGCCCTTGTTCTTTATATAAAATAAATATTTAAAACATCAATTCTAAATCCTAAACCCTAAACTTCAACTCTAAACCCTAAACCATCAACACTAAACCCTAAACTATCAACCGTAGAAAGTAAACTCTAAACCCTAAACCCTAAAAAGTTAATTCTAAACCCAAAAATACCAACCCTAAACCCTAAACCTTCAACTCTAAGCCCTAAACATAAATCCTAAAACCATGAAACATCATCTCTAAACCCTAAACATCAATTCTAAACCCTAAACCCTAAACCTTCAATTCTAAACCCTAATCCCTAAACTTCAACTCTAAACAATAAACCCTTAAACCCTAAAAATTAACCCTAAACCCTAAAATATCAACTCTACACCTTAAACCTTCAATTCTAAACCCTAAACCCTAAAATATCAACTCTAAACCCTAAATCCTAAACCTTCAATTCTAAACCCTAAACCCTAAAACATGAACTCTAAACCCTAAACCCTAATCCTTCAATCCTAAACCCTAAACCTTAAAACCCTAGAGTTGATGTTTTAGGGTTTTTTTTTTTTTAATATATATATATTAATTAACGAAACCAACCCCGGAGGGCGTACCGGAACAAGACCTCTGGTTAGTCGATGAAGAAACAGTGAACGTTGAAAATAGATTGGGCTTATCGCTAAGTACATGGGAAAGTAAATGAAATAAACAGCGGAAGGGAAAGATTTCCGGCTCGAAGGACCAGAATGGTCACTCGTCATCACCTGAAAAACGCGGCCAACGACACCGACTTAGCCAAGGCCAAGCCGAACACTGTATCTTCATATCCTTTTCAAAAGAGGCGCCGACACACAGATTCAACCATCACCAGACACTACTTTCACCCGTCGGACCGAAACCGTGGAAGTTGAAACAGACCGCACCATCGGGGTTACCGCCTTCCTCAAATGGTCCATTTTTATGTCCAAAGCTCTAACCCGAGAAGGTGCTACCCTCCTAAACCGCTGTCCCGCACCACGGAGATTCAAGAAGGTCCACTCCATCAAACTAATAAGAGGCTCATTCACAAAAAAAAAAAAAAAAAACGGATCCAAGATAGCAGCAGCGCCCAATACCAATAGGCTCCTTAAGACCTGAAAAGCTACTAGAAAGCAACACTATTGATGTAGGGAGCGAGACATCAGAACTGGGATGTGATGCAGCCAACAAGCAGAGTCATCGAGGAAGGGACATGAAGCCGGAGACTACCCAAGCTAAGCCACCACCTCACTGCTTGCCGTTTCCGAGAACCAGAACGCAGCTAGCTTCATATCGTCAAACTGTCGCAGCGATGACAAAGCTACGACCCCACAAGGAAGCACATGAGCAAACGCCAAAGAAAACTTACCGGTAGATTCTGAGGCGGACTGAAAAAGGACACCGAATAGAGACATTGCAGATGAGAAAGAGGTCTCCGGAACCGCAACGACGTGGCCATAGACGACCAAATCGGGACGCAGCCCATTGAACCTCCACACGCCAACACTAGAAGCTCTAGCACGCACCAGAAACCCCCTAGGAAGAGACGCACCTCCGAGATGAGAGTACCTCCAGAGCTCTCATTACGCCGGGTCAAAAGATAAGGCTCGCCAAGACGCCGAGGAAAGCCACCAACCTGGAAACCCAACACCGCACCTCAAAACCAGACGACGACGGGCAGATCTAACGATTGAAGCCCAGATCCGGAGGAGGAACCGCCACATCTCCACACGCGCCACTGTCTTGTACGAGTGAGTTCAAACGGAGATGGAAAAAGAACCCACTCTAAACCCTGAAAAGCCGACCCCTTCGACCCGTCACCGCATCTCCAGCCTCGTAGTCACACCGGAGAGCCAAACTGAAGAACCCTAAGGAACGAACACTCAACCGGTAAGGGGGATATGAACTCGATCCGTAAGGAAAGAGAACTGATGGTATGAACGGTGACACTAAGGGTTACGGAATAGCCCAAAGATACTACCAGACTTCGATCGTTGCCGGATGTGACGCACCGGTCCAACAAAAGAAGGATCGAAACTTGGAGATAACCTCACCAAGAAACTAAGAAATGTTCTAACAAAGAACAAAGAGAGTTAAAACTCAAAAAGAATGAAAGCAAAACGAAATTATCTTATTCAGATCTGATGGTTACATTATATAGAAGTTCTAGTCAAAAGACTTAAAGAAAAATGTGGGAAATCTAAACATAGAAAATGATAAAATTGACCAGATCTGGTCAAGGCACGAAATCACACTTTGACTAGCGAAAAACCCTTCAAATTCCGTCCAGGTTCATTGCTTCCTGAAGCATGTCCTGCGGACTGGGCCAGTACACAAGCAGGACAGTCCAAAGTAGCCAGTTTTGAAGTGTCACGGCCTATCTTGAGTTCCACTCGTCCGAATCCAAATCTGTCTCGACCGTTGCTCTTAAAATGCCAATCAGTACGGGAAATACGAGCTCCAGTTCGGTGAATTCGATCGTCTGGACATGGGTATTGATGAAGCCTCAAACTGGACATCCGGGCGGTACATGTGGTACTGTCCAGAAATGTATAGCAATGACCTAACTCAGGATCCGTGCGTCCGAATGCGATTCCGTCTCGACTGTTCTTCATCAAATGGAAAACAGGACGGTGAAGACAAAGTCCAGTACAGTGAAATCGATCATCTGGCCATGGTTCCAGCCAAAGCTCCCATCCGGATGCATGTGGGACAGTCCGGTCAGTCTGGCCAGTATGGTGAAAATCATGAACCTCGGTTGAAAACTTCAGAACGTCCTGATCTTCATGCTGGTTCGGCTCCATGTACTGATCCGTGGACCGCGGTCTATCATTCCCTCTTTTTTCAAAAGGATTTGTCCTCAGATCCAATGTACATATATCAAAAAGAGATAAATCAGATACAAAGGAATTAAAATTCAAGGGAAATTCAGTAAATGAATAGAATGGACAGAAACTTTCTTGGAGTTTTGAAGTCATTTTTATCAAGGAATTCCAAGTACTTTGGCGTCCATTGGTGCTTGCTCTCCTTAGAAACTGATCATGCTTATCCTGTTTATTCAAAGCTACTAGAGAAACCACATCAAATCTGCCAAAGAAATAATCAAAGGGTTTCTCTATCCTTAAGACATCAAAATCAGGATCCAAGCCTTTAGGATAATCATCAAGGACGTGGGCAAGCATTAAGCAAGTAAGCTAGTTGCCAAAAATTGATTTATCAATCTCAAAATCAGGCCAAGGTGAGAAACTGTTATGGAAATAAAGAGACAATGCAAAATTTGAAAAATTATCATCATGAACGAAATCAAATGAATTCTTTGGCCTAAGCAATTTTAGTTCATGCTTTTTCCTACACCAAATCTCTTTCAAAGCACAGCTCAATGAAATCAATTCATGAAAAGGTTTGAGTAAAACGTTTTTCAACCAAGTAAGAATATGTTTTCTTTTTGAAATTCTCGGTTTCAAAACATTTTCATGAAGAGTAGAGGCAATCAACTCATGATCCTTACAGTGCTTTTGGTTTAGACAGGAGAATGACCGAGGAAACACCTTTGGTTCATGGAGGATCGGTTTTGGCTCAGATCGATTCTTTCTGGGGCATGAATCTCCTTTAGAAATCTGGTACTCGCGGATAGATGGACTGAAGAACCTCCGGTTTGGAAAATTCATAACTTCTTCATCCGTGAAGCTTTTCATGCGATTCCAAGCCTCAGTGAATCCTTGATGAGTTGGCTTTCTTTTAAAATTGTATTCAAGACAAAAGACCTTCGGACTGTTGAGATATCCGTCTTTGACTGAACCTCTGTCGCTGGCACCAAGGTAGCCGGTTTGAACAACAAAGCTTCTCCAAATCTGAGGTTGTTGGGCACGGCCAATGCTTTCATTCAGAGGCTGAACCTGTCTTTCCTGGATACTCAAAACAAACAAGTGCTCTTGAAGATCAGGAAGCAAAGGGGCAGGAGTTGTGCCGGGATCAAAGCATAGATAATTCTCCATAGCAATGGATGTGATGCTTGTTGCTTCATCAAAGACTGGACCAGGTTCGTCCTCCTCATCAAAGATAGGACCTAGATCATCATCCAAACATATCCTAGTGTCAAGACATGGGCACTGATGTGGAAAATCCAGTGGCTCTTCCTCAAAAACCTGTGGAGACAAAACAAGACTACTCGGAAGCTCCGGTTGCAAAACAGTTAGTTCTACAATAGCTTGTTCATTATCAAGATTAAACTCAGTTTCAAGAGAAGGAAGATCACAATCTTTTTCACAAAACATCAAGCTTTCAATTAGCTCTTCATCAGATCATCAAAAATGGGTAGAGAATCTGAAAAATCTTTAAGTTCTTCAAAATGGTTTCCAGATTCACCTTGGGCTTTCTTACTGATGAACAAGGATGGCTCAGCTACTGGGGCACGTGTGGATGTGCTCTTCTTTTGGCTCTTGCTGACGTCCTTGAGGGCTTTGTCCACACCCTTCACAAAGTTATCACAAAATTGTTGGACATCAAACTGAAGCAATCGCCTTCTTGGATCAGATTCACCTTTGGATGTATTGACATGCTCTTTGCTCCACCTGTTTGGTTTCTCCTGCACATCAACAAACTCATCAAAAGTATTCAAAGCATATTTAAAGGAGGTTTGAGAGACAGAAAGTCGTGGGTGCTTCTCCTTGTTACTTTTCCTTTGAAGACCAAACATCATAACCTGAAAATCTCAACACAAAAGTTAGGAAATAAAGCCTCACTCTCTCAAGTGTTTTATTCTCACCTACTCAAGTGTTTCTCTCAGATTTAGGTGATCACACACAAGTTTCTACTCAATGTTCTAAGAGAACAAATCAAAGAATCCCAATGGGCAAATCCAAGCAAACACGGGAATTTTCTCAAGATAGAAAGATAAGAGATTTTGATTTTTTGAAATCCGTTTTAACCACCTCAAAGGCTGGATTTCTCTTCAGCCAGCAGGCTTTCTCTTCCACCACCAATCCACAAAACAAACTTCGAACTTTTTCTATTAAATATATATTTTTTTTTGAATCAAATCGTAAATCTTTTTTTTTATATATATATATATATGGATGGTAATGAGGGGCCCGGATTTAAGAAAGGTAGAAGAAGAAGTGTTTGAAGAAGATGGAGAGATGAGAAGGTGGAATGAAATAGAGTTACCGGAAGAGTGGCTCTGATACCACTTGAAGAACCCTAAGGAACGAACACTCAACCGGTAAGGGGGATATGAACTCGTTCCGTAAGGAAAGAGAACTGATGGTATGAACGGTGACACTAAGGGTTGCGGAATAGGCCAAAGATACTACCAGACTTCGATCGTTGCCGGATGTGACGCACCGGTCCAACAAAAGAAGGATCGAAACTTGGAGATAACCTCACCAAGAAACTAAGAAATGTTCTAACAAAGAACAAAGAGAGTTAAAACTCAAAAAGAATGAAAGCAAAACGAAATTATCTTATTCAGATCTGATGGTTACATTATATAGAAGTTCTAGTCAAAAGACTTAAAGAAAAATGTGGGAAATCTAAACATAGAAAATGATAAAATTGACCAGATCTGGTCAAGGCACGAAATCACACTTTGACTACCGAAAAACCCTTCAAATTCCGTCCAGGTTCATTGCTTCCTGAAGCATGTCCTGCGGACTGGGCCAGTACACAAGCAGGACAGTCCAAAGTAGCCAGTTTTGAAGTGTCACGGCCTATCTTGAGTTCCACTCGTCAGAATCCAAATCTGTCTCGACCGTTGCTCTTAAAATGCCAATCAGTACGGGAAATACGAGCTCCAGTTCGGTGAATTCGATCATCTGGACATGGGTATTGATGAAGCCTCAAACTGGACATCCGGGCGGTACATGTGGTACTGTCCAGAAATGTATAGCAATGACCTAACTCAGGATCCGTGCGTCCGAATGCGATTCCGTCTCGACTGTTCTTCATCAAATGGAAAACAGGACGGTGAAGACAAAGTCCAGTACAGTGAAATCGATCATCTGGCCATGGTTCCAGCCAAAGCTCCCATCCGGATGCATGTGGGACAGTCCGGTCAGTCTGGCCAGTATGGTGAAAATCATGAACCTCGGTTGAAAACTTCAGAACGTCCTTATCTTCATGCTGGTTCGGCTCCATGTACTGATCCGTGGACCGCGGTCTATCACAAACTCCACCAAGTCCGGTCGCGAATCCGTCGTTAATGAAGCTCCTCTTCGAGGGTGACACACATATCGGGTGGAAAACGAGAGTGAGGACAAAGGAGCAAAGAAAAATAAGCAAAGGGGGGAGAGAAGCCCTCCGGCGGCGGCGAAACGGAGGCCACGCGCCGGAGGCAGGCACAGATCTGACGAGAGAGAACTTAGAGCGAGGAAGGGTTAGAGAGAGACTATGTAATTTTGATGTTTTAGGGTTTAGATTGAAGGTTTAGGGTTTTAGGGTTTAGGGTTTACGTTAAGGGTTTAGAGTTGATGTTTTAGGGTTTAGATTTGAAGGTTTAGGGTTTAGGGTTTAGAGTTGATGTTTCAGGGTTTAGGGTTTAGAGTTGATGTTTCATGTTTTAGGGTTTAGAGTTGATGATTTAGGGTTTAGAGTTGATGTTTTAAGTTTCGCTTTAGGGTTTACATTTGATGTTTTAGGGTTAAGATTGAAGGTTTCATAGTTTAGGGTTTATAGTTGATGTTTTAAGTTTAGATTAAATTCATGTTTTTTTGTCAAAGTTAATTCAAGGTTTATAAATGTTTTTTATCCTTCATTAAAGATGAGGGTAAAATTGATTAGTGTAAACATGAAAAGTGGTACTTTGAAAATGGTATTTTTGGCAATTTCCCAAGAAACAATAGATAATGATAGTTTTATTATTAAAGTTAATTTATGGTTAATAATATAATGATAATTCTAATTATTCGTTCAAAATATATTTACTTATAGCCGTTTTAGAAACTAAACCATTAAAGACATGTTACATAGACAATTCTCTAAATTTAATATCAAAGCATATTTTTCTTATAGATTTAACAGTAATAAAACATACACATGAAATAACTATTGAAGTAATTCGGAATACCTAATTCATAATTCCAAATTCCATGTAACAAAATCGATTTGATTCTAGTATTTCAAGAAAAACATAGAACTCCAACTATAAAAAACAAAATATCAAAAGTACATAAATATAGATGTCAAAAACTATAATTAAGATAACTTGGAATGAATGAGAAAATTGAAACTATAGAGTTTAAAACATCTTACATCATATCATATGAAAATAAGAATTGGTCCTAGCTTTTATAAAATAATTATAATTGTAATTCCAATTCGAAAGTTTGATATAGTAATGGTATTTAAATTAATAAATTAATAATTTAAGCTAAAAACTAATAAAAATCTTGTGAAAGTTAAAATAATTATAATCATAATTCCAATTAGAAGTTTTGAAATATTTAATTTATATTATTTATATTAATAAATTAATTAGAAATCAAAATATTTATATTGTTTAAATTAATAAAATGATGATTTAATTTGAAAACTAATAAGAATATGACAAATAAGAAAAATTAGCTAAATTCATTGAGAATGTGACAAATCAGCAAAATCACTTCATAAATAATAGTATAGATATTAAAAATCATTAAATTTTATGTTTTTTCCTATGAGTTGAGTATATTTATGCAATTATGGAATGTAATTATTAACTAGGGGAGTCGTGTATGTATATTTATGAAATGATAATATTTATTCACATAAGATAATAATGAAAATATCTTGGTAGTTAAAATTACTTTTCGTAATTTTAGTTAAGATGTAAATGCAGTGGAATGGATATAAATCTTATATATTAAAACAGAAGTCACAACCTTGATTCATGTGTGATTTTTTTTTTTAAAATGGACCTAATGGATATATTCCTAAAAAGTCATGTTACATTTTATCTCTAATCTTATCATTTAAATTTTGGGCCTAACAGAAATTTTTATTGGGCTACCAATAATTGGATTTAAACAATAAATGATCTATTGGATTTATAGATAGTAGAAATTAAATAAATATAATTTAATGTTATAATATTATACCTCCATATGTTAATTATTTAAATATTTGTCGATGTTAACTTTTAAAATCATCAAGATTTTTTTTAAATAACAAAAATCATATTATCTAACAATGATTAATCTTTACTACCTTAAACCAATGAAAATAAATTTGAAACTATAGTTTTTATTTTAAAAATTAAACAAAAACTAAATGTTTAATTATTTACTCGATAATATAAATCTATGAAGCGAAAATTTTAATTTTTTAAAAATTTTCTAAATTTGTAAAATGTTACAATATTTTTGAATATGACAATAGAATAATATTTTATTAATCTTTATATATATAGTTACGATTTTAATAATGAAATAATAATCCGAAAATATATATATATAGAAGAAGATACAAATACATGTGAATGTTTGAAACAATTTATTCAATGAAAAAAATATACCATAAACTTATTATGTTTTAAAAATTTATAGACACATATATATTATCATAACTTATTATGTTAATTTTTAAAAGTATAAAGATTTTTTTTTAAATAACAAACATCATATTATCTAACAATGATTAATCTTTGCTACCTTAAACCAATGAAAACAAATTTGAAACTATATATTTTATTTTAAAAATTCAACAAAAACTAAATGTTTAATTATTTACTCGATAATATATATAGAAGAAGATACAAATACATGTGAGAGTTTTGAAACAATCTATTTAATGTAAAAAAAATATACCGCAAACTTATATGTTTTAAAAATTTATAGACACATATATATTATAATATATACCAATTTAGAATTGAAAACAAAATGTTTATATAAAAATAAATGAAAACAAAAACTCGCGCGGTTGCTCTGGTGGAGATTTAGGATATTTTAAAATTAAAGGGATGTCAAAAAACGTACTTCAGTTTTAATGGTATAGATTCATGGGAAATTGCACTAGATAGCAAAAAAAGAGATATAAATTAGGTAGGTGGTAAAGGTACTGTACATTTTGAAGTAATACCAAAAGTGTCCCTAATACTATAAGAAAAGTAAATTAAAGGACATGTGTTTCACTTACTTGCTCGCTCTCTTTGTTTGACCAACTCAACGCTCTCTTTCTCTTCCTCCTCCTTTCCTCTCTTTTTCATTTTTGTTTATTAAAATGAATAATCCCAACCCCCATTTCCAAATCCATCATCGACCGTATTCCTCCTTTTGAATCGTTTTCTTAGTTTAAGCTTAAGCGCCATCATGGATGTGTGTTTCTCCCCCATTAGAGTCACTGGTACCACCAGCAGCAGCAGCAGCAGAAGAAGTAGTAGTCAGACCAACAACAACAAGAAGAACCCTAAGTCTAATAATATGACTCCTCCTCCTCCGGAAAACAACAACGACCCTCAACAACCACCAAGCGGAGAACCGGGTCCGTCCCTTGCGGGAAGCGTACCGAGTTTGGATACGCCAAAGACTTCCACGAGCAGTATAGCATCGGGAAGTTGCTGGGTCATGGTCAATTCGGGTATACTTACGTTGCCATCCACAAATCTAACGGCGATCGTGTCGCCGTCAAAAGGCTCGATAAGAGCAAGGTATTATTATTTTCTGCGGTTTAGAGATTTTTTTTTTTTAAATGGGATTCTTTTTGGGGATTCTCTTTCCTGCAAAAACCCAAAGAGATTTGATACAATTCATATTTCAATATATTGTCTCTCTGTAAAAGTAAATCTCATTTCTTAGTTCTGTCTGAAAAATATATCTGCAAAATCTCATTATTTGACCCCTTCCGGATCACCAAAACTAATCTATGTAAAAATCATCGTTTTATATCTAACAATAATAAACTATTCCAGTAACATATATTTGTAACCGGTTATTTCCGTTTTCTAAATGCAATTTTAGGTTTCGGCCGCCATTGAACATATATCCGGTTTTAATATCTAAGTACTTCAAGTATCTCAAATGTAACCGGTTTAGTTCATAGATTATGCTTCCTCTTCACTTGTAATAAAAATCAATTTTGTTTTTCAATCCCGGTAGCAGGTCATTAAATACGTCTCAGTTCAAAGACAGAATTGGCAAATCAACACAAAAATTACTTGGTTCTGCAAATAATTAAAAAAATGCATAGATCTGCAATTACCACGCTGAATTTTGATTTCTAGCTAAATAGGCCTAGATTTATAGCCAAATATTTTTTCTTTATTATAAACTTTTATTTGATCATCTCATTTCTTCGACCACGAGAAACGGGTGGTCGCGTTGAAAACGAAAAGGGTATAATAGGGTAGTTATTGGTATTTAAAACAGCTCCTTCACTTTAGGTATAAACAGAGGACCATATACAGTCAAACTCAGTTTCTTCCCTTATTAAACGGAACCAATATATTCCTATTTTCTTGCTTATTAACAGAAAAAAAATTTACAAAGGAAAAAATATACAAAACAAAAATTACAGAAGAAGAATGGGGAGTTTCCTTGAAATTCTTTGTGCAGTTCTCATACCTCCTGTCGGTGTATTCCTCAGATTTGGGTGCGGGGTAATATGTTTTTCATACATATATCACTTATATTTAACTTTAATTGTTGAAGATTCGAATCTCTTTTTCTTAACTTTTGGTAATACATTTTTTGCAGTTGGAGTTTTGGCTCTCTTTGCTCCTGACGTTCTTTGGTTTTATCCCTGGAATGGTATATGCTATATGGGTTCTTACTAAATAGAAACCAAGGATTTTTTTTTTTTTTTTAATATTTTCTTTCCATTAAAACAATTTATCACAGGTTTTCAGATTGTCGTAATATGTACTCAATCAGTTGTTATCTTTGATCTCTCTGTAATCTAACAATAGTTTTTTTTTGATATATTAGTAAAGTAAATCCAAGCAATTCCCAGAAATGCTATGAATATCTTTTTTTTTTTTAACGTCGAAAGACTATTCTATTACTCAAACTTGAAGTAGTCTGGGTAACCAAACTGGAATAGAACAACCAATAAAATGTACTCTCTATGGAAGGATCTAGCAGTCTTAGCTAAAAAATCTGAAATATGATTACGCGCTCGTGGAACATGAATGATATTGAAATCCAGGAAGCATATCTGTAGCGTCTTTATCCTCTCAAATTCCGTTACAAATCTTAGCGAAGCCTGAGGTTCCTTTATCATTGCGATCAGCTCATTACAGTCTGTTTTGAAACTCTGACATGTTGAATGATGATGCATATTCTCCATCGCCCATCGCAGCGCTTCTACTTCCGAATGCAAGGCTGATTCACGTCGAGTGAAATTTCTTGTCCCCATAAGTTGAAAGTTCCCACCACTGTCCATCAAGACCCATCCGCATCCACTAAAATGAGCAGTGGATGTCCAAGATCCATCAATCAAGCATATATTACCCAAGCTTATGACTTGAGGTTCTTCAGTATTGTTATCTTGTATCACTGGTTGTACCACTTCATTAGCATCAAACCATGCTTGGCATTCACTTTCTGCAGGTCGAACTAGCTCAAAAGGATCTCTATCTATCCCTCTGAAAAGTTTGTCATTCTTACCCTTCCAAATATACCAGATTATCCAGGGATAAGGATCCCTATCTTGTTCTGGCTCGATAATATTGTTTTTTTCTCCAGAATATGTAGTCCATATTTGTGTAGACGCTTGGTACTGAAAATATATTTGGGCTTGTTGGAGTTGATGATAATGACCAAACTTGGAGAGCAGACGGACACTCGAATATGGCATGGGTTACAGTTTCTTCTGGTTCTCCACATCGTGGGCAGTAGTTGTCACACCTCATATTGCGTCTTGTTAAGTTCCTTGTTACTGCCACATGACCAATTAACAATTCCCATATAAGATGACATATCTTCGTATGCGCCTTTAACTTCCAAGCAAATGCTTGAAGCTTAGTGATACTTGGCTCCAAAACTTCCTTGTCTTCCTCTGTCTTTAATAAATTCTGAGCCACCCAATATCCTGATTTAACCGTATATTGGCCATTCCTTGTGTAGTTCCAGCAGAATGTATCACGACGATGAGTTGTGCTTATGGCCAAACTTCTTATGAGTGGTATATCCTCAAGATTGACATAGCTCTCCAATTAACCAACATCCTACTCCTTCAGTTGCTGATCAATGAGATCACTGACTCTCATATTAGGATGCACAACTGGCGCTAGGGGGATAGCAGGTCTCGTAGGGGTCGTAGGAATCCATGGGTCCTCCCACACCTTGACTTCATAACCTGAATATATCTTCTGTCTGATTTCCAGCAGTAACAACTTCCTTGCACAAGAAATGCTTGTCCACACATAGGATGGACTGCTAGCAGAGTTTAGTGGAGACCGGATCTGTAAGGTTGTCATTCATTGCTCCAGTGATCGTCATAGGAACCTGAGCTAGTGCCTCTTCAATGTCCTCTGGATTTGATGATTCAAAGATCTGCCTAAAGTAGCTAGTAGCAATGGCTACTAATCTTTCTTCATCCTCAACTAAATTTCCATTTGCATCTAGGAGCTGTGTGATTTTATTCTTTGCTCTTCTTTTCTTTGTTAAGTCTTGAATTTTTTTTGTATTTATCTCTCCTTCTCTCAGCCAAAACACCCGACTCTTCTGTTTCCAAAACATTACTTCTGCTTTAATAGCATCAGAGAGTTCCTTCAACGCTACTGTAATTTCCTCAGTTGTAGCGTTATCATCTGCATATAAACCCTCCACTAATTTTGCTGAGTTAACATTATGTTGTTTCCTCCATTCGTTCATGGCTTTTCTGCAACTGGAAATATGTTCTATAATACTCGCATTGGGAGGGAGATCAGGAGATTTCCATCCCTCAAGAATAACTTGCATCAGCTCTTCATTATCCAACCATCTTTTATCAAACTTGATTTTTTTTATCTCCTCATTGGCTTTATGAGTATGTCTACACGAATCGGACGATGGTCCGATCCTCATAACCTCATATACTTCACAGTCTAGTGGGGAAACTTATCATGCCAATCTGCATTTCCGACTGCTCTGTCTAAGCGACATCGAACAGTTGTTCCTCCTGCTCTCTTCCCTACCTGATAGACCATGGATTTTACCCACTTTTAGTCATGCTGTATAAGTGTTTTAATACATATTTACTAGTATATAGAGTCTATTTAGAGTATTTACAGGTACATGTACGTTATGGAGAAATATGGTGATTTTGGAATCTTTTGAGGTGCAGAACAGCACAAACGTGTCAGATGTCTAGCTATGGATGGAGACCTTCCCACCGATATATTGAGCCTATCTATTTAAAAAAGCTATAGATTTGAGTTAGCTTTCCAATGCCACTGGTTTGAGGTCAATCAGCATCCTGTAGCAGAAGTTATACATATTTTACTGAAGAGTGGTCAGTCTGCCTCACGAGAGGAAGTTGTCGAGAAGAGGAACGTATGTCGATCGATGCAGAACTCATGATATCGATCGATATGGATGCCAGAATGCGGGCCGAGCATATTTTATGACCGACTGAAGCCCAGAAGCAACCCCAAATTACCATAATACCCTTGGACGACCAGAAATCCTATTTATGTGTTTTGTAAGCCATTATTGACGGCTAAACTTTATTTTTATTCATAGTTCTAGATTAGGAGACAAGGGAGGAACTCCTTCAGAGTCCTCTTGGAACTCCATTGTTTTGGTTATCTATTGCATTTTCATCTATTCATCTATGATTTATGTGACAAACATCATGCATGAGTAGATCCACCTTCTAGGTTTAGGAATTTCTAGGGTTTTGAATGAATTTCTGAATTATATGATTGTTAGGATATCTAAAGATCTCTACATCTGGATTGCTTGTAATACTAGGATCTAGAGTAGTTGGAAAACCACGAGAGTGTGACTAATTGCTTGAACCTAGAATCATAGGACAATTGAGAGGCCCGAGAGTGCAATCAATTAACGGAACCCAAATCCTGCTTGATAAGATACCTAGGCGCATTTGAGAGTTGGTCTAGGAATCAGTTGAACATAATCGATCATATCGATAACGCTTGCCTAAGGCAGTGTCGATCGACGCATATACAGTAGCATTGATCGACACTCAATCCGTAGCATCGACCAACGCTCATACCATAGTATCGATCGACGCTCGATCTGTGTTAACATGCGAGAGCTGAAACACTGAACTTAGTCAATACATTAGAGTCACAGCGAGAGCTGGTTGTCTTTTGAATTAAATATCGAGTTCTAGAATCAATCCTTAGCATCTATAGTGTAGAGTTCTAATAACCTGAATGAAACCCTAAGTCTAGTAACCATCCTTCCATCAAACAACTCTTTGTCAAGCTGAACAATTGTCTTGTTCAACTTGTTTACTGTTTACTGCTTTGCATATCTTTATTTACTGCTTTAAACCTATTAGTCTAGCTTAATCAAACTGATTAGATTTAAATGGTTCCTGAGCTCCCTGTGAATTCGATCCCTAAGTACTACAACTCGACCTCTTATTTGAAAGAGTATAAATCACTCCTTAGGGTAATTTGAGTGATATCACTACCCAAGAAAGCATGTCCCCCGTGAAAGGAAACTCTAGCATCCCATAGTCATTAAGCATTTGCTTAAAGGGGAGGAATGAACTATCAGGACGTTGTATCCCTCCTTCTTTCTCATTATGACCTGTGATTTCATTAAAATCTCCTATCATGAACCAAGGTCCATTTTTTGTTGTTGAGAAATGCGTAAGACGTTTCCAAACTTGATCTCGTTTTTCTAGTACAGGATCCCCATAAACAAACGTCATATAGACTTTTATTCCATCAATTTTTATGAAATTGATAATTTCTCCAAGAATTTGTAGTCCAGTAAATTACATTGTCTTTCTACTCGATTTTCATTGTGTTTTTCGTATTCATTTTCTGTGAAGAACTGATTTGAGACTCAAAAAGTGTCAGTGTATTTGCTTCTTTTCTCGGATAAATGTTTGTATATGTTTTCCAAAATTCTGTTAATGTTACTTTCTCTTTTCAAACTGTACATGTTATTAATCATAAAAGTAGCTGAATTATTAGAACAACACCCAATTACATTTGCAAGATTTGAATAAATCTCTTTAAATAACTGAACGTTAAATGGATATAAATGTAGGAAAAACAGAAAAGTTGTAAAAAAATTGAAACTAATAAATCTTATAATGTGTTCTAAGAATTAGGCAAAGGTCATTAAATGGCGGTCTACCAAGGGCTATTAGTAGAGATGTCAAATGGGGTTAACAAAGATCAAATCCAAATGATTTGACTATATTAGACCCAAAAATAAAATTATGAATTGGATTGAAATTCATTAACTCCAAATTAGATGAGCTAAAACTATTTGGACATATGCGTCCAATAAACCTAAGAATATAGAGTTTTTTAAGTTGAGAAAAAAATTTAAAAAATAAAAATCAGAAAATAAAAAAAAAACATTTTTCCCACCAAATTTGGAAAACTATATTTTCCCACCAACTGTAAATCACATTTTCTGCCAAAACCATAAAATCACGTTTTTCGAAAATTTTGTAATAGCCTATTAGTCTTTCGTTGAATCATGGTAGTGTGGTGTTGCAACAAACTGGTCATGTCTTATCATGTTAACCATCTCAGGAATGATAATCTTATTGAAGAATAATGTTTTTCAAGTTTATTACTTCTTTCTAAACTCTTATATCCCGACTTCTTTTTTCAGTGGAATGCTTGCAATTAACTTTGTGTTGTTGATGTATGTTCCATTCTTCATGTATCCTTTTACGGGTATGAAAAAGGTTGACACAAATGGGAAGTAGCACATGATATTTTAAGAGGGCAAAACAATAACTCAAGAGTAAGATCATTCATAGCCCCGTCTTCGGGGCCCATGTCCATGTGCTACTCTATCTAAAATAAAGGAAAGCCTAGGGCTGGACCTGCTGTTCCAAGCGAGTCGTTAGTGCTGTTGTCAAGGCGTCGAGGCGGGCTGCTAGGGTTCCCACTGTGTCGCCAAGTTGCTGTATGGAGGCTTGCGTAACTTGCGTCGACACGTGCGTTGCCGTCTGCATCTCGACAATTAGGGCTCGAAGCTCAGTGAATTCTGTTGTGGTTCCTTCAGGGAGCTGTTCCCGATTGTCACTACCCGAACCTCCTGTTTTCTTTGTCATTGAAAACGAGAAATTATTTCCCAAAACGTACTGATTCTGATACCAACTGATAGAGAGCGGAAGCTTAAGTAACAAGTAACCTAACAAGAACTTGAAAAGAACATGTGAGATCAATAGATTCTTGGCGCGTTGATACTCTCAACGAAACAAGAAGGTCTTTTGATATTGACGATACTCTCGGCAAGATCAAAATAGGGCTAGAGTACTCCTCTAAGTGCTTTTGCAAGCTCTGTATAAAAACTGTGGTTTTATTATTCAAAGTAAGGTGGTTCAATACAAGCTTAGAGATTGCTATTTAAACTAAACGAAAGACCTAATGCTAGTCCGAAAAGGACGAAAGAAATCCTAAACAGAAAAGGAAACATAAAACTTAGAACACAAGTAAGGCCGTTATGTATAGAGGCCCAACGTAATGACGGTGCGCTGCATCACCCATAAGTAATTCCTTTTTGAAGCTTATACAACAACAACTTTATCAAGAGCCGCACTCGTCACTAGATGGACATAGACATGCGGTTTCAGTTTATTCAGTTATTTCGGTTCATGTATCTTTTTGGGTTCACCCACAATCCCACCGAAGTTAACTGGAAATTCCCGCACCAGTTTCTATTAGAATTCGACAGTTTTAAGTTACAAATCTGCAGATTGCAAATTCAAACATTATCTCTCGTAGTATAACATACATATGTATTAATGTATATTATATGCTTCTGAGTTTGGTAATGGTTAAAAATTCAGTCAACTGCCGTGTTCTTTGTCCCTCAACAAAGAAGTTTTGTGAAGTTTTAGATTCGATGATTCTTTGCAACGTATGAAAGAAAACCTAGCCTCACTGAGGAGCAGGCCAGCGGAGAACATCATGATGAGTGAACATTGTTAAGAGGATTTTTTTTACACTGGTTAATTATGATGTATAATTGATCAGGTGTCTCTGTACCTATACACCATTCTTTTTATTATTCGGTATCTTAGTTATTATTGTTATCCGCTGATGATATTGCAATTTTGTAACAAATGGATAAGATCTTTTCTTTTATACGATTTTATATATATCATCAAATTGTTTAGTAAAGGATGTGTCCTTTTCCGATGCACCTTTTGAAAAAACCTCTTTTAATTTCAAATGATGGATGCTTTCACACGCCTCTCTTAAAAAGAAACACATTTTCATATATGCTTTTTTAATTTCTGAACGACACAGTCTTTCACACTTTTCTTTTGATTTTTGAAATATGCACATTTTTAGTAAGTTAGAAATTCTTAACTTGAGAAAGAAAGAAACAAGAAAAATGGAGAAGCGCTTAATTGAGAGTGAGAATGACAAAGAGAGAGATCATCAAATTGTTTTAGCAAAAAACGTATCCTTCTCTGACAAACCATTTAACACACTTCTTTTTATTTTTAAATGATGCACCTTTTCATACGCCTCTTTTATTTGTATTTTAAATGATGACTTTTTTCATGTTCTTTTTAAAAGACATTAGAATTTTTAACACATTTTACATATAAAAATTTATGAGTCTATTAGAAGTCTATTTTTAATGGGTAACATGTTTACCACTTTCATCCTACCACTTTTCATTTTTACTACCACTAGACATTCTTTTTATAAATAAGAAACTATTTCCTTATTAGAAAAGATCTTCTCCTCTTCTTAGACTAACAATATATTTTCATAGAGATTTTATATTTTAAGGTTCAATTTACTTTGTAATCATCTTTGTAATGAACCTTTAAATCAATAAAACCTCTTTTATGTTCTTTTTCCATTTGATTTCATTTCAAGATTCTCCTAAACCTCAAAAAATCTAATCACTATCATTAGATTTTTTTTATTGTATTGATTCAACAAAAATCACCAGCATAAACACCATTTTGGATCAAACAAACTTGAGGTGTTTGTGAGTAAAAAATTGCTCTAGAATAAGAGCTCTGATGAGATTGAGTTAGAAGAAATGGTTAGAGTAGCTTTATTGTGTTTGAATGCTCGTAGAAAAAAACTTTTTTCCTGGACATAGACCAAAGAGGTCAAAAGTTTGAATGCTCGCAGAAAATGGACTTGCCGAGAGATGAGAAGCTTCTTTAAAAATCAAACAGTTAAAAAACTTGAAAAAGAAGATGTTTATGTTCTTGAATCTGACAGCTTCATGTTTCTCTTCTTTTCATTTGTATAATACGTAAAATATAAGGTTTTTTGTTGGTAATATTGTCTCTGTAATTGTGTAGGTTAAATTATTATGTAAGAAGTTTTGATCTATTGTATTAAAGAGTTAGGGTTAGATGATACTTGTTTTCTTGAAATTCAAAGTTCAGCGTTTAGAGTTTCAAATTTGAGAATGCAACTTATTATATTTATACCACATAAACTAAAAACAAAATAAACTAAAGTACCAAATATGCATTAGCTTTTTGACTATTGAGTTGGGTACGTTTACAATTGTTTTGTCATTCTTTTCAACTTACGAATCCACAAAATTAAATTCCAATTTGCCAAACGTTTAAGACCATTCAAATAAATGTGTTTTTGCCGTCGGGTGGCCGGTGGCTCGTCTTGACAAAAGACAAAAACAGAGTTTAACCTAGATCTCGTCGGGTGGCCGGTGGCTCGTCTTGCCGTCGGTCACCCCGCTGTTGTTCTTCTTTTCTTTTGTTCGTCCTTCTTCCTCAGTCTTCTCCCGTCAAGATGTGTGCTGCTCTGGGATGGCTCAAGCTTCTGTGGAGTTGCTCGTAGTGCTCCGTTTTAGGGAGTTCAGGCCGGATCTGGAGTTGCTGTGAGGCTGGTGTCGAGGGCTGGGTGCAGAGGGTCGTCGCGGTTGGGAGATTCTTACTCCTAGCTCCAGATCTGAAGTTCTGAGCGGATGGGTGTTGTTGCGGTGGGGTTCGTGAGGCGTTTGAGGACGGCGTCAATCTTCTCCACCAGTCTTTAACTCCATCATCTTAGGTCTTTTAGAAATTTTAACGGTTGCTGGTTGTTGAATCTTGGAGGTTTATGGTTCGTGGTCCGTCGAAGGTCGTGGTAGAGACCCTTATCTACAGCGGGTAGGCGGTGGTTTGGTTCCCGTTTGGTTAGATTTGTGGTTTTTCTGTCGCGTTGGCTTGTCTGTTGTTTGTGGCGACGAGCAGCTTTGCCGCCTTCTGTGTGGCTTGGAAGCGAGGTGTGCTGCTGTTATGTGGTGGCGCGTAGGATGCTCTAGGCACGTCTAGAGTTGTTGTGGCAGCGCGTCGGACTCTGACTCTGATTCCTCGGTGTTAAAACCAAGTCATCAGTGGTTCAGTCCTTATCTTCCTTTCAGTGTCTTGGCGGTCTTAGAATTTCGGTAGTACCATGTTGGTGCGTGATTAACCTGTTTGAGAAGATTATTTCCCTGGTCCTCATGGACAGAGCGAGTGCGGAGCTTTTGGTGATTGGAGTAGTGTTCTTTGGTTCCTGGGCTTCGGTGGCGGCTCGCTAGAGCTTTTTCTTCCTTCTTGGTGGTCTTTAGGCCTGCTTTTGGTAGTTTTGGCTCTCTCTTCTTTGTGCAGGTTCCGAAATTGTGGTGTTTGCGATCCTCTATCTCCATCCTAATAAGAGTACTATTTGGTGTTTGAGGCGTTGAGGACTGCTCCACTCAGCAGTTGGATCTTTTCTCTATGAATTTGTGCGCAGCGGCTCTTTCAATCGGCGGTTACCGTTGGTGGAAGAGCATAATTCTCATGCGGTGGTGCAGAGTCGCGATCCGTGCTGCAAAGGTCCCCGCTAGATCGGTGCGGTTGAAGCACAAGACCAAACCTTTATCCGGGATCTCCGGTTTCGATCGGGCGGAGTTGTCTGTTTTCTTGTGCACCCATCAGGTTTCCAAAGGGTGTTTGTAGCTGTTTGGGTTGTTTGGTTTGTTAACTTTGGTTAGGACCTCAAAGAAGCTGCAGGAGCGCAGATGGTTTTTGAGGGCTGGACTACTCTCTGTAGCTTGCGGTAACTTAGAGGGACTGAGCTTGGCGACTTTGTGGGCAGTTCATTGCAATCACGTCTTGAGAGTAGGTTCATTTGTTTGTTTTGTAGTCTTCTCCTCTTCTTCTTCTTCGCTAATTGTTATGTTTTTCATTTATTTTTAGTAGTTGTTTAGTTTTCATTTTATCTTTTTTTTTCTGCTACCAGTTTTCATTGTAACTTCTGTAAAAAACAAAAAATCGGTAATATATTTTAACATGTTTACCAAAAAAAAATAAAAAAAAATAAATTTGTTTTTTTCTAAATAATAAAATTGTAAAATATAGTTAAATTTCACGCCAATTTATCTCTATTTATTTTAAATTTAAATCAATGTTACTTTTAATGATAAAAATAACTATTTTTATTTTTAAAGTGAATTGGTGTATATTTCCTAATAAAATTAAAATACAAATATAAAGATATTCAGAGATGATATAATGTATTATTAATTAACTAAATTTTTAGTCGTGCTTTGAAAGGATATAATTATTTTAATTTAATGAAAATAAACATTAATACTTGAAAATATGTAACTTTTATGTGTATAATTACTTTAAATTTAATTTAATAGTATACATAATACATGTAGTTTTAAAATTTAGATAATTATTAAATAAATTTAAAATGTAATGTATGTAAAACTATATAAACTATATAAATTTTTAAAAGCTCTTGGATTTGGAGGAAATTATTAAAATTGAGGGATATCGCTTATCACTATCTCAAGGTGGACATAAGGGATGGAAGAAGCTGCCACTTCTGGTTTGATGATTGGTTGGGAAGGGGTCGCTTGTTAGATATCACTGGAGCTGCAGGAACTATTTATCTTGGAGTCCAAAGGCACGCCATGGACAGTGACGCGGTAACAACGGCTGGATGGAACATACGGGGTGGGAGAAGCAGACATTTTCAAGAGCTTCACAATGTCATAATGGCAACAAACGTCCCTCAGACGGAGAGAGGCAGAGATGTAGTGCTATGGAGGCACGGAGATGATGATGACAGGGACACTTTTTCATCATCTAATACGTGGGATCAGCTTAGAACAAAGCGCACTAAAGTAGACTGGCACAGAGTGGTGTGGTTTCCACAAGGAGTGCCACGCTACTCTTTCATCACCTGGCTAGCTATAAAAAATAGGCTATCTACTGATGATCGCATGAGGCAATGGGGGATGATCCAAGGTTGTGAGCTATGTGGGGAAAGGGATGAGACAAGAGATCATTTGTTTTTTGCATGCCCATATTCATACACTATTTGGGAAGTAACAGCGCGTAAATTGATGGGCTCTGGTGTCAATCCGGATTGGCAGTGGACAATACAGCGTTTGGAGACAATGGGTACAAAAGGAGTTGATTCATGCATTGCTCGACTCCTATTTCAGACACTCATCTATCACATATGGCGAGAGAGGAACGCTAGGCGCCACCAGCAACCTCGAAACTCCATAGGACAGATGCGCAGGCTCATAGACAAGGCTATGAGAAACAAGATATATTCCCTCAAATATCAGCCAGAGCACAAGCTAGGAGGAATGTTAACAAGATGGTTTGAAATCACACTTTGATTTTGGTCTTTTATAGCTTTAGCAAATAGATAACCTCTTAGAAGGCTCCTCGTTGTACATAACAATTCTTTTTGATTAGATCATTAAATTTGAAATTTCATTAAAAAAAAACTATATAAACTGAAAAAAAAAATTGTACATACTTCAGTCACCAATTCATCTCTCAAACTTGATGATAATTTAAAAAAATAAATATAACTATATTAAATTTATTAAAACCCCATTTACCTTCCTTATAAATTAATAAAAAAAATAATATTCTAAATCTATTTAACTTCCTTATAATTAATTTCAACAACTTCCAATATATAGCGATTTATTACCTAAAATACAGCTACTTAATCCTTATTAAGACTAAAAAAATTTTACTTGCAAAAAGATAATGGTTTATTCTGATCATAGCTGTTGAATACACATCTTGACTCTATTACATAGATGTACGAAATTAGCATATATTTTATAATTGGGTATATAATCTTGAGATATACGAACTCCCTACACATAATTAACATGTAAAGACGATAAAATATAGCTACTTAAATTAGAATCAAGATCAAAAACTCTATATCTATGTTCAGATCCATACACTCGAATTGAGCATAAAATTTTATCGGGTTCCTAATATTGTTATTTGAACCAAACCAAGATAATAAACCCTGTTAAACCCAAAATTAAAAATAACCAAGCCATTACTATATTTTTTGAACCAAAAAAATCTATAATCGGACCATAATCAAACCAAAAACCAAAAAAATACAATCTTAACGCAAACCGAAATTTATAAATTATCATCAAATTATAATTTTTTTTATTAAAAAAAGATATATATATATATATATATATATATATATATATATATTAATATAAATAATCCCGCGCAACTGCGCGGGTTAGAATCTAGTGTTTTTCTTAAAAGACCATTGTTCTTTATATTGGCCCGTAATAAAATAAAAAATTTGTCAAATTATTAACACATATAGCTCAGTCTATTCCTTAATTTATTTTCTTCATGTTTGAAAGAATTTGTTTTTAAAAGATATTTGTTTTTAACTTTGAGGAACAAATTGACCAAAAAATCATATTCTCTATTTATTTGGTTCTTTAAATGAAAATTGTCAATTATATTCCTTCATACGGTTCTAACAAATTAAAATTTAAATAAATTACTAAAAGAATATTCTAATAAAACATGATTAAATTATCATAATAATAATTAATATTTTGTCAAAACACCGTCTCATAAATTTTAATCAAAAACATACAACCATAATTTCCTACCTTAAATATCATTTCACAATATTTTCGATATTATGAATTGCATGCAAACAAAATTAGTTCTCATATAAGGAACATTTTGTGTAAGCATGTTGATTGTTCATTTTAATTTGTAAGCATATTATATCAATCTGGTCTAACGTCCAACTAAATATAGTTTGACGAAGAAAATGACCACATCTATAATAGTAAATCTAGAGAATAGCAAATAGCCTTCGAAATTTTAGCAAATCTCTTTTACTATTCATCCATGACCATAAATTTATATAAATTTATCGGACCATTTTTCGCTTTAATACCTAAATTTAGGCTTCATAAACATCTATATAATTTACTTCTCACAGAAAACACAATCATATAAAACAAAACAAAAACAAAAAAAAAAGATAATAATCTCATCTACTTTTCTCTTCTTCAAAAATAAAATGGCAAAAAATTCATTAGCCATATATCTAATGTTACTAATTGCATTGAGCACTGTTTATGAAACACAAGGAACATTCTCATTACCTCTTTACTTGAAGAATTTTCCAAAAGTAGGCCAAGATTTTGAGTCTTTCGCTTACAAAGGTATGAAGGATTTCATGGGAGACTTGGAAGGCAAATGTCCTGAGACCACAGAGTTTAAGGATTTTTTTGTAAAGCTAAAGGATTACATGGCATGTTACAGTTCGACATCACCCGGGTCAAAAGATCTCCAAGTTGAGCTGTCAATAAAATCTGAGAAACTATACAGGGCTATGTCTGCTTTTAGTGGAACTAAAGGGGGAACATCAGTAAGTTTCACTTAGAAGTTAACATTGGTATCGTACGTTTTCACAATTTAACTGGAAAAGATTGTGTTGTTTAATTTTGTTCCCTTTTGAGGATAGGAGGATTCATGGACGCTGGTGGATGGCTTATTGTCAATGGGAAAAAGTTTGGTTGAGATGAAAAAGAGCGGTTCTAAGGAAATAACTTTTGAACAAAGAAAAGAAGTTATTCAATCTATGGTGAACTGGACTCGAGGAATCGGTCTATTCATAAAGAAGGTCTCTGAGAATAAAGGAAAATCTATTGATTTATCATTGTTTGGAATTGACTATGACACCAATGTGTCTTCTCCATCTGAGAGAGCTCTTTACGAAACACAAGGAACGTTCTCATTGCCCCACTACTTGAAGGATTTTCCAAAAATGAGCAAAGACTTTGAGCCTTTTGCTTACAAAGGTATGTCGGCTTTCATGGGGGCTCTGGAGAGTAAGTGTCCTGCCACAGCAGAGTTCAAAGATCTCTTTGTAAAGGTAGCGGACTACATGGCCTGCTTCAAGTCAGGCATCAAGGTCGAAATGCAAGAGAAATCCGTGAAACTCTTTAGGGCTATTTCTGTATTGGATGGTACTTACGGCGAAACATCAGTAAGTTATAGTCCAATATATTAACATTCATATGGTACCCGGGTATGTTTTCTATATTAAAAAAAAAATTGTGGTATTTTTGTTTTCTTTTTGGCGATAGGTGGATTCTTGGAGGATGGTCGACGGTATGTTGTGAATGGGAATACTTGTGACTGAGATGAAGAAGAATGTTTCCCAGGAGATAACTTTTGAACAAAGAAAGGAACTGATCGGGGCTATGGTGAAATGGGCTCGAGCTATCGGTCTACTTGTTAAGACAGCCTCCGAGAAAAAAGGACAATCTATTGATCTAGCATCTTTTGGAGTTGATTATAGCCCCCATGTTGCTTCTCCTATCAAAGGAGCTAACGGTGAGCTATAAAAATAATCCCAGCAGTTTCAATTTTAATTCCAATAACACAAAAAATAAAATATTATTTCATCAAGAAATCTTTAATCAGTCGTACAACATTAAGCTATTGTAAATATAATTCTATATTAATAAAAGATTTATCAAGTCTACTTGTTTCTCAATCGACTACCTTCGATGGTAGTTAAGGTTCATTTTTCTATAATCAACAAAATCTCTATTCTCGTTACTGCTATTGGGACTTGGGAGAGTGTAGTTTAAGAGAAAAACAACTTTATTCACTGTAAAAACCATGCAATCTAAATGTCCCCATAAACTAATTTTAAAACTCTAGCATAATATATTAATCGCTAGATTCATAAGCCATCACGGAATCCCGAACTCGTCGCTGCCCGCGTCCTAACACTTGTGATGGTGGTTCATATAACACCGAAACATTCAGTGGTATGCGCATCTCCGGGGAGTGTCCAGATATGCACATCGATCCAGAACCATCTTGTTGCCAGTACACTTCCACCATCATTCCTCTAGGATTCTCCGCGTTTTCCGTTCCTGGTATACCTAAAAATCTTGCTCCAAAAGGTATCTGCACATACAACGAGTTTATTTTCATTAATAACTAGAACATGTGAAACGTGAATTTTTTTGGTGGAACGTTATAGATGATTTACCTCGACCAAGATGCCTGATTCTAACTCGAGAGTAACCACACTTCCTTCAGCTGTTGCACTTTCTAGTTCAGTCCGTCTTGCGATGTTCAGAAACACTTCTTCTAGAGTTGCAAGCCCAAGCTGTATGTCCGAGATTCCAAACTCAGATTCTCTGAATTGTAGCTCTTCGAAAAAGCCCTATCCATGGAGAAACGATGATGAACCTCATAGACGAAAATCTAAGAGATTGCTAGAGCTTTTAAAGATAGTTACCGCCAAAAGTTTCTCTTTGTCGTGGGAGATAACAAAAGTCATGAAAGATTTTTTCTCTTCTATTGGCTCAACTTTCAGATGCTGCAAGAAAGATATTGTTCCAGGCTCAGCGGCACTACCTACTTAAACAATTGCCAGTTGAAAAAAAACACAACTTAGGCCTGAGTGTACATACCTTCTTGAAGAATCTTTTTAGTGGTTCTGGTGAGGTTCCAGCACCGTTGTTTTTGTTTTCAAGGAAGCTAACTGTAGTAATGAAACCCGTGCCGAAGCGAGATTTTAACCTGATGGAGGTTCCAATGCAGCGGAGCCTGCCTTTAGCCATGATCCCTATTTTATCACCTAAAATATCAGCTTCTTCCATAGAATGCGTTGTTAGTATGATGGCTCGGCCTTTCTTTGATTCCTGTATAATGTCCCACACATGTCTCCTTGTGATAGGGTCCATACCAGTAGTCTACAATCCAAAAAATATGTGTTAGTGTGTGTGTGTGTGTTTATCTTTAAACACCAGAGGAAAGTATCAAGTTGCATGTCATACATACCGGTTCATCTAGAAATACAAGCTTAGGATCACCAATGAGTGCAATTCCAACACTGAGTCTGCGTTTCATTCCACCACAGTAGCTTCCTGCTCTAATTTTAGCTGTTCCTGTCAGCTTTACATCTGCATGTAACTTCTCTGCAATCTGTTTAACCAGAAAGAAAATTCTGTAAGCAAATTATATAATAAAAAAGAGAGGGAAAGTTAAATCAGATACCATTTGTAAAATACATGAATAACTTACCGGTTTGATAGATGCAGGTGGCAACCCTTTGATGCTAGCAAAGAGGTGGAGGTGTTCTTCACTTGACAAAGCATCCCAAAGGATATCAAACTGTAAAATAGTAAGAGTGATGATGAAACAAATCATTTAAGCAGAATATAAAGATCCCTGTGTAAGGAAAAGAGAAGACAATGCAGGGAGAACTTGACCTTACCTGAGGACACACTCCTATCAGTTTACGAATGTTGGACATACCAGCAGAGCTTCTTATGGAATCTCCATAGATAAGAGCTGTTTTAAGTCAAATCAAATTGAACTTACTAATTATTAGTGTTAGAATGGTTTAAAAAAAGTTTAGAAAGTAGCTTCTTGTAAAACAGATCCTTACCATCCCCACCAGTAACTGGATTTATATCAGTTAAACAGCTGATAGTAGTTTTCTTCCATGCACCATTGGGTCCAAGAAGACAAAACAACTGGTCTTTGGCTATATTCATCTACAAACCCTAAACATCTTTCATGAGCCAAAAAGAAATGTAATAATACATTATAAACAACTAATGAGCATTAGGATTTGTTGAATAGTCTTGACGCCTTAGAACACACACAACAGGAATGATTGATTACCTTTACAGCATGAAAAGGGGATGTTTTGGTGCATTTTCAACAACCAAGCTTGGTCGTTCCAGGATACATCTTTGCAAGACCATGAATCTGAACAGCAATGTTAGGAACAACTGTTCCATCCATAGCTTGTTTCTTAACTAGTGTCTCCTCTTCAAGCACATCTTGGTCATCTGGTGTTAAATGATCTACAGGTGGAACTGAGCCAAAGCAGCTACAAATGCTCCCTTCTGAAAAAAGTGTTACATAGGAACATCTTTTGGTTTTACACTTTCCAAACACCCACTTCCTTATTTTCTTGGTAATGAAAGAACATGCATAAGAACTGTAAGAGAGTGTTTACTCGTGTTGTGGGCAAACGCCCATGCTAGTGTATACTTTGTTCATTTCCTTGCATATGTCCAAACCCTGAACCAATGCAGTTCCAGATGAAGGTTTGAGTAGGCTTGTCATCTATGGAAATAAAAAAATACAGTAAAAGATTACAACCTTTTACACTCTATAACCTTTGTCTGTGGAACTGTTTTGGTGAAACTGACCATACTGATGAAGGATGTTTTTCCAGCGCCATTAGGTCTAAGCATGCCGAAGCATTCTCCTGAAGGAACGTCGAGATATAACCCTCTTACTGCCATTTTTGGAGGGTTTCCATCTCTACCTGGATACACTTTTTTTCAAGTTGTCACACAAGATGGCGTGCCCTGGGCTACCTTCATTTCTCAATTGTTGCACCTTTTCCCTTTGTTTATTATCTCATTTTATGTTAATATCAAAGAAACATGGAAAGGCTAAAAAGATGACATTTTAAACAAACCTCCTGAGAGACATCTATTTTTCCCATATCTATGGAGACCTTTTTAGAATCCACCCTCTGCACGGTAGGCTTACTTGGTATAGATGAAGATTTCTTGAAAGGGTTCAAGAAAAAGAAAGGGTGCTTCCCAGATGAGAAAACTTGATCAATATAGAAAGCTATGATGAGAGCCAGAAACCACTCTATTGACATGATGCATAAAACATCACCCATTCCACTATCACTGAGATCTTGCCACTTCATCCCATTTCACCATGAGGCATATTGTGAAAACTCATACAACCCGCGGTAGAGAGAAAAACCAGGATACAATTCCAAGGAAACAATCCATTCCTCTGTAAAGCATATAGATATTATATACCAAAAATAAAGCAGTGAGTAATAAAAATGAACATGGCTTTTATTGTTAAAATTAAGTTACCTGGGAATGACTGATTTTCAAGCATCGTTTGGAAGAGAAAGCTGCCTAAGAGGCCAGTACCGTACACCAATATGTAAGCAACTACTACATTTAATCCATAAAGACAAACAGACCATTCAAATTTTTGAAAACTGGCATGTTTTTGACGAGAAATATAATATGTTATTATTTTACCTGTTGATACCACTCAAATTACCCTAAGGAGTGTTACTCTCATCAAAAGAAGTTCAGATGTAGTACTTAGGGATCAAATCCACAAGGAGCTAGGGAACAATTAAATCTAGTGTTTATAAATTCTAAAGGTTGTAAATGTTTAAATGAAATAGCAATAGTAACAAGCGAGTAATTAATAAATGTAACTTGGTTGGAAATGATATTAGATGCAGGGCCACTATTCAGGTGTTGGAGATTATAATACCTATAGATGCCTAACTGTTGCATGCATGATATATTAGAGCTCATTCGCTTAACTCAGTGATCAGCTGTCGCATGTGCCACTGGTTAACAGACTAGATCTCGTGTCTCACCGGTTAGTATGCAGACAACGAGAGAGTATCGATCGATAGTCTATTAAGACGTCGACCGATACACCTTTGCCAACGTCGATCGATTGTCAGTTGAGGACATCGATCGACGGGTTCTAGCCAGGCCTATGCGCGAGTATGAAATGCCCTACTAAGATTCTAAATTGGCGGTTATCCCTCTCTAACAATCCTAATATGAAAGATAGATGTCAGGATGGGATAACAAGGGTGCTTGAATATGCAATCCTATGATCAAGTTCTAGTTAGCAAGGCTAAAACGAGCAATGAATACAAATCTATCATGAATATCACAACAAGGCAGATCTATAGTTTGGGGCTAATCCCACAAACTTATCTGAACCCTGGATCTAACAGTTGAACTACTCAGACATAGCAAAGAAATTCATATCAATAGAGAAATAGAAACTCATAGAATAGATGAAAAGAAATAGAAACAAGGAGTTCCAATCACAAGTGATCTTCTCTCCCAAATGAAACTTGTAACAAAACTAGATCTAGAAAAAAGCTCAGTTCTTCTGCCGTCAAAACACTTAGGCAGTATATATTCTACTAGGTTAAAAACTCGTCAGGGCATTTTCGTAATTTGGCTTCGCCTTGGTTTTTAAGTCTGCTGAATCCAAAATGTCGCGTCTGGTGTCTCGACATCGATCGATGGTACTTGTGTACATCGATCGATATTAATCTTCATCTGTCGAATCATTTCCTGATATCGATCGTCAACACTGATGCACATCGATGGATTATTCTTCCTCTCGTCGACCTCTAAGTGGTCAGCTCGGGTGAAATGTCCTTTAAGCTCCAAAATGCTCCAAAGTCATAGCTTTACTCCGAAATGCACTTGAACCTGAAAACATACCTAGAAGAGTAGAAAACATAGATATATATATATATATATATATATATATATATATATATATATATAGATATATATATATAGTAAATACTTATATACCATGGATAAAAATGGGTCAAATCCAAGGTATATCAACTCCCCCAGACTTACCCTTTTGCTTGTCCTCAAGCAAAACATATAGGCAGTCTCTCTGAAAGAGGTTTGAAACTATTTGAGAACTTAAGATTTTAAAACATAGAAATCTTTCCTCAACAATTTTGCAACCACATTTAAAAAGTCCTAATCACAAAAGCACGCTATGCAATATCCTAGCTTAGCAACCATTTCTAACATAACACAACTCATCAATTCACGTCTGACATCCCCTCTACTGATTTCATTTCTTAGCATAAATATAAAGTGAATGCTTTACCTTGGGAGTATCGATCATATGATGCAAGGATTTCAGACATGTATCTGGAGCTGCAGCTAAAAGTTAGTTCCTAGTTTCTCTCTCTCTAAATTTCTCTCTTGAGTCAAAGTCTGCTTCCATTGCAGGATCAGTGACCAAGGTTGGACAGGTTTTCATGAATCAAAAATTAATGGTGGTTGCCACCAAGTTCTGTTCACTTCTTTTTGACCTATATCCAAGAGTTCTTTGCGAAAACGAGCCTTGAAGATTGCCGCCTCCAAGTCCCGTTTCGAACTCTTTTATTTGAGTCTTTATGAATCAAGCCTTAATGGTTGTAGCCACCAAGTCCTGTTCAGACTCATCCTAATTAAACAATAGATCTTTTTTTTTTTAATATACTCACTAACTAATCTAGGGTCGAAATTTAGAGAGAGAAAATGTGATAAATAATCTAAACCATGCGTTACCTTCCAGACCTGTCTGAAGAATCCGATCCCATGTATACCAAGCCCCAAGACAAGCAGTTATGTCATGTTTAGTGTTGGAAATCAGCTTTGGTTACTTCATACGGTTCAAGGCAAGTGTGTAGTTGATATGTTGATCCGCTTTAGCATCTTTAGTGCTATCTGCAATCAGTAAATCTAAAATGGTGGTAAAGATTGGTTAGATATTCATGTTTAAATCAATATAAGATTATAGTCCCTATTTTCAATAGATAAGCATAATTTATTTGAAATTCTTTTTTACATAAGAATAAAATAAATTATATCAGTAAATCTTTCCCCAGACTTAAATTACACTGTCCCGGTGTAACTCAACCGGAGTTATGATGAATAGTTTATGATGTACAAAATGTAACAAGTATGGAAGATACATCTGACCGGATTAGATATCGATCGATGTGTAAGTGTTACATCGATCGTCGTGTGGTTGTCTATGTCGAACGATGTCGACGTCTCGTCGTCGGTCGATATTCAGTTCCTCCTACTTGGGTCTCCTAAATCTGAAAGAAATAAAACGAAAGAAATTAAATGTTAGGTAATAAAACCAAAGTAAAATACCTAATAGTGGGTTGCCTCCCACTCAGCGCTTGGTTATTGTCATTTAGCTTGACTGTGGTAGTGATTGGCTATTGGGTGGAGAAGGAGCTGTTTGTTGGAAAGCAAGCATCCACGTCATCTCTGTGCATTCTGGACCAAGATGCAATGAAACTTCTTGTGGCCTCATCATTTCTTGTCCATTTGTCATCCATCTTCTCAAGTACATTGGAGATGTTCTGTAGCCTTTCTTGAACGTTGTCAATGCTGACCTGGTGTCAGCCTATGTTGTCATAGGCGTATGCTGAAAGATCTGTCAGTTCCTTTTGCATTGACTCTACTGTCTTGTGTATCAGCTGTTCGCCGATTGGTATAGACTCGGTGTCGATCGATGCGATTATGTGTTCGTTGGTCGATCTCGGCGAGTTGCCATCGATCGATTTTGCTAGTGTCCTGTCGATCGATGCTGATATCTGGTGTTGAGCTGCGAGTTACCTCTGAATGGCTTTGACTTCTTTCTGTAGCCATTCTGCGTGGTTGTCTAGTCCACTGATTTTGTTGTCGAATGGAAAGTAGATGTCATCGCAGCGTTTTTCAAGTCGTTCCTCCATGGTGTCTAGAGCAGTGTAGATCTTGGATGTGATCTTGTCAACCTCTGCTGCTGTGTAAGGAAGTAACTCCACAGGTTTCTTGCCATCGATTCAAGGCCCTCGTAGCTTGTCGATCGATGCTGATTTTGCCTGCAAAAAAATTTGATTAGTAATGTTCTCAATATCCTTTTGGGCATGAAGTAATTGACTAGACAATTTGTTTAAATCTATCATGACTGGTGATATAAAGCGGTCATGCATATCCTCATAAGTCCTCAGCCTCTCATTCATGGCTGAGACTTTAGCGTCGAGCGATGTGAAGGTACACATGTCGATCGATGTGGCTGGTTGTTGGTCCTTCTTGCGAATGGTGTCCAGATCTTGTTGTAGTAGCTCGATTTTAGTGCTTAGCCAGTCCACGTTGTTGTTGAGAGGGCAGTAAACGTCGTTTATCCTCGTGTCGATGTATGAGACTTCCCATTCATCCCTGTGTTGTGTTGAACATTGTGGTTCTGCAGGGATATGAGCTGTAGGAAGACTGACGTCGATCGATGTTGCATGTGGTGCGTCGATAGATGCTGAGTTCGTAGCTTCCTTCTCAAGTTGCTGACGTAAACTCTCAATTTAGGTCCTCATTTCTGCCATACATCTGAAAAGCTCATTGTAGCCTCTATCCAAAGGCTGATGTGTATCTTCTACCAATGTTTTGAGCTCCTCTCCCAGTTTCTCCTGAGCTCCACAAATACCAAACACCATCTCATCGATTTCATCTTTGGTGTAGAGTTCTGGTGCCAGTCTTGTGAGTGTGAAGGAAGTGGCATGTTCTGGAAGACAGATGTGGCTCTCTTCAAAAAGAGATGCTCTTTCCAGTATTTTCCTGATGTTGTCCTTTGTGACAGGTATCATCTCACCAGCTACGCCTCGTGCGTGTCCACGCTCATCTCTGTAGACTCCATACTCGTCCCTTTGTTCCCAAGTGAACTTTCTGGCTCCGTACATGTCGAAAGCGCGGTTCCCACATTCATACCGTCTGTCGATCGACGTCGGTTCATCCCTATCGATCGACGTTGGTGTTACCCTGTCGATCGATGTCTCCGTTGTACCGTCGATCGATGCTTGCCCTTTTGGTTGGCGTGATAGATCTGGGTTGATCTCTGTTGTGGCGACTCCTGCGTGGTTGTTAGGATCTGTTTGAATGACGTCTGGAGTGCCACGTTGCTGTGAGAATAGGTTGTCAGGTCCATTGGCTACTTGAAGGATGTCTGCTATGTCCTCTCTGGACACTTGTAAAATCCTTCCATCCATTGTACGTGCGTTGCCATCTGAGTCCCTGAAAATACCAAATTCATCAGGTGTTAGAAAATCGTAATCAATGTTTGCATAATCATTCAATTTAGAAATAGAAAGATTAGGGTTTAGAGTAGTATCGATCGATGTAGATACAGTTGCATCGATTGATGGCAGAGTAATTTCTGCAGAACTTGTGTTCTTGAGAAGATTGCTCTTCATGGATTTTCCTGTAGATGTAGAAGGAAGAGTATTCATCTTTTTTGATTGTGTGTTTGCTCTGATGTGTGTAGGTGGTTTCGAAGGTGCAAAACGATTTATATAGGTATCTATAAACCTAGTTGGGGAGGGAATATTCTCCTGCTCCTGAATTTTCGCTGCGGCGCGAATATCGATCGATGTTCCTTGTGGGTGTCGATCGATGTGAGCGGTTGTTTTGCTGGACGAGGGTGGGTATCGACCGATGTGGAGTGCACAGCGTCGAACGATGTTGGAAACGTGTTGGTGAACTTATGTGTTTCAAGTCTTTCATCCTGCAAAGACATTTCTATTGCACGTTCTTTCCAATAATCCTCATCGTATTCCTCGGTATGTTCCTCATTAGGTGAAGTAATTACAGTGTCAACTGCAAAACTTTCATGGAAACCACTGTCTGCCCAACTGCCTATGGAATAATCATCATGTCCTCTCTTGCTTGGAGGTTGGAAGGCAAATGTTGGTAACAATGATTAGGTGAAGCGAAATGGTCAACTGGGTGCATTACGTCGAGTGACGTGTTGTTGCGGTCATCGGTCACCGTTGACACATTGGAATCGATCGATGGAAAGGTTGGGGTGTCGATCGATTCCGAGTACTCTGTTTCGTACTCCGATTCATACTCTGCTCCACAATGGCATGCGCCAATGAAGCCAAGTTCTTTCCCATAATCCACAGAATTAATGACCTTTCTCTTAGGTCGGATGGGGTCGTAGTGGATGTTTGGGTCTATGAGCGTTAGACACAATTTGTTTTTGTTCATGTCACATACAGCTCCTACTGTAGCTAGGAAAGATCTTCCAAGCAGAAGTGAAGAGTTCCAGTTAAGCTCGATGTCTAGGACATGAAAATCTACAGGGACAAGGGCATTACCAATCTGTACCTCCAGATCTCTTATGATACCTCCTGATCGTTTCTCTGAAAGATCCACGAAGGTGAAGGATTCCGTTGAGGGTTCGATGGTCAAACCAAGCTGGTCTGCCATGATCCTAGGGAGGATACTAACTGATGCTCCTGTGTCACACATTGAATGGGGAAATTCAACACCCTTGACTACGCATGGTATTGCAAACTTCCCAGGATCACTCTTCTTCGTCAATGTGATCCTGTGTTTCATCTTCTCTCTGACTTGATGAAACATTCTCCTAATGTCCTCCTCAGTTACCTTTGTTTCTCTGAAGAACATCCACAACCGGTGTGTGAAGTAAGCTTCATCAAAAGGTTTTTCGATTGGGATTCTGAGGACTCGTTTAGTGAAACCATCCATCTCCTTATCGTTAGCTTCCCTCTTAAGGTTTTTAGGAATCTTCTCCTTTCTTTTCCTTAACCTTCTCCCTTCAGATTCTTGTTCTTCTTGAACTGATTCTGGTGAACTATTTAAAGGGTTGGGTTTTGGTTCGGGTGGGTTTGCTAATGGTTTAGGTGGTGGTCTGAGTGCGTTGATGTAATCATTATCGATTGAGGGTAACCGCACTCGGTATGTCAGAGGTGCCTGTCGATCGATGGGAGGTGTGTTGTGACGATCGACGTCGGACTCACTCTGTCGATCGATGGTTGGCTCAACCGATCGATCGATTTTATCATAGAAAGGGGAGGGTGGGTGAGGATGCTTAGCTGCGAATTCTTCATGAGTTAGAATTCGAACCGTATTGCATTCAGTCGATTTTGCAGACGACGTCGATCGATGACTGGAGTAATCCGTCCATCGATCTTCATCATGGTCTGTCGATCGATGCGAGTTCATCGACATCGGTCGACACCATTGGGATCCGCCGAGACTCATGGAGCTTTCGATTTCGAAATCTCCTTCCTCAAGCTTTTCATTTCTCACCACTTGCCAGATATCATCATCTATGATGGCATTTACGTGGTGTTTTCCTTTGTCGGCTCCTGACTCTCTAGCGAAAGCTTCTTGCCTCTTTATAGTCTCGCCCGTCTGAATTACTTGGGTTTCAAGTTTTCTCACCTGAGTCCCTAAGGTCTCGATTTTGGTGTTCAGATTGTTGTAGGCGGAGTCTATCTTACCGTTGAAATCCACGGTGATTTGTTGTTGTCCCAACAGTACTCGATCAAGCATCTCTTCGATCTTGCTTTCCTGAGTCTGAGGTGGTGGATTTTGGTAGTAAGAGTTCGAGTAGCTCTTGCTGTTGTTGAAGGGTTTTTGAAATTGTGAACTTTGGTTACTTCTTTGGCCATTTCCAAAGAAGTTTCTGTTTCCGCCCTGGTTTCCAAATTTCTGGAATCCGGTACCTCCGATGTAGTTCACATTTTCTTCTCCTTCCGTATCTGCTACTTCTCCTTCAGCTGAACAGACTTGCTTCCTAAGAAGCTCGTGCACCACATCTAACTTAGCTCTTACTTCGTCCATCTGTTCCTTCCCGATAGAGGCTACAGACTTCTTCCGTTCAGAGTCAGTGTTTTTGGTGCTGCTGCTGTTAGCAAGGTTTTCGATAAGTCTCACAGCTTCCAACGGATTCCGAGTAGTGAAGTTTCCTTCACTCGCCGTATCAAGGGCCATTTGATACTGTAAGGCGAGACCTCGGAAGAAAGTGCTTAGCAGCTGCACTTCGTTAAATCCGTGGTGTGGACAGTCTCGCTGGAAGAACCTAAATCTAATCCACGCATCTTTGAAGGACTCTCCAGCCTTCTGCGAGAATGTGGAAATTTTGTTCCGAAGTTCTTCAGCGCGCGCCTCATCGAAGAAGTTTCGTAAGAAAGCATTCTTGATGTCGCTCCAGGATGTTAAAGATCCTGTGGGTTGCTGCCTAAGCCAGTGCATCGCTTCTCCATTCAGCGTGTATCTGAAGAGCTTGCACAGCAGGTAATCTTCGGGGACTCCTTCCATCCGAATAGCAGCGATTAGATCCTCGAACCGTTCCAAATGGTCCATAGGATGCTCGTGCGGTAACCCAGAGTAGGGTATCTGCGACACGAGAGTGTAGTATTGAGGCTTCAGCTCGAAATTCTGCTTCTGGATCTCCGGAAGTCGAATAGCTGATCTGTTGGAATAGTACTCATCTGGGCGATTGTAGTCGGCCAGTGGTTTCGATCGAGCGTCCTCATCTACAGGTTGAGCAGCTCCTGTAGCATCAGCATCAGGGATTACAGTTCCCTGAGCATCTATTTTCTGACCTGTTGCATTACGCAGATGACCGGCCTGGTCATACAGGTTTCCGTTCTCGTCCTGAGTTAGAATAATAATGTTTACCATTTTTGACGACACGGTATCGATCGACGTACGCGGTGTAGTATCGATCGTTGTCGAACGATTGGGATCGATCGACGATGATGGTCTGGTGTCGGTCGACGGTTGGTTGAGCGTATCGATCGACGACGAAGTGGTTGCGTCGAGCGATGTGGAACGTTGACCTCTACGGATGGTGCGTTCCAAATGAGCAGGATCGTCTGAGAACAGCAAGTCTTTCTCCTTGTTGCTTCTGGTACCGCTGGGCATGCACCTGAAAAGACAAGAAAAAGATTATTAGAAAGGGGGTAAAGAAAAGAATAAAAATTAATAAAACTAAATCTAATGGCGATCTTCGATCCCCGGCAACGGTGCCAAATTTGATACTACACAAATTACCCTAAGGAGTGTTACTCTCTCATCAAAAGAGGTTCAGATGTAGTACTTAGGGATCGAATCCACAAGGAGCTAGGGAACAATTAAATCTAGTGTTTATTAATTCTAAAGGTTATAAATGTTTAAATGAAATAGCAATAGTAACAAGCGAGTAAATAATAAATGTAACTTGGTTGGAAATGATATTAGATGCAGGGCCACTATTCAGGTGTTGGAGATTATAATACCTATAGATGCCTAACTGTTGCATGCATGATATATTAGAGTTCATTCGCTTAGCTCAGTGATCAGCTGTCGCATGTACCACTGGTTAACAGACTAGATCTCGTGTCTCACCGGTTAGTATGCAGACAACGAGAGAGTGTCGATCAATAGTCTATTAAGACGTCGACCGATACACCTTTGCCAACGTCGATCGATTGTCAGTTGAGGACATCGATCGACGGGTTCTAGCCAGGCCTATGCGCGAGTATGAAATGCCCTACTAAGATTCTAAATTGGCGGTTAGCCCTCTCTAGCAATCCTATTATGATAGATTGATGTCAGGATGGGATAACAAGGGTGCTTGAATATGCAATCCTATGATCAAGTTCTAGTTAGCAAGGCTAAAACGAGCAATGAATACAAATCTATCATGAATATCACAACAAGGCAAATCTATAGTTTGGGGCTAATCCCACAAACCTATCTGAACCCTGGATCTAACAGTTGAACTACTCAGACATAGCAAAGCAATTCATATCAATAGAGAAATAGAAACTCATAGAATAGATGAAAAGAAATAGAAACAAGGAGTTCCAATCACAAGTGATCTTCTCTCCCAAATGAAACTTGTAACAAAACTATGTCTAGAAAAAACTCTGTTCTTCTGCCGTCAAAACACTTAGGCAGTATATATTCTACTAGGTTAAAAACTCGTCAGGGCATTTTGGTAATTTGTCTTGGCCTTGGTTTTTAAGTCTGCTGAATCCAAAATGTCGCGTCTGGTGTCTCGACATCGATCGATGGTACTTGTGTACATCGATCGATATTAATCTTCATCTGTCGAGGCATTTCCTGATATCGATCTCAGCACTGATGCGCATCGATCGATTATTCTTCCTCTCGTCGACCTCTACGTGGTCAGCTCGGGTAAAATGTCTTTTAAGCTCCAAAATGCTCCAAAGTCATAGCTTTACTACGAAATGCACCTGAACCTGAAAACATACCTAGAAGAATAGAAAACATAGATATATATATAGTAAAATACCTATATACCATGGATAAAAATGGGTCAAATCCAAGGTATATCACCTGTACAGTCTTAACCTTTGAGAATATTGAAGAAACTAGAAAGCCAATGGCTATTTGAAGATTTAAGTAGATAAAATAGAAAACGGACTGGATGGTATATGAATTGAGCCAAAAGTGCTTGAGTCCTATCACTGACCCAAATATCACCAAAGAAGCAACGTACAACACGGATATGGTTAGAAAATAGGCATATAATCAACCAATATGGACCATCGCCTAGGCCGTGCATTTTCATCATAATCCTTAGACGTTCTTGTTTCTCATACACCAATGATGTCAAGATCACCTGCATGATTTATAGCTTGTCATTTCACATACAATGGGATAAATTAAAAAAAAAAACATCCAAGTGATTTGTAAGAGAGAACTTACGGGGAACAAAACAAGAATAACCCAAGTGAAGAAAAGTGGGCCAAGCAAAGACGCAATGTCAGTATTCAATCTAGTTGCGTGTTTAGGAACTTCTTTGACAAAGTCAAATAATCCTTAGCCCAGGGCCTTTCAGAAACTTCAGATAAGCATTTGATATCTGCAGAGGCATATGTTACAATGAGAGAAACATGATTGTAAGTGGATGCATGACTTGACTCTTGAAAGTTCAACATGGTACCAGATTGACAGATCAGGGAACTCGGACCAGCTTAACAGGCCCAGTTGAAAACTCGTCCTTGTAGGTAGAGTTATACCAGATGGTCACATTGAAGTTTTTCTTATCCGTACTCATGAGATCATATGCTAATGCAAAGAAACAATGAGGTGGATCCTAAGCATACGCTATGAAGATAATATATAAATGTAATAAGTAAATGGAAGAGAATTTTAAAACCTGCAGCGATCTCATTTGTAATCCCAGCAGGGTTTCCCCTATAACTACCCTTGAAAAGCTCATTATTGAAATATGCAGAGTTATTTCTCCAGAGACACAACCCTTGAACACACTTCACCTCTGAGATATTTAGACACAAATCACTTCAGATCAGTTTATCATCTTTCAAGTCAAACTTTTCATTCGAACATCACAAGAAAGAAGTAAAAGAAAAAGTCACACCTGTCTGAATTTTTTCGAGAGAGAGTGGCCATGTAGAGTTTGCACTGCACAGAGGTTGGATACTGTAGATAGGGAGACCTGGGGCAAGACCTGGATCTGCGTAATTGTCTTTATCTGCTGCTATTGGTGAACCCTAAAATAAAAAAAAGGAGATGGAATGAATGTAGACTCTAGCACTCAAATTCAGACATCTATATATATATATATATATATAGCCTTTAAAAGAAAGACATACCAAGATATTATTAGCTAAAGTAGGCAAGAGGTCGGAGGAATTAACCGCAAAAGATGTAGCAAATATATTCGCGGATATAGCTAAAAGAGAACACGCTTGGGTAAGTTTCACATGCACCAAGGATAAATGAAAGAGTTACGTATCAAACAAGGAAGAGAAGCATATACCTTTACCAAGGGGCTGTTTGTCACCAGTCATAAGTATAGTTACAGGACAAGATCCTCCCATTGTTCCTCTACATGACTTGTCAGGAAGGTCTTTGTAGGGAAGAAAATCGATTTTAACAGAACGGAGTTCATGTTGTGGAATCTGCAACATGGCAGGCAACATTGGAGGGTTTGGGATGGGACAAATACCGCCAAATAATTCAGCGTTACTCTTACAATCACCAGTCATATCAGAGACTCCCTTCATCAGCGCATCGAGCACGTGTTGAATCGCTTGGATAATTAAGCAGAGGAAGAGTGGAACTAAGATGAGCCTTACATTTGTCCATATGTGTTTCCTCTGCATTTAGATTTCCATGAATTTAATAAAACAAAATAATCTTACACCACAATTATATATAATAACCAGGGTTGTCCTGGATATATGGAAGTGAAACATTGGTTTACATCTCAAATTTTAAAATTAAATTATATAAATATACGTTTCCAAATTTGTAAAAAAAAAAAGAAGAATTCATACTACTTTCCTATAAACCTTTAAAATTTCAAGACCGGCCTAATAATTATCAGAGAAACCGACCTGGTACGTTAAGTTTTTCCTGAGTAACGCATTTGCCTGCGTCCCAAAACTTGCCAGACTAGGATCAGCCTGTTGGAATGAAAAACTTTGTAGAGATGGAGAAAGTGTTTAAGTGTTTGAAGAGAAAGTGTTTTGTGTGAAAAAGAAAGCTTTTTATAACTTAAGAAGATTTCTTATTACTTGAAAGTTTCTTACAAACTTGGATACTTCTTGATGATACAAAATGAAGGGAAGTGGAGGTATTTATAGCCTCCAAATTACAAAATATCTTACATATTTTAATCCTAAATCTAGAGAATTCTAGCATAATATCTAAGATTTTTTATCCTAATTATCTAGATAATTCTATGAGAATATCTAGATTTTTATTCTAAGGGGGTGGAGGATAATTCTAGATATTGGCTAAGTTTGGGCTAAGCATGATTAGTGAATTGTTAGCCCAAAATGTGATCCAAATCAAGTTTAACTTTCAACACCCCCTCTTAAACGTGATTTGGTTACTCCTAGTAAGCTCCTCATCTTGATGAAGTCTTCTCGCTTGAGTGACTTGGTGAAGATATCATCTGCTTGATCATTTGTCTTCACATACTCCAATTCCACATCCATCTTAGTAACACATTCTCGAATGTAGTGATAACGAGTGTCGATGTGCTTACTTCGATCATGGAAAACTGGATTTTTTGCCAATGCTATTGCCGACTTTTTATCCACAAAGATCTTCGTTGGCTCCTCTTGTGGTAGGTTCAACTCCTTTAGCAAGTATCGTAGCCAAATAGCATGGCAAACACATGAAGTAGCTGCCACATACTCCGCTTCACAAGTAGAAAGGGTGACTATTGGTTGCTTCTTTAACATCCATGTGAAAGCGGTTTCTCCAATGAAAAACACAAAGCCACTTGTACTTTTCCGGTCATCTACGTCTCCACCCCAATCGCTATCGCTATATCCAACAAGCTTGTAATCGTCAGAAATAGAGTAATACAAGCCAAAGTTGATTGTACCGTTGATATAGCGTAGGATCCTCTTGGCTGCCTTGAAATGAGTTGTTGTTGGATGCTCCATGTATCGACTCACAACTCCAACTGCGTGTAGGATGTCGGGCCTTGTGCACGTTAGATATCGTAAGCTTCCAACCAAACGCTTAAAGAGTGTTGGATCCACACTCTCTCCTTCTTCTTCCTTTGACAACTTGACTCCACATTCCATTGGCGTGCAAACTGGATTTGAGTCATCCATCTTGAACTTCTTAAGTACCTCTTTTGCATAGCCTTCTTGAGTAATGAAGATTCAATTTTCTTCTTGCTTTACTTCAATGCCAAGGTAGTATGACATTAGTCCAATGTCGGTCATCTCGAACTCCTTTGTCATCTCCATCTTGAAATCTTCAAACATAATCAGCTTGTTGCCAGTGAATATCAAGTCATCAACATATAAGCATGCAATCAATATATCATTGTTTTGAGTTTTGATATAAAGTGCATGCTCATATAGACACTTGATCAAGCCATTCTCCTTGAAGTACTTATCAATCCGAGTGTTCCATGCTCTTGGTGTTTGCTTTAATCCATAAAGCGCCTTCTTCAGACTTAAGACTTTGTCTTCTTCTCCTTTGACTACGTAGCCTTCTGGTTGCTCAATGTAGACTTCTTCTTCAAGGTCTCCATTTAAGAAGACATATTTTACATCCATTTGATGTATCCTCCAACTCTTTTGGGCCGCCAATGAAATGATTAGTCTAATCGTTTCAAAGCGAGCAACTGGAGCAAATACTTCATCATAGTCGATCCCGGCTCTTTGACTATAGCCTTTTTCCACCAATCTTGCCTTGTACCTTTCAACTTCTCTTTTAGAGTTCTTCTTTGCCTTGTACACCCACTTTACACCAATTGCCTTGTGTCCATTTGGAAGTGAAGCTAACTTCCATGTATCATTCTTTTGAATCGACTTGATTTCCTCATCCATTGCACTTCTCCATGACTTATTTTCTTGGGCTTTTTCAAAGTTCATAGGCTCGCAATCCGCAAATAGACAAAATAGAGTAAGATTGTCTTGATTTTCGGTTACCTCGTAGATGTCGTGTAGACTTCTAAAACGTGGAGTCCTTTCACTTGAGCTTTCATCTCCTTGAGAACTTGTTGTTGGTGAAGTTGGTGGTGTAGCTGGCTCTTCTCTCGGTTGCTCCACATTCTCTTCTTCAAAGGATGGAAAGAAGTTGTAGTCTTCATTATTTGATCTCCACTCCCATTATCCTTCTTCATCAAAGATGCCATTCTGACTAATGATTGTCTTCTTTGTTTCAGGATTGTAAAGCTTGTAGTCTTTGGAGTTAGCGTCATACCCAATGAAGATGTACTTCTCACTTTTATCATCTAGTTTGCTCCGCTTCTCGTCTGGAACATGAGCATGAGCAATGCTTCCAAAAACTTTTAAGTGCGACACACCGGGCTTCCTTCCGCTCCAAGCTTCTTGTGGTGTCTTTCCTAAAACACTTTTTGTTGGAGAACGGTTTGATAAAAAAACCGCACAAGCAACTGCTTCTGCCCACAACTTCTTTGGTAGCTTCTTACTCTTGAGCATGCTTCTTGCCATCTCAAGTATTGTCCTATTCTTTCTTTCCGCTACTCCATTTTCTTGAGGGTTTCTTGGCACCGTTAACTGTCTTCGAATGCCATTATCTTCAAAAAAATTTCAGAAACTCCTTGGACATAAATTCTCCTCCTTGATCCGATCTCATGGACTTGATCTTAAGACCATTTTCCTTCTCAACATGGGCTTTGAACTTTTTGAAATTTTCAAACACTTCTGATTTTTGTTTCAAAAAATAAACCCATGTTTTTCTTGAAAAGTCATCAATAAAGAGAAGGAAGTAGTTACTCTTACCAAGTGAACTTGGTTTGATCGGACCACATACATCTATATGTATGAGTTCTAGTGGCTTTCTTGCTCTTGTCTCCGACTCCTTTGGAAAACTCATCTTGAATTGCTTTCCAAGTAAGCAACTTTCACACAATTGATTGGATGATTGATGCAAGGTAATCCTTTCACCATTTCTTTCTTGGAAAGTAGCTCTAAGCATCCAAGGTTGAGATGCCCAAATCGAAGATGCCAAAGCCAAGATTCCTCCTTGTAGCATATCTTGAGACATCGTGCAATGTCATTTTGAATGTTTAGGACAAACATTCTATTGTTTGACATCGGCACCTTTGTAATAAGATTATTTTATTTATCTCTTAAAGAAAGGCTATTACTTTTTTAGTCGAATGTCATAACCTTTCTCTAAGGGTTGTCCTAGGCTCAAGATGTTGGTCTTCATGCTTGGAATGTAGTAAACGTTGGAAATGAATTGATGATCTCCATTCTTTAAGCGGATGAGAATATTTCCTTTACCTGTCACCTCCATCTTCGATTCATCTCCCAAAGCCACATTGGTTTTCACCGATTCATCGAGCTCCACGAAAATGCTTTTATTCCCACACATGTGGTTGCTTGCACCACTATCAAGGTACCACTTGTGAACCTCATTTGGTTCATCCTTCTTGTAAGCCATCAATAGCATATCTTCTTCTTTTTTCCTTTCTTCAACATAGTTGAATTTCTCTTCAACTCTATTGTTGTTTGGAGTTTTGCCTTCAGAAGCATAATGTCCAAACTTCCCGCAACTATAGCATTTGATGCTTGATTTATCATACCTTGATTTTGGATTTCCTCTTCCACGACCTCTTGATGAGTTCTCTCCTCTTTGGTTGAAGTTTTCTTCATATGGTCTCCAACCTCGTCCATTTACACCACGACCTCGTCCTCGGAAATGACCGCCACCACATCTTGGATTGCTTTGGCCACTTTCTTCCCTGTAATCAATTCTCATCTTGAGAACTTGCTCCACAATATCTTCTTTCTTCTTCTTCTTTTCTTCATAAGCTTGTAGTGATCCAAGAAGTTGCTCCATCGTCATAGTCTCCAAGTCTTTTTCTCTTCAACCACCGTAACAATGTGCTCAAATTTTGAATCCAATGATCTAAGAATTTTCTCCATGATTCTCACCTCATCTAACTTCTCACCATTTCTTTTTAGGTTATTAGTAACCGTCAAGACTCTTGAGAAGTAATCTGAGATGAGTTCTCCTTCCTTCATTTGTAATGCTTCAAATTCTCCTCTTAGAGTTTGAAGTTGTACCATCTTAACTTGTTCCGCTCCCTTGTAAGATGTCCGAAGCTTCTCCCATGCTTCTTTAGACGTCTTTGCTCCAGCAACCTTCTCAAATGTATCTTCATCTAATCCTTGATAGATTAGACAGAGAGTCTTCTTGTCTTTCTTCCTTGAATCTCTCAAACCATCCTTTTGAGTTTGAGATAGACCAGCATCATTCTCCGGTTCACTGAAGCCTTTCTCAACTATCTCTCACACATCATGTGCTCCTAAGATATCCTAAGACTTCAATTGTCATAGTTGCTCTTTGTGAGCAATGGAACTTGGAAGGGAACACCACTATTTGCCATCTTCAAAAGGAACTTGTAGCTCTGATACCACTTTGTTGGAATGAAAAACTTTGTAGAGATGGAGAAAGTTTTTAAGTGTTTGAAGAGAAAGTGTTTTGTGTGAAGAAGAAAGCTTTTTATAACTTAAGAAGATTTCTTATTACTTGAAAGTTTCTTACAAACTTGGATACTTCTTGATGATACAAAATGAAGGGAAGTGGAAGTATTTATAGCCTCCAAATTATAAAATATCTTACATATTTTAATCCTAAATCTAGAGAATTCTAGCATAATATCTAAGATTTTTTATCCTAATTATCTAGATAATTCTATAAGAATATCTAGATTTTTATTCTAAGGAGGTGGAGGATAATTCTAGATATTGAGTTAAGTTTGGGCTAAGCATGATTAGTGAACTGTTAGCCCAAAATGTGATCCAAATCAAGTTTAACTTTTAACACAGCCATCAATGAAGAAAGAAAAAACGTGGGAGAACAGTAAAACTCTTAAAAATTGAAGATGAAAGATCACAATATATAATCTAATATAAAGGAAAAGAAACAAATAGAACTGCCCAAAAATAGATCATATGTGAAGTACACATAGTTGGAAAAAAAAATCATACGTGAACCTTAAAAATTAGAAAGAAAAGATCGCATGTCCGCAAACCTTTTTTTTTAAAAAAAATGTTACCTTACGTGTGGAACCTAATGCTTCTTCTCGCCTAGATCTACTTGATTCTTGTTCGATTGACTTGAGTAACTAAGCAAGAAAGTACACAAGATTTTGTTACCCAGGTTCACCGCACTCTCTTAATGTGGGAAAGCCGCTATATCTCCTGGGGCTGATCTCTGATCAGCAATCCACTACTCAGCTCGATCTTGAGCTCGGATTACAATCGTAACCGTCAGTCTCTTTACTCTCTCTCTTTCTTCTCTCTATCACTCTGAATCAGCTCGAGCTAGAGTTGAGATAGAACGACTTATATAACGTCGCTATACCACTCTCAACTCACGTGATAATACACGTGACTCTTAGCTAACCAAAACCGGTTAAGCTAAACCTAAATGAGAGACTGACGGTTAGATACTTATATACATACTAATACATGGAAACATATCTTCAAATCTCCTCCTTGTCCAAGTATCATGTATGCACTGACTTCACTTGTTGACTCTTGAAATCAACTCCTCCTGAAACCAAGAAACTTCAGATCTTCTTCTTCTGTTAACTCTTCTTGTTAACTCCTCCTGAGCAAGCTCGCTCAACTTCTTATCTCCCTGATAAACCCACCAGGCCTTATAACTTAAACCAACGCTGCTTAGGTTTCTGTGATTCTGAGAAACGTCAAGGCTTCCCGCATTTTCCCGACTGGTAGAACTTTAGTGTAGATATCAGCAGGATTATACTGTGTTGCTATCTTCACAACGTCGATGATCTTCTCACTGACAAGCTCACGAACAAAATTGTACTTCACATCTACATGTTTTGTTTTCTCACGATGAACCGGATTCCTAGAAAGTGCTATTGCACTTTGAGAATCACAAAAGCCTTTCACCAAGTCTTGTTCAAACCCCAACTCATTGATGAATCCTCTTAGCCACATGGCTTCCCTTGAAGCTTCTCCTAATGCTATCCACTCTGCTTCTGTAGTTGATAACGCAATAGATTTTTGAAGACTCGATCTCCAACTCACAACATTTCCACCAACTTTAAATACCATCCCAGTAACAGATCTCCGCTTATCCAGGTCTGCTCCATAGTCCGCATCACAGTAGCCCTTGACTACGAACTTTCCTTCGTTCGTGTACGCTAGCTTCACTTTAGTAGAACCTCTCAGATACCTGAGGATCCATTTAACTGCTTGCCAATGGATCTTTATGGGACTACTCATGAATCTACAAACCATCCCAATAGCATAAGCCAGATCAGGTCTTGTTCCCACCATCGAGTACATTAATGAGCCCACAGCACTCTGATAAGGAACATCTCTCATGTGAAACTCCTGATCCTTCAATTCCTTCTCAGTCGCTGAGCTTAAACGAAAATGTGCTCCTAGTGGTGTTGACACACTTTTAGATTTCTCCATGCTGAAATTCCCCAACACCTTCCAAGCATAATCCTCCTGAGACACGGTTAAAGTGCCTCTCTCTCTATCACGCGTAATCTCCATGCCTAATATCTTCTTAGCATCCCCTAGATCCTTCATCTCAAACTCCGAGCTGAGTATCTTCTTCAGCTCAGCCACTTGAACCTTACTCTTAGACGCCAAAAGAATGTCGTCCACATATAACAGCAAATAAACATAACTGTCTTCCTCATATTCCTTATAGTACACGCAGATGTCATACTCACTCCTCACAAAACCTTGTGACACAATGAACTCGTCAAACCTCGTATTCCACTGACGAGGAGATTGTCTCAATCCGTAAAGAGACCTCTTTAAAAGACACACCTTCTCTGGATAATCCTTATCCTCATACCCTTCAGGCTGTTCCATATAGATGTCTTCGTCAAGATAGCCGTGTAAAAACGCAGTCTTCACGTCCATTTGTTGAAGCTCCATATCAAAATGAACCACCATAGACAACAAGAACCTGATTGACACATGCTTAGCCACAGGTGAGAATATTTCTTGAAAGTCTACCCCTTCTATCTGTGCATATCCCTTCGCCACCAAACGAGCTTTGAACCTAGGATCCTCAACGCCTGCAATGCCTGCCTTTCGTTTGTAGACCCACTTGCAACCTATCGTCTTCTGACCTTTAACTCTGTCAACTAGAATCCATGTTGCATTTTTCTTCAAAGAAGTCATCTCTTCTTGTTCTGCTCCTGTCCACAACTCACTGTCAGGATCCTCTAACGCTTCCTGATGACTGCTGGGCTCAGGTCTTCCAGCATCCTCCATTATCAAATATGCGAACCCGGCAATCACCTCATCTCCTTCATACGTCTGATAGTCTTTAAACTTTGAAGGTTGTCGTATCTGCCTCTTCTCCCTGTCTCTAACCAACTGGTAACTGCTCACATCTTGTTGACTAGACGTCTCAGTTGCTTCAGTCTGAAGCGCAGCTTTACCTCCACCAGTTGAGCTTGAAACTTCTTCTTGAGTATTAACCTGTTGTTCTTGATCACCTGCAAGATCAAGACTCGAACTTTTATTAGTTAAATCATATGGAACAAGGATAGAAGTACCTGAGGATTCTATCTTGTTGATGTCTTTGTACATCAAGTCTTCTCGAAATATGGCGTTCCTGCTGATGACACACCGTTCATCATCCAACAACCAAACTCTAAACTCCTTTACTCCCTCAGGATAACCAGTGAACACTCCTCTTTTCGATCTCGGGTTCAGCTTCCCTTCGTCTGTGTGCACATACACCACGCACCCAAATCTCCTTAAGCCTGACAAGTCTGGTAATGCTGTAGTCCATCTGTTCAGGAATCTCAAAATCTATAGCTGACGATGGAAGCCGGTTGATGACATATACAGAAGTAGAAGCCGCTTCTGCCCAAAACTTGAGCTCCAAGCCGCTCTCACTCAGAATACTGCGAACCTTGTTCATTATGCTTCGGTTCACTCTCTCAGCAACTCCGTTTTGCTGAGGAGTATAAGTACATGTTCTGTGTCTTACTACTCCTTCTTCTTTACAAAACTTGTCGAATCTCAAGTTGCAATACTCGAGACCATTATCTGTTCTCAACTTCTTCACTTTCCTCTCGGGCTGTATTTCAACCATCTTCTTCCACTCCACAAACTTCTCAAATGCTTCGTCTTTTGTCCTGAGAAAATATATCCTCGACCAATCATCAATAAAAGATATGAAGTAATGACAGCTACTGAGACTCTCTGGTACGTTTGGTGACCCCCACAGATCAGAGTGAACATAGTCAAGTTTCTCTTTGGTAACATGCTTTGCTTGCCAAAGCTCACTTTATGAGCCTTCCCAATTACACAGTCTTCGCAAAAATCGAGACTCGTGAGACTTGACTTGTCAATGCAACCTTCCTTGTCCAGCACTTCTAACCCTTTCTGGCCTACATGTCCTAGTCTGCTATGCCAGAGCCTTGTTGCAGCCATCTTAGCTTCCTCGGAAGACACTTGATTAGACGCCGTAGCAGAGCAAGCTTCCACTTTTACTGCACTGCCTTTTAGAATGTACAACGTATCATTCCCTTTACGTTCTCCTTTCATAATCACTACACACCCTTTAACAATCTTCACAACTCCTCCAGAACCTCTGAATTCACAGCCTTTCTGTTCAAGAGTGCCTAGAGATATGAGATTGCGTGCGATCCCTGGCATGAATCTCACCTCGTGTAGTACAAAGGTAGTCCCGTCCTGATTCCTGAAACGTACAGAGCCAATGCCCTTGACTTCAGTATGACTGTTATTAGCCATTCTGACCTTCCCTGATGCTTTCTCCTGCAGATTGATGAACACTTCCTTCCTTACCGTCATGTGAAACGAACATCCAGTATCAAGTACCCATTCTTCGAAGTCGTTCTGACTCTGAGACAAGTTTACCTCGCACGCTATTAAACCTACCAGATCTTGAGCATCATCTCTAGCCAACGATGACTCAGGCTGGTTTCTCGATTGAGGCTTTCCTTTGTTCCTCTCAAGCCACTTGTAGCACTGTTTCTTGAAGTGACCTTCCTTGCCACAGATCCAGCAAATTTTCTTTCCTTCCGCAGACTTTGACCTTGATCTTCCGTACTTCTTTCCTTTGCTTGAGGACCAGTTCCTATTCTCTGATCTTCCTCTTACGAAGTGACCTTCTGAACTTGTCCGAGACCCTGAAGTGTCCTTGAGTTCCTTCTCCTTTGACTTAGCAGAGCTGGTAACATCTTCCACTTTTATCACATCCCTGCTATATTTCAAGGTCTCCTTCAGCTGATCATACTTCGACGGCAACGAGCTGAGCAGCAGTACTGCTTGTACTTCCTCTGGAACCTCAATACTTAGATGACTCAATTCTCCAACTATCTTGAGGAAATCATCTACATTTTCATCGATTGATTTCCGTCTTGCATCTTGAATCCATAGTGTTGGAGCTGCGCATGAACTCTGTTAGGTAGAGATTTTGGTTGGTAAAGAGTCTCCAGTAATGACCATGTATCTGCTGCTGTTGTACATCTCTCGATCTTCCTCAGAACATGATCTCCTACGTTCAGGAAGATCATATTCATCGCTTTTTCGCAACGCTCCGATCTCGCATCTAGCGCTGCTTGCTTCTCTTTCTTCGCATCAAGATCATCATCATCCGAAACTTCATCTTTAACCTCTGAGCTTGAGGTCTTAGCTTCTAGAGCGTCTTTCTATCCAGATACGCTGAGAAAAGCGTACATCCTTCTCTTCCACAGAGAGAAGTCACCATCTCCATCGAACCGTTCGATCTCGATCTTAGATCCAGTCATCGGTAGCGACATGGATCACCTTCAAGAGCACCTCGAATCTTCAATCGCGATCTCCTCGAAGCTCAACACAGGCTCTGATACCAATTTGTGGAACCTAATGCTTCTTCTCGCCTAGATCTACTTGATTCTTGTTCGATTGACTTGAGTAACTAAGCAAAAAAGTACACAAGAGTTTGTTACCCAGGTTCACCGCACTCTCTCAATGTGAGAAAGCCGCTATATCTCCTGGGGCTGATCTCCGATCAGCAATCCACTACTCAGCTCGATCTTGAGCTCGGATTACAATCGTAACCGTCAGTCTCTTTACTCTCTCGTTTTCTTCTCTCTATCACTCTGAATCAGCTCGAGCTAGAGTTGAGATAGAACGACTTATATAACGTCGCTATACAACTCTCAACTCACGTGATAATACACGTGACTCTTAGCTAACCAAAACCGGTTAAGCTAACCTAAATTAGAGACTGACGGTTAGATACTTATATACATACTAATACATGGACACATATCTTCATTACGTATTTTTAGATATAGAATAGGTATGAATTAACAGAAGAGAAAACGTTCCTTATGTTTTTTGAAAAGTAACAAAAAAATATCTTGATAATGATTTGCAACAAGGCTTACCGCTTCTGTATCAGCATTTCACGGCGTTGTTCAAGAAGAACCTGCTACTCTCATGGAGGAACAAGAGATCTACATGTCTTCAGCTCTTCTCATCATTCTTCTTCATCCTTGTCATAATCTGTATCGAGGAAGCTATGAAGGCGAGCGAAGCATCCTCAAGTGCCTACAAGAACGTCACGGATCCCATGCTTCTGTTTTCGCTGCCTATTCTTCCTTGTGAGGATAAGTTCTTCGTGAAGCTTCCTTGCTACGACTTTGTATGGAGTGGTAACAATAGGCGTCGTGTGACTGACATCGTCTCTGCAATCATGGCTAACAATCCGGGGAGACCAATTCCGACCAACAAGGTTAGGTTCTTATTCTGTTTGGTTCTTTTTAGTTTTAACTTAATATAGGTTCTGAAATGTTTCTCTTGTGTGTGTGCCTGTTTTTTTTTCTCAGGTTCAATCGTTCAAAGCGCCTGAGGAGGTCGATGCATGGTTTATGTCACATGCTTTGCAAGTCCCAGGAGCTTTGCATTTTGTGGAAAGGAATGCTAAAATAATCAGCTATGGAGTTCAGACAAATTCCTCATCGGAGAAAAAACGTGGTCGTGTTGAAGATCCAACCTTTAAGTTCCTTGTTCCTCTTCAAATAGCTGCAGAGCGTGAGATTGCAAGGTCTTTAATGGGAGGTACCATCTTGAAATGTTTGAGCTTAGAGACAAAGTCTCATATTGAAAGTTGAAAAACTCATAACTAGTACTAATAAGTTGAAAAGTCTTCGTCAGTTAGTTTTTCATTACTTTTTAGTTGGAAATTCATAAACGTACATGTCTTCTTTTGACTTTTTTTTATTCATAAACGTACATGTCTTCTTTTGTTATTTCAGATCCAAAGTTTGGTTGGGATTTTGGATTTAAAGAATTTGCACGCCCAGCTATTATAGCTGAAGTTATCTCTGCACTCAAAGTAATGGGACCAATCTTTTTTCTTGCCTTCTCCATGTTTGGTTTTGTTCTCCAGCTCGGTTCTCTTGTTACCGAGAAAGAGCTAAAACTTCGTCAGGCAATGACAATAATGGGAGTTTTTGATACAGCTTATTGGTTATCATGGCTCACATGGGAAGGACTCCTTACGTTTGTCTCCTCACGCTTCTTAGTCCTCTTTGGAATGATGTTCCAATTCGATTTTTTTTTGAAAAACAGTTTCGTCGTTGTCTTCTTACTTTTCTTGCTTTTTCAGTTTACTATGGTAAAATTAAAGATCCCCATCATTTTTTAATTATTTTCCATTGATTTTTGCTGGATTATCACTTAAAACTTATCTATCCTTTGTGTTACTAGATTAGCCTAGCGTTCGTGCTATCATCTTTCATTAGCAAATCATCTTCAGCTACAACTGTTGGTTTCCTTGTGTTTCTCATTGGCTTTATCACACAGGTTTGATTCTCTTGGCTTTAACCTTAGCTCCTCAAATCGTGACGACTTCTTCTTACTAGTTACAATTTCTAAATACTCAGATTGTATCAGCTACTGGATTCCCTTACTCTAACGCTTATCCTACTTCTCGCCGCGTGATTTGGTCACTCCTCCCACCCAACACTTTTTCTGTGGGCCTTAAGCTTCTTCTTGATGCAACTTCAACTCCTGCAAGTTCTGGAATTAGCTGGAGTGAAAGAGCTGTATGCGAAGGGGGCATGTCAACTTGTGTACTTTCAATTGTATGTGGACGGACATTCATAAAACATGTTTCATTAATTAATCAAGGCACATTTGCTAAAACCAACCCAAATATTCAAGTCAAACCTAAAAGTGTACCCCACTTTCAGTCAAATGCAAAACCAACCTAAAGGATAGTGAAAGTACTATTTAATCTTTATGACCAAACAAAAAACAGAAATGTATTTTACGTTTCTATCCTTTAGAAGTCTACACATAATAAACGAAGTCTACATATATATAGGGTCTGACTGGTTCAAACGCAGCGGTTGCGGTTGCGGCTGCGGGCGTTTGCGGATGCGGGTGGTTGCGGTTTCTAGCGGTTTTAAAAGATTTGTACGACTGGTTCTGCGGTTAGAAATTGGTGCGTTTGCGGGATACTTATGACTGGTTAACTACCAAATACAGCAGCGGTTAAATAATAAATTAACAATATTTACATTTTATATAATTATAAAAATATCAAAATCATAATATTATAATAAATATGTAAATTATATTTTCAAAGTTATAGTTTTAAATTTTTTAAATTATAGAAAATATTTTTATTTTTAAAATTTATAATATTAATTAAAATATAATAGATATATTTTAGTATTTTTATAATTCCATTTTAAAAAATTTATTTTTATTTTTATTTTTGTATTTATATGGTTTTAAAAAAAAAGAAAAAAAAATTTATCCTCCCGCAACCGCCCGCAACCGCAAACGCTAGCTGGAACCAGCTTTTGATTTTAAGAGGTTCGGAGCGGTTTGAAGCGATTTGTAGCGGTTTGTATGATTGTTTCGAAACGCTGTCAACCGCTACCAATCGCAAAAGCTGCGTTTGCGGGTAGTAGCGGGAAAACCAATCAAGCTAATAGACTTCCTACGAAGTCTACATTATAGACTTGTTTTGTAGTCTACACTCTAATTTAATCTAATAATTTAGAAGTCTACATTATTGTGATATTTTTAACTAATCATCAATATAATAGATAATATGAATAAATAAATTAAAATTTCATATAATTAAACAATTTTGAAGAATATATACTAATTTGGTTATCATGTGTTAGACAATGTTCATAGTTTAGAAGCAAAAAGTTCTAATATGTTATGCCTTTTAGTGGTTGATTTCATAGGGTTAGATTTTAGATTTTATTCTTTTTTTTGTTTTATTAACTTAAATCTGCATATTAATGTTTAGTAGTTTATATTTTGTATAATTGAGACTTTTTGATTATCAAGCAAAACATTTAGGGTTTCCGATTTGGGGTTTAGGGTTTCGTAGACCTACAATAAAGTCTATTTATCTGAAGACATCCTTTTCACTCTATATTTTGCAATTTTTTTAACAAAAAATCATTATATTTAAACTAAGTTAAGTTCCTTAAGAATAAAAAAGTGAAATCATATATTATAAATATTAAAAAATAAAAAATAAATGTAATAAATCATATATTAAAATTATTAAAATAATAAAGAATAACCAATAATGAAATTATTATAGTAGACTTCCAAAAAGGTCAACTATGTTATAGTAAAATCTACTCCAAAATTTTAATTTTAGTAGACTTCAAACGGAGTCTACTGTGTCGTAAATTTTAGATACAGCTAGCGAGAGAAACTTCAACACCAGAAATCCGGTGGAGGCTATGAGACTGATAGAATATCTAGCAAACAGCAGCAGCACCAAGAACACTGACTATGAGAGGAAGAAGTCTGTTGCATCTCTAGGAAAGGAGCAGATGGACGAAGTTAGAGCAAAGTTAGATGTGGTTCATGAGCTTCTTAGGAAGCATGTCTGTTCAGCTGAAGGAGAAGTAGCGTGCGGGTATTAATTTTCATGTTTATATATATTTTACATAATTAGAATATATTTTTAAAGTTACTTATATGTTTAAATGTTTATATATAATTATTTTAAATATAACAATTTGATAGTTTTCATGCTGTAAATTAATTGATTATTTCAAATAATCACATATATTTGGTATTTTTTATTATATATATTTTAAAATTATTTTTATTCAATTATTATGATCATGATCGTAATTAAAAGCGCTAGATTTCCTTTATCAATATTTTTTATGTTTATTCATTTAAGATAATAACTATATATATATATATAAAAGTTTAAGATAAGTTAATTTTATTCATGAATTATCTAATTTACTAATGTTAACCCGTTCTACCAACATATTATATTTCTAGCATAAATTTTTAATGTTTGTGAAAATAAAATATATTAATTTATCAGTTTAAATTAATTTTATCATATTTAGTTAAATACAATGTTTTATTTTAAAATGATAGATATAACTATAAAATAGTAAAATTTGATATAATTTTTTCTTTTTATAAAAGATAACTGCATATATATATATATATATATTAATGTATATTAACGTTAATTTCATTACTAATTACAAAATTAGTTCTTCATGGCTCAGACTTGTGGTGTTAGATCTTTCAAGTTTAAAAGTGAACTAAGTTATTGATTATTACAAATCTATCTTGGTATATCTCTCTCTTTCCTTGGTTGAGGCGATTTCCGGTGACTCCCATTTGGGCAATTGTTTCTTTTTTTAAGTTTTATTATTCCCCCTCACCTTGAGTGGACCCAATTACCGGCCCACCAGCCACGGTAGTCTTTTAATGTTTTGAGATTCTGCTTTCCTTATTGGCCTTTTCACCGTGTTAACTGTTTCCTTAAATTTCAAATAGAATCAAGTTCCTTCCTAAATTTCCTTTGTCTTCTCGAAACTTTCCTTTTTGGAATGATTTCGCTAAAAATTGTGTCTGAATTTAGCGTAATCAAAGGAAAATTCTCCTCAATCACTGTTGATTTGCTCCCAAACAATCTTCCTCTCCGGCGTACGATTTTCTTAATCTTCGGCGAAGTAAGTACGATCATGGCTGATTCACTGCATAGGGCAATCGGTGCGATGTCTTTGGAGGAGGAGGAACCTCTGGACCTTGGTGATGACCCAAGCTTCAGGGTGTTTGGTGAAAACGAGATGAGTCTGATTGGGCGTCTCTTGAATCCCGAGTGCCAGTCGATGGCTAGGATGATAGACTACATGCCCACTGCGTGGAGAGTGGTGGGGAGAATTCGGGGTATTGCGCTGTCAAGGGACCGGTTCCAGTTCATTTTCCAGAGGGAGGAGGACTTGCAAACAGTGCTAAAGGATCGACCTTGGTCCTACAATCATTGGACCTTGGCTTTGGAGAGATGGACAGAACATCCTGATGAGGACTTTCTAAAGTCAATGATGTTATGGGTTCGTATCCGGAACATCCCTGTCAATTTCTTTATGACAAAGACGATGTTCAAGCTTGCTTCTGAAGTGGGATTGGTGGAAGAGATCGCTTATGATCCTGAGATCTCCCATACGAAAGAGTATATCAGGGCCTTCATCAAATTCAATGTGGAAAATCCTTTGAAAGCATCACGGAAACTGACCATTCCTGGTGAAGTAGTAACAATTGAGTATGAGTATGAAAAGGTCCATAAGAGATGCTTCCACTGTCAGCGCATGACACATGAGAAAATCCGATGCCCACTGCTTAGAAGAGGTGCAAACAAGGGGCATCAGTCGGATCCCAAGCGAGTGGGGGGCCTTAGCAATCAACTGTCCCAGGCTGCTACATCTAGTGATAAGTTGGAAAAGTGGGAGGGCCCTCCAGGTTTTCCTCCAATGTTCCCGGAGCTCTCAAAGCAAGATCAGAAGATGGCAATGCTATACATCTCTCACGCTGATGAGACGGAGAGGATGGCGAGAATAGAAAGGGTGAAACAGGGCATTGTGGAGAGTCAAGAAAATTCTTCAGCTATGATCACGAAGATTACGCGAGACCTCGATAAGGGGAAAGGTCATGTTTACTCTTTTCTGGAACCTGCAGAGAAACGCCACCAAGCAACACCTGTGCGCCTTGGAAGTTCAACAACTCATTATGAGACGTTGGAAAGTGACGCAGAATCGGGCTCATAAGCGTTTCATGGTCCGGTGTTTTCAGCTCCAGCTATGGCTTCTGCGGGTTTTCACTTAGGCCCTTCTTCGGAGGGGCGAGTCACTGGAAACCAAAGCTCAGCCAAATCTCAGAGGAAACACCCACCTTCATGGAAGAGAAGGACGGGCACAAACACCAACAGTGGCACATGCCTTGCCTCATTCTTTGGTTGCTCCAAACCCAGCAACAATGAAAAGAAAATCTTCTGCTCCCTTAACTCCAGCAGACTGCAAAACTCCAAAAACCTCAGACCCTACGGTGGCTTCCGTATTGAAGCCGCTGCTTCCCCAATGAGCATAATGAGTTGGAACTGTCAAGGCGCAGGAAGCACTGAGACAGTTCAGCAAATTCGGGAGTATCGTCGCAAATATTTCCCGGATTTTTTGTTTTTGATGGAAACGAAGCAAAAGTTTGAATTCATTAATGGTTTGAAGAAGAGTTTGGGGTATGATAAAATAATGACAGTGGAGCCTGAAGGTTTGAGTGGAGGCTTGGCGTTATTATGGAAAGACAGTTATCAGGTGGAGGTGTTGTCGAGTGATAAAAGGATTATTGATCTGAAGGTATCGATCGGATCAACCTCCTTTTTCTTGAGCTGTGTCTATGTAGATCCGGTGAGAGCTAGAAGGCGGGAGGTTTGGGATAGATTAACACAAATTGGCTTGCTGAGAGATGAAGCTTGGTTGTTAGCTGGAGATTTCAACGAGCTGTTATCTAATGATGAGAAGAGTGGTGGAGCAGTACGTGAAGAGTCTACGTTTTGGGACTTTAGAGACATGATCCAAAACTGTAAACTCAAGGAAGTAAAACATACGGGTATTAGTCTGTCTTGGGGTGGTTGGCGTGAGAAGGTGTGGGTCCAGTGTCGCCTTGACAGAAGCTTTGGTAACAGTGAATGATTCTCCTTATTTCCTAGGTCTAATATGGAGTATCTTGATCTTTGGGCCTCAGATCATAGACCAATTCGTATATGTTTCTCATTGGAGAGGGATGAACCTAGTAAAGGTCGATTTTTCTTTGACAAGAGAATGCTATTGAGGGAAGGTTTTGAGGATCTTGTTCGAAGAAGTTGGGACGGAGATGGTAATGATCATTGTAGTACGATGGATCGTATTAAGAGATGTCGCAGGAAGATAATGGAGTGGAAGAAGAGGGCCAACCTAAACTCCAGGGACAAGATCGTTCGGTTGAGAGCGGCTTTAGGAAAAGAAGTGGTTAAAACTTTTCCAGCATTCCAGTTGATGCAGAGACTCAAACAGGAGCTCGCAGTAGCTCTAAGAGAAGAGGAGTTGTTCTGGAGACAAAAGTGTAGAGAGGAGTGGCTCAAGGCTGGGGATCGGAACACTAGCTATTTTCATAATTGTGTTAGAGGCCGCAGAATACAGAACAGAGTGCTGATGCTGTTGGATGATGATAACCAGGAACTCTTCTCTGAGGGCTCAAAAGGCAACTTAGCAGTCGAGTTTTTTAGGGACCTCTTCACAAGTTCCAATCCATTTGATTTGGAAACTTTATTCCAAGGGTTCTCTAGTAGAGTGACTGCAGATATGAACGCGCATCTTACTGCTCCAGTTTCGCCAGATAAGATCAAAGAAGCAGCATTTTGTGTCAAAGGCAGCAGTGCACCAGGAGAGGATGGGCTCACGGGTATTTTCTATCAGAAGTTATGGCACATCATAGGTCCTAGTCTCTCGGAGGAAATAACTCAGTTCTTTCAGACATCTATTTTACCGGAAGGATGGAATCATACACAACTAAGTCTTCCCCCAAAGATACCAAAACCGGAAAGGATGAAGGACATGAGACCAATAAGCTTATGCTCAGTTCAGTACAAGATCATCCCGAAAATCTTGTGTAATCGCCTGAAACTGATCCTTCCTGATATCATCTCTGAGACACAAGGGGCGTTTGTAGCTGGTCGGCTCATCTCTGATAATATCATCATCGCCCACGAGTTAGTCCACGGCCTGCGTACAAATGAGAAGATTGCTACAGAGAGTATGGCAATTAAAACTGACATGTCAAAAGCTTATGACAGAGTGGAGTGGAATTTTTTGGAGGTTTTGATGGAGAAGATGGGGTTTGATCACATCTGGATTAAGTGGATAATGGCTTGTGTTAGCTCTGTCACATTCTCAGTGCTCTTGAATGGAAACTCTCATGGTTTTATCAGGCCAGAACGTGGGATCCGGCAAGGTGACCCGCTGTCACCTTTCTTGTTTATTCTGTGTGCTGAAGCATTAGTCAGTAGACTAAACAATTCAGAAGTCTCAGGCCAGCTGCATGGTATCAAATTGGCGACCTCCAGCCCTGCAGTACACCACTTATTGTTTGCAGACGATAGTCTGTTGTTATGCAATGCTACTGCAGCAGAAGCGGAGGAAGTAATGCGGTGTATCAGGTTATATGGGGAAGCTTCTGGCCAAATGGTGAATTTTCAAAAATCATCTATTATCTTTGGCTCTAAGGTTCCTGAGAGTTTGAAGGGGACGATACAGAACATAACGGGTATTACAACAACGGGAGGAGAAGGCACGTATCTTGGTCTTCCGGAATGTTTTAGTGGATCCAAGAGGAAATTGCTGAGTTTTATTCGCGAAAAACTCCAGGGTCGTCTCAATGGCTGGTTCTCTAAAGTCTTATCTCAAGGAGGTAAAGAGATCCTTCTCAAGTCAGTTGGCCTTGCCTTACCAATCTTCGCTATGTCTTGTTTTAAACTGCCTAAGGAGGTCTGTGCGAAGTTGACAAGTGCGATGATTGAGTTTTGGTGGAGTAATGGGACTAACAAGAGGAAAATATCGTGGGTGGCGTGGCAGAAACTATGTACAGATAAAGAGGTCGGCGGCCTTGGTTTCAAGGATTTGGAGAAGTTTAACCAGTCTCTTCTTGCTAAGCAGGCGTGGAGAATATGGAGTAACCCAGATTCCTTGGTGGCTCGAATACTCAAGTCTCGTTATTTCAAGAGATCGGATTTCCTAGGCTGTGGTATGGGCACACGTCCATCGTTTGCTTGGAGAAGTATAATGCATGGTAGAGAGCTGTTGGCACAAGGACTTATTAATGCTGTAGGTGATGGAGAGAGTACCAAGGTCTGGTCAGACAAATGGATTATAGACATTGTTCCTAGAGGGCCGAGATACCGTCAGGACGCTAATGTGGACCTTACACTCAGAGTATGTGACTTGTTGGTTCCACAATCCAACAGGTGGGACACTCGCAAGCTCCAGGAGCTGTTTGTAGATGATGATATCCCGCTTATTCTCCAAGTTAAAGCACAAATAACAAAGAGAGATGAGCTGAGATGGGGTTTCTCGCGCAACGGAGTGTATGACTACAAGAGTGGCTACAAGTTAGCAGAAAGCATCTCTACCATCAACTCTGTCCATCAGACCTCGCTCCCACCCCTGGAGAAACAGCTATGGAGAGACCTATGGAAAACAAAGGCATCACCTAAACTCCGGCATTTCCTTTGGCGTATTTTGTCTGGAGCTCTGGCGGTAAAGCAGCAACTAGCATACAGAGGTATTCCGACGGATGCTAGATGTCCGAGATGTCATCAAGGCCCTGAAACTATCTGTCATATGCTCTTTAATTGCCCGCTGGCTAAAGAAGTTTGGGAGCGCGCACCTGTTCCCCTGCCCCAAGCTGCAGGTTTCTCTACCTCCTCGACGTTCGTAAATATGCATTATCTTATGGCAACGAGTAAGAAGCATTTCTTGGATCCCAAGACTCGTCTAGCGTTTCCATGGCTGTTGTGGCAGATATGGAAGGCCCCAACCTATTCTGCTTTGAACAGAGAAGCTTAGACGCGGAGACAGTTCTGGATAAAGCCATGGAGGAGTCCTCGGTTTGGCTGCAGCTTCATTCCTTTATCCCACCTGAAGCTCCTCCGATCTTAGTAGAAGAAAAGATGTCAGAAAGTTGGGAGAACCCTCCACAGGGTGATATTAAATGCAATGTGAGCTCAGTGTGGAACCCACAAACAAAAAATGTTAGGGCGGCCTGGATCATTAGAGACTCAGATGGGAAAGCTCTCTTCCACAGTCGCCGGTCCTTTGCTGGTGTTCGTTCTCCTTTTGAAGCTAACTTAATTAGTTTGGTGTGGACAACGGAATCTCTCAATGACATTCAGATGAAAAGAGTGCAGCTTGAATCTACAGATTCATATTTAAGGAATTCCTTCTCTCAGGCATCGGTTCCTTGGAGCTTGCAGCCATTATGGAGAAGATTTCGTAAGGCCCTAGATAAGTTGGAGACATATCGGGTGGTGCGTATCACTGATAAAGGTAATATTGTTGCTCAAGCTATTGCACAAAGCGCCTTGCAAGGTCAGTGGCAGCAATCGTATCTGGCTATAAGTGGCCCATATTGGCTCCAAACTAGGATCCGAATGGAAGCTCTGTGAATGGCCTAGGACCTCTTGCTATGTTATCTCGGAGCAGCTAAAAGTCTTCGAGTTGTTGACAAACTCTTTTCTTCCTTTTGGCCCGTTTGTTGGGTGTGCAATGCCTACTGGCAATTGTCATTTTGCTTATGTTGTTCTTTTATGTTACACTACAACTGGTTTGGTTGTTTGTCCCTTGTGGACACAAGACAAAAAGAAAAATTACAAAATTAGTGAAAATATTTATATACAATTTTTGCTAAGTAAGATATTGTTATAATGTTTTTCAACACATTTGTTAAGAAATTTGAATATTTATTTATATTTTAAATTAAAAGATATCAAATTATATTATGATTTAAGTAGTTAAAAGATTATATATTAGTAGTAAGGAAATACATTTAATAAAAAATTTAAATGATAATCCAAATAAAAATATCACACATGAATCAAGGTGAGTTTGTTAACCAATCTCGGTTATTTAGAGTCGTTGTTATATTATGAATGATATATTATTAATCCATATTATTAGTAATAAATGAATGATAACTGATTTTTAGTGAGAGTCCATTTAAAAAAAAAAATCACATATGAATCAAGGTTGTGACTTATATTTTAATACATAAGATATATATTTATATTTTAAATTAAAAGATATCAAATTATATTATGATTTAAGTAGTTAAAAGATTATATATTATCATTAAGAAAATACATTTAATAAAAAATTTAAATGATGATCCAAATAAAAATATCACACATGAATCAAGGTGAGTTTGTTAACTAATCCGAGTTTTTACGATTCGTTGTTATATTACGAATGATATATTATTAATCCATATTATTAGTAATAAATTAATGATAACTGATTTCTAGTGATGATCCATTTTTAAAAAAAATCACACATGAATCAAAGTTGTGACTTTTGTTTTAATATATAAGATTTGAAATTTAATAAAATATGTTTAATTTCTTTTTTCAAGAACCTTTAAATAAGAAACTTGCAATGAACCACATAAATATACTCATCTCTTAACTAAGTCTCTTAAACCACTTTTCCAACTAAAAAATATTAAAAAAAGATTAAGAATCCCCAACTGAGTATGTGGGATAATGATGCTCTAAGGTTACAATGATCAGAGCTACCTGGCAATAGACCAAATATCCACGACCATTACACCAAGATCAGAAACCATAACCCATCCCCAATCCACTAATGGGGTATCTACTTCTAACCAAAATATACCAGTCTAAACTACCAAGAAAAAGAACCAGAGAGTCTCACAAAAAAAGAGATAGACCTTTGTTCCTATATACATCAATATACTCAGATACATAAACCAGTGGAAACACATTCCTTTTTTTACAAAAACTTCTGCCAACCACAATGGATGACCATTTTCAACATAGGATTGCGACAAGCCATGCCTATTTACACTGTCTGCAATGAGAAAGGCCCCTATGTTCTTTATCTTCACTTCATGTTATATTCTCCACCATTAATGTTAGTAAACTTCTTTAAACATTATGTTCTTTGAAACTTGAAAAAGGCCAAGTTTTCGGTCTAAGTAGAGCATTAACTAAGTTTGAATCTTCTAAAGAAAAGACCACTTTGTTTTTCCTGTGATGAATGCTTCCACTAGCCCATTGTAACACTTGAAATCTGAGCTTCTGGGCATTTGGAACAAAGTAAAATGCTTTTTCTATTATGCATTAACACTTTTCCTCTATCATCTCTCAAAATCTAAAAACCTCCTCCTCTTCGGTTGGAGGATTTCCAGTATTACATTTCACCCACAATGGCTTAGGAGCTGTCCATCTTTTGCATGAGATCTCTTTTTGGATATTCTTTTCAGCATCCACTTTTTTGTCCTTTTCTTCCATAGCTCCACCTCATCTATGGTTTTGTTTACCAGTTCATTTGCCAAAGAGGATCTCCCTTCAAATAAAAAATAGTTTATGTTCTTGCACATATACCATATAACCCATGGAAAACATCTTGTAATTTCCTTCGGAATCAACTTGCTCTGATCAAGAATTAGGAGGTGCTGGAAATTTAAAATAGAAAGACGTCTCATCAACTCCATCATGAGGGGTAGGGACGTTACAAAAGGCATGTACTTGCCTAGTAATAGAGCAAGTAAAGACTATATGATTCACTGATTCTTCTCTGAAACCACATAGCTAACAACAAGCATCCACATTTATCCCTCTCTTTGGAAGGAGTTCAACCACTGGAATAACATTTGAGAAATCTCTCCACATGAAAGATTTGATCATATGACTTGTTTGCAGCTTCCAAGTTGCCTCTTTGAGTTCTTTTAGATGGTCTCATTTCAGCCAGTAACCGCTCCTCCGAGATATTAGCTCTACAAGCCATACAGTAGCTAGAATTGATAGACTACATCTCATTTCTATTATGGAGCCAAACCCAAAAATCCTCTTTATATATCACTGGTTGAATCTTTTTTATCAAAATTTTGTCATCCTCGTAAAAACACGTTGTCGGTGTCATGACTACACCAGCGTTGTCGGTGTCAGTATTAGAATGGTTGTTGTTAAAAGAATCAGAGACCTGCAATCATACTTTGACATTGTTACATTACAATTCAAATGAAAAAAGGAAAACGCAACAAAGAGACCAACTCCAACAATCAAAGATCTCTTCACACAGGGTTCTTTGATCAGATAATAAATAGGAATATCAAAGATTCAAAATTGCTTACCAAAAAGTAAAGTCACGAGCTTGTCTTCCTCCTTAAGCCAAAGTTATCAGTAAAAGAAGTTTCCTGAAATTTCTTCTTTGTAACTCTTATTCTGCTATCCATGTTCTATTCAAACAACAAAACAAGCTCAAATGTATCACATGAAGAACAACACAATATTTCAAATATCAATTCCAAAACCCTAAATAAAATTAAGATTTTCTTTGTAAACCATTGATAAAACCGATTGAAACGTACCGATTCACACAGCTCGCTTCGTCGACAGTGAGAATCATAAATTTGTTTATCGCCGGAGCTCGTCGTCGAAGACTACTTCAAGAGTCCGTCGTCGTTGTCGTTTATTTTTTGTGGTTGCAATTTATTACTTCTTCCGTTTCAAAAAAATCTTTATTTTAAAAAAAATAATTGTTTCAAAAAGATTTATGTTTTAAATTTTCAATGCATAAATAATTGCAAATTGTAAATTCAAAAAAACATAATGGTGTTTATAAAAATTTATTGGTTAAAAATTGTAGGGAATAGTTGACAACGGAAAATAATGCATTGATAACTAAAATCTGATATGTTTTCTTAATAAAAGTGAAAAACCTACAACATACATCTTTTTGAAACGGATGGAGAATTTGCTTTATCTAATTACAATTAGACTTTTGATCACTTAATGAAGGTTATTTAGTTGAGTTTCAGTTTGAAAGTTTATTTTAGAGACAAAATTTTAAAAGAGGCTATTAAGGAGAATTGACCAATTAAAAATACTAATAATAATAATCCTCAGTTGATATTTTAAGTATATACTTCAGAAACTAATTCTCTCAGAATAGAATCGAATCAAATCAGGTAATACATTTTATTAAAAATAATTAACTTCATATATAAACTAAAATATTGAAAAGTAGGCATAAAACCTTAACTAACCAAAATGAACGAATTTAAACGTCAAAAAGATTGATAAAAGTTATGTCGTAAAGTATGTCAAAACATTAAAATAGCATGTACATCAAAATAACACAGATAGTTCTTACAAATTATTTAGCCTAATAAAATAAATAAAAGGTAAACTGAAATTTAGTACTTAAATTTTTATTTAGTACTTAAATTTTCTTATTTATATTATTATTGGCTATAAAAAATTATCTAAATTTATAATAGATTATACAAGTTTCTTTAAAAAATAATGTTAATTTTGTCCTTTTTTATCAAGACAATTCATTATTTGGCTTATAATAAGTTTACAAAGTTTTATTAAAAATAAATGATAGTAAATGTAATTCACCTGTGTAAGACATATATTTTTAATTATACCATGCATTTCAAACTTCTTTTTATCAATCAAATGAATTTACATATTTATTTATTCATCAACATTTAAAATTTTAATAATACTGCTATATTATGTTTTGACACTAATGTTTCTGACAAATATATAATACAAATAGGGAAATTACCAAAAATATTATTTTTAAAGTACCACTTTTCATGTTTATACTAACCAATTTTACACTTATCTCTAATAAAGGGTAAAAAACATTTATAACCTTTAAATTAACTTAGACAAAAAAAATAAGGTTAACTAATATAAACTTAAAACATCAACTCTAAACCCTAAATCATCAACCCTAAACCTCGAAACCCCGAAACATCAATTCTAAACGCTAAACCCCGAAACATCAACTCTAAACCCTAAATCCTAAACCTTCAAATCAAAACCCTAAAACATCAAATATAAACCCTAAACCCTAAATCTAAACTTAAAACATTAAGTCTAAACCCTAAACCCTATATTTTTTTGAAATTCGAACCCTAAACCCTAAGACCCTTAACCTTCAAATCTAAACCCTAAAATATCAACTCTAAACCCTAAAACCTTAAACTTTCAAATCTAAACCCTAAACATCAACTCTAAGGTTTTAGGGTTTAGGGTTTAGAGTTGAAGGTTTAGGGTTTAGGGTTTAGAGTTGATATTTTTGGGTTTAAGGTTAATTTTTAGGGTTTAGGGTTTAGAGTTTACTTTTTAGGGTTTAGGGTTTAGTGTTTATGATTTAGGGTTTAGAGTTGAGGTTTAGGGTTTAGAATTGATGTTTTAGGGTTTATTGTTGAAGGTTTAGGATTTAGGGTTTAGAATTAATGTTTCGAGATTTAGGGTTTAGAGTTGATGTTTCAGGATTTAGGGTTCGTATTTAAAAGAAATATATGGTTTAGGATTGATGGTTTAGGGTTCGTATTTCAAAAAAAATATAAGGTTTATGATTGATAGTTTAGGGTTTAGAGTTGAGGTTTAGGGTTTGAATGTTGAAATAGGGTTTGATGGTTAAGGTTTAAAATTATTTTTTATTTTTTTTACATTTTTTATTTATTTAAATATTTATTTATTATATATATAAAGAACAAGGACACAAGAGTTTTTTGTCACTTAATGAATAAAGTGTTTTTGACAATGTCTTTTTAGTGATGGTAAAAATAAAAAGTGGTATCATATGAAAGTGGTATCATATGAAAGTGGTAAACATAAAATTTCCCTATACAAATATTCATTAAAATAATCAAATAGTCTTTTTTTTAATGAAACAAACCTAAAGATTTTTATAATCTACAATATTTTTTTAACTAAGGTCATTAAAAATAAAACAAAGTGCATGGTCCATGTTTAGAAAACATTATTAAACTAATCAACATTAAATACAAATTGAAAAAAGATTTCACACGAGTTCTATCAGAAAAAATATTTAAAGAAAACTGCTAATAAAATATATGAAAACATAAAAAAACTAAAGAACTTCACCAAATAAATTAGTTAAAAATTTATTAATATTTACAAATAATATTAACATAAGTGTATATTAGCTACAACAAAAAATAAAGATATAGAGAATATTTATTATAATCAATTGGAGGCTATGTTATCTAATAATAATAATCAATAAACTAATAAAATGAAATTTTGACAAAATTCTAACAATTAGAAAAACATATATATATGTGAACTAATAAAACATCATAGTCCTGATATTAATTATACTATAACTAGATCAAGTAAAAAAAATGTTTCTAATGTTATAGATTTTATATGTTCTTATTTTAATTAAAAAATTACTTAACGTTAATTACAATTTTATATATTTATTTCTTATTTTATTATATCTAAATAATATTTAATATTATTTTAAATTTCATCAAAATATTTATTATGATTAAAATCAAAATCTAAAATTGTAAGGATAAATTTCAATTATACCACAAGTTTGATACCACTTTTCAAATTTACCATCAATGGATGACTATTTTCACAAATAACCTAAATTTGTGATAAAATAACACTAAGTTAATTTTTTTAATATTTATAAAATATTTATTAACCTAATCTGAATCCCTTAATACTAAACCCTAACAATAATTACTAAAACCTAAATCCAAATGTTAGTATATTTTTTGATTGGTGGTATTTTTGTAAAGTGGTACTTAATTTGAAGTATTTCTATCAATTTTTGAAATTATAATATCAAATATGTATTTACAAGAACTAAGTAAGATTATTTGAAATACATATATGCACATAATAAGTATATAATAATCATTGTTTCATGGTAAAGGTTTGGTAAATAAAAAGAAAAAGTAGACATTGTGCATGTGGAGTAATTTTTAATGTCATTCAAGGCCAATTTGGCTAGAAAACCATGAAAGCAAAGATAATTAGGCATCAATGGAAAAAAATTCTTCTTTAGGTGATCGGTTAAAAGCACCAAAGCAAAGTTATCCCTTGTCTTTGAGTGAAAGTAGATATGCCTTGCTTGAGTTATTAGTGACGTTTTGTGTTACACATATTTCCACTTGTATTTTTGCTATTTTTTTAATCAAAATTTCTATTTGCAGTTCAGATTCAAAAATCACAAAAAGATAATCAAATAAAATGACGGTTATTTTTTCATGTTCAGATCAGATTTTAGATCAAAATTTGAGTATTTTTAAGGAATTAATTATTTTCAAGTATTTTATGGATTTCACATATTTTGGGTCTTCAAATTTTTTTTTTTGGATTTTAAATGTCTGAACCAATCCGAAACTTGTAAGAACCAAAATCGAACTTTTTTTATTTCACATGTCACCACTAAAAAATAATAAATAAAAATTACTAAAACCCTAAATCTTAAACCGTAAACTCAAAACCATGGAGAGTGAACCCTAAACCATAAATCCTAAAACTTAAACCCTAAACTGAAAATTTTAAACCCTAGTGGATGAACCCTAAACCCTCAATCCTAAACCCTAAACCTTAAATATTAAAATACCCAAAAATTTATCCAAATACCCAAATTATAATTTTGAAGATCTAAAATTTTATCAAAAAAAACCCAAAATACAAAAATCATAAACCCTAAACCTTAAAGCCCTAAACTCTAAATCGTAAACCTTAAACTCTTTGGGGGGGGAGGGGGGTGAACCCTAAATCTTAAACCCTAAGTCGTAAAATATCCAAAATGTTATCCAAATACCCAAATTATAGTTTTGAGAATCTAATTTTTTTTTCAAAAAGATAATCTAAAATACAAAAATTACATTATTGGAGGTGATAGGCATTTTTGCATTTTTCAAGGAAAATGAGGTTTCATAGAATTATGATAATTTTGTTGACTCCTTTAGCTACAGTTGTTGCCTCTCGATTTGTCAGACTAATGCACAAAACTAAATATAAATGTAATTATGGCATATAGAAAAAGTTGCACAGTATATTTGAATGACATTACCAAATGCCTAAATAATCTTCCAAACGTGTAAATCATGTGCAATTGCCCGTCATTCAAATAGAAAGATGGATAGAAAAACTATAATGAAAATATTTATGACAGTGTAGTAGTAGTTAGCATGCATCGAACAATTTATATAACTTTATAAAACTTATTATTAATAAATAATATAGATATGTTTATCAATACACTTATACATTTACATATACAAACAAAAAAACAAGAGGACAAATACCAATTGATCGTGAGAAAAGGAAAACCAAGGTCGACCGAGAAAATTTATTCGGTTAAGATATAACCGAACCGAATCATATTTCCTTTTCTTGGAGTTTAGGCCGGCCAGCCCTAAATAATGCCTCCTCAAACGTCTCCTCTCCTTACAAAATGGATTTAGGGAAATCGAAAAGCCACGGCTAGTCAACAATGTCGACCAAACTTTTCTAATTCCGGAAAGTAACACAAAGCTTGCTTCTTCCTCTTTTCTTTTTTCGTAAATGCATTACTATTTTTGACCCCTTCACGTTCTTGGTGGAGCGCGTATTAAACACTGCGTCAGATTCGAATCTCACGCGTCTTTCTTTTCCTTAACTTTTAGTTCTTCGAGCCCACAAGAATCTCATATCTGTTTTCATCTAATTCGTGGGTCCATCCTAAGAGATGTGGTCGGCGGTGGGTGCTTTGAGGCGTAAGGCCGCGAGTAAAAGTTTTCCGATAAGGTCATGGCTCGGCGGTGGCGGTGGTTACAGATGTCTCACAGTCGAACCAACGGATAAGGCGGAGGAGATAACTGTAGCGGAAGCGAAGAAGCTAATGAGGTTAGTGAATGTTGATGAGATGAAGAAGAAGCTCGGTTGTATGGGGAATGATGAAACTGTCTCTTACACTAAACTCATTGAGGCATCTCAAGGTTTTGGTATCGCTATATCTCTCGACGAAGCTCATGCGTTCGCTCGTATACTCGATGATGCTGGTGTGATTTTAATTTTCCGTGATAATGTCTATCTTCATCCAGATAAGGTCTGCAATCTCATGTTTGTCTTGAAAAAAAAAACTATTGTTTGTTTGAAATCGATCTTTGTCTTGTGGGTTTTGTTATAGGTGGTGGAGTTGATTAGAAAGGCAGTGCCTTCAGGTTTAAATCCAGAGGATGATCCAGCTAAATTCGAGTTCGATAAGCTTAGGAGAATGAAGGAAGAGATTGATGTGTTGGCACATAAGCAAGTGAGGAAGATTCTGTGGTGTGGTCTTGGCTACTCAGTGGTTCAGATCGGACTCTTCTTCAGGCTAACCTTCTGGGAGTTTTCATGGGATGTGATGGAGCCGATTACGTTCTTCACTACAGCGACTGGGATTATTGTTGGTTACGGTTATTTCTTGATGACGTCGAGGGACCCAACTTATCAAGATTTCATGAAGAGGTTGTTTCTTTCTAGGCAGAGGAAGTTGCTCAAGAGTCGCAAGTTTGATGTTGAGAGGTTTAAGGAACTTGAGAAGAAGTGGAAGATGACGTCTTGCTCTTCTTCTTCATCTTCGTATCATTCGTGCCATGCGAACGCATCAATTCGGAAATGTGTTGGGGTTGATCTTGATTTAGAGGATTCTTTGCATAGTCGCAGCAACTGATTCATTCGGTTTCTGGTTTTCTAACCATTATTCACATTTGGTTTTATATGCTATAACCAATGTCTCTGGAGGCTTCTTCATGTTTGATTCCTTGTTGTTTACAAAAAAGAATCCAATGGGTGTTTAGTTTTGCAGTAGTCAATGGATATTGAGAATTTTTATTTGATAATCTTGAGCTCTAAAATCACTATAACTTTATTTTATGGAATTCGTTGATTATTGAATCTACCGAACAATTTTTAGTTTAAGTTTGTTTTTCGTTGTTAATCCTTGTTTAAAGTTTCCGAGGATCCAACGCTTCGAGGGTCAAATGGTACAAAGAAAATTGAAAGGAAGAGAGGAAAAAGGTGAGGACTACCACATGGATAATCGTTGGAATGAATATACAATCCCAATAAGTTTTATTATGCCTCGTGTCATGTCTATTCGAAAGAATCACGCATATGGTATTTTGACCATCCATCACAAATAAATCAATTTTTTATTAAGAAATAAATTTTGTATTATGGTGATCATTATTTTCCTATAACTCTTATCTCATCTTTTGTTGGGGTTAAAAACATTAATCTCAAAATCAACTACATCTCTTAAAGTGACCAATCCAACTCATCCGATGGCAAGTTGGATGAACCATATCTAACTCGTCATCGGGCGAGTTGGATCGACCAATCCAACTTGCTTGATGGCAAGATGGATCAACCCTGTCCAACTCGCCATTAAGAGACCTGGACCGATCCGATTTACCATGTCCAATTTGCCACAAACGCTGGAAACTTCTAAAAATACATAAATTAGGAAAGGTGAATTCATTTTGTTGAAATAATACATCACATGCTCGATATCCTTCATATTTTGATCAAATTCATATCTTCCAAAGGAAACATCCTACACATTACAAGATTATCCACCGTCCTTACAAAAAACGGCTCTACAAAAGGCGCTTTCCCCCTATCTTTTTTGCCCCTGTGAGAATGCTCGATAAGAAGTTGATGACACACATCTTCAACCTATCTGGACCCGTTTTTCATTTTGAGCAGCTCCACTCCCACATCTTCTTATACATACTTGTTCCTTCATTAAATTGCCTTCATGCATACCCTACGCCGTCCAACTTTTCATACTTATGCAAATAATAGTGACAATCTAAACCAGACATCAAGACATTTTCTCTAAGATTACACTAAATGGTATTCACCCGAACCAACCTTCTTTTTCTTCTCTTCACAGACTAAAGCAAGAGCATCCACATTCCAATAACCTTGTGGTTTTGTCCCAGGCATGTGTAAGACGTGTTTGAACTGATCATGGTTCTCAAACCATCTGCAATCTTTACTACACAGCGGATGTTTTAATGAACCCAATGTCTTCACTATTTTTGTAATAAAACACCTCATACAGATCTTGTTTTGCTTGTTATACGCCATTGGATTGAAGTATTTTTCCGTGGATGCTTTAGTTCAGTTTCATCCTCCTCTTCTTGTAATAAAAATAGTGCTATTATCACAAATCATTTTCATCTAGTTGTTTTACAATGAACAGTTGCATTTCCCATTTTTGCTTAGTTCTTCCATAATGTACAATCTAGAGATTCCAATTAATATCTAATTCTACCTTTTCTATACATACGGTTGCATGAGCTGTTATTGGAAAGCTTTCAGTCCCCTCTACTAGGAGAATATATAGGGTGATGGCTATACTACTCTCTTGCCCAACTCCATCACACTCTGTAGTTGTAGGAGAAACTAGTTCAAAATGAATTTTATTGCAACACCCTATCAACAATGTGTACACCCACCAGCCATGTATTTCTCATTTTATAAGTTCAAATGCTCAAATCCAAAACACAAGATTCGAATATAGAAAATAACTTTGAAATCTCTGTCGAATTTATTATGTGGGTGGAGAAAAGGGAAAGTGAAGAGACAAGTAAATAAGATTTGGATTTCGGAGATCCGACGAAATTTGAAGATTTTATGGAATTTTGGGATTTCCAGACCCGAGAAATTTTTAGTTGATAGTGTCGAGTTTGAATTTTATTGGTTGGTTTTTTAAATAGGATGATATATCTTGGTTGTGCACAAAAAAAAAATCATGGTTGAATTATTTGATTTTTTTTTTCTCCGTGAAAACAACTATCATTTACCACTCTCATGAATTAAATTAAATCATCCCCTTTTTATTATTTGGGAAGCATTTAAAATAAATAACTTTTAGTTCATGTGTTTATTACAAGTGTACCATTTCTTACGTGACAACTCTACAAGCTCTCTCACCTATTCTATTTAAAAACCATTTATTAACTAGAGTAATTACACAACATGCCATTGATCAAAACATTATAATTAACTTAGTTTTGTCTATATGTATTCGTATCACATATATACGTAACACATTAAAAGTTGTTATCATTTATTTCTTACGTTTAATTACCTTAACCGAATTTTTTTCATTAATTTGTTAATTACCTTAACTGAAGCTTGTTCATTAATTTGTTTCAATACAAAAACATTACTCTTTTCTGGACATACCTATTGGTCTAATTTTTTATTCAAAATGAATATAGATGCCAATAACCAACTTTCATATTACAACAAAGAAAATTATAAGAAACGAAAAAGTTAATGTTTTATGATCAATCAAAGTTTGTTTTCTTAAAAATACTAAAAAGTATTTGATGATCAATACATGCTCAAGTGATTGATTTTCTTATAAATACCAAAAAGTATTTGTTCTCTTAAAAATATATCAAGAAAAAAAGTTTATTTTCTTAAAAATACTAAAAAGTATGAGGTGTGATTCACTCTGATCCATAAATGATTGATTTTCTATCATTAGTATTTTTATATAAAGTGCCAGTAATGTTTGAAGATCAATTAAAGTTTGTTTTCTACATGTTTCCTATACCACCTCTTTCTGACTGATTTCTTTTACATGAATTTTCTATATTTCCTCTTGATGTTTCCTATAACATCTCTGCATTTATCCCTAAGCCATTATGATTGATTTTTTTTTTTAAATACACATTATATTCATGATAATCATGCAATACTTGCTGCACAAGTTCAATCTTTGAAATAATGCAAATTGACAAATTTGCATCTTTAGGGAACTTAGTAATTCGAATTAGCCAAATATGGTAACAACTGATTGATTGCTCAATCACATTGTACACCTTCCGTTTAATTAAAACGTGTAGTATATTTTTTGAAGAAGAAAATAAACCTTCCGTTTTTAAAACTTGTAGTATACCGCTCAATCAAATTATACACCTTCCATTTAATTAAAACGTGTAATATATTTTCATTTTAAGGTCAACTGAAGCACGTTACCAACATTGATGGGTTTTCCAAAATTATTTTTGAACCCAAAGATGTTCCAAAAATCAATGCTTTCGGAAAGAGGTATATCCCAGTAGTTCTTTTGTTTTATAACAGCAATTTTATTTATACTGAATGTGATAGTACATAGTCTTCATGTAGAAGATTTGTTATTCCTTTTGGTACATAGTAATGAAAATAAAAAGAGTTCATGTTGGTTAAAATAGTTCTTGCTAGTCGATCAGCCGGTCTATTACCTTTCCTTTTGATCCACTGAAATGTGATATCTTTAAACTTCTGCTCCCACCACCGTATCTCTCTTATCCAATTATAACCATTAAATGTAGTGTCTTCTTATTTATGATGTCAATAGCTTTCCCGCAGTCACTTTCTATTATAATCTTACGAAACCCTTGAGTCCAGCAGTGTTGAATAGCCATAAGTATGGCCTGTAGTTCCGCTTCCAATGCTGTATTGACCTTCATACCTCGTGCCTGCACTGCTCCCTTATACTGACCTTCTTCATTGCGATATAACCAACCTGTAGTAGCCTCTGTGTTCTCATCCCGGAATGAACCATCTACATTACACTTAATCCTTCCATTTGTTGGTAACCTCCAGTAGTTCATTTTGTGAATTTGGTAAGTAGGTATGTTTAGTTTGTTAAACTAATTCTTAGTTTTTTCTTGGTATAGAATTGCAAACCAGGAGTTCTGAAGATCCTTTTTGCGGTATTTTGTTTTTTTCAGATTTTTATTTATTTCTTTATAATTTGGGACAGTTAGTACTTTGTTTTTTTTACCTATGTTTCTTCTAATATTATAATCATAATTTTATTAGGACAGGAATACTTCTTTTTCTTATGTTTTGTTTTGTCTTAAATTCATAATAAATTAATATAAGTTATTACACACTATTATACATTTTTTCCTTGCAATATATATAATTTACACATAACAAATTACACAATCTAAAAAAAAACAATTATGTTTACGTTATATATACATGCACAATTTATGGATTAAAAAAACTCTTTTCGGTCACTCACGCCTGCGCGGATTATTAACTAGTAATAATCTATTTTAAGTGAGAGTATATGAAAAAAAAATGGAAGTATATGGGATAGCATTTTCAGTTTGGGGACATCTCAGCCATTGTCCAACACAATAAAACTGAAATCGAGTATAAATTATAATTCATAACCAATTTTTTTAAATAAATTATGTACTTTTGTCTATTCATCTCATACGTTGGACCGGTGAACAACGGGTGGTCGCGTCGAAAATGCAAAAGGAGTTGTAGGGTAGTTATTGGTATATGAAACGGAGCTCCTTCATTCTAGGAATAAACAGAGGACCTTACACAATCCAACTCAGTTTCTTCTCTTATTAAACGGATCCAATATATTCCTTTCTTGTTTATTAACAAAAAAAAAAAACAACAACATAAGAAGAACAAAAATTACAGAAGAAGAATGGGCAGTTTCATTGAAATTCTTTGTGCAGTTCTCATACCTCCTGTTGGTGTATTCCTCAGATTTGGCTTGGGGGTAATATGTTTTTCATACATATATCACTTAATATTTAACTTTAATTGTTTAAGTAAGATTCAAATCTCTTTTTTTTTTTTTTTTAACTTTCTGTAATATTTTTTGCAGTTGGAGTTTTGGCTCTCTTTGCTCCTAACGTTCTTTGGTTTTTTCCCTGGACTGATATATGCTATTTGGGTTCTTACCAAATAGGAGCCAAAATTTTTTTATTTAATTTTATATTTTCCTTCCTTTCAACCAATGTATCTCAGGTCTTTTTTAATCGTCGTATTATGGAGTCAGTCAGTTGTTATCTTTGATATCTTTGTAATCTAACAATATTTGGTTGCTAAATTAGTAATGTAAATTCAAGCAATTCCTAGAAATGTTATGATTATAGTTCTTCATTTTGTTGCGTGATTGTGCTATTATGAACAATAACTAAATGTTAAGTTTAATACAACAAAAAAAAAAACTAAATGTTATGAAACAAAAGTAAAACTTCAAGACGACACTCTTTGTGACACAGAAGGAGTATAATACATATCATTCATATAATGGACCAGAGTACAATGCTTTTTATTACAATCCAATATAGATTTCCCATCAAATTCAATGCTTTTCCTCGCCATTTCCTGCATTCTTTTTATTGTTCTCCTTCATTGGGGGCTGTCTCTGCTTTCTCTTTCTCTTCTGTTTCTCTCTTCTTCTCTTCCACATCGTCCTCGACCTTCCTCTTTGCTTCTTTCAACACTTGGATTAAACGCTTCAAACATGTCTCTGATCCTTGATAGAGTAACTTTGCTATCCGCTGTATTCTCATCTTCATTTTCCATCATCTTCTTCAGAATGCTCTTCTCGTCTCCATCTTCCTTTTCCTCTTCTTTTTTCCTTCTTTGTCCAGTGAGATCAAGTGAACAATCAATATCTTCAATCACTATAATCGATTTCGCCGAAGTGTCGATTAATAACCTCCTTAGCTGTGTATTATCCCTCACCGTTGTCAACTCAAGATCATAAACATCATAATCCAAGAAATTCGCCATTGCAGCAATCATTGTTGATTTCCCAGTCCCGGGTGGTCCATAAAAAAGATACCCTCGCTTCCAAGCTTTCCCAATCTTCTTGTAGTACTCTTTGCTCTTTTACTGAACTTGACCAGATCTCTTTTAAGCTCCTCCTTCTTCTTCTTATACATAGCTAGAGTATCAAATGTGGCGCGATGGTCGAACGCAACATGGTTTCATTTTGTCTTGTTTCCGTTGTCCTCGCTTGAACTATTTGAATAAATCTTCCTCTCCCTGTTCTTCAGCTTTATTGACTTCCCCTCCCGAAAAACATGGTTGATATACCTTTCTAGAATTACTTCCCGGTCACGTCTATGGAACCTGAGCATGTAGTATCGCTTCTCATCGGCACCAGGGTAAAATGAGAAAGGCTCCTTCCTGGTTTCCTCTTTATTCGACTGCCACCAAACCTTGATGCCCTCGAAATCGTCAGTTATCTCCTCATAATCATCCATGCTAAGCACAAGAGATTTGCTTCCTTTAACAGTGTTGGCCTTAAGCCTCTTGGCCCGAGCAGAGGAGTCTTTGCTGAGATAGTTCTGAATAGCATCGTAGGGCACGCTTCGCTTAAAGTTTTGTCCGGTGTATTCAAAGAATGTTACTTGGATGTAAGGGTCGAATAGAGTAGTGAGGCGTTGAATGAAGGGCTGGAGGTTGTCTCCGAAGGTGGGGAAGTATTGGTTGAAGATTGTATATATGAACATAAGGGTTGCTAGTGCAGACCCTGTGTTAGTCCACAGCTCAGCCATTGTTGCCATTTATTACTTTAGAGCTCTGTTTCAGGGTTTTGGAAGAGGTTTCTTGGGCTGTAAGGAAGGTTTCTGATATGTGTTTTGAGTTGAGATGTTGATTAAAGATGGAAGTGTGGTTTGCGGTACACAAAAACTTATAAACGATACTTATATATCATTAAGGATGGATTAGATTATCAATAAATATACTGGAGAAGCCTTAGTCAACAACATCATATACTTAACGTGTGAGTACGCATATGTGACATAACTTGGAAACAACGTAATGACGATAATTATTTATGTGAAAGAAGAACATAAGAAAGCAAAAATCGAAAAGAGAGGGAAATTGCCGAATTAAAAACTAAAAAGAACTATTCTTTAAAATTCGACAACATGTTTCGGATAGAGAAAATACTTCAAATTTAAAAGAATACTGCTTCACCAGTAGAGACGTGCCAAAAAGAATCCAAGTGTATTGCGTTTGTTTTAGTTCTTACGTGTAGTGGCAACCCTAAAGCATCTATGAACTAAAATAAGTATATATGGAGAATCCATAGCTAAAATTGAATAATAAAAAGTTAACCAAAATTAATAAAGAAATAAACAAAGAATCAAACGTTTTGACAAAAAAAAAAAACAAAGAATCAAGGGTTAATTTGCCAAATGGCTAAAATCGCAAGTAAAATTAAGTGGATGACATTGATTTTGACGTAATTGAGTTAATAACATTTAAGGTGAAATTGATCCGGTTATACCCTTTATTGCAACAAATAACCGGTGACAAATGAAATAGAAATGACAACGATACTAACTTATATAGCCCACGATTTAGGCGCTCTGTTCATAAAAAAAAAGTTGACATTCAAATTACTATACCATATTGATTCATAAAGTTATGTACCATATCATCAAAACAGTACAAGACATCATTCGTATCATAACCCCTAAATACTAAACCATATCCTAACTTCACCTCTAACTTTTAAATACTAAACCCTAAATCCTACTTTTAAAATACTAAACTCTAAACTCTAATCACTAAACCCTAAACCCAAATATAAAAAATTTCAGATAATACATAATATTATCTAATATTAAATTATATTGTGTAATATTAAACTATACATTACAAATCATTCATTGTAATAATCTAATTTTAAATATAAAATATAATAATTACAACTAGAATTATTCATTGTAATAAATCAGAGTATTCTATTTCATATCACCAAAATAATATAGAACACAAACCACATTTCAACTCCTAAATAATAAATCATATCCCAATACACCAACAACAATCCATAAATACTAAACCAACCTTATTTACTAAACCCAAATATAAACTTTAAATCCAAATATAGTCTTTAAAACCAAATAGAACAGAACAAAATATATAGTATAGTAAATTCTAAGTACTAAACCCTAAACCTTATTAACTAAATCCAAAACCCAAATATAAACCTTAAATCCAAATATAAACCATGAACCCAAATAGAACGGAAAAAAATATATAGTATATATTGATGAAATTTTGAAATGTTTATGATTGCATGTAAGAGTTAATGTTGACCCCAACCCCCACATGTCAAATATTAAATACTAAACCCTAATCAGTAACCCTAAACCAAAATATAAACCTTAAATACAAATATAACTCTAAAACCAAATAGAATTGAACAAAATAAATAGTATAGTATATATTGGTAAAATTATGAAATTATCAAAATAGTACAGGACTCTTACCCTACCCACAACCTATAAATATTAAACACAAATCCAACTATAAATACTAAACTATAAATTGTAAACATTGGTGATAAGATGGAAAAAAAAAGAACAGAGAAGGAAAAAGAGATATAACCGGTAAGAAGAAGAAAGGGAAAGGATAAAATTGCTATTATTATAGAATATACATAGAATATCGGTTTGACATTTTCTTTGATTAGTTTGTGAATTATAATTTTTTTGAACGGCATAGGGTGCAATTTCCCAAGAATCAAACGTATATTAAGAACTCTGACAAGATAAAAAATAACAGTACCTTATTATTTAGACAGAAATTAGGACGGAGGTGATGTGTAGGACGGAGACGATGTGGCTTGAAAATATATATTTGGATAACAATCATTTATTCAACTTGAAAATTTTCATTGATTTGTTTAGAAAAAAAAAGTGAGAAAGCAGAACCTAATTCATAAAAATTTAATGTTTGTTTAGATATTAAGAATTTTTTATCATCAAATATTTTCAAATTTTCAATACCAAATTATAATAATCGTACAATTATAGAAGATAATTAAGATCCTTTGAACAACTCGTATATTGGAAGAAAAAGAACAATACTAAAATTATTTTTATCATTATCAAAAAACAAGGAATAAAAGGAAAAATGAAAGAAGTTAAAACACATAAGTGATTTCTCGAACTTACAATAGGCAAAAAGGTTGGTCCACAGACCACTACACTAAAGACAACTAGCAATATTTGGAGCCCTCAAATTCTATATAACCACTGGCGCCTAAAACCTTTGTTTTAGGGACTTTAGGTCAGGACCGGTCCTGCACCTAGGACAGAGACAATGCACCTAGGACAGATGTAAAGCGTCTAGGACTGATGCTCGCATCTGACTAGGAGAGAGGTGATACCTCTAGGACGGATATGATGTCCCTCTGACGGAGGCGATGCTCCTAGGATAGAGGCAACTGTTGAATCTGAGTTTGGTCGGTCCTTAAAAAATGAACAAACTCAATTATGGGTTATTTCAAAAATACTTTTATTGATCAACATGAGATATTACAAGGGTGAATTTGGCGAATATTCATAGCAAGGAGAAGAATGTAAAAAATGACCATGCTACAGTAATCCCAACAGGGTTTGGGCGAAAATTCCCAAAACACTCCCTCCGTGGCGCGTGCGCGTGAAGATAGAGGAAGACGTAAAAACCATGTGCGCAATTCTCCCTTGTACCAAACCTATAGATAGTATAGGATATCATTTCAATAACATAACCACATGTTTAAAAAATTCAAACGCTGAGAAATTCCCGCTCATAAAGAACGTGTGGCTAATATTGATCACGGACTCTAACCTTAAGTATGCATATATATTTTAGAAAACGAACTATACTGAGTGGAAGGTAAAAATAGACAGTAGAAAAGTGAAAATGTCTGAAGAAGAAGACAGCGTTGGAGTTAAAGCGCAAGGAGACAATGATCAGGTTTGGAGCTTTCTTCTTTAAAGCGCTTTTATTGTTGGGACGCTGGTTGGTTGGTTGTGGACTATGATAGGGAGGGTGACTTATTATAAGTAGTGTGATACCACTCAAATTATCCTAAGAAGTGTTACTTTCATCAAAAGAGGTTCAGATGTAGTACTTAGGGATCGAATCCACAAGGAGCTAGGGAACAATTAAATCTAGTGTTTATTAATTCTAAAGGTTGTAAATGTTTTAATGAAATAGCAATAGTAACAAGCGAGTAAATAATAAATGTAACTTTGGTTGGAAATGATATTAGATGCAGGGCCACTATTCAGGTGTTGGAGATTATAATACCTGTAGATGCCTAACTGTTGCATGCATGATATATTAGAGCTCATTCGCTTAACTCAGTGATCAGCTGTCGCATGTACCACTGGTTAACAGACTAGATCTCGTGTCTCACCGGTTAGTATGCAGACACAAGAGAGTGTCGATCGATAGTCTATTAAGACGTCGACCGATACACCTTTGCCAACATCGATCGATTGTCAGTTGAGGACATCTATCGACGGGTTGTAGCAGGCCTATGCGCGAGTATGAAATGCCCTACTAAGATTCTAAATTGACGGTTAGCCCTCTCTAGCAATCCTAATATGATAGATAGATGTCAGGATGGGATAACAAGGGTGCTTGAATATGCAATCCTATGATCAAGTTCTAGTTAGCTAGGTTAAAACAAGCAATGAATACAAATCTATCATGAATATCACAACAAGGCAGATCTATAGTTTGGGGCTAATCCCACAAACCTATCTGAACCCTGGATCTAACAGTTGAACTACTCAGACATAGCAAAGCAATTCATATCAATAGAGAAATAGAAACTCATAGAATAGATGAAAAGAAATAGAAACAAGGAGTTCCAATCACAAGTGATCTTCTCTCCCAAAATGAAACTTGTAACAAAACTAGGTCTAGAAAAAGCTTTGTTCTCCTCTGCCGTCAGAAACACTAGGCATTATATATTATACTAGGTTAAAAACTCGTCAGGGCATTTTGGTAATTTGACTTGGCCTTGGTTTTTAAGTCTGCTGAATCCAAAATGTCGCGTCTGGTGTCTCGACATCGATCGATGGTACTTGTGTACATCGATCGATATTAATCTTCATCTGTCGAGGTATTTCCTGATATCGATCGTCAGCACTGATGCACATCGATCGATTATTCTTCCTCTCGTCGACCTCTAAGTGGCCAGCTCGGGTGAAATGTCCTTTAAGTCATAGCTTTACTCCGAAATGCACCTGAACCTGAAAACATACCTAGAAGAATAGAAAACATAGATATATATATAGCAAAATACTTATATACCATGGATAAAAATGGGTCAAATCCAAGGTATATCATAGTGATAGATCCATACCTTATCAGTTTGTTGCTCTGTTTATAGAGATAAATGAGATAAGTGTGTGACGAGTAAATGGAAAAGCAAACAAGTTGATGAGATGTCTATACTATATATTTGAAATGAATAGATATACAGCAACTAACCATGTGATCTGAATCATGCGCATACAGATACCGGATCAGGACACCGTTAGGATGATAACAGGATCGTGGGTCCATGAGGAACACGGACAATGGATCTTCGATTCCCTTGCCGAAGAAGGCCGTTTCAGTGTTACCCTTTTCCCTGACCTCGAGTATGAAGAGTTAGTCAAAATGGTGATATCAACCCTACGTATCGTCGCCCCCAACGTCAGCATCAAACTTTCGTACCAATATCCCTCCTGGATGCAGATTGACGCGGGGGATGGGTCAACACCGCAGTTCATATCAGACGACTATGACGTTGAGTCATTTGTGCATATGAGGCGCAAAATAGAGGAGGTTAATTTGTACGTAACCATCTCGGAGCATAACAATGGCTTGACAACCGGGAAAACTAGACCACCATTTGCGAGTGTCACTGACTAAACATTAATCCGAAACGAAGATGAAGAAGAGAGCGACGCAGATGATATGTTGGAGGAGGAGTGGCTAGAGTTTGCGATGTCAGAAACCCCACTGACTTGTCCACACAAGAGAAACAACGTTGGGGGTAGTTTTGCTGTTCCTGGAAGCGAAACCATTCCAAACCTCCAACGTGGTATAGTCATACGTGAGCCAATAATCAGGCTTGCAAGTCCTCCCAGGGAACGAGTAAACAAAGGGAAAGGAAAAGTGATTGCAACGGAAGGGGATACAAATGCTCCGACTCTGAACTGCCATCTCCCAGAGTTGTCCATCAACAGAGGACCTTACGGGGGAAACGGGGAAAGTAGTAGAGCCGTTAGGCATCGTTTGTTTGATGGTCCAACTGTACCCACCAACCGAGCTGTTGAAGTGGAGGAGCACGCGGAAGCAGAAGGGGAGACAATAGAACCACAAACTGTTGGACGTCAATCCGGAGTCGTGCAACCTAGCAGCCTATACACATGGACACGTTTTCAAGACTCATTACATGACCTCCTAAATGACGAAAGCTCTGAGCCGGTACTCTTCGCACGGGATGCGCCACCGGTTATTGACAGCCTCGAAGAGGATGGTACATACTACTGCACACTATACTATAATTGTAAATAGTCTAGACACGTATATGACCACCGTCGGCCTCTATTTGCATGGATTGGTGCTGCGTTAGAAGCTGTACCCTATGAAGGCGACAACCTCTTTGTTGGCCAAGTTTTCAAGTCGAAGACGGACTGCAAAATCAAAATTGCTATTCAAGCCATAAATAGGAAGTTTCACTTCAAAATAAAAGCGATCAACACCAAATTTTATGGTACTGATATGCATTGCCATTGACTGTCCATGGCGCGTCTACGCAGCAAAACTTGATGGAACCGGCAACTTCCAGATAAGGCAAGCAACACTGAGGCACAGTTGCTCCGTCGATGCACGCCGCAACTATCATAAGTTGGCAACGACACAAGTTATTGGGGAGATCATACAGTCTCGTTTCATTGGAATAAAGCGCGGGCCCACCCCAGCGACAATAAGGAAACTGATGCTCGACGACTTCAATGTTAATGTCTCCTACTGGAAATCATGGCGTTCCCGGGAGATTGCAATGGAAAGTGTGTTAGGATCCATGGCCGGAAGCTACGCCCTCATGCCGGCGTATATGGGCCTCCTGCAGACCACAAACCCGGGGTCTATTTGTGCACTCAAAACAACTGAAAATTCTAATGGTGGTACGCTGTTTAAGTATGCCTTTATAGCGTTTGGGGCATCAATTAAAAGATACAGGTACATGAGAAAAGTCATAATCATCGATGGGACCAGTTTGAAAGGGAGGTATGGGGGATGCTTAATGTCAGCTTGTGCCCAAGATGGGAATTTTCAAAATTTTCCACTTGCGTTCGCGGTGGTCGATAATGAGAACGATGCATCTTGGGAGTGGTTCTTAACACAATTGAAGGAATTTGTCTTCGACTCAGGACATTTGGTGTTCGTCTCCGACCGCCATGGTAGCATATACAACGCGATTGGAACAGTAAGGAGTATTTATTATATTTCATTCTATAAACATGCATATTATAGTTTTATCAAAGTAACCGAAATATTATGAAGCAGGTGTTCCCGGCGGCCACACATGCAGCCTGCACTGTACACTTGTGGAGGAACATTAAGGCGAGGTTCCAATCGCAAAGACTAGCATCTCTCGTGGGAGCAGCAGCGAGAGCATATACTGTGGAAGGATTCAATAAAATCTTCCTTGCCATTCAACGGGTCAGCCCTGGATGTGCAGCATATCTCGTCGACATTGGTAACATCATCCACATACTATCACAAGTGTCCATATAGTATAGTAACTAAGCTGACTGACCATTTGTTGCCTCTCAGGTTTTGAGCATTGGACGCGTGCGCATTTTTCTGGCGACCGTTACAATATAATGTTATGTACAGCGCTAATGAGTTAGTTTGCACTTAGACGTGCAAAAGAGTTGGAGCATAAAGGGACACTAACACCAAAGGTGCCAGGGCAGGTTGAATTGAACTTTAAATCCTCAACTTCGTTGGCGGTTAGTGGAATAAGTGAAACCGAGTTCCAAGTGATGGCCCAAAGTGGGGAGTGGTGGCTGCAGCAGGACGCGCTAATATCGTAACTGACTCTTTGGTGGCTGCTGCGTATTATGCGGACACATGGCATAGTGCTTACGAGGCGAAGATTTACCCCATTCCATCTGTAGGTGAAAACGAAATTGGAGGAGAATATGCGGGGGATCTACTACCGCCTGAGGTTAGGCGCCCACCTGGGAGGCCACAGAAGGTCTGCATCTTGTCGTGGAGCGAAGAGAAGGTATGTTGAATATAGTAATAAATATGTATACTATAACATTTGATGGAATAGAGTGATTTCCATAATTAAATGCTTCTCTCCGTTTTACAGCTTGCAGGATTGAAGGGAAGTAGAAAATGCACAAGATGCAGGGGGGAAGGCCACAACAAGGCCTCCTGCCGTAGTGCTATATAAAAAAAGATGTAAAGACGGGTGGGGGGGGGGGGTTGGTTGAAGGTGGGCAAATGAATTCCTTTTTGACCCCGGCGCAGTCAGTGTTCCACCCATCTAAACCGATGGAGTGATGTTGCGGGAGCAACTATGGTATTTTCACGGACGCGAAATACTTTTGTATACACAAATCCATTTGCAGTATACATAAGTATTTTGTCACATTCCATAAGTTGTTTGTATAAGCATCTGTAAATAGTGTGTCCATGCTTGTTGTAAATAGATGCGCCATCATGTAATCTTCTTTTTTTGTGTAAGATAAATGAAAGCCCCCTATTCCCGTCAATGTTCTGAGTTAAAAAATTTCACATAGTATTCAATGCGCGACCACCACCATACTACAAGTACAATAGTATAGTCCAACATAACCAAAAAAAAAAAAGAATAAGCCTCCAAGTACGCTAACTGTTGGTACGAACTGAAGGAGTACTTCAAGGTATAACAGCAGTGAAAAACAACGTTCTCAACGTGGGGAAAGAGTTCGAAGCCTAAATTGGACTGATAAAGACTTCACCTATATTATGTGGGAGAAGAAGTCATTGGTCACCTGCGAACGTTACAAGAAGTAACTCCAGGAGACCATACCATGTAAAGTGTAGTCCTTGTATTGTGTTTACAGATGTTGTTCAAATGTGGCCCTTATTGGGTACTGTTTATTGTCGTGATTGTGGTGCATGGATCGGTGCAGGAAGGAGAGAAACAACAAGGCAGATGTGCAAATGGTTTCCTTCCCGAATAACTAATTGTTCCCAACCCGGGACATATGAAAAGCAAAATATGACTAGACTATCAAAACTATAGTATAGTATGCATTAGCCTTACAAAAAAGAAATGTTATTGACGTGACACATAAAAGACCGCCCAATAGACAGTGTTTGCTGATCAAAATTGGGCATAAAATGAAGACCATAACATAACATTAATATAATACAATCAGCTTTCTCCATCGAAAGAAGTAGTTATGGAATTAAAACCAGGACAACACACACTTATCAATTACTTCAGACACCGGGATGCAATGATAGCTATCGCAATTATAAAACCCGCCCATGAGATGGTCAAATAGTGGCGGAGAATTTTCTCCCTCTCACCCGCGTTGATAAGTTCGACCTCCACCTTCTTAGTGGCATCTACCGTCGCCACATTATCCTCCGCATCGACTTTAGTGTGTTGAACACAATTCCCTTCCCGCATGAGTTTCGCATTTGCTGCTTTCAGCTGTCTAATTTCGTCTCGTTGACGCCGCATTATGTCGCGTGCCTCTAATAAGCTCGTCTTCTGCCACTTACATGGTGTCTCCTCATCAGCCCACGCGACGAAAGTATGGACAGCACAGCGGAAGTAAAGCCTACCTGGATTCTCATCTGACCATGATTTTAGTATCTCAATTTTGCGCCCACAGTAACACATAGGGCCAACCTTGTTGCTGCCCTCTGTTAATCGAAAAGAATTGGCATCTGAAAACTCACTCACTGAACTGGCCATCGGCAAAGAAGAGATGTTGAAAAGGAGGAACTGGGCCGTTTCTTAGGCGGTGGTTGTGGAGGTGAAAACGGCACAAATAGTATACGCAGCCTTTTGCTAGTCCTTTTCTGAACAACTTCAGACGGATTAGGATTACCTTTTGTTTCCCCTTTCTCTATTGAAATCAATACAGCAGCGCCTCTAAGTGGGACGTTTGGCAAGGTTGGGGTCAATAATCGGCAACTCTGGCTTCTCTACAGGAGGTTGCTGCAAATATAAACACTTTTAGAACGTTACAACCTACTGCACTTACTACATGGGGGGGGAAACATTTTAACCATAAACTTATAGCTTACATCATTTAGAAGCGTACCATCCTTAATAGGGGAACTGTGGGGTTGAAGCTGAACATCCATAGATGTCGGTTCAGATTCCTCAGCTGGGGAAGGAGGGGCACTGCAGTCCTCCTTACTAGTGTCCTCATTCGGCGGAGGTATGATCTCGAGATTTTTGGCCGAACCATACTGCAAAAATGTTATTTTTTGAAAGTCAGTTGAAGACACACATACACACAGTAACATGGTGAAGTTTGACATGACAATATGAAGTTACTCACTTTCTTCTCCTCATAGTACTATAATTATGTACTTGTAGTATAGACTAACAAAGTCAGTACGCTATAGTAGTGTACACGCACCCTGTCTTATACGTAACTCTAATAACCTTCAACTTATTTTAAATGACATAGGCCTGATTCACAACTTACATCATTTTTGCCATGACCACCATCTGAAGTGGACGTCTCTTCGCCGCCATCTTCCCGAGCCTCCCCCATAGCTGGGCAATGGTCAACAGAATCCAGAGGAGCTACTTCATTGGTGATTGGGCCACCAGGATGGGGAGTGGCTCCCCTTCCATTACCACCGGAGAACTGCTGCAAAAAAACACGACACAGTTCGCATGAGTCCATACCATTAGCAATTATAGTGTAAAAAAACGAGGACACAGTTCGCCTGAGTCCATACCATTACCAATTATAGTATACAGTTCACTTACAGTTGTTTTGGCAGACTCAGAAGTTCCATCACCCAATTGGCCACCTCTGTGCTTCTGTTGCTCTGCACCCCCACAGCCAGTAGAAGTGTCTGATGATACGACTGGGTTCCTTGTTTGTACTCTAGGAACGGTAATTGGACTACCAGAATTCAATATGTCTGCATCTCCTACGCGCACACCCAAAAAAATATGACAACAGTAAGCAGATGTGGCACAAAAGATTTACTGATGTATATACCGCACACTACCTCTTGCTGGATCAGCCATTCCGTATGGTGCAGATATCCTTCCCCGTGCGAAAATTTCGTCCTTTAGTGAACGCATTTCTTGCGTAATGTGGGTTTTCAAAAGGGCTAACAAGGGCCCTGCACGTGCTTCTAGTTCATTTGCCAAACCATGGACGAGATTTGATAAATCCACCGTAACCCCAAGACCACCCCCTCCTCCATGACCATCTGTATTTACGGGTTGACCATGTTCTCCCCCCCCGAGTCTCCTAAACAGTCTGCTCCATAACCACTCTTCCATTGTTTTGCATTAATTGCCTTAACACCCCCCCCCCTCCCTGCTAGGTATTGATTTCGAAGGGGAAGCCATCCCGAATCAACGATACCATGTGAGCAACTGCCATATCTTCCACCTCATCAGGGAAAGGAGGAATGTCAGAACCGTCGCATAGTATGGAACGAACTGAAGCCTGCCAAAAAAATATTATACAGGAAATGCAAAATGTTTAATGTTCATGTAAAAAGATGGAAGAATTAAAAGCAAAGGGAATGTGCACAGCGTACCTGCCCAATAAGCTCTAGATTTTGAACCGTAACAACATTTATTTTAACGCTTCTCGCACAAACATCATCAACAATGTCTTCTATGGGAAGCTCCTCATTCACCAGATCCTCCCCTAAGCGTGGCTCTGCAATAATATGGGGGAAGCTGCAGACTGTTACTAGAACCATAGCGTGTGCAAAACCTTGTATTGCAAGGGTGTCTTGCGCCAACTGTCCGGCTCCCCTAATCTTCCCGCTTCCAACCGTTAACAGAAACGACTCCCTCCCCCAAGGATGTTCCATAAACATAGGAATATCGCTCAACATCTCAACCACTTCTGGTCTGATCTGCATTGAACCACTAGTTGGGCATAGAATGTCTTCTACGAGGAGGAGAAGACCCAAACGCAATCGGCTGTCATCATCTTTGTATTCGTCTTTCTGCTCAACCTGCATATGATCACCTCTGGGTTATCGTCTCTTCACTGCCAAATAATTCTCGCCACATGACTCCATCACCACCTACTTGTTTTCCCTTTGCTTTGCCCTTTTTTTTCCCTTTCCCCAACCTCTGCGCACCTACGTTCGGGGTAGGAGGGGATCCACAATTGAGACCCGTCACCAATTCAAAGTCTGCAATACCATATCGAATTGGCTTCCCTGCAAACAACCACCACAGCTCGTACAATTTCCTCGCCACCAACTGACGTGACAAAATCTGGTGCGCGAACATGACGGAAAATTTATGAGTCCCCATAAGCATCAGTTGTCTAAACTGAGATTCCGCCAACATCTCCTGCTGAGCATCTGAAAATGCTGCTTTTACAATCTCAACCCACCGCAATTTGAAGTAGTTGTTAATTCTCTTCCGGCCTGTGGGTTCATACCCTGTCTGAACCAAACGTTCTGGCAAACCTACCTCCTCCATCATGCGAAACGAAATTACAGTATATAAGTATCACACAATGTTTACTCTTTAAATTATACTATACTACATAACCATGACAATAGTAAGTTGTAAGAATAAGAGAAGGGATAATGTTTGGAAGGATTCCAATTTCCAATTTCTCATAAAAATGGAGTTTTACACAATGCAGATGCATAAAGAAAGCGAGGAAACAATTATAAAACGAACATCATCTAACTATACTACGTAGTTATATCGAATAGACTACGCAATAAAAGGATAATGTTTCGAAGGATTCCAATTTTGAATAGTCGATTCTTTACAATACAAACTACCCACATGCAAACCAACTTTAAGGAGGATCTACTTCAGTTTCACATAAAAATGAAGTATTACACAATGCAGGTGCAGAAAGATTGCGAGGTAACAATTATAAAACAAACATCATCTAACTATACTACGTAGTTATATCGAATAGACTACACAATAAAACACTCATTGTTCTTTGTTCACCTAGACTATACTACATAAAACAACTAATAGTCAGACAATACTCGTCGCAGTCGATTCTTTACAATACAAACTACACACATGCAAACCAACTTTACGGAGGATCTACTTCAGTTTCACATAAAAATGGAGTTTTACACAATGCAGATGCAGAAAGAAAGCGAGGAAACAATTATAAAACGAACATCATCTAACTATACTACGTAGTTATATCGAATATACTACGCAATAAAAGGATAATGTTTCGAAGGATTCCAATTTTGAATAATCGATTCTTTACAATACAAACTACCCACATGCAAACCAACTTTACGGAGGATCTACTTCAGTTTCACATAAAAATGGAGTTTTACACAATGCAGGTGCAGAAAGATTGCGAGGTAACAATTATAAAACAAACATCATCTAACTATACTACGTAGTTATATCGAATAGACTACACAATAAAACACTCATTGTTCTTTGTTCACCTAGACTATACTACATAAAACAACTAATAGTCAGACAATACTCGTCGCAGTCGATTCTTTACAATACAAACTACACACATGCAAACCAACTTTACGGAGGATCTACTTCAGTTTCACATAAAAATGGAGTTTTAGACAATGCAGGTGCATAAAGAACGCGAGGAAACAATTATAAAACGAACATCATCAAACTATACTACTTAGTTCTATCGAATAGACTACACAATAAAACACTAATTTTCACTCAATCACTGATGCATTGTCGAAACAGAAACAGGAGGTTCTGTTCATAGGAAGATACTTTCAACAGCAATAGTTGATCATGACATCATGGCAGAAATGGAAATTAGAAGTTCCAATGGTTTCAGTATTACCCTTGAACGTTTCCGTCTCGCACCTCCGTCACCCAGTTCTGCAACCGACAGAGGCGGTGTTTATCAATTTCGAAAAAGCACAGGGGAGATTTCGCGAAAACAGAGGACGCTGGTGCGATTATATCGCAAGAATCAGACTAACCTCGAGTCAATCTGTCGAAGCCCCAACAGAAACCGGCCACCGTCGCAGTGTTACGAACGAGTTCTCCGACCAAAATTGAATCGCAATGCTCCCAAATGTTGCCGCTCTGTAAAACGTTAGGATTGTCGCTTTTGTTGTGTTAGAAGGGAAGAGGAAACTGTTCAGTTCACTAGTGGGCCCATCCCTTTCTCACGTGCAACCTCGGGGTTTTTGGGCATTATACATAAATATGGGCTCTATATCGTAGCCTATCGTGTGCTATGGTTACATTCTTAGTTTCTATTTTCCCTATAGTTATACACTCCAATTCCCCATATTACAATGGTTTTTGAACAATATTTAAAGAGAATGAGTGAAAAAAACTCAGAATTGAGAGTACATTTTATATCCTTATACTTAGAGATTCTGATATACCATGGGTTTTAACATCTTTTAACCATGGTATAAGTCCTATTTAGAATCTAGATTATACATCCGGAATCGTTTTGGTGTTTTTTTAGAATCTTTTAATGTTCAGGTACATTTTAGGGACTATGGAGATTATGGAGCTATTTGAGGTGCACCACTGTGCAGTCGCGTCAGAATTTTAGCTATATATGTAGGAATTCCCAAGGTGTGATTAAGGTCATATTTTGACACATGAAAGAACTTTGAGTTAGCTTTCCAATGCCACCGGTTTGGAGGTCAATATGGATCCAAGATCAAATGTTATGCTCATTTTACTGAAAAGTAGTCCGTCGGATGCGCGAAGAGGAAGCTGACGACCGACACCACATAAGTGTTGATCAAAACTCCTCCGGAACAGTGCCCGACGAGTTTTTATCAACTTCCAAAAATTGCAGTTTTAGGCCAGAAGTTTTCCTTCTTTACAAAAGAGCCCAAGTGTTTTACACCTTACACTATTTTTTCTAAACCATTATTGACGGCTACTCTCTGTTTTAGGGTTAAGCTTGAAGATAAAAGAAGAACTCCTTCATGGTTTCCTTAGAGCTCATGTTGATTCTTTATGCAATTATTTTAGAATATGATTTGTGTTTCTGCTTTCTTATAGTAATCACCCGTTGGATTTAGGGATTTCATAAGCTTAATGTCAAATTGATAATCATAAGGTTGCTAGGGTTATCTATAGATTTAGACACCAGGATTATTTATCATACTAGTTTGTAGCTTATTTTGAAAAGCACGAGAGTGTGAATGATTACCTAAGAATCATAGAATAATTGGAATAGCGCGATAGTGTGACCAATAACCCTATTTTATTCTTCGCCAAGAAGAAATGTCAATAATTTCCTAAGCGTACCCCGGTTTGAGGATCGGAAAGATGATCTGGAAATCTGACAACGAGATCTTTCCAATGATATCTCGCCCGTTTCCTGGTTCCTTCTATATCAACGGATAAACACTGATGAAGTTGACTATCAGCGGATCTGATCTAAAGAGAGCAGCCCCAAAAAAAAGAACCATAACCATTAGAGAAGATATGCAAATGATTATCCGCTTTCTGATAAACATAGACTTATGAGTGTAGAATATAACCTCAAAATTTGGCTTCGAAATTCGTGGTTTTGATCGGTAGTTATTCTGTTCTCCTAAACCATGTCTGTTGAGCCTTAATCTCTCTTTTTCGATGGTGTGATGGCTTCTTTTTTATGGTGGTTATTGGTGGCTGTTCCTGTGAATTTTCAGTAGGGCTTCGCCACTCCAAAAGTTTCTGCCAAAGGCCACCACGAAATTTCTCTTTAAATAAAAAAAAATTAGCTTTTTTTGCCACACTACTGAAATTAGCAGGGCCGAATTAACTGGGCCGGGTTTTGGATCGTGACAATATCATGGCAAAACCTTACTATTATTGTCATGATTACATCCTTATCATTACACACGAAAGACAACGTAACGATATAGTGGCTAAATAACCACGAAAAAGATAATACTCGTGTCAAAACGTAGCTATAGTAGCCACGATAAATTCGTGACAAAACGTGGAAAATTATAGCCACTAATCGATCGTAGCTAAATCATGGCTTTATGGCTATGGTTAGACACAATTTGAAATGGCTAAAAACGTACAGAAACGATTTTTTCGTAATTACAGCCTTATATAACCACAAAATTTTGTTTATAACCACACAATCTGTCGTGCCTATAGCTGATAAGTTTATCAGTGTAAATAGAAATATACTTGATGAATGGATATGGCCATAAAATGAGAATTTAAGGACAACTAGATTTTGAGCCCACGCTTTAAAAGCGTGGGATTATCATTTATTGAAAATTTATTAACCCGTTAGTCAACTAATATGTTTAGCCTTGGGTATTCGATTTTAGGTTCAGTTCCAGTTTTTTTTATCAATTTGTGTCAATTTGGTTGTGATTTTTGTCTATTTGGTTCAAGAGATGTATGAACCGTTTGGTTATTTATGAATATAGATTTAGTTTCGGTTTGGTTATTTTGGTTTGATTCGAATAATAACATTAGGAAACTGATAAAATTTGAATTTAATTCGGTTTTCGGTTCCCATTTTTGGATAATTTTGAATAATTTGGGTAAAAATCACATTTTGAATTTTGTTGGATACAATATGGGATAACTTGAACAAATTTAAATATTTCGAATATTTTTTTTTTGGTGATTATGTTCTATCGGGAAAAAACGAAAATTTTAAATGTCTCGGATAAAAAGTAAAAGGGCAATCCATTTTTGGGTTGTTCGGTTATATATATTAGTGTTAGAATATTTGATAATTTTAAGACTAAAAATAATTAATATTTTAAAGGTGTATAAACTGTATTTAATATATTCAGGTACCCATTCAGTTTTCGGTTTAGTTTCAATTTGGTGTCAGATTTTCTGTTTCAGCGATATAGGAACTGTTAAGATATTTGTTAACATTGACTTAGTTTTGGTTTTGGTTTTGTTTTTATATTATTTTGGTTCGATTTTCCGTTCTCAATTTATTTGCCAAAACTTAATTCTTTTTGTACAATTTGTCTTGTATTTGATAAATAACTGATTTAAACTTACTTTTAATAATGGATTTTGATCCGCGCTTTGAAAACGCAGAATTTATTTTTTATATTATTTCATACGAAGGTGATACAGGTGACCCAAATCTGATCCGAATAAGGGCCTGACTGGTTCAAACGCAGCTGTTGCGGTTGCGGGAATTTGCGGATGCGGGTCACCCATAGCGGATGGTTGCGGTTTCTAGCGGTTTTAAGAAATTTGTACGACTGGTTCTGCGGTTAAAAATTGGTGTGTTTGCAAGATACTTATGACTGGTTAATTATCAAATACAACAACAGTTAGATAATAAATTAACAATATTTACATTTTATATAATTATAAAAATATCAAAAATATAATATTATAATAAATATTAATCTATATTTAGAAAGTTATAGTTTTAAATTTTTAAAAAATGTAGAAAATATTTTTATTTTGAAATTTTATAATATTAAATTAAAACTTATAAACACCTTAATGGAACTGATATCTTTAACTCTGAAAATCTAAAACCGGAGTAGATCCGAACCAAACCCAAATGGATACCCAGACGCCCACCCGTAATATTTATATTATTTTTGCATTAAAAAAAATTGCTTAGAAAACATTATTATTCATTAACTAATATAAACTAACATCAGTACATTTTATACTAATTAAACGTTTTTTTATTTAATGGGGTTTAATTGCTTATAATGTGTTTTAATAATTTGGGTTTTGACAAAATAATAATGTTATTAGTAATGGGGCCGTGAAATAAAATTTTTGCTAATAATTTTGTTTTCCTTCTCAACTCATAAAAACATTGGTTAAAATTGGCATTATTTTTGATCTATTTATTATTTTTAGTTTGAAATAAACATATTTTTAGCACCGTGGAAAGATTGGAAATGGTATAATCCCTTTAATACCATGACCCACGATTAAGAATCTATAATATAATCAGTTGAGTATTTTCTGAGATGCCATGTCAGCATTAGGTAGGTTCTACAGAAATAATTTTAGTTAATTGTTTTATGTTAATTAAATATTCTTTATTAATTACTTTTTGTTAATTATGCTAATTGATTAACTATGAGATTATAATGGGCCTAAACGAATTTCGCTTTAGGATCAAATAGCTTCCTTCAACCGGGCCTGCAAAAAAAGAACAACAAAGATATGATGCTGATATGTCCTAAATTAGGGAAGGATCACTCAATCGGACTTAAAGGATATGAACTCGCCAAAAGGGAGAACGGTGGAATAAATGGTAAAACAATGGGTTGCAGATGGCCCAATGATACTACCAGACTTCAGTTAGTGCTTTGATATGACTCACAAGTCCACCAAAAGAAGGATTTCTAAACGTTGCCTGATATGACGCACAGGTCCAACGAATTAGAGGATGTTTACTCGGAGATAACCTCACCAAGAAACGAAAAGTGTTCTACAAAGAACAAAAGAGATAAACTCAATAAAAAGATAAAAATATTGTCTTATTTCGTGGCTCTTAAGCATTGATTATAGGATTACAAGTTGTAGAAATTCAAAGAAGAATGTGCTAAAAAAAGACATTGGAAATAGAACACAAAGACTTGACTAAATAAAGTCTTTGACTGAAACTTGGACTGCCTCTTGATATAGCCACGACCAGGAGTTCCAAAAGTGAAGAATATGCTCTTGATATGGCCCAAGGCAAGTCCCTTTAAGGTCTGGTCGAAATTCATCTTTCCCTTAGCCAATATTTTATTGGTTTCTCTATTTGGCCAAGACAAGTCTGTTTTTGAATATTTTTGAAAACCATCAAGCCCAAGACTTTCTCGGACATTTAAAACATGAATAATCACCTTTGGCATGATTGAATTAGTCGCTGGTTCATCAGAAAGAAGGTTAGTCATTTCCGCTTCTCGGGTGGTATGAATTCGCGATAACTAAATAACTCCTGATTTGTAAATGGAACAACTGTTACATATGCACTCCGTTTGATCTGATACTTCTTCGAGGAACTCCGTAATTGAGTTGAGAACATTCTCCAAGTGATTTCATGCGTAGAAGCCTCGTGGTTTGGAAGATATGAGTCAAACAATGAACATATATCGTTACTGCTTCTCATGATCAAGCCATGCATGTCTGTTTTGCCCGGTGCGCTACCCAAGGGTACATCATTACCTCTCTCTTGAAAAGGATTTTACCTCAAATCCATTTTACCTGTATTAAAAGGAAATGAATCAGGAAAAAGGAATCTAAAGAACATGTAGAATATAGCGAAGGAAAATGTTGGAAAGAAACTTCTTTGGAGTTTTGAAGTTGTTTTTCTCAAATACTTCCATCTCCAAATCTTAAGGCTGATAAGCATGGTCTATGCTTTTGTTCCTTACACTTCATTGAGACTGAACCTGCTTGTCCTGGACACTCAAAACAGAAACTAGAATACCAGGATCATATGTGCAAGACATGTACTTGTTCAAATAAGAAATCAAAGTTTCTTTCCCTAGAACATGTAGCACACGTTTCAGCCTTTTAAAATTCACATCAAAGTAAGCATTACAGACCAGAGTCGTATCAAGGCACAAAATAATTGAACATTTTCAAAACGTGCCTATCCTTCTCAAAATCAGAACACAAAAGAGTAAGTTCAGATTGAGAATCACTTATCAAAGGCTCAATATGTTTTTAAAGAATGTGTTGTAAATCAAAATATCATCAAAGCTCAAAGTGACACAATTCTTAAGCAATGATTTCAACACAAGCCAAAGTCTATCAGTTTCAACACACAAGATATCATACTTCAAAATAGAATCACAAAAAATCAGTTTCAACTCTATATAGGAGATTTCTGTCCCAGCAAGGTCTTAACCATGAATTCGTCCAAGGCACAAGTGGATACAAACAATTGACCAGTGATCAGTGCATGTGTATAAGAACTTAGATTAAAGCTATTTTCTTTGAAGACAAATGAGTCAAACGATTTTCTAGTACATAAAACAGATTGTTGCAAATCAAGCTCTAATGACTTTTCAAGATGATCAAAACCTTTGCTATGTTTCAAAAACTGATCAAAACTCAAAACCAGATCAGAATGGATGTCATTCCCATTTTGAAAATGTTTTTGATCAAAAAGTTCATCAGGTTCAAACACTTTAAAAGAATTAAGCATGTTTTTGAAAACTGAGCTTGAAACACAAAATTCTTTCACTTTGTCAAAACCAAATTGTTTCACATCTTGAGAACTGACCTTAACAAACATTTCAGGCAATACATTAATCAAATCAAGTTCCTTACAGTGATCTTGTGAACCTGTGGGAAAAGAAGTAGGAATTGTGCCTGGATCAAAGCAATGATGATTCTCCATGTTGATGGGTGTCATGCTTGGTGCTTTCTCATCAAAGGTATGACCAAGTTCGTCTTCATCATCAAAGATTGGACGTAGGCCATCGTCCAAGGGTCTCCTAGTGTCAAGGCGTTGTCCTTGATGTGGGTAGTCCAATGGCTCTTCCTCAAAATCATGTGAAGACAAAATTAAACTACTTGGATGCTCTGATTCAAAACAGGTTAGTCCATTAGTTTCTTCATCATCAAACACAAGATCAGATTCTGAAAAAGGAAGTTCACAATTATCTTCACAAGTCATCAAATTTTCTAGGGCTGGGCAAATAAACCGAACCCAAAAATCCAAACCGAATCCGATCCGAAAAAAATGAATCCGAACTGATCCGAACCCGACGTAAATACCGAATGGATCTTGTTTTTTGTGGTATTTGGGGTTATGGGTATTATCCGAACCGAACCCGAATCTAAATGGATATCCGATAGAACCCGAAACATTCAAAACCTCGAAAAGATCTTGTACCAAACATGATCTCAATTCCAAATATTTATCCAAAATACTCTAAGAAATATTGAACATCTAAAATACTTATCTATTACATGAAGGTTGTTGGTTCTATTACATGAAAGTTGATGGTTAAAGATGGCCGTTAAATATTGAAGTATTTAGATTTAGATTTTGTTTTCGTTAAACAATGTTTCTCATTTCATGAGAAATTGATTTTCGTTTTATGCTTTTATTTATTTTGTTTTCTTTTTATCAGTAAATATGTTTATTTTTCGTTTGATTTTGAATGATCACGGTTGATGTTCCTTATTTTTGAATCAGTTTTACTTAAGTTTTGGTTACAAAATAGATACAAATCAAGTATTTAAAAACTGAAGAACCAATTTTACGCATGTTTTGGTTATAAAATAGGTAAATATCAGGTACTTTTAAACCGAAAAACCGATTGGGACTCGAACCCGAAAATATATTGGGTTGTACCGGTTCTTTGAAGATTTACTAACCCCGACCCAAACCCGATAGAACCCGAACCGGTCCCGAACCGAAATTCCATATAATCCGAGTGGGGCTGATTTTGATAAACCCGAAAAACCGAAACCCGATTGGATAAAACCGAAACCCAATTGGGACTCCGAATGCCCAGGCCTAAAATTTTCTATCAGCTCTTCATCATACTCATCAAATATTGGTAAAGAATCTGAAAAATCTTTTAGATCTTCAAGGTTGTTTTCAGATTTACCTTTGGATCTTTCATTGATGAATAAGGATGGCTTAGCTACAGGTGCACGTGTGGTTGTGCTCTTCTTTTGGATTTTACTGACGTCCTTGAGAGCTTTCACCATACCCTCCACAAGGTTGTCACAAAACTCCCGGACTTCAAACTGACTAAAACGCCATCTTTGATCAGCTTCAAACATCCTAACCTGCAAATTCTTAACACAAAAGTTTAACAGATAAATATAATCTATTGATAAAATCAAGTTCTATAGCCGTGATAGAATCGGGATTTGCTAAGGAGATTTGCTCGAGATATGATGGCAGACGTGAATACCCATCTTCTGCTGATCCTCTCACCAATGTTTGTGCATATAAAAGTGCTATGTATGAAGTGGTGTAATCAAGCTTCATGCCAAACATGTTCTTCATTGCATCAGTGATATGCTGCAGATTCAACCCATCAATGATTCCAACACGATCAATGAAAAGCCTACCAACATAATTCGGAGTACAGTGTCTCCGCTGAGCGATTCGGTCTCCCACTGAGCATGTATGTCTTTCCACATACTTTGTTATCCAAAGCGTGTTTGTCCCATGTTTCACACTCGCTCTGATCTTCCATTCACAACCACTTACCACACATGTTGTCACAAGGAGAGTTTTCGTTGACTTGTATATTCTGAAGGAGAACCTAAGCCTCACTGCTATCAACCGCAGTTCTGAAAGCAGTGCATCCTTGCTAACAAAATCTGGTTGACATAGATACTATTATCATTCGATTTCCTCCTTCAATCTTATTGAAATATTCAAAACACATATCATCATCATCCTCATCTTCATCTTCAACCTTTCAATAAACATTGTAATCCTCACCATTCTCGTCCGCTTCAGCAACAATAGAGATATCAGCATCCTCCTCCCCATCATCCTCCTCTCCATCGTCCTCCTCCCCATCATGATTTTCATCTTCAACCAAATCATCATCATCATCTTCAAAACAGTCATCAGCTTCATCAGCTTCATCATCTTCTTCCCTGAACTCTGAAACCGTTTCCACCTTGCTACGACTTGATACACAAAGCCGTACTCCATGCGTTTTGGTTATCTCGAGCAAGTTTCGAACTTGTCTATCACTTGTAACATGAATAGGAGGAGTGTCTGGAGCCAGCATCATTTCTCCTGGTAATGAGTAGGTTATCTGCACAGATTTTGTGTTCATGTCCAGGTAATAATCTTCTTGAGCCATTGCAAAAAGTTCAGCATGTGTCAAACCTTCACTCAAAAAAAACATTCATGCTCCTTTGACATTATCAACCACAAAATCTCAACAACAATATTTCAACAACCTTTCTCCATGCACTGCACGTAACTGACGCATCATCTGCATAAAATTCAAAATAAAACACATTAGTAAACATAGAGAAAATGAAAGTTTACTAAACATTGACGCAGACGACATACCAGTAAGTCGTCCACATAGGTCATTATTGCAATTGAATTTTAAATAGGACGACTTATAAGTACGTCGTCCAGCTTTGTTTGTTAAAAAAAAACTCTAGACGACTTACTACCAGTAAATCGTCTGGGATAAAACGGGTTGGTTTTGCATTTGACCGAATTGTGTCAGATATTTGACTTTTTCTGGACGACTTACCAGTAAGTCGGCTCTGTGTAAACAAAATTTTAAATATTTTATTAACGACTTATTTGTAACTCTTCTCAGGTTAGTTTTCAATTCGAAAAATAAACATAAATATTTAACTTTACCCAGACGACTTACTTGAAAGTCGTCCACGTAGACGACTTACTAGGAAGTCGTCCAAGATAAGCAAGGTTTGACCAGAATCTAGGAAATAAATCTGGACGATTTTGCTTATCCTGGACGACTTTCGAGTAAATCGGACGACTTTCAAGTAAGTCGTCTTACTTGACGACTTCTGCGTAAGTCGTTTGAAAAATGTTAAATAGTTAAGTTTTATTTTCCAATTGCAAAAGTAACCTGAGACGACTTACATATAAGTCGTCTAGCTTTAATAAAATATTGAAATTTTTTTTTTCGCGGAGAAGACTTACTGGTAAGTCGTCCAGGAAAAATCAAATATCTGACACAATTCGGTCAAATGCAAAACTAACCCGTTTATCCTAGACGACTTACTAGACGACTTACTAGTAAGTCGTCGAGGGTATTCTCTAGATTTTTTTAACAAACAAAGATGACGACTTACAAGTAAGTCGTCCATTTGACCAGAAGACTTACCCGTAAGTCTTCTACAGCCAGACTACTTACGGGTAAGTCTTCTACGCGAACAGATCTGGAAATTTTTTTAATTTCATACCTTAAACTAGTCAGATGACTTCCTTAGCACACAAAGTCTTCTCCAGCCACCCAGAACCTCAAACGAAAGTAACCCACCAAGAATAGTATGCTTGAATGGCTCTATGAACCATAAAAAATTTTGAATCAAAAGCTTGAGTTTTTTGGATGAATATGGAGACAAAATAAAAGAGATGTTGTTTTTAGTTCATAGTGAGAAAGAAAGAGTGTAAATCGATTTTAGATGTATTAAGAGCATCAAATAGGTTGTTCATTGTGGTTGGGGTATTGATGGCAATGTCAATCTTGTAAATACTTGAAAATGATGAGGTTGAGAGAGTAAAAAAACCATTTTCGAAAAAAAAAACTCAATGGCATTTTCGTAATAATATGAATATATGGGGTGAATAGATCAAAAATAAAATAAAAAAGAAGGAGATGTTAGTTTTGCGTTTGACTTTCATTTTTGAGTCAAATTTGCAAAAAACTCTTTTATTTATATAATTAAAAGCATATGTTTAAATAAAACTAGTGGCATAAAGTTGTAAATACTTCAAAACTCCAAAAGTACCTAAAAACTTGACCAACAATGTATTTAGTTTTGGTATGATTATTTCATTGAGCATGAGGCTAATTTTAGTTTATGATACTTCTATTAATAATTGAATAAAAATTTTATTATTAATGGGTATGGTCGTAGATTTTAGATTAAAGGAAAGTTGTTCATTTTTAGATCTATAGTCAGAAATTTGAACTACAAACATATACAGTAAAACCTCTATAAATTAATATTTGATAAAATAATAACTTTTATAAATTAATAAATTTCGCCGGTTCCAACTTGAGCCGGTTCAAAATTTGACACAAATCGATAAAATGATAAGATAATAATCTGTAAAATTCTATGTAATTATATGATCCCAATAAAATTATAAATTAATAATTAATATGTATACATATTTTATAAATAAGAACATATTATTATATTGTTTGTTTAATATTCACAATGAAATTATCTTTAGATTTTCTTAACACTTAATATTATTTTGATGAGATTTAGTAATATTATATCTAAAACCACATTTAAGTTCTATGCAATATATATTATATAAACCAAATAATATAATAAAATTAATATAATTTCAAATTTAAAAAAATAACAGTTAATGTCTATACATTAAAATTAAAATCTAAATATTTTAGATAAAAAATTAAAATAAGAAAACTTTTGTAAATTAATATTTCTATAAATTAATAAAATTTCAAAGTTCCAATATTATTAATTTATAGAGATTCTATTGTATGTGTTTATTTTACCGATTTCTAAGAGCATGAACCTAACTTATTTCATAATATAGTATTTAATAATTAACTAATAATAAATGCATATGCATGAATATTTGGCAGAAGAATCTGGATTTAGCTAAATAAATTTGTTGACAAAAAATAAAATAATTTAACAGTTATTCTATTTATTTTGTAGCCTCTAGGTTATCTTTTTGCATAGGAAATACCGAGAACAGGCTTATTTTGTATTGTTTTTGCACTGGGCCTCCTAAAACTTTGAGAAGGGCCTAACTGAGAGCTTGATTGGGAGGCGGACAAAAAGACAGATCTCCCACTCAAGTGGTTCATCCACGTAAAGCTTCCATTCACAAATACTTTAGAAAATCAAACGTACGAAACAGTAAAAGTAGAGGACATACAGGCGGTCAAAAATAACAAATAAATTTTGATGCACAAGTGGTTCTCCTCTTCCACTACAAAACTGGAGTGTGCAAAGTGGATAAAAGACATCATTAATTTGTTTTTTTTTTTGTAAATTCTAAAAAATATTGCATTAAACTATTAATAATCGTAATCATATAAATTTCCTATAGTTATCTCATTTTTATATTTTGTGGACTGATTATTCCATTTGATTTTCATATCATTTTGGTTATATCTATCTTATCATTTGACATTTTTTTCTTAATGTGTTATTTTCTTTTACTTTTTAAATATTTAAAAATTGATTTATTAGTTAATACTAAAACTAAAAATATACTACAATAAAAGCCACAATCATTTTTAAGACATCCAAAATTAGATATATATATATATATATATATATATATATATATATATATATATATATATATGCATATTTATTTTAAAGCTCAAAACAAGTATACATATATATATATATATATATATATATATTTTTAAACAATATATCATTTTCAATGAGATATGACAATATATTTATTTAATCATTTGTGTTATTTAATGAATTCAAAATAAATATTTTATAAAAAATTAAATTTATTTAGAAAAGTAAATAACAATTTAATTTTTTGAGAAATAATTTTAAATTTATATACAATGTTTTTTTTATCAAATATAATTATTTTAAGATCGTCCAAAATCAGATACATATTTAATTTGAAAACTCAAAACATATTAATATGTAATGTTCAAAATAATTTTCTATTTTTTTAAATAAAATTTTATATTCTTCATTTATAAAGTATTTTTGAAAATAACTCTTTTCAATCATGAAATAAATAGTGTCATAAATTTTTATATAGATTAATTTAAATTTGTACATTACTTTGGGTCACTTTTTATCCACTTTCACCTTTCAAATATATGTTTTGGACCGCTAGATCCGTTTGATCCATTTTTTGAACCGCTAGATCCGTTTGATCCATTCTTGAACCGCTTGATCCGCTCTTGTTCCATTCGGTCTGTTTGATATGCTAGATCCGCAAACGCTTAATCCGTGTTTCCATTCAGAACCTGATTGATGTACATTTTCGTTTGTTATTGATTTTTTTCTCATATGCGAGTTGTAACCAGAGTATGTGACTAAACGTCCTACCTACTAATGCAAAAATCAGATTTATACTCCATCTGTTTCTGAATAAGTGTCACTATGATATTTTTCACACAGATTAAGAAAGTTGATGAAATATATATATGTTGTTATTAATAGGTCTGGGCATTCGAGGTTCCAATTGGGTTTCGGTTTTATCCAATCGGGTTTCGGTTTTTCGGGTTTATCAAAATCACCCCCATTCGGATTATATGAAATTTTGGTTCGGGATCGGTTCGGGTTCTATCGGGTTCGGGTCGGGGTTAGTAAATCTTCAAAGAACCGGTACAACCCAATATATTTTCGGGTTCGAGTCCCAATCGGTTTTTCGGTTTAAAAGTACCTGATTTTTACCTATTTTATAACCAAAACATGCGTAAAATCGCTTCTTCCGTTTTAAAATACCTGATTTGTACCTATTTTGTAACCAAAACTTAAGTAAAATTGATTCAAAAATAAGTAACATCAACCGTGATCATTCAAAATCAAACGAAAAATAAACATATTTACTGATAGAAAGAAAACAAAACAAATAAAAGCATAAAATGAAAATCAATTTCTCATGAAATGAGAAACATTGTTTAACGAAAACAAAATCTAAATCTAAATATTTCAAGATTTAACGGCCATTTTCAACCATCAACCTTCATGTAATAGAACCAACAACCTTCATGTAATAGATAAATATTTTAGATGTTCAATATTTCTTAGAGTATTTTGGATAAATATTAGGAATTGAGATTATGTTTGGTACAAGATCTTTTCGACGTTTTGAATGTTTCGGGTTCTATCGGATATTCATTTAGATTCGGATTCAGTTCGGATAATACCCATAACCCGAAATACCACAAAACAAGATCCATTCGGTATTTACGTCGGGTTCGGATCGGTTCGGATTCATTTTTTTCGGATCGGATTCGGTTTGGATTTTTGGGTTCGGTTTATTTGCCCAGCCCTAGTTATTAGTTACACCTGTCTGATCAATAGTATTTGAGATAAATAAAATTATTTATAAAATCAATGCAGTTTGCAATTAATTTTCAACTAAAGCAAGTATAATTTGCATTGAAATTGTAAAGTGACACTTTTTGTATAAGAAAAAATATGTTAAAATGACATTTATTATGAAACAGGGGAGTACATTATTGGTTACTTATCGTGACGTTCGTTTCCGCACCAGGGCAATTTAATTTTCGCCATAAATATTCCCAACTGTAACCATAAAGACCTATACAATGCATCACATTTTTTATTTACTTTTCGTTTCCAATTTCAATCCCGATTACCCAAAAATTTTAATTTCACCTAACAACTTATATCCACCAATTATATAAAATTTTGTTATATGGTATGGGATGCTTTTACAAAGATGAATAGCTATTTTGAAGTAATATGTCGTTTCAGATTTTGCAGATTAAAGCTAAATCTACCGACAGAAGTTAAGGCAATTGATCAACTACTTTCATTACTCAAATTCTGTTTAACTTTTCACATCCCAATGTCTTTTAATCTTTGACTCTAAAAGCGTTTGTAGAAACATGTGATAAATCTCACAGTGGCATTTTCCGTAACTGAATGCAGGATACAAGGGTAAGTTCAAACGACACCACCTATAAATGGAAAAGGCGAACAACACCACTACAAACCCCAAAAGACAGATATCTAACAAAGAAAAACAGGAAGATGGGTTTGGTTACAGATGAAGTGAGAGCTAGGGCAGAGAAATACACAGGAGATGAGTTATGCCGCGAGAAGACTAAGGTGTTCCTCAAGGAGGCCAATATGCCGAATGGGTTATTGCCATTGAAGGACATAGAAGAGGTTGGATACGACAGGGAAACAGGTGTTGTGTGGCTGAAGCAGAAGAAGAGCATCACTCACAAGTTCGAAACTATTGGGAAACTTGTCTCTTACGGCACTGAGGTCACTGCCGTGGTGGAAGTCGGAAAGATCAAGAAGCTGACCGGTGTCAAGGCCAAAGAGCTTCTTATTTGGGTCACTCTCAGTGAGCTTGTCTTGGAGCAGCCAACAAGTTCAGGTAAGATCAATTTCAGGACGCCGACTGGTCTGTCCAGGACTTTTCCAGTTTCAGCATTTGTGGTTCCTGAGGTTGAGAAGCCTGCAATGGAGAAGAACAATGCAACCACTGAAGTTAAAGAGGCTGTTGCAGTCAGCGATGCTTAGTTACTTAAGCGGCACTCTCTTTTTTTAATTATCTTATTCATGTAATACTTTCTGCTTCTGCTGCTTAATTTTCTACATTAATAAGAGTTATGGTTCCACTTTCCAGACTAAACCACAATAAACCAAAATATCCTTTTAAAGATCTACGAACAAGCAAAGTTTAGGTTCTAGTTGTCTAGATCTGAAGCTTCTGACGTTAACATTTCAACAGAAAACTACATTAAAACGAGTAAACCATGTGTACCGCTTTTGCTTTTGATAAAGAAAACTCAGAGAAGCTATACAACCTCAATACAAGAAAGGGAAGTTATACTATAAATAGGCAAGCAGAACTTGATCCATAGAGGCCGTTTAAGATTGTCCTGATATCAATGTTAGCCATACCTCATCTAAAGGTATAGCGATCTTTGTTCTTTAGTAAGTATGACCACTCTTCGTTACCGTATCTATGAAAAAGAGAGATTTGTCCAGTAATGGTTGTTAAATCAAAAAAGATTCTCACCCATTTTCAGATTCTGGGTAGTTTCAACAATCATTCATACCTCGTTTGCGTGTGATCTTAAACGCCATCTTGAATGTGCAAAAAAAAAGAACGGTGGAGAATCATATAACGGGTAACTTAAAACACAAACCAAATTTTCATCTTTGTGTATCACTTTCAAGTTCCGGCTTCTTGATCATCAAAATTGTCTGATAACAGATAACTTCACTCCTTTCTCCATTAGACTGGCATGGCGGCACCGCTCAGAACCACCATGGAAACAATCCGGTCTGGTCTGTTACTGTAACCAACCGTTTCATCGAAAAGCCCAACAGCATCTACTCCTTACCTTGTGATACCAATCATCATTGAAGTCTAAGATACAAGATTCCTCTTCTCTGCAATTTCGAAGAGATTGCATTAGCATACATGTAGATTAATGCATTAGCTAACTCAATGTTCTTATTAAACCCTCTTAGAGAAAGCAGCTACACTAAGCTTGTGAAAGTGTAATAACTTGGCACAGAGCCTTGTGATTTAAACCTCTGAAACAGAAGCAGAGCTTTGCTGCTGTCTGATCGCTCAGGTTCCGATATCAAAGTGATCCGTGTGATCAAATTTCTATCTTCCATCTTGTGGAAATAGCTTTTTATCCGCACCTGCAATACAAGTCCCAAAATAGAGCTCATTTCCAGGAGGTACTTAGAGTGTTATCCCAAAAAATCAAACAAGTAGCGTAGAGATTTATTAGCGCATTGTCAATATAACAAAAACCTTCAGGTTTCTACAAGACAGTGAGTTTGGCACGAGAGTGTGAATTCATTCGGGTCAGTTCCTTTCCTCATAAAGTCGCTTAAACACTACCAAGCACGTGAGTTATGAATGGAAGAAGTGTACCTTTTGATCAATGCGGTCCAAGCCACTACGTCTCTCTAAGTCATGTAGTCCAACAGTGAGCGTGATTCTTTCACTTAGCGTTTTTTCAAAGTACGAAAGAATGAGATTTGGGGACAAAATGTGACGCTTCTTGGGTCTATAAGGAGAGTCAGAGTTTTGATTCGACTCTTCGCAGGCGTTACATAGAGAGCTTCTGACAAATTTTGGGATTGGTTTAAATGGTTTATTGTTTTTAACATAAGAGCATCTCAGCTTAATCTATTTCTTACCCTAAATCTTCAATGGCTTACTCTATTTTTTACTCTAAAATAGAATAATTTTATAATAGAATTTGAATTTACTACAATGATAGTTTATTTTAGAGTAGAAAATAGAGTGATAAGAAAATAAATAATAAGTTACTCTATATTTAGATAGTAAACCAATTTTTCAACTTTATTATAGAATGAAAAAATAAAGTACTATGGTAGCATTTTTACTTGAAATATTTTAGAATAAAAAATAGAGTGGAGTTGGAGATGCCCTAAGTGGATTTTCGTAGTCCATCTCTAATAAGTTTCTTCGGTTCATCATCAGAGACGAAATCGATCTCGATTTAGAAAGAATGGGTTCAACTGGTTAGAAAGAGTATGTTCATCTGGTTAGAAATTTCTAACCAAAGGAATTCAACTAGGTAGAAATATATTAACAACTAATACTGAACAACTGGTTAAGACGGCGTTTTATCTTAAAAGTTTTTCATATGATGAGGAAAGATTACAATAATCAATTGTAGCACACTAACCAAAGAAATTCAACTGAAATGAATAAGTTCCCAACAAAATACTAGTTTAATTTGACCATTTTTCTGGTAAATTTTTAACTCGGAAATATACTCAAACCGATTGCGTCGAGTTCAACTCAACTATTACAAAACGAGTTTACTTGGACCAATTTTAGGCAAACTTTCAACTCGATGAGGTACTTCAACAGATTAGGGTGAATTTGACTCAGCTTCTTCTGCCAGGTGCTAGAGACTTAGACCATGTTTATTGCGGAGTTCTTAGAATGAAGTTCTTAGCGTAATATAAGAACCGTTTCTTAACTTTAACTAAGGAAAACTAACAACCGTCTCTTAAAACTCTTATTTAAAAGCTCGTTCTTAGTTTTTCTTAGTTAAAAGTTAAGAGACGATTCTTATATTATGGTAAGAAATACACCCTAAGAACTCCCCAATAAACATGCCCTTCGATTTGCCGAGATGCTCCAGCCAATTAAGATAAGTTTGAATTGGGTTCTTTAAAGAGGTGCTCGAAACAACTAAATTGCAACTCCGTAAGGTGCTCCAACCAATTAAGCTAAATTGGATTCAGCTTCTTCAGTGAGGTGCTTGAACCAACTAAAGTGACTTCAACTCGAGAAGGTGCTCCGACCACTCAAGTGAGTTCATCTCAGCTTATGCATGTAGATATACATATATATACATACATATTTGTATAGTTGCATCTGTGAAAGCTGTCTACATACTTCTAAAGAGGATCAAGTCATTCGTAATTTATTTTTTGGCGCTAAAAGCATTTTCACATGAAGTTTTTCTTAAGATTCATTAAATACTAGAATCACGACACTGGTCCACCTGAAGATGTCTCAGATTTATAGATGTTTGGTTTGACAACTTAGTGATCTCGTAGGGTCATTCCCAATTTATACCAAGTTTACCACATTCTAATCAACACAATAATAGCACAAGGTTCTCTCCTGGTGTTGACACATCAGACTTTTAGAGTCTTGAGAGTCTTACATGTCATTAATTGAAAAAACTTGAAGAACCAATCAACTTATTTCGTTTCTACACGTCATTTGTCTACTGTTTCGTTTTTGTTTGTGTTAACCATTTTCGATGTTTTAGGTTAGGGTTCGCAAAAAGAGAAGTGATAGAGAGTTAAATCCAAGTCATGACCCGAGGTTCTTCTTCTTCTTCATCTGTGTATCACGAAGCTATAGCCCTAGCCCATATTCTTCTTCGTCTTTCTCCCAGGGAGGTTTCCATGAAGCCTATGAGGAATTATGATTAATGAATGGAAGAAGGGAAAGTCCCACATCGGGGAGAACTGGAACAAATGAGGAGTATATATATGTACTTACTCTAACTCATGTTCAAATGGCGCACATGAGAGGATAGGCTCGCCCCCCACACGCGCGCCGCCGCCGCCGTCCGTCCGGCCGGCTCGGCTCGGCGTGGGCGTGGGCTTGGGCTTGGGCGGAGGGCCTTTGGCCCGATAAGAAGTATTCTTTTTGGACCAAGTTAAGCTCAACGGTTTGCCATTTATTTCGAGAAAAAACAGCATACAATTTTATTTAAAACGACAAGTAGTTTGTCTAGAAAATAAAAAACGTCATGCATGTTATCCTCTCAAAAATTTTAAACGAGATAAGAGAGAGTCTTGAGGAAGAAGTTTCGGAACTCAACTTCCCTCGATCTCCGCGAGATTCTCGCCCACGTGCAGCAGCTGTTGCGGGAAGTGGGTCGTCTCCGTCTCTTTAAATATCGTTTCTCCTCTTCCTTCATTTCTCAACTTTTTTGAGATCAAAATCCAACAGCAAAAATCCCTCTGCGTAAGTCTATATTGCGAGAGTGTTTCGTAGAGTTTATAGTTCGATAGGGCGATCACGAGTGAGGCGTGATTCGTCTGCCATGGTTTTATCCTGGGACTCTATATTCGTACAGTTCCGTCTCACTAACGGAGTGAATATTTTGAGTTAAGGAAAGAGATCATATCTCGACTCCATGTCTCTTCGCGAATACGATTTCTTATCGTTCTTGTATTCGCTTTATACATTCGTATATTTTCCTTAACATCGCTTTTATTCTATCGTTTTATATCAGTCTGGTTTTCCGGCTTTTAACAATCTTAACTCAAAATTGCTTTATGTCTAAAGCTCGAATCGGGTTGAAAAACGATTAATAGAAACGGGTTTTGGAACCGTGTTTGCGATTTGCTTTCTAGCACTTCCGCGAAACGTTTTGCTCTTATCTCATAACGATGTTTGCGATTTGCTATATGCTTATCCGCGAAACGTTTCAGCGTTATTTTAAAAACGTGTTTGCGATTTGCTATACGCTTATCCGCGAAACGTTTCAGCGTTATTCTAAAAACGTGTTTGCGATTTGCTTTATAGTACTTCCGCGAAACGTTTCTGTTTTATTTCATTAAGATTTGCGGATTGCTTTTTAGCATTTTTCGCAAAACGTTTTTGATACATCTCCAAAACGTTCTATAAATGAATCGTTTCAAGATCGCTTTCTTAAGAGAGTTTGTGAAACATTCTAAGTCTATAAAAATGGTTTCTGCAAACGCTTTTAAACGAGTTTGCAAAACGGTTTTTCAAGACTTATATCGATATGATTTGGTTCAAACACCAAAAATGAACATCGATTTTAGACTATTATTTTTCTTTAAAATAATATGTTAATTGTTGAATAGAGTACTAATCCGTTTTCATGTTTTCTCTACAGGAAAATGACAAACGAGAACGACACCCCCACTCCCATGGACACCTTGGATGTCATTCAGACTCCACTCAACGCTGCAGCAGCTGGCGTGACAACCGCTGGAAACATCACAGCGTCAACCACTGCAGCAACAACGAGCACTTTTCTCCCTGCGGGGAATGCTGCTGATGAAACCACTCGCCGTACCCTATTCGGTGCTGGTCTTTATCAGACGGGTTCAATTTCAGCAACTGCAAGTGGTCCGGTGGCAGTTCAAACTCCTCCGACTGTCCCTAGTGTGTTCACTCAAGGACTGATGCCAAACCAATTTGATGGCAAAGGCTTCAAAACGTGGCAGAAGAAGATGTTGTTCTTCCTGGCAACAATGAAGCTGGAGAAGTTCCTCCAGGAGGACAAGCCCCTTATGCCTTACGGGATTGATGATGTTCACAGCCTCGCAACTGTTGACATATGGGTGCATTCCGACTTCATCTGCAAAGGCTACATTTTGGGTCGCCTCATTGACCCATTGTACCGTGTCTACTGTGAGATTCCCACGGCGAAAGAGCTATGGAGATTACTTGACAAGAAGTACAGAGGTGAGGACGCTGGCTGCCAGAAGTATGTGGTCTCAAAATTCCACGACTTCAAAATGGTGGATTCAAAACCCATCATGGATCAGGTGGAAGCGCTTCAGCTCATTTGCCATGAAATCGCTGCTGAAGGAATGTCCATCTGCGAGACATTCACAACTCTCAGCTTCATTGAAAAGCTTCCTCCAAGCTATGCAGATTTCAAGAACTACTTGAAGCACAAGAAGAAGAAGATGGGGCTCGAGGAGCTCATCACGAGGCTTCAGATGGAATCCAGAAACCGAACTGCTGCAAAGGTCGGTACAAAGGAGCACAGTGTCAACATGGCTGAGCACAAAGGCAAAGGAAAGGCCCACGCCTATTCGCCTGCCAAGCCTTCCAAAACTGCTGCAGTCTTGAAGGCTTCTGGAAAAAACTTCAAGAACAAAGGTATTGAGATCAATGCGAATGTGGAGAAGTTCAAGGGGAAATGTCACTACTGCCACAAAGTGGGGCACAAGACAGTTGAATGTCGCAAAAAGATCAAGGATGAGAAGGCTCAGGAAAATCTCACTGAGGAGGATCTCGTTGCTGTGGTGACTGAAGCCAACATGGTTGAAAGCAACAACCCCAAGGAATGGTGGTATGACACTGGTGCAACCACCCACATTTGCACCGATAGGGCGATGTTCAGCACCTATCAGAAAAGCAAGACTGAGGAGAAGCTCAAGATGGGAAACACTGCAGTCTCCAAGATTGAAGGACGCGGCAATGTGATCTTGAAGATGACATCTGGACGTGAGGTCACTCTGACAAATGTGAAGCATGTGCCTGACATGAGGAAGAACCTGGTCTCGGGAACCTTGCTCAGCAAGAATGGATTCGCCACAAGCTTTGAGGCGGATAAGCTCGTGATTAGGAAGAATGGGATGTATTTGGGAAGGGGATATGTTAAGGGTGGACTTGTCAAGTTGAATGTAATGACAGTCACTCCAAAAGTTGTAGCTCCAAAAGTTTCAATGAATAAGAATGAGCCAGTTGCTTATTTGGTTGAGTCTTTTAATATATGGCATGAAAGATTAGGCCATGTAAACTACAAGTCTATACAAAGATTAATGAATTTAAATCTAATTCCTAAATGCAAAACAAGTAAACAAAAATGTGAAGTATGCGTACAGGCTAAGCTCACAAAAACGCCATCACCTCGTGTTGAAAGAACTAATAAACCTCTAGATTTAATTCACATTGATTTATGTGATTTAAAATACTTACAAACTAGAGGTGGTAAAAAGTACTTTGTGACCTTCATAGATGACTGCACAAAATATTGTTATGTTTATTTATTACATAGCAAAGATGAAACCTTAGTTAGAAGTGATAGAGGAGGCGAGTATGATGGTCCATTCAATGCATTTTGTAAAGAACATGGAATAATCCATCAAACTACAGCTCCTTACTCACCAGAATCTAATGGAGTTGCTGAACGCAAAAATCGAACTCTAAAAGAAATGATGAATGCTATGTTGCAGGAATCTGGGTTACCCCAGAACATGTGGGGGGAAGCGTTGCTTACCACTAATTATATCCTCAACAAGATTCCACACAAAGTAACTGGCAAAACTCCATATGAATTATGGAAAGATAATATACCTTCGTATAAATACCTCAAAGTGTGGGGGTGCCTGGCAAAAGTTGCAGTACCGCCACCAAAGAAGGTCACTATTGGACCTAAAACAGTGGATTGCATCTTCATCGGATATGCACATAACAGTAATGCTTATCGATTTCTGGTACATAAATCTGAAATATCAGATATTCATGAAAATACAGTCATGGAATCAAGAAATGCATCTTTCTTCGAAAATATTTTTCCATATAGAGAAAAACAAGGTTCAAAATGAACTCGAGAAGAAAGAGACAATGACAAGAACTCAGAAACTGAGATAAACGTCGAGATTTCTATAAATGATATTTCAGAAAATGAAGAAAAAGATGAACCTCGAAGAAGCAAAAGAGCTCGAAAGGAAAAATCCTTTGGAGAAGATTTCCTAATGGCATTTTTAGTAGAAAATGCTCCAAAAACTTTGGCATAAGCCATGGCTTCACCAGAAGCTCCATTTTGGAACGAAGCTGTCTGGAGTGAATTAGATTCGATTATGCAAAATTATACGTATTACATAACGGATTTACCACCTGGCTGCAAAGCATTAGGGAATAAATGGATAATGACACGCAAACTTGGTGGAAAATACAAGTCTAGGCTTGTAGTTCAAGGATTCCGACAAAAGGAAGGTCTTGACTATTTTGATACATATTCTCCAGTGACGAGAATAACATCAATAAGACTGATGATAGCAATCGCAGCCTTAAGAGACCTAGAAATCCATCAAATGGATGTAAAAACTGCTTTTCTAAATGGTGATTTAGAAGAGGAAATTTACATGAAACAACCTGAAGGTTTTGTCATTCCCAAACAGGAAGACAAAGTATGTCGACTTGTAAAGTCACTTTATGGGCTTAAACAAGCTCCTAAACAATGGCACGAAAAATTTGACAATACAATGATGTCAAATGGTTTCAAAATAAATGAATGTGACAAATACATATACTACAAAACTACCAAAAATGCGTATGTTTTACTATGCCTATATGTAGATGATATGCTCATTATTGGAAGCAATAAAGACATTATCAATCAAACAAAGAACATGCTCAAAGGGACATTTGAGATGAAAGACTTGGGATTAGTAGATGTAATTCTCGGGGTTAAAGTCAAAAGAAATTCAAACGAAATTATCTTAACCCAATCTCATTATGCTCAAACAATATTAGAGAGATTTAAAAATTACTCTAATAGTACGGCAAAAACTCTGTTAGATCCCCAAATGCACTTGACAAAGAATTCAGGTGAAGCGGTTTCACAAAACGAGTATGCATGTGTAATTGGAAGTCTCATGTACTTGACAAATTGTACTAGACCAGATCTGGTGCATGCAGTAAACGTACTTAGTCGATATACAAGTAATCCAGGTCATACACACTGGAAAGCTATAACGAGGGTACTCAATTACTTGCGCTACACCAAAGATTTTGGGCTTCACTATGGTAAAGAACCAGCAGTTTTAGAAGGATACAGTATGCTAACTGGATATCAGACTTTAAAAACTCAAAATCCACAAGTGGATATGTATTTACACTAGGAGGAGCAGCAATATCATGAAAATCTACCAAACAAACAGTGTTAGCCAGATCAACCATGGAATCTGAGTTCATAGCCTTAGACAAAGCAGCAGAAGAAGCTAAATGGCTTAGAATTTTTTGGAAGATATTCCTATGTGGGAGAAACCTGTGCCAGCTATACGCATATATTGTGATAGTCAATCAGCAATAGCTCGGGCTCAGAATAATCTCTACAATGGTAAATCTCGTCACATCAGAAGACGACAAAAACCATTAGACAACTTATCTCAACTGGTGTAATTACAATAGACTACATCAAATCGGCTGACAACCTAGCGGATCCATTTACTAAAGGTTTGTCACGAGATGTTGTTGCTAAATCATCAAAAGGAATGGGTTTAAAGCCTATAACGAATGAGGATGCTTGATTGCAACCTTACCTATCATGACTGGAGATCCCAAGACGTAGGTTCAAAGGAAAACAAAATCAAACAGAATCTAACCAAAGCACTTGAGACAAGTAGTCTCTTCCCAGCTCCTAAGATGATAAAAGTGCTAACAAATGTGAGAAGGATAAGCATAAGCTTTTAATGATTCATAGCTTCTTAAGCGGAGTATTACTCAATACTTTTCATGGTCAATCACCTAATGAGTGTGAAGTGAAATGAGGCGGTTTCTAGGAGAATGAATGCAAGGTTATATTCTCTAAGTTCACTCATGAAAACCAGGAATAGTTCAGGGCCACAATGAACACAATAGAGAACTAAGTTCTACGAGAAAATGAAGTTGCGTTATGCCTGTTATCTCGGTCTACATAAAACACCGGTTGGTTCAAGACATCATGTTCACCTTCTGGTAAAGTAAACCCGACAGATATTAACTATGACTGGTTCAAGGATTAAAAATGCCACCAACTCAAACACAGTGAATTTTTCGCAAACACTCTCGATAAGTCTGTCTAGTCTAGTCAGGATTAGAATAAGTATAGTTTTTTAGAGTCTATCGAGTCTGCATTTAGTCTACATATGTTTAGAGTCATTTCTATTCATGTGGGGGATTGTTGGACCAATATTTTATTGGTAATAAGTGAAAACGAAATGGGCTTTGGGCCAATCATCTAATAAGCCTATGAGGCATTATGATTAATGAATGGAAGAAGGGAAAGTCCCACATCGGGGAGAACTGGAACAAATGAGGAGTATATATATGTACTCACTCTAACTCATGTTCAAATGGCGCACATGAGAGGATAGGCTCGCCCCCACGCGCGCGCCGCCGCCGCCGTCCGTCCGGCCGGCTCGGCTCGGCTCGGCGTGGTGGGCGTGGGCGTGGGCGTGGGCTTGGCTTGGGCTTGGGCGGAGGGCCTTTGGCCCGATAAGAAGTATAGTATTTTTTGACCAAAGTTAAGCTCAACGGTTTGCCATTTATTTCGAGAAAAAACAGCATACAATTTTATTTAAAACGACAAGTAGTTTGTCTAGAAAATAAAAAACGTCATGCATGTTATCCTCTCGAAATTTTAAACGAGATAAAGAGAGAGTCTTGAGGAAGAAGTTTCGGAACTCAACTTCCCTCGATCTCCGCGAGATTCTCGCCCACGTGCAGCAGCTGTTGCGGGAAGTGGGTCGTCTCCGTCTCTTTAAATATCGTCTCTCCTCTTCCTTCATTTCTCAACTTTTTTGAGATCAAAATCCAACAGCAAAAATCCCTCTGCGTAAGTCTCTATATGCGAGAGTGTTTTGTAGAGTTTATAGTTCGATAGGGCGATCACGAGTGAGGCGTGATTCGTCTGCCATGGTTTTATCCTGGGACTCTATATTCGTACAGTTCCGTCTCAATAACGGAGCGAATATTTTGAGTTAAGGAAAGAGAAAGAGATCATTCTCGACTCCATGTCTCTTCGCGAATACGATTTCTTATCGTTCTTGTATTCGCTTTATACATTCGTATATTTTCCTTAACATCGCTTTTATTCTATCGTTTAATAGTCAGTTGGTTTTCCGGCTTTAACAGAGGCCGTTTAAGATTGTCCTGATATCAATGTTAGCCATACCTCATCTAAAGGTATAGCGATCTTTGTTCTTTAGTAAGTATGACCACTCTTCGTTACCGTATCTATGAAAAAGAGAGATTTGTCCAGTAATGGTTGTTTAAATCAAAAAGATTCTCACCCATTTTCAGATTCTGGGTAGTTTCAACAATCATTCATACCTCGTTTGCGTGTGATCTTAAACGCCATCTTGAATGTGCAAAAAAATAGAACGGTGGAGAATCATATAACGGGTAACTTAAAACACAAACCAAATTTTCATCTTTGTGTATCACTTTCAAGTTCCGGCTTCTTGATCATCAAAAATGTCTGATAACAGATAACTTCACTCCTTTCTCCATTAGACTGGCATGGCGGCACCGCTCAGAACCACCATGGAAACAATCCGGTCTGGTCTGTTACTGTAACCAACCGTTTCATCGAAAAGCCAACAGCATCTACTCCTTACCTTGTGATACCAATCATCATTGAAGTCTAAGATACAAGATTCCTCTTCTCTGCAATTTCGAAGAGATTGCATTAGCATACATGTAGATTAATGCATTAGCTAACTCAATGTTCTTATTAAACCCTCTTAGAAAGCAGCTACACTAAGCTGTGAAGAATGTGTAATAACTTGGCACAGAGCCTTGTGATTTAACCTCTGAAACAGAAGCAGAGCTTTGCTGCTGTCTGATCGCTCAGGTTCCGATATCAAAGTGATCCGTGTGATCAAATTTCTATCTTCCATCTTGTGGAAATAGCTTTTTATCCGCACCTGCAATACAAGTCCCAAAATAGAGCTCATTTCCAGGAGGTACTTAGAGTGTTATCCCAAAAAATAAACAAGTAGCGTAGAGATTTATTAGCGCATTGTCAATATAACAAAAACCTTCAGGTTTCTACAAGACAGTGAGTTTGGCACGAGAGTGTGAATTCATTCGGGTCAGTTCCTTTCCTCATAAAGTCGCTTAAACACTACCAAGCACGTGAGTTATGAATGGAAGAAGTGTACCTTTTGATCAATGCGGTCCAAGCCACTACGTCTCTCTAAGTCATGTAGTCCAACAGTGAGCGTGATTCTTTCACTTAGCGTTTTTTCAAAGTACGAA